>NW_027361754.1:16144038-16758076 GCF_039654945.1 Dendrobates tinctorius | reverse complement strand
GATCCTTTTAAGAGAGCCTGGGGTCAGTACCAGAGCATTTGAAGGCAATTGCCCTGACTTCCACACCGGAGATCCCTTTGAGAAAGGCCTGGGGCCAGTACCAAAGAGCAGAGTGGATTTGCCCTAAATTCCATACCAATGATCCTTTAAAGAGAAACTGGGATCAGAACCACAGAGCTGAGTGGAATGGTCCTGACTTCCATACCGAAGATCCCTTTAAGAGAGGCCTGGGGTCAAAACCAAAGCGCTGGATGGATTTGTTCTGACTTCCATACCAATGATCCCTTTAAGAGGGAAGATGTGCCTATAGGATGGAGGATGTGTGATGGGGAGATGGGCACAGGAGGGGGGGATTAATTTCTGTCATGTGCTCTATGCTCCTTTTTGGGGAGCAGACAATGGCTGGGAGCTTATGTTCTCAGGGATGCTAGATTTCTCCCACCATGTCAATGTCTGCTGAGGTGTTCTCAAGTGGGAAAACTTGCTCATAGCAACCAATCACAGCTCAGCTTCTTTTAACCAGCTCTAGTGAAATGAGAGATGCTTAGTGATTGGTTGCAAGGAAAACTGTTGCTCATAGCAACCAATCATAGCTCAGTTTCTTTTGAACAGCTCTGTTGAAATGAAAGATGCTTCGTGATTGGTTGGTGATACACAGACACATTCAGTTTTATATATAGAGAATAGAGAAATTGTCAATCCACAGGTAAAATCTGTATTCAGTGAACACAGACTCTCCCATTACTGAGATGACAGTTGGTGCTCATAAACTTCTATCTCTCTCCTGTCTAGATATGAGCTTATCAGTAGCGACTGCCATCTCTTATCTCAGTTATTGGAAAGTCTGTGTTCACTGAATACAGATTTTACCGATTAATTGAGAATTTTGAGAATGGAAGATAAGTCCGGAAGTAGAACTAAGCAGATTTCTCAGATAAGACATATTACAAAGTTAAAAGAAAATATCAAGAAGAAAGGCTGAAAAGGGGCAATTCTGAGGATGGAGGAAGGAAAGGAAAAACAACAGAACATTTCGACTAGATAAACTTCTTAAGTGAGAAAAACTAACCAGGGTTTTTTTTTCGTAAGACAACTGAAAAAAAAGAAAAGAAAAAAGGAACGCCACCAAGAGCATGGTAGGTCCACATGGGGAGTAGCAGAGTTTAAGGATTGACCTGGAAGGAAGGGGATAGTAATCTTCCTCTCCCTATGAAGTAAGTGGAACTTCAATCTACTGTGCACCTTTTCCTGACCACTGTCCTAGAGAAAGATATCTCTGATACTCGTATAGTGGCCAGAGGTCCTTTAATAACAAATGGAAGGACTAAAAATTTAAAAGATTTATTGGTGTGTAACAGGATCACAAAAGAGTCAAACAACTGGTTGAACAAAAATACACCGAAAGGTAATTTTAAGTGTGGTCACTGTTTGTTTTGTTCATTTTTTTTTTACCACCAAACATCTTAATATGGGAGGCATATTACACGAGGGACGTGATTTCATATCTTGTCGCACGCGTTTTGTTGTTTATGTTTTATTTTGCCCACGCAGTTTTCATTATATAGGTAAAGCTATAGGTGGAGCTGCTTGGTGTACATTTTTTTGCACAAAAAACCGTATCGACTAAATACCCTGTATTTGTTATCCAGCACTTGCTGATTACTGCCATTTTTTATTGCAGAGTATTTTTGCAAATCTGTCATTCTGTGTTTTCTTGTTGTATCTCAGTTAGTGGGTGGTGTGAGCATTATCTAATCAACGTGTTCACATTTGTGCATGTCGCATGTGTGTTTTTTATCCATTTTTTTTCCTTGCTTAGCATGGTTTGGGAGACCCCACCCCTCTCTTGTGTGACATGCACATAAGAGCTGTCTCAGACCACAAGCCCATACTAGGGAGCGGCCTGTCTGAATCCTGTTCATATTAGACACTGTTCACATGTTCAGGTTTTTAATACATTAGATAGGGACTGCTTCAATAGGGGTTACCTTGACATGGTGGAGCAGCTTGGAGTACATTTTTTTGCGCAAAAAAACGTATCGACTAAATACCCTGTATTTGTTATCCAGCACTTGCTGATTACTGACATTTTTTATTGCAGAGTATTTTTGCAAATCTGTCATTCTGTGTTTTCTTGTTGTATCTCAGTTAGTGGGTGGTGTGAGCATTATCTGATCAACGTGTTCACATTTGTGCATGTCGCATGTGTGTTTTTTATCCATTTTTTTTCCTTGCTTAGCATGGTTTGGGAGACCCCACCCCTCTCTTGTGTGACGTGCACATAAGAGCTGTCTCAGACCACAAGCCCATACTAGGGAGCGGCCTGTCTGAATCCTGTTCATATTAGACACTGTTCTCATGTTCAGGTTTTTAATACATTAGATAGGGACTGCTTCAATAGGGGTTACCTTGACGTGGTGGAGCAGCTTGGAGTACATTTTTTTGCACAAAAAAACGTATCGACTAAATACCCTGTATTTGTTATCCAGCACTTGCTGATTACTGCCATTTTTTATTGCAGAGTATTTTTGCAAATCTGTCATTCTGTGTTGTCTTGTTGTATCTCAGTTAGTGGGTGGTGTGAGCATTGTCTGATCGACGTGTTCACATTTGTGCATGTCACATGTGTGTTTGTAATCCCTTTGGGAGATGCCAAGCATTGAGTACAAACAGTTTACTCACCAATGTTTGTACTCAATGCTTGGCATCTCCCAAAGGGAGATGAAGTATTTTATATAAAATGCCTCCTAGGTGTTGGCTGGGAGCCATTTTGCAAGTGTACACACTGTTAGGGTATTGGCTGGGAGCCATTTTGCGGCCAGAGTCCTGAACCTGTATCCCTGGTCCTGGAGTGGCCGGTCATGTATCCAAAGTCCCCTGGTCCTGGTGTTGCTAGTCCTGTATCCAAACTCCCCTGATTCCAGTGTTGCCAGTCTTGTATCCAAAGTACCCTGGTCCCGGAGTGGCTAGACCTATATCTGAAGTCCCTTTTGTCCCGCAGCAGCTAGTGACTGAACCTTGTCCACTGGTCCCAAAGCGGCCAATGCCTGAACCTCGCCCCTTGGTCCCAGTGTAGCCAGGGCCTGGACATTGTCACCTGGTCCATATGCGGCCAAACCCTGATCCAGTATCCTTGACCAATGTGCCTGAACAGAGCCTGATTCCATGTCAGTAAACATTGTGTAGAGGTGCCAGAACTTACTAGTCTGAATGGAGGCATAGCCCTAATCAGTGTCAGCGAACCTGATTCCTGGGGTCTGCAGGTCCAGTACTGGGCTCTTCCCATGAGTGGTATCTGGCGGCTACCTGCAGTCCTGTCTGTCTCCCCCATCAGGAGCTCCAGTGAACACCAGGTTAGTTATGCTTCTTGCTGGGAAGGCCCCACAAATCCACGTACACCACGGTTGGGCATAACAGTACTAACCAGTTGATTTGGCCAATCCCAATATTTCTGTTATCTCTCTGATGGATTTCGTCTTTCCTAATGATGGTCTGTTTTACTTTCATTGAGAGACCCTTTGACTGCATGTTGTGGCTTCACAGAAAGAGCTTCCAAATGCAAATGCCACACCTGGAATCAGCTCCAAACCTTTTACCTGCATAATTGAGGATGCATTAACAAGGGAAAATCTTATGTAGTTCATTAAAGACATTTTGAGACAATTGTCCAATTACATTCCCTTTAAAAAGAGGCAGCTGCATTTTAAAGAGCTGTAATTCCTAAACCCTTACTCCAATTAGGATGTGAACATCCTCAAATTACAGCTGAGAATCTGCACTTTTAGTTCATATTGATTATATTACAGGATCTGGAATACGTTTTGGTAAACAACTAAAATGCCAAAACTTGTATCACTGTCCAAATATTTCTGGACCTAACTGTATATGATATAACTGTATAAGGTCCAGGGAAAAGTGAATGTATTAAAAGATAGGTTTTAATATTTCCATCCAGAGTTAATAAACAAAATTAAAAGTGGGTAGAAGTTTTTTTTTTCTAAATACCGTAATACAGACAATCCCTTTTTCTGTGACTTTTCTTGCAGGCAACATAAATGGAGATATTTTGATTGACATCAGTCCGAGTGCCATGGTTCATCACTTGTTTGCAGCCTGTGAGTTTTTCAAACATATCATCGTGCTGAAGATGAGAGACAGATGCATCTTGGAGCTGAAAAGATGGGTGGACTCACGTACAGGAGCGTTTAACTGGACCCATGCCGTAAAAATGCATGCAGACATAGGAGAATGCAGGTGAAGTATTTGTCAAAAAAATTGTGGAAACCCATTGGCATTGGCATAACTGCTTCCATTCTATGTGTGCCACCCTAGGAGTCTGGTTGCCACAGTGGCATTGCCTCCCTTACAGGGAGTAATGTAATGCCTGGAAGCAGGGAGGGGTCCCCTTACCAGGTGTCAGCAGGAGAGAAGTTGAGCCGAACTTGGGGAGTGGAGCTGTGATTAAACTGGCCCCAGAGCTGAGCACTAGGAAATCTGTGATTTTCCACAGAGTCTGTGGTTGCGCGGGTTCTGAAGTCCTGGCAGCTAAATCCAGAGGGCAAGGGACTGCAGGTCTCTTGGCCCGTTCTAATACCAGGCAGCACAGCAGCACACCAGAGCCTGGAGCCGACACAAAGGAGCTGCACCTGTGATAGGCTCGAGCTGCCTGCCATGCGGGCAACGGTTTGTTTTTAAAACAGAGAGAGACAGTTAGCAGCAGGAGGGTGAGTTGTTAGGCAGCAAGGAAAAAGGGAGGACAGTGCAGAAGGAAGGCCTCCATACCTACCTGGCCAGGTGTTTCCAAAATTGCTTCCAGGCTGCCCAGCTCTCCATGACGATCTGTTTCCAGTGCCCCGGTCTGTACTATCAACCATCAAGTAGAGGAAAACAAAACTACAGCCCTTGTGTCCTCCAGTAATCTCTTGCACCCTGAGTCCTGCATCACAAGGTACACGAAGCAGCCTGACATAAACGGAACCGATAGCCCTGGGTCCCAGCTCCTCCTGTGGGGAGCAGAACCATCCCAGCTGCGACAACATCAGCCCCAGCAGTCTTCTTTAGCAGCATCAGCCATCAGAGCCTAACACCACAGGTGGCCTCACGTTAAATTCCAAAAAACATATCCCCATTTTACAGCACAGCCAGGGCCATGGAGTCTGTCCTGCTTCCAAGTACCCCACTGCCCTGGTGGGCATGTCATATGTATTTAAGGGCAAATTTAGGAGATTTTGGCACAGCAAATCTATTATTTATATGATATAATTTATTGAAATGACATTTCTAAAATCCATGCAATTGTCTGCATTTATTCACCCAGATCAAAATTCTTAATTGCTGTTTAATAAGAGCTGTTCTAACAGAACAGTAAGGAAAATTGTGTTTAATATGTAGGATGAAAATGTGTATTAAGAGTATTCTCCCATGTTTATCTTCGATGTACAGTATAAGTAAAAAGGTTGGATGCAACATGCAGACAAGGGGCAAGGCGGAAGTAACTAGACAAACAATTTATTTCTATAGCATGGGCAGGAAAAGGGTAATGATAACAAACGTTAAATCACATGACCGCATATGGCGACTTCAGTTTTACCTTCTCCTCGATACCTCGCCGCCTCCTATCATCCCCCTCTTTCCCTTCTCCTGAGAATAAGACACGGTACAATTTAAATTCTTTGGATAATTTTGGCCACAGCGGCCAATTTTATTAACAAACATTAGCAATAAACATTAAATAATTCAAAATTATGAGGGGAGGGTTCTTGGAGCTAGAAAGATCTGGCTATAAACTTATTTCCACCATGTTACCCCCAGCCGTCCAGCCCAGCTCGAGGGCACCGTAACTCCCCTTCTGGGAGACCAACCACCATAGCTCCCGAGGTAAAACCCCGTCCAGAGCCCATACCCAAAAGCCAGATCCCCCATACCATTTTAAACTGTCGGGAATGTTACTTCCGAATCCTTCCCCGACCAATCACCGTCAACTCCAAGAACCCCACCCCCCGCCCCACAGCCACTGTGACAACAGCAACAACAATGCCTCGTATAGACCCTGACAAGAATCTATATACCGATGACCTTTTTTTTTTTTTTTTTTTTTTTAAAACGTACATCCCCTAGCAGCCCCCAACATGCTACCCAAAACAGGGAGGGTGGGTGGGACTTCTCTCCTCTGCTCCTGGCTGGTGAGTGCGATTTTTCCCACACTTTTTCCCTAATACAGGCTGCCCCCACCTTAAACCCCTCCCCCGGCCCCCGTCCCGGCCAACCATTTCAAACTGGCACAACACCAGTTCTAAAACTTCCCGCCCATAGCAGTCATGGGGGGCTTCCCCTAGGCTGTGCCCTTCCCCAGCCCCCTTCTTGACCGCATATGGCGACTTCAGTTTTACCTTCTCCTCGATACCTCGCCGCCTCCTATCATCCCCCTCTTTCCCTTCTCCTGAGAATAAGATACGGCACAATTTAAATTCTTTGGATAATTTTGGCCACAGCGGCCAATTTTATTAACAAACATTAACAATAAACATTAAATAATTCAAAATTATGAGGGGAGGGTTCTTGGAGCTAGAAAGATCTGGCTATAAACTTATTTCCACCATGTTACCCCCAGCCGTCCAGCCCAGCTCGAGGGCACCGTAACTCCCCTTCTGGGAGACCAACCACCATAGCTCCCGAGGTAAAACCCCGTCCAGAGCCCATACCCAAAAGCCAGATCCCCCATACCATTTTAAACTGTCGGGAATGTTACTTCCGAATCCTTCCCCGACCAATCACCGTCAACTCCAAGAACCCCACCCCCCGCCAACCACGAACAGCCCTGACCACCTCAGGCTCGTGAGTGCCCCAAAACCACCAAGGCCCTCTCGATCCCCTCCTGTATTGACAGCGCCCATAAATCAATACCAATAGAATTTAAATGAACCCCATCAGCCAACCAAAAATTACCGGCACCTGTCTCCAATTCAAAGTGACGAACGCTAATGCCCCCATTCCTGGACACAAATGCCGACACCGCACGATTCAATTTTACCCTTGCCCTGTTAATCCCTTTCAACGATCTCGCTTGCCTCCACCTCTGTCTGGGTACCACATCCGACCATACCGTCACCACGTTCGGGAACGAAGTCCACAACCTCAAAAAATCGGAACGTATGTCCCTAATTAATTCTCTCACTGGCCTGACCCCTAAATCATTGCCCCCCACATGGAAAACAATAATGTCGGGGGTTCTATCCAAGCGAGCGGACTTGGTTAACTCCAGGAGCACCCTGCTCCATACCATTCCTCGGAAACCCAACCAACGGACCAGCACCTGCTCCCTCCCAAAGCCCAATTGTCTACCATCTGGCCTCGCGTCGGCTCGTAGCGCACCCCAATAAACGTAAGAGTGTCCGAATATCCAGGCAAGAAAGGGGTCGCCATCTCTTGAACCCTCACCGGGCTCTCCCCCTTGACCGGCACCCACATTTGGCTTTCCTTTCCCTTTCTTAAAACATTTGGAAGCGCCGTGTGAGCTACCGTTGCAGTGGGAGCACACGTGCTTGAACTTGCAGCCCGCCCCGTACTTACACTGCCCGTCATTAAATTGCCAGCACACTCCCGACTTCTCTCTTCCTCCCTGGGTTGCCTGACCACTGCTCCCCTGACCTGCTTGCTGACTGCCGCTGCCCCCGCTCCCGTGAAAGGACTGCCCATAACTCACTGGGGCCATCACCTTCAGCCACAGCCCGATATCCTTTTGATCCCACTTTATCTCTGGCCTTACCGCCTTCCTCTGCCTAAACTGCTCGTCGTATCGCAGCCACGCCTGGCCCCCATAAATACGATGCGCCTCCCCGATAGCATCAAAATAACAAAAAAGGCCAGAACAATTATCCGGAGACTTCTCCCCTATGACACTAGCCAAAATAGCGAATGCCTGCATCCAATTCACAAAAGTCTGCGGGATTAGACGCCACCTCCTCTTTTCTTCCTCCTCTTTTTTACTATCGTCCTTCTTCCCCTTATCCAGGTTAAACTTTTCCAATGGCAGCAATGAAAATATCTCCACATACTCGTCCCGCCAAATCTTCTCCTTCACTTCTTTCTTTAAATGGGCCCCCAGCGGCCCCTCAAAGCACACGTAAACCTCTCCCTTAGCCCTATCGTCCAGTTTTATCCTATCCCCCTTATCCGTTTCCGTCTGCACTGAAACAGATACTCCTGCCGCAGCTCCTTCATCGCATTCTACCGCGCGTAACACGTCACCACCCGACTCTGTGCCCGAACCGCGACCCACTAACCATGCCCCTGCTGGGGACGGAGCTGCCTCCCCAATTACCCCCCCTCCAGTCTCCTCAATATTTGCGACATGTTCGCCAAAATGTCCCTTAGCCCCGGCACCTCAGCCCCGCTAGGCCCACTACGCCCCATCCGCTCCCTACCATCTCCCTGCCTGCCCCCATCATCCTGCAATACAGCCCCTGCGGGCGACAAACACGACATGGAGCCATACTCACATAGCTGCGCGGGTGCTGTGTCCCCGCCAGCTGGAAATCCGGAATCCTGACGTCCTCGATGATCCTGATGCAGGCTCCGCTGCTCCAGGCCCGCGCCCCTGGCCTCCTCGTCACCAGGGGGGACCCGAGCATGCGATACCCGCCGCTCCTGAGAACTCCCGCTTGAACGGGACCTGTGACAGTCCCTGGACCCGTGCCCGACTGGCCGGTCCGTAGCACCCTCCGGGCGACTCCCGGATAAATGCCCCCAGGTGCCTGGTGCCCCGTCTGCTGCATGGGGGCCAGGCAGGGCGACCACGCTAAGTCGCCTCCCGCCCGCCGACTGTTCCGGGCTCCACGCGTTGCTAGGACCGGGCAGGGCGTCCCCGCTGAGCCCCCTCCCGTCCGCCGATCGGCCGGGGCTCCACGTGCTGCTGGGACCAGGCAGGGCGTCCTCGTGCTGCCCCCTCACGACCGCAGCTCTCTCGCTACGGACTGCAATGGGGGCAGGCAGGGCGGCAGCAACCGGCACCCTCCCGCCCGCCTCATCTCCGGTCCTTCTGCTGACGGTGGGGCCAGGCAGGGCGCTGCCGCAACGCCCCCTCCTGCCCGCCGCGCCACGTCTGGCGCCCTGGCTGGCAGACACCCCCGAGCGGTCCTCATCCCCGGGGGCGCCCTCGATCCTGCCTCCCGCCGCTGTGTTGCCCGGCGCCGGCCGCCGACGGCCTCGCCGCTGTGAGGGCCTGCCGCGGCCTTCACTCTCCTCCCTGCTGCGCGCCTCTTCGGCTCCTGCCCGTGACGACACTTCCGGTCCGGCCTGCTGTTCCTGTCCTGCTCCCACATGCTTGCCGCCCGTACTGACCGGCCGGCTGGGCGGATTCCTGCCGGGACGGGCGCGGGGAGGGGATGCAGCCCCATCTGTTGCGCCGCCCGCAGGGTCCCTGGAGGGGCTCCGCAGCCGCCGCCTGCTGCGGGCTGACACCTCCGGTGACAGCCTTTCGGGGGGACGGGTCCTCCTTCCACGCTGGCCGGATCCCTGCTCTGCAGCGCTGAGGAGGGAGGAAAGCTGGGTCTGTAGCCATCCTCCCCTCCTGGACCTGGCCACATCCTGCAGCCTGGCGAAAAGTTGCTGCTCGTCGTCCATGGATTCAGGTGGGACTTCTCTCCTCTGCTCCTGGCTGGTGAGTGCGGTTTTTTTCCCGCACTTTTTCCCTAATACAGGCTGCCCCCACCTTAAACCCCTCCCCCGGCCCCCGTCCCGGCCAACCATTTCAAACTGGCACAACACCAGTTCTAAAACTTCCTGCCCATAGCAGTCATGGGGGGCTTCCCCTAGGCTGTGCCCTTCCCCAGCCTCCTTCTTGAAACAGAGTAACTACAGCACAAAATATGCAATATCTTATATACAATGAATCATCCAGTTCACTAAAATTATTATATTATAACAGTTTCTCGACATATAATATGGCAACTTTTTAATAGGAGTAGTAGTCACAGTAATATCATACCATATTGTCCCCCTCTTGATCAAAGGCTCTAGTGAGGGTCTCCATAAAGGGTATCTTTATGTTTGAAGCATGATAAGTGGGAAAAGGTTGAAAAGTTTGCCGAATTCTTTCGCAAGGCACTGTACATTTCACCAATTGACACTAGTGATGAGCGAGCACTAAAATGCTCGGGTGCTCATTGCTCGGGTCGAGCAAATTGGAATACTCAGGTATTCGGACAGAACAACGAGCCCAATGTAAGTCTATGGGAGACCCGAGCATTTTTACTGCGATCCCCCCGGGGGGTCCTTTTAAGGTCTAAAAACGTCTGAAAATTATAGAAACACTGCTCAAATGACACGGGAGCATCATGGCAAATGCCCTTGGAAGCATTTCAGACTCCTAGGTCACAGCTGTAAACAATGTTGTCAGAGTTTCACGCCATTTTTACAGGCGCACCAAAAAACATACAAAAACGAAAGCAAAATGGATTTTGCTTAGAAATATGTTAAGAAGTTAATGACTTGTATATAAGGCAAAATAATTAACCCAAAGCAAAAACGTTCCTCCACCACTTAGCTTATGTTCACACGCAGCATTTTTGATGTGTTTTTCAACTTTAGCATTGCTTTCAACCAATACAAAAGCATTCACTGGGAAATGTCACTGTAACATTTAACAACCCTAGCTGGCCATGTGTTGTATGACACATCATCAGACACATTGTGTTTCATTTATGAATGAGGCACTCTTAAAGTCACAGAGCCTTTTTATAGAGGGCCATCAGGCAGAATAATATTCTTAAAAGACCATTATGAAACAGTGGGTCTCCTATACTGTTATTGTCTATGCAGTGAGTGGATGGGCTGCCAAGAATTATGACGCACCCCTATACCCCTTTCACAAGAGGTACAGGAGGGTTTCCTGAAAAAATGTTGCATTGAATGCATGGCCTGGCCTGCCCCAAAGTTACATGCACCCCAATAAGCCTTTGAAGCCACGTACTTGATGACCACTAGAGTTGAGCGAAACGGGTCGAAAAATTTCAAAAGTCGCCGACTTTTGGCAAAGTCGGGTTTCATGAAACGAAACCCGACCCTAGGATGAGGTCGGCCACGAGGTCGGCGACTTACGCGCCAAAGTCGCGTTTCAAAAGTTTGTTTTGCACTCTTTTTCAGCCAATCAGGATCCACGGACACTGTGGGCAACGTGATGACATAGGCAGGGGTCACCACCATCTTTCAGAAGGGCATGCAAGTGATTGGCTTGCTTTGGTGGGCGTCACAGGGGGTATAAAAGGGCGTGCACGCCGACCGCCATCTTACTTCTGCCGATCTCAGTATAGGGAGAGGTTGCTGCTGATGCTGTAGGGAGAGCGTTAGGCAGGGAAGAAGACAAAAAAACTGCTTCTGCTGCTAGCGATTTGGCCTGCACAACACACCAGTCACTGTGTGTGCAGTGCAAGGGGAGGCTATATAGTGGTGTATCAGTGGTGTTGGTTGTTGGGCTGCCTTCTAAGGCTTCCTGACATTCCTGCATTGCTGTTTACCCACTGCTCCGCAAACTGCTTTTTTAAAAGCAATCCCAATTTTTTTTTTTTGTCCTGCTGAGAAGAAAAAAAAACTGCTTCTGCTGCTAGCGATTTGGCCTGTACAACACACCAGTCACTGTGTGTGCAGTGCAAGGGGAGGCTATATAGTGGTGTATCAGTGGTGTTGGTTGTTGGGCTGCCTTCTAAGGCTTCCTTACATTCCTGCATTGCTGTTTACCCACTGCTCCGCAAACTGCTTCTTTAAAAGCAATCCCATTTTTTTTTTTGTCCTGCTGAGAAGAAAAAAAAACTGCTTCTGCTGCTAGCGATATGGCCTGCACAACACACCAGTCACTGTGTGTGCAGTGCAAGGGGAGGCTATATTGTGGTGTATCAGTGGTGTTGGTTGTTGGGCTGCCTTTTAAGGCTTCCTGACAGGCTGGCATTGCTGTTTACCCACTGCTCTGCAAACTGCTTTTTTAAAAGCAATCCAATCTCCCTTATCCTCTAGTCACTTTTGTCACAGTTGTGCCATCGAGCCTGTGACATAGCGCTCAGATATCAGTGGGCCTCACACAATCCAAAAGTGTCCAGTGTCCACAAGTGTGTGCAGAAATTCAAAATCTCCCTTATCCTCTAGTCACTTTGGTCACAGCTGTGCCATCGAGCCTGTCACATAGCGCTCAGATATTCATTGGGCCTCACACAATCCAAAAGTGTCCAGTGTCCACTAGTGTGTGCAGAAATTCAAAATCTCCCTTATCCTCTTGTCACTTTTGTCACAGCTGTGCCATCGAGCCTGTCACATAGCGCTCAGATATCAGTGGGCCTCACACAATCCAAAAGTGTCCAGTGTCCACAAGTGTGTGCAGAAATTCAAAATCTCCCTTATCCTCTCGTCACTTTTGTCACAGCTGTGCCATCGAGCCTGTGACATAGCGCTCAGATATCAGTGGGCCTCACACAATCCAAAAGTGTCCAGTGTCCACAAGTGTGTGCAGAAATTCAAAATCTCCTTTATCCTCTAGTCACTTTGGTCACAGCTGTGCCATCGAGCCTGTCACATAGCGCTCAGATATTCATTGGGCCTCACACAATCCAAAAGTGTCCAGTGTCCACAAGTGTCTGCAGAAATTCAAAATCTCCCTTATCCTCTCGTCACTTTTGTCACAGCTGTGCCATCGAGCCTGTGACATAGCGCTCAGATATCAGTGGGCCTCACACAATCCAAAAGTGTCCAGTGTCCACAAGTGTGTGCAGAAATTCAAAATCTCCCTTATCCTCTAGTCAATTTGGTCACAGCTGTGCCATCGAGCCTGTCACATAGCGCTCAGATATCAGTGGGCCTCACACAATCCAAAAGTGTCCAGTGTCCACAAGTGTCTGCAGAAATTCAAAATCTCCCTTATCCTCTCGTCACTTTTGTCACAGCTGTGCCATCGAGCCTGTCACATAGCGCTCAGATATTCATTGGGCCTCACACAATCCAAAAGTGTCCAGTGTCCACAAGTGTGTGCAGAAATTCAAAATCTCCCTTATCCTCTCGTCACTTTTGTCACAGCTGTGCCATCGAGCCTGTCACATAGCGCTCAGATATTCATTGGGCCTCACACAATCCAAAAGTGTCCAGTGTCCACAAGTGTGTGCAGAAATTCAAAATCTCCTTTATCCTCTAGTCACTTTTGTCACAGCTGTGCCATCGAGCCTGTGACATAGCGCTCAGATATCAGTGGGCCTCACACAATCCAAAAGTGTCCAGTGTCCACAAGTGTCTGCAGAAATTCAAAATCTCCCCTGTCCTATAGACACCTTGTACCTTGTTTTACATTACTATATAGTTTGTTGGATTTTGTCTACATTTCTACCAAAAATGAGGAAGGCTGGTGGAAGAGGCCGTGGAATTGGGCGGGGGTTGGCAGCTGGTAATGATGGTGTTGGTGGTGGATCTGATGGTAGTGGCAAGAGCAAAATAGGACCGAATGCAGGAGGTGTTGAGCCTGCATCATCGTCTGGCTCCACAAGGCCTCGAAGGCTTAGTTTTCTTGGAGTTGGCAAACCGCTATTAAAGCCAGAGCATCAGGAAAAAGTTTTGTCTTACATTGCTGACTCAGCCTCCAGCTCTATCGCCTCCTCTTCTTCAGTTTTAAAAAGTAAAAGCACTGAGTCGTCATTGGAGGCTCATGTTCATGAACCACACCTTTCCTTGTGTCATTCACCCCAACCAAGATTGAAGGATGACGCAGGCCATACTACTGATTACTCCATGGAGCTGTTTTCACATACCATGCCTGGATTATCAAGTCAAATGGTGAATTACCCAGGCCAAGATGAATCTGACATGGAGGGCACTGATGCACAGCCGCTGATGGATGATTCTGCTGGTACATTCACTCAGAGCACTACATTGTCCTCGCAGTGTACAGAGCCAGATTCTGACCCTGATGAGACTCAGGTGCCCCTTCCCGCACAGTATACCACCATACACGGTGACACAGAGGAAGGTGCACATGACATAGAAGAGGAGGTGATGGATGACCCAGTTGTTGACCCAGATTGGCATCCATTGGGGGAAGAGGGTGCTGCTTCCAATAGCTCAGATGAGGAGCATCCACAGCAGACATCGACATCGCAACAGCTGTTATCTGGCAGGCCCGGAGCACTCCAAAGACAGGTTCCAAACATCAAAAGAGTTGCTGGACAGCTTGTCCAGAGGGTCAAAAGATCACAGCGTGCTAGGCCGCAAAATGTCTGCCAAAGTAGGAAGAGTGCAGTGTGGCACTTTTTTGAACAAAATCCTCATGATCAGGCCAAGGTTATCTGTAAGAAGTGCGCAAAGACCTTTAGCCGAGGGAAAAATCTGAAAAATTTGAATACCAGTTGCATGCTTAGACATTTAACCAGCATGCACTTGCAAGCGTGGACACAACACCAAACCTCAAGTGCCACATGTGTAACTGATCACAACGAAGGTAGTCAGCAACGCTACATTGTTTCCCCCACTGTAAGCCCACCGGTTAGCACAGCAGCAAATGTTGAGGTGTCATTGCAAGGCCACAGCAGTCAGGGAATCCCACTGTTATATCAACGAAAGACTGATTCTAGGCCATCAGAAAGAACACCAACTCCATCACCATCATCAACCCTCTCTCAGTCCGCCCTGTCCACCGCTACTTCCACCATATGCAGCTCTCAAGTCCAGCTCACCCTCCCAGACACTATGAGTAGGTCAAGAAAGTACTCAGTCTCTCATCCGCGTACACTGGGTTTGAACGCCCACATTGCCAAACTAATCTTGTTTGAGATGATGCCCTTTCGGTTGGTGGAAAGCACAGCTTTCCGCGAACTCATGGCCTATGCAGTACCACGCTATGACCTACCCAGTCGCCACTTCTTCTCTCGCAAAGCCATCCCAGCCCTCCACCATCATGTGAAGACCGCATTGTCCATGCACTCAAGCAGTCAGTGAGCGGAAAGGTGCACCTCACAACTGATGCATGGTCCAGTCGGCATGGCCAGGGCCGTTACGTGTCCATCACTGCGCACTGGGTTAGTGTGGTGGATGCAGGGTCCACAGGGGACAGCGGTGGTGGGACAGTGCTGCCTAGCCCTCGGTATAGGAAACAGTTGGCTGTAGGCGTTCGACCCTCCTCCTCCAGAAGCGAAAGCTCGTCCACAGAGCGCAGTCGTACGAGCACTCAATCTGCAGCTGCCACTGTTGCACACGATGTGTCCCCCTATCGAGCAGCTAGTGGAAGGCGTCAGCAGGCTGTGTTGCAGATGATGTGTTTGGGCAACAGACATACCGCCGAGGTGCTGGCCGAGTACTTGAAGCGACAAACTGAGTCATGGCTGGGCAGTGTACATCTTGAGGCAGGCAAGGTAGTTAGTGATAACGGCCGTAATTTTGTGGCAGCCATAGCCCTTTCAAAACTCAGCCATATACCTTGCTTGGCTCACACCTTGAACCTGGTGGTGCAGTGCTTCCTCAAAAATTATCCGGAGTTAACAGCCCTGCTCCAGAAGGTGCGAAGACTGTGCGCGCACATCCGCCGGTCGCCTGTACACTCCGTTTCTTATTCCGAATGCTGCAGCGATTGCTCCACCTTCCCAACCACCGCCTCATTATCGACATTGCAACAAGGTGGAACTCCACCCTGCACATGGTGGAGCGGCTGTGCGAGCAGAGGCAGGCCATAATGCATTTGTGGGAGGATACACGGCCAGGCACTTTGAGAGCAGACATGGAGTTGACAGGTGTGCAGTGGTCGAAGCTGAAACACCTCTTTAAAGTCCTTCAGTGTTTTGAGGAATGCACACGGCTGGTAAGCGCAGACGACGCCATCCTAAGCATGAGCATCCCACTTATGCGTCTGCTCATGCAAACTTTGACGCACCTTAAGGAGCAGGCGTCTGCAGCCAATGTTGATGAGGAGGAAGAGGAGGAGGGAATCCTTGATGACATTCAGCCATTGTCTGCTCAGGGACCTCTCCTGGACGAGGTGGAGGAAGAAGAGGAGGAGGAGGAGGATGATGGGGATGATTACTTAGGGGAGGAGGATGCATCTCGTGGGGCAAGTGAAAATGTTGGCGTGGCAAGGTCTGGTACAGGGTTTGTGCGTGACTGGAGGGATGTGGATTTGCCAGAAAGTGCTCCTCCACCCAGCACTCGCAGTGCATCATTGACACCGGGAACATTGGCCCACATGTCAGATTATGCCTTGCAGATCCTAAAAAGGGACCCCCGCATTGCCAAAATGATGAACGATGACGACTTCTGGTTAGCCAGCATCCTGGATCCACGCTATAAAGGCAAATTACAAAACATCATGCCACAGGAGAACCTTGACCTAATATTGGCTAATAAACAAGCAACTCTATTAAATCGGTTGCTTGAGGCATTCCCAGCACACAGCAGCGGTGATGGTTCTCACACGAGCCGTACGGGCCAGGGGCAGCTTGGCAGAGGTGTTCGTGGTGCACACAGCAGAAGTGGCGTTGTAGACAGGGGTTTCATGACAATATTGTGGACTGATTTTTCAAATACCGCTCACACAACTGGTAATACTGCATCGATGGAAAGTGACAGGAGACAGCAGTTGTCAACTATGGTTACAAACTACTTTTCCTCCCATATCGATGTTCTCCCACACAGGTCATTCCCCTTTGACTATTGGGCCGCTAAACTGGACACCTGGCCTGAATTGGCCCAATATGCCTTACAGGAGCTTGCTTGCCCAGCTGCAAGTGTGCTATCGGAAAGAGTCTTCAGTGCAGCTGGATCAATCCTGACAGAAAAAAGGACCCGTCTGTCAACCCAAAATGTGGATGATCTAACCTTCATTAAAATGAACCATGCATGGGTTTCCAAGGATTTTGTCCCACCTTCCCCTGATGACACATAGGGTGACAGAAAAATGGCTTGCTTTGGTCCACCTCTTCCTGGGACTTCACCTATTTCGCCTTTTGCATCAGCTGAATGTCCAACATCAACATATGCCACTTTCTAAAACTCCCTAACTGTGCTGCCTCCCCCCCCCATGGCCGGGGTCACCACCTAGCGCACGACACCGTGCGAGTGCCGTTGCCCTGGACAGGTGGGTAGGCCGACTCTTGGGTGCGGGCACTGGCACAGGGTCCCTCATAGTGCAATCAAGTGTCTCTGACGGTGGTGGTGCACACCCGCCGTCAGACACACCGCCGTACTATGAGGGGCCCAGTGCCAGTACCGACGCCCATGAGTGGGCCCCCCTTGCTTGGGCAGGGCCCCAGCATTTGCAATCTTTACCTCTCCCTGCTCCTCCGCTGTGTAATCTGGGCCGTCAAATCCATACTGTGCCTGACACCGTCTGAGCCTGCCTCCTGATGTACAGACATATATTTTGAATGTGTACGCTATCCATACATGTTATCCGGGGATACGGTACCCTTTCTAACCTTTGTGCAATCACGTGCAATCCATACTGGGCCTAACACCGTCTGAGCCTGCCTCCTGATGTACAGACATATATTTTGAATGTGTACGCTATCCATACATGTTATCCGGGGATACGGTACCCTTTCTAACCTTTGTGCAATCACGTGCAATCCATACTGGGCCTAACACCGTCTGAGCCTGCCTCCTGATGTACAGACATATATTTTGAATGTGAACGCTATCCATACATGTTATCCAGGGATACGGTACCCTTTCTAACCTTTGTGCAATCACGTGCAATCCATACTGGGCCTAACACTGTCTGAGCCTGCCTCCTGATGTATAGACATATATTTTGAATGTGTACGCTATCCATACATGTTATCCGGGGATGCGGTACCCTTTCTAACCTTTGTGCAATCACGTGCAATCCATACTGGGCCTAACACCGTCTGAGCCTGCCTCCTGATGTATAGACATATATTTTGAATGTGTACGCTATCCATACATGTTATCCGGGGATACGGTACCCTTTCTAACCTTTGTGCAATCACGTGCAATCCATACTGGGCCTAACACCATCTGAGCCTGCCTCCTGATGTACAGACATATATTTTGAATGTGTACGCTATCCATACATGTTATCCGGGGATACGGTACCCTTTCTAACCTTTGTGCAATCACGTGCAATCCATACTGGGCGTGAGAACGGCTGGCGAGCTGTTAAGCAAGCTACAGCACCTGTGGTTTGCACACGTAAGTTTTTCATTTTTTCAGGAATGACGGTTAGGCCTAATTCCGGAACTGCGGTTGACCTGCACTTACTGGGAAATCATTGTTCGCAGGTAATAATTGTCATCAGTGATCCCCATCACTAACGTTGTTCAGCGGGTTATCTGCACCTGTAAGCGACAAACGTTGGCCTTTTCAGTGTAGCGCACATGCAGCCACGGACATGTAATGGCATGACACACCAGTTATTGGCCAATCTCATGTGCCAGAGCCTCACGTGTCCCACTAGTAAGCCGGACTCGGACCGCGGGGCATGACGGAGTCTCGTTCGTTAACGGAATTAAGCTTGCAATGTGTGCATCTGTTCTGTAGCTGGCATGGTTGAGGTTTCCCAGGTGGAGTCGAATTTAACCGTAGGCTCCACTCCTGGTGGTGCCCTTCTGGACATTCCTTTAAGGTTCAGCTTTGCAACCATACTGCCCACATAAAACAAACACTTTGCCTTCATGAACGCTGTTTGGAGGGTCATGACTCGTGGGAATAACGCCGCCCAATCAGTTAACCTGCTAGAGAGATCGTTCGTTGCTCCCAAGCATGACATCACACTTCCTAGGAAGAAGGTAATGCCACTGTGGCGACCGTACTCCTGGGGGCGACACAAGTGCACTGATGCCCAGCCACTGCTCGATGAATCTGCTGGTACATTGACCCAGACCACTACATTCCCCTCGCACGCTACTCGGCCTGAATCTGACCCTGATAAAACTCAGGTTACCCTTCCCATATACAGTTCCATCTTACACGGTGACAAAGAGGAAGCTGCAGATGAAAGTGCAGGTTCGGCCCACTCGCCATCAGACACACCACCGCACTATCAGGGGCCCTGTGCCAGTGCCGTCGCCAACGAGTGGGGCCCCCCTGCTTGCTCAGGATCACAGCACTTGCAAAGTTGAAATACTGTGCAGTGAGATGGAAGATGGGGACGACGAGGAGTCCAGACAAGTACAGGGATTCCCCAGCGAGGAGACTTATTTGATTGTTTTCAATGTTGGGACAGCAATTTTTGGGGAGCACTATACTCTGGAGAATGATAGATGGTGCCCACCATACACTGGAACATTCCAAAGGTGGACATCAGACACTGGAGCAGCATTTACAGGGCCCATTATACACTAGAGCAGTAGAAATGGGGCCCATTATGTTTGGAGCATTATTTGGGCCCATAAGACGGTGGAGCTTCATCCATGGGGACCAACATATACTGTAGCATTATGTGGAGCTCATCATATACTGTTTCAAACATTATATGGGACCAATGATTCTGTATGGAGAAATAGATGGGCCTCGTCATGAGATGTAAAAAGTGAAGTATTTTTCATTGTACTATACCGCTATTTCTCTGCCGTATCGGAGCATGATGAGTTGTGGTATGTGTTAAAGGGGCGCTCTTTCGCCCAGGGCACATGAAAACCTGGAGCCAGCCCTACCCCCCCACAAATTTAGCCAAATAACCCCCATTTTTCAGTGCATAACTTGTATTATGAAGTTAATTAAGGTTGACAAGCTTAAGTAAGAAGAATTGATGCTTTTGGCATTCAAATGGGCACTGTAGGTGTGTTTCCTGTCCTCCTCTCACTGCCGACTTTTATTACCCATTGACTTACATTGGGTTTCGTGTTTCGGGACGACCCCGACTTTTCCCTATAATCGGACGATCTTGCTCGACCCGACTTTTGGAAAAGTCAGGTTTCACGAAATGAAACGCGACCCTAAAAAACCAAAAGTCGCTCAACTCTAATGACCACAAGAAAATCCACTTCACATTATTCATTTTATACTCCCATACTGTTTTCTTATGAATTGACTGCAATACCTGCCCTGCTACCAATTCATATGAACCCCAATAAGCCTTTGAACCCATGTACTGGATGGACACAGGAAAATCCACTTCCCATTATTCATTTTGTGCTCCCATACTCTTTTCTTATGCATTCACTGCAAGGCCTGCCCTGCAACGAAGTCATATGCACCCCAATAAGCCTTTGAACCCAGGTACTGGATGGGCACAGGAAAATCCACTTCACATTATTAATTTGGCACTCCCATACTCCTTTCTTATGCATTGACTGCAAGGCCTGCTCTGCACCAAAGTTACATGCACCCCAATAAGCCTTTGAATCCACATACTGGATGGCCACATGAAACAAAAGTTTCCATTATTATTTTATTTTTTATTACTATAAAGATTGTCCATGAAGTGAATGCCAGGCCTGGCCCTAATTTGCACGCACTTGGAAGAAACATGGAGGAGGGTTTCATTAAAAGAAAAAAAATCACATTGCAAAGGAACATTTCATCTATACTTGGAATGGTCATACACTAGGTGTGTGGGCTGACAAACTTTTCCCCCTGGGGGTACATATCAACATAATGGGTATTTTTTTTTAGGGGCATCATAAACACCTTGCAAAACTGTAACGTGGTTTCCTACACAGTTGCTGCTGGGAAGGTGCAGGTTTTTAGTAAAAATATGGCGGACGAATCGTTGGATGAAATGATCAGGAAAAGGGGCATGGTGATGACAGGAATGGGAACGTACATGATTAATAACAGCAGTTTCTAAGGTAGGTATGAGACCCAGGATACAGCCTACAATGATTAGTCGTTTAGCCACCACTAATTACCAGAATGTGTTTCATGCCCGTCAGAAGATTGGTGTAACAGATACTCGTGTGAGACTCAGCCTAAAAATTGCCTGTCCAAAATATGTTGCCAAAGAAGCACGTGACTGTATAAAGGGCAAAGTGTAACATGTTCTTGAGATGCTAAAATAGAGAAAGCAGATCAGTGTTGGAGGAAAACCAAACAAACTGATGGATGCTCATGAAAATCTAAGTTTAAAGAGGAGTGCATCGTCTGTAACTATAAACACACCAGTGGCACAAGCTTCTTCATCTTTACCCATACATATTACCAATAATATCCAAATGTCACAGTCGAAAATTGAATGAACACTGTTAAAGGAATGCCAGTAAATGTAGATAACCACGGCCCTGGGAAACACCAGATTTCCTCTTTACAAGATATGGGTGATGAGGACTTGGAAATTTACCACATACACACGAAGAAGATGAAGATCACAGCTGCAAAAAATGTGCAAAAAAGGCCGTGAATGTCTGGAAACTTTCCCTATTGCTAAAGTGGTACCGAATGATGCATACATGCCTCTCATGTCTACTCAGCATGAGATGGTTCAGAGATGATGTATTCTGTTTTTTCTATGTACACTTTTTGAAAGTGAGCAGAATAGAGAGAAGGATGATATAGCGGGAAAATGTGTGATTTTGGTCAGTAACGAGGTGATGTCAGGTACAGATAGGTAGATCTGCGTGTCGTCGGCATAGAGATGATACTGCAAAACCGTGCCATTACATCAGCTGTCCCAGGCCAAAGGTGTAGATGGAGAAGAGTAAGGGTCCTAGAACTGAGCCTTGGGGAACACTGAAAGACAGAGGTCAAGGTGAGGAGGTGGTGTGTGAGCGGGAGACACTGAATGTTCCCTTAACAGTCTGGTTGTTTTTTAAAAACTCTGCCGATGACCCCAAGAAGACCATTTGCACCACTGGCCATGCCCGCATCAGCAGGGTAGCAAAACTGCCAGCCTAACCACCACCAACATGATCAGGCCCATGGCAGCAAAGCACCCGACTTTGTTGGTTGAACACCAGGCTCCATGAACAGTGTCTGCGGGTGATACCACTGCTTCTTCCGATGTTTTGCGTGCAAGCCATTCCCCTGTCCATGGTGGATGCAAGGAGGTCTCCTGCCCTGCATCTATAGTTGCACACAAACTCAACTAGCACCATTAACAAGCATGTCCTCGTCCTTGTCCCAGTGTTCAGTTGTCCATACCCCTGTCCTTGGAACGCAAGCGGAAATACGCAGCCAACGCCACAGTACTAAATTCACACATTTCTTGTCTGCTTGTGCTCGAAATGTTGCATTTTAGGCTCGTGGGAGACGTAGCTTTCCGCAACCTGATGGCGGTGACCGTCAAAAGGTACTCGGTCCCCAGCCACCACAATTTCCCCTGGTCTGCTGTCACGACATTACACAAGCAAGCACGTGTCCCACAACATTACCTGGGCCCTCAACAATGCTGTTACAGGGAAAGTGCACCTAACCACGGACACGTGGACAAGTGCTTGTGGGCAGGGACGGTACATCTCACTGACGGCACACTGGGTTAGCATAGAGCCATGACCCAGTCGGCCATTGGGAGACCATGTCACAGATGTATGGATGACATAGGTTGTGGAAGGCTTTGTATGTCATACTTAGGGTTTTGAACTGCAGCCTATGGGCAATAGGAAGGCAGGGTAGGGCATGGCAGAGAGGAGAGGCTGGGGAATAACGGAGGGACAGTTGGATTACTTGGGCAGCAGAGCTTAGGAAAGATTGGATTGGTGCAAAAGTGCTAGAGGGGAGGCCAGAGAGTAGAAGGTTGCAATAGTCATGGCTGGAGATCATGAGGGTGTGCACGAACATTTTTGCAATTTCTTGGAATGTACGGATCCTGGAAATGTTTTTGAGTTGAGGTGGGCAGGAGGAGGCAAGAGATTGGATATGTAGCTTGAAAGAGAGGGCAGAGTCAAGGATCACCCCAAGGCCCCGAACATGTGGGACTATTTGTCCCGGTGTGCCATCTTGGCATTACACAGGCATGTGTCCCATAACATTACCTGTGCCCTCCACAATGCTGTTTCAGGGAAAGTCCACCTAACCTCAGACACGTGGACAAGTGCTTGTGGTCAGGGATGGTACATGTTCCTGACGGCACACTGGGTTAACATAGTGGAAGCCGGGACCCAGTCCGACCTTGGGATGGTGCATGTCCTCCCAATCCCGATTATTGCAGGCCCTACGTCAATCTGGGTTGCCCCCACAGTCTGCAGCTCCTGCACCTCCTATGCCTCCTCTTCAGCCTCCATCTCCGAAAGTAGCACATCAGTCACAAGCTGGAAGCACTGCAGCACTACTTCATCCAAGCGGCAACAAGCTGTGCTGAAGCTAATATGCTTAGGTGACAAACCGCACAATGCTGAAGAGTTGTGGACAGCTCTGAAAGAGCAGGCAGATCTGTTGCTGACACCGCTGAACCTACAGCCAGGCATGGTCATGTGTGACAATGGCTAGAACCTGGTGGATGCTCTGTGATGAGGCGAGCTCGCACACGTGCCATGTCTGGCCCATGTGCTTAACTTCATTGTTCAACGTTTTCTGAAAAGCGAAACAGAGCTGCCAGATCGGCTAGGAAAAGTATGACGCTCTTCGTACCCATTTTAGAAAGTCAGAAAGAGCTTCATCCGCCCTTGCCGTGCTTCAGCAGCGTTTGTAGCTTCTGGCTCATCGACTGGTGTGTGATGTCCCCACGCGTTGAAACTCTACACTGCAGATGCTGGAAAGGATTTGTGAGAAGAAGAGGGCAGTTGGTGACTACCAGCATCAATAAGGTCGTCTGTATTCAATTATGACTTCACACATAAGATCTCAGGAGTGGACATGGATTTCAGACATCTGTACCATCCTCCAAAACTTTGAGGGATCCACCAAGATGGTGAGCGGCAATGATGCCATAATTAACATTTCCATCCTGCTTCTCTGTGTTCCAATATTAATATTTATAGTTATTTATATAGCGCCAACATATTTACGGTTTAACAGTTTCAAACACAGCAGTCCTAAGTAACAACGATAACAATAATACAATAATTAAATCAAACTAAAACTACCCTGCTTGTGACAGCTTACAATCTACACTAAGTAACAACAATAACAATAATACAATTATTATACAGAAATAAAACTACCCTGCTCGTGACAGCTTGCAATCTACACTAAGTAACAGCGATAACAATAATTACACCCAAAACAAAGATCCTGCTCCTGACAACTTACAATCTACAAAGAGGTGGGGGAGATAAAAACTACAGGGGTGTATTTGCAATAATGTATTTACAATGATATTACAGAGGTTAGTCGAAAGTCGTGGAGGCCTGAGGACAAGGAGGAGGAGAGCATGGTCCTCTTGGTGGGGACACTGAAGTATTGACTGTTAGCAGTATTGTACGCATGGCTGAGTTTATCTTATGCTGCCTTTCCCATCATCCTCGCATTCTTAAAATTTTGGGTGACAGGCAATACTGACACTTATAGACCCACGCTTTCAAGGAGAACTTTATATCTCTTATTCCAGAGGCAGACAGGTGTACCAAAATGTTGGAGGACCAGAGGGCCCTTCTTGCGGATTTATTAAAAAAATTCCCATCTGAAAATGCTGGCAGCAGAGTTCACAGTTCATTGGCCAAGCAAGGAGTACAGGTAAGAGAGACACAACTCCAATCCAGCAGAGGCAGTGGAACACTGGCAAAGTTCAGCGAGAGCTTTCTCAGACCCGCCCATCGCACTGGCCCGGAGGCTTGAGGGACTCTCACAAGGAGTGCAAAGTTTGGGAAAATGCTGAGGGAGTACCTTGCTGACCGTACCAACGTCCTCTGTCATTCCTCTCTGCCTTATAATTATTGGTTATCCACGCTGAACACGTGGCATGAACTGGCTCTCTCTACTGCGCACGTGTACTGTACTCATGGTCAAGGAGCACACGGCGCCTCGCTCTCTGGCGGTCACTGGGAACACAGCACCTCGATCTCTGGTGGTCACTGGGCACACAATGCCTCGCTCTCTGGCAGTACCGCTTTTAGTGGTGGTAGCCAACAGGAACAGTCTTTTGCGGCGCCAGTGCTCTAAGGATGGAGCACGCTGCTCAGCCTCCTATGCGCTGCTTGTCCACGCCAAAAATATCTGCTGTCATGCCCGCTTTCTCTTAATCTGGCCCCCCTGCCTCTAGGTCACTGGGTCTGTCTGCTGCTGTTCGTCGCAGCGCCAGTGCTTCAGGCACGTAGTACACTGCCCTCTTTGCTGCTTACATGCTGACAGCTGGGGACTCACTCCTGCTTTGTGTTTTTTTTCCCTCAGCTTACGGCCAGGTTCCCTGTCTAAACACTCCCTCTCTTCCTGGGTAATGGAGCCTGTCTGTTCCCCTATTCCTTCCCCCAGGAAACAGGGGACGCAGCCTTGACAGTTCCGGACCCAGCACAGCACAGGTACCCGCAGCCCAGTCATCCTGTGTCCGTACATATCTGGCCAATCAGTTCTTTAATAGAAGCATCATGTAAGGCATGTTCTTCTAATTTTCAGTAGAAAATTGTACATTACATCCAGAACAGTTTCACTTTGAAGGACTTTGTGGCTCATATCAATCCACAAGATGACACTAGTCTCATACTTCAAATTTCGGTGGTAAATAATTTCCCCACAGATAGGTTGTGTATGTTCTGACTTAAGTAGCATCATTTGGGTGATAATTATTCATACCTATTTGCTTCACAATATATTTGTTAAGGGCTAGCAGAATGCACCAAATAATTATGATGGCAAGAGGTGCGTTCGCAGCCCAGGGTCCACCGTGCAGAGATGTAACCTGCTGCTAGGTAATGGCGGATAGTAGCATGCTCGGGTTACCTCACCCGGAGTGTACGAGGCGAAGTCTGTTACTTCAGAGGGTCACACTAATATGATATGAGCGCAAGCAATGTGGTCACAGAACTCTGCCCAGAGGCACGGAGTCAGAGTCCTTCTAGTCCCATTTGTGCACGGAACCGCTGCAGCAGCGCTAGAGAGTGACGCTAGGAAAATGCTGTTCCCTGTTAGCTGTCAAAGGGTGCAGCGGATAGACTTGTACCACCCAGAGTTACGGGAGATATGGTGGCACTATGGCGCTAACTTTTGTGCTTAGACTGGAGCACTGTGGCACATGCTTTGCCACCATCAGGCGCTGACTCAAGCTAAACTAACCCTAACACATACGTATCAAAGGGAGGGGTTATTTAATGAGTCAGTCACCAGTTTCATGCATCCATCATCACTCACACAAGTCTCAACAAAAGTCTATCTTAGCGCATGGCCTAGCGGCCATGGGACACTTTTATAGTGGCGTTCTTCTGGGACCTTCCCTGTGGTCCAATCGGAATAGCCACATGACTTGAGCATATGATCCCCGAGCTCAAATGAGAGGATAAGCCTTGGGCAACCTCAGTAGTTCAAAAGAAGGACTTAGTCCCTGGAGCTGCTGGCTAGCATGGATTGCTGTTATGATTGGGTCAACGAGGAGGAAAGCAAGACCAAGCTAAGCTACAGAAAACCAGAGAGGTTGGTAACTAAGCGGATTGCAGACCCCTGATCCTATCCACACAACTAGCAGTAGCTGTGCAGGGTACCTACGATGATCCTAGATGCCTCGACACAGCCAGAGAGCTAAATAAGCCTAAAGCAAGAAAGGCGAAATCTAAACTGCCCCAGAGCAGACCCCAAAAGAATAGATAGTCCCCAAACATATATTGTCGGTGAGACAAGATGAAAACACAAACGCAGATAAGAAAATAGACTGAGTAAATGATGGGGCCCACACTAACTAATCATGACAAGAAAGGAAAGACACTGTCTGCAATCATGCAAAAAACCCTGCAAAAAATGTCCAACACATCTGATAGAAAAATACTGAAGTCGCACGACTTCGCCCACTATATCAGCACTCTGGTGTATTCTGAAAGCAGAGCAAAAAGAGGCCAATCTAATAAGGGACAAAAACAAACTGGCACAGGCAGAAACATATGGATAGAGATTCAGCACAGCCCCAGCCGGAGCTGGCTGACCACACAAAACTGAAATGGACAAAACCAGAACAAATGAGAACAATAGCATCACCTCTGTCAATATAACCAGTTCCACTACCTTCACTAGTAAGCAGAGGTAGGCCAGAAAGCAAATTCACATCAGTACCCCACCTTGAGGAGGGGTCACCGAACCCTCATCCACGCCACCAGGCTGATCAGGATGGGCCCGGTGAAAAGCACGAACCAATCTATCGGCATGAATGTCAGAAGCAGAGACTCAAGAAATATCCTCCTGGCCATAACCCTTCCATTTGACCAAGTACTGAGTCTCCGTCTAGCCAAACGAGAATCCAATATTTTCTCTACCTTATTTTCCACATTGCCTTTAATCAATATAGGGTCAAGAGGCGCCGCCACAGGAACTACTGGCTCCACAAACCTCTTCAACAGAGACTTATGAAACACGTTATGGATCTTAAATGTAACTGGAAGAGCCAATCGAAAAGAAACAGGATTAAGAATCTCCAAAATCTTATAAGGTCCAATGAATCTTGGCTTGAACTTTGGAGACGCAACCTTCATAGGAATATTCTTTGATGACAACCAAACCATATCACCCACTTTAAACCGGGGACCAATGGTCCTATGCCGGTTGGAAAACCATTGGGCTTTTTCCTGAGAGAGGGACAACTTATCCACCACTTGGTCCCAAATCTGCTGCATTCTCTCTACCACAGTGTCCACACTTGGGCAGGTCGAAGATTCCACTTGCTCTGAAGAAAATCGAGGATGAAACTCAAACTTACAGAAAAAGGGCGACATCAATGTGACAGAACAAGCTCTATTGCTTAGCGCGAGTTCGGCCAAGGGCAAAAATGAGACCCAGTCATCCTGATCAGCAGATATAAAACATCTCAAATAGGACTCCAAAGTCTGGTTTGTTCTCTCAGTCTGCCCATTGGTCTGAGGATGAAATGCAGAGGAGAAAGATAACTGAATTCCAAGTTTGGAACAAAAAGCTCTCCAAAAACTGGAAACAAACTGGACTTCTCTGTTCGACACAATGTCCTCAGGAATCCCGTGCAACCAAACCACCTCTACGTCTGGAGGAAAGAAGGTTTAAGCATACTCATAGATGCGGATTCTTTACTGTAAGAGCAGTGAGACTCTGGAACTCTCTGCCATATGATGTTGTAATGAGTGATTCCCTACTAAAATTTAAGAAGGGACTGGATGCCTTTCTTGAAAAGTATAATATTACAGGGTATATACACTAGTTTCCTTAATATTGCGTTGATCTAGGGAGCTAGTCTGATTGCCGTATGTGGAGTCGGGAAGGAATTTTTTTCCCCAATGTGAAGCTTACTGTTTGCCACATGGGTTTTTTTTGCCTTCCTCTGGATCAACATGTTAGGGCTAGTTAGAATAGGATATGGGTTGAACTAGATGGACTTAAAGTCTCCCTTCAACCTTAATAACTATGTTACTATGTTACCTGTTGTAAAAACAAGGGCACCAACTCTGAAGAAGATGGCAACTTTGGGAGTGGTACAAGATGGATCATCTTAGAAAATCTATCACAAATCACCCAGATAACAGTCATTGTCTGAGAGACAGAAAGATCGGAAATAAAATCCATTGAGATATGGGACCATGGCCTCTTGGGCACCGGCAGGGGCATCAACAACCCACTAGAACGAGAACAGGGTTTAGACCGAGAACAAGTCCCACAGGACTGCACAAAATTCCTGACATCATGAGATAAGGCAGGCCACCAAAAAGACCGACTCACTCAATCTCTGGTACCAAAAATACCTGGATGACCAGCCAACGCGGAGCAATGAATTTCAGACATTACTCTCTTCCTCCACTTGTCAGGAACATACAATTTTCCCATAGGGCAACGTTCAGATTTGTCCTCCTGAAATTCCTCCAGGGCACGTCTCAAATTGGGTGAGATGGCGGAAAGAACTACCCCCTTATTTAGAATGGCAGTAGGCTCGGTCACAATAAAAATCCGCAAAGAAACTCCAAGAAAGGGCGTCCGCCTTAACATTCTTAGTGCCCGGAAGAAAAGAGACCACAAAATTAAAACGCGTGAAAAACAAGGCCCACCTAGCCTGTCTAGGATTGAAGTGGTTGGCTGATTCAAGATAAATCAAATTCTTGTGGTCGGTGAGGACCACAATTTGATGTCTAGCTCCCTCCAACCAATGTCTCCACTCCTCAAATGCCCATTTCATGGCCAACAATTCCCTATTTCCCACGTCATAGTTACGTTCAGATGGGGAGAATTTTCGAGAAAAGAAGGCACAGGGATTCATTTTAGAAGTCACCGGATCTTTTTGGGACAAAACGGCTCCTGCACCAATCTCAGAAGCATCTACCTCCACCTGAAATGGAAGTGAGACATCAGGTTGCCATAGAACCGGAGGAGAAGTGAATCTCCGCTTAAGCTCCTGAAATGCCGAGACTGCCTCTGGAGACCAATTCACCACATCAGCGCCCTGTTTGGTCAGATCAGTCAGTGGTTGGACAATACCAGAAAAATTGCTTATAAATTTACGATAGAAATTGGCAAAACCCAAAAACTTCTGGAGAGCCTTCAAAGAAGTGGGCTGAACCCAATCATATATGGCCTGTACCTTGGCCGGGTCCATTTCAATAGCCGACGGGGACAAAATGAATCCCAAAAATGAAATCCTCTGTACACCAAAGAGGCTCTTCGATCCCTTAACATACAGGGAATTTTCTCTCAAAATCCAGAACAGTCCGGACATGTTCCACATGAGAATCCCAATCACTGGAAAAGATCAAAATATCATCCAGATAAATGATCAAAAACTTATCCACAAAGTCCCGGAAATTATCGTTCATAAAAGATTGGAAGACAGAAGGGGCATTAGTGAGCCCAAAAGGCATCACCAGGTACTCAAAATGTCCCTCCGGAGTATTAAACACCGTCTTCCATTCCTCCCCGTGCTTGATGCGAATAAGATTATAAGCCCCCCTCCTGAGGTCAAGCTTGGTAAACCAGCAGGCACTTTTAACTCTGGAAAATAAATCAGAAATCAGGGGTAACGGGTACTGATATTTAACAGTGATTTTGTTAAGGGAATGATAGTCAATACAGGGCCTTAATTAACCATCTTTCTTGGCCACAAAAAAACCCCAGCATCTAAAGGTGAATAGGATGGTCTAATATGACCCTTCTCCAACGATTCCTTGATATAAGATCGCATAGCATCATGTTCAGGTACCGATAAGTTGAAAAGCCGACCCTTGGGAAATTTAGACCCGGGCATTAACTTAATTGCACAATCATATCTCCTATAAGGAGGCAAAGAAACAGACTTACTCTCTCTAAATACATCAAAAAAATCAGCTAAATAATCAGGAATATCATGAGACTGGGAAGAGGTGGAGAAAACAGGAGTGTCACTCAGAACACACTGACAACCCCAACTCACCACAGACTTCCAATCCAAGACAGGATTATGAGTTTGCAACCAGGGAAATCCCAGAACAATAGTATCATGCAAATTGTGCAACACCAAAAATTTTGCAATTTTCTTGGTGGTCCGGGGCGACCCGCATTATCACCTGGGTCCAAAACTGGGGTTTATTCTCCGCCAAAGGAGCAGCATCAATACCCCTCAAAGGGATAGGAGTCTGCAGGGGTTCCATGGGAAAACCACAACATTTAGCAAAGTCTAAATCCATCAGATTCAAAGCTGCTCCTGAATCTACAAAAGCCTTAGCGGAAAATGTAGACAAGGAGCAGATCAGAGTAATTGCCAAAAGGAACTTAGGTTTACACTGCCCACAGCAAATGTGTGCGCAAAACATTTTTCTCATTTAGGGCAGACAGAAATAGTATGAGAGGCGTCTCCACAGAAAAAACACAGCTTATTACTCCTTCTAAACGCCTGACGTTGTGCCCTAGACAAAACCCTATGACATTGCATGGGTTCAGACGTTCGTTCAACTTGAATTGCTAATGACATAGAATCATCAAGACCAAAGGGAACAGGAAATCCCACCATAACATCTTTTACGGTTTCTGCCAAACCCTTCCGAAAGAGAGCTGCTAGGGAATCGTCATTCTATGTAGTAAGGACCGCCCACTTTCAGAATTTTTGACAGTATAACTCTGCAGAATCCTGACCCTGATTCAATGCCAATAAGGTTTTCTCAGCTTGATCAATAGCATTAGGTTCATCATACAACAACCCCAAGGCTTTAAAAAATGCATCCACATTAGTCAGAATAGGATCTCCAGGTGTCAAAGAAAAAGCCCAATCCTGAGGATCGCCACGTAGCAAGGAGATGACAATTTTAACCTGCTGCACAGAGCTCCCCGATGATTTAGGCTTCAAGGCAAGAACTAGTTTACAATCTAATATATAAAGCTCAAGTGTGTGTATGTATGTATGTATGTATGTATGTATGTATGTATGTATGTATGTCTGGGATTGGCACCGCACCGTCGCAGCTACAGCCACAAAAATTGGCACAGTCACATGTCTGGACTCCGAGAGTGTCCTAGGCTATGTATTGAGGTGAAATTTTAACCCCGCGCGTTCCAATTCACCAAACAATTTTGCCCCTATCTACATAATGGGGAAAAAGTTTGTGTGTATCAAGCTCCGCCCCTCATTATGATGTCATAATGGTTGCCATGGCGACGCTGATGTCATCATGGGTTGCAAGCCCCGCACTCATTATGATGTCATAATGGTTGACTATGGGATGGAGGATGTGTGATGGGTATATGGGCACTGGACTATGGGATGGAGGATATGTATGACGGGTGTATGTGCATGGGACTATGGGATGGTGGATATGTATGATGGGTATATGGGCATGGGACTATGGGATGGAGGATATGTGTGATGGGTATATGGGCATGGGACTATGAGATGAAGGATGTGTGATGGGTATATGGGCACTCGACTATGGGATGGTGAATATGTATGATGGGTATATGGACATGGGACTATGGGATGGAGGATGTGTGATGGGTATATGGGCATGGGACTATGGGATGGAGGATGTGTGATGGGTATATGGGCACTCGACTATGGAATGGAGGATATGTATGATGGGTATATGGGCATGGGCCTATGGGATCGTGGATATGTATGATGGGTATATGGGCATGGGACTATGGGATGGAGGATAATTATAATTTGCTATAAATAACCACAGTTAGTTACTATGCCCGGGCAGCGCCGGGCTCTTCAGCTGGTTATTCTTAAAATTCAAAAATTTAGACCGATTCCCAGAAAACACATCAGGAGTAGGAATTTTTGGTTCAACAGCTTGTTGAACGAGATAGGCGGAAATTCCCCCACTTCAGCAGTGAGCTGCTCAACACGATCAGACAATTGCTTAATCTCCATTAAAGAAAAAAAAATCCTCCTACGGCCCCAGAAAAAAAGAGGAAAAAATATATATAAAAAAATTCGGACCCTTTTTTTTTTTTTTACAATTCTTTCCTTCCTTTGAGTACCCTAGAGTCTGCGGTTTAGGCTGGTGATTCTGTTATGATTGGGTCACCAAGGAGGAAAGCAAGACCAAGCTAAGTCACAGAAAACCAGAGAGGTTGTTATCTAAGCAGATTGCAGACCCCTGATCCTATCTACACAACTAGCAGTAGCCGTGGAGCGTACCTACGATGATCCTAGATGCCTCAACACAGCCGGAGAAATAAATAAGCCTTAAGCAAGAAAGGGGAAATCTAAACTGCCCCAGAGCAGACCTCAAAGGAATAGATAGCCCCCAAACATATATTGTCAGTGAGACAAGATGAAAACACAAACGCAGATAGGAAAATAGACTGAGCAAATGATGGGGCCCACACTAACTAAACAATCTAGGAAAGGAAAGACACTGTCTGCAGTCACTCAAAAAACTGCAAAAAATGTCCAACACATCTGATAGAAAAATACTGAAGTCGCACGACTTCGCCCACTATATAAGCACTCTGGTGTATTCTGAAAGCAGAGCAAAAAGAGGCCAATCTAATAAGGGACAAAAACAAACTGGCACAAGCAGTAACATATGGATAGAAATTCAGCACAGCCCCAGCCGGAGCTGGCTGACCACACAAAACTGAAATAAACAAAACCAGATCAAATGTGAACAATAGCAAAAGAACACTTAGCTGAGCATGCAGGGACTGAGCTGGAAACTAAGACCTCAGGAGGCAGGAAAAAATCACCAGCAGGGATAGAGGGAGTCGGCTGTCTTAAATCCAGTCAGAAACCCCAGATCTCCAATCGTCCTCCTCATTATCAGGTGGGAAGCCTCCATTAATCAAATCAGCTCCATTACCTCCAGTAACCACCAGAGGGAGCCCAGAAAGAGAACTCGCCACCCCTCTGTCAATATAACCAGTTCCACTACCTTCACTAGTAACCAGAGGTAGGCCAGAAAGCGAATTTACAACAGATTGCTATAGCTGGACCATGGGTGGCAGCAGCAACCAAACCGACAGTGCTAGCCTGAGCAAGATGCCAGGATCGACATCTTTGCTGAGCAGGACCCTCTGTGGCCGCGACCGAATGGGAGACCACGGAAGGCAAGGCTCGAGATTCCTCCTGTGCAGGGGCCAGAATCTGATGCCTAACAATATTTATCTTTTTCTTCAAGGCTTCAGAATATAATGTTGTAAAAGTGAAAGCAAGTTGGTGAAGTGTGTTTTATCTCAAATGTGAAAGTAATTGTCATCTTTACTATTTCTCCATTCAATGTGGGGCTAACCACCTCTTTGATCCTATTGAGTTTCTTTGGCAAGAAAACAACAGCTCCATCAATACCACATGCTTTTCCTATTAATTCATCATGCTGGTAAAGTAGAGATGAGATTAGGGATCTAGATAACATCTGTGGACTGTAGTTAACATGACAAGACCCACTGAGGCCTAGCTACCAATTTGACATAGTTTGTGCACAGCTGAACAGAGTTGTCAGAAAAACAAGATTTTGATTCAATAACATGTTGGATACATTGTCTAGTGGAAACACCAATATAGTATTATTATTATTATTATTATTTATTTATTTATTTATTTATTTATTTATATAGTGCCATTAATTCCATGGTGCTGTACATGAGAAGTGGTTACATACAAAGTAGTAGATATTATTTATAGTAAAGAAATTTACAATGACAGACTGGTACAGAGGGGAGAAGACCCTGTCTTTGCAGACTTACATTCTACGGGATAATGGGGAAGAGACAGAAGAGTGGGGGTTGTGGCAGTTCGGGTGGTGGTGTAGAAGTCACATCTACGACCACCACGCTCGCCAATTGACACCTCTTGAAATACAGCCGAAATGCCAAAATCTCTAGCTTCTGTTATAGAAAATGCAGGGGCTCCTTGTTTGATGTCCTCATCCAACCAGTTCAGTATTAGTAGGTGATGGATTGTCAGAATCCGGCCCAGGAATACCAGGCATCAGTAGTTGCGAGTCCTGGCCCTGTGCTCTTCCACATGCTCTTGATCTTCCAGTCATGATTTAATCTAGAAGATTTCTCCTTCGAAATTCAGAGACAGTGTACAACACCGCCCAAACATTCACCCTCTGCTCCTCAGACTCTCTATCTGCGCAGTTACTGCCTCTAGGCAGAAGATGATGATGGTGGTAGTAGTTGGAGCATTTAAGACAGTCATGAAGCAGCCATAAAACTTGAAACAGAAGTATTTTAACCGAGATACCACACTGTTCAATATGTGGCCTGTATTTTTACCCCTAGGCCCTAAATAGTGTAGAGAACTATGGTAACACGCAGCAACAAAAGGTGAATGGAAGCCTCAAAAGCACACTTTCTAGCCCGCAGCTTGATGAAGAGTCTGACAGCGATAACAGACTGTTCAATATGTAGCCTGTATTTTTTAATTTTTTTACCCCAAAATAGAGTACAGAACTAGGGTAACAGACAACAAATACAGTGGAATGTAGGCCTGAATTGTCACAATTTGTAGGCCACAAATACATAAGACGTCTGACAGCGATACCACACTGCCAAATATGTGGCCTCTATTATTTGGGGGTCTGCTAAATAATGTTGTATACAACTAGAGTAACAGACAGGAAAAACACTGGAATACCGGCCTAAAATGCCCAAACTTGGAGCATGCAGATACCGTATATACTCGCGTATAAGCCGACCCGTGTATAAGCCGACTCCCCTAATTTTGCCACAAAAAACTTGGAAAACGTATTGACTCATGTATAAGCCGAGGGTGGAATCCATAGAATATGCCCCCATATGCTGCTCCATAGTTTATGCCCCCATATGCTGCTCCATAGAATATGCCCCCATATGCTTCTCCATAGTTTATGCCCCCCATATGCTGCCCCATAGACTATGCCCCCATATTCTGCTCCATAGAATATGCCCCCATTTGCTGCCCCATAGAATATGCCCTCATATGCTGCCCCATAGAATATGCACCATATGCTGCTCCATAGAATATGCTCCCATATACTGCTCCATAGACTATGCCACTGAGCTCCGAGCTGACGATCTGGCCAATTACTTCAAAGAAAAAATTGACCAGATCCGACAGGAAATTATCTCCAAATCCCCTCATACCATGCACTGTCCTCCCTCCATAGACTATGCCCCATATACTGCTCCATAGACTATGCCCCCTTATAATATGCCCCATATGTTGCTCCATAGAATATGCCCACCATATGCTGCCCCATAGACTATGCCCCCATATACTGCCCCATAGAATATGCCCCCATATACTGACCCATAGACTATGCCACTGAGCTCCGAGCTGACGATCTGGCCAATTACTTCAAAGAAAAAATTGACCAGATCCGACAGGAAATTATCTCCAAATCCCCTCATACCATGCACTGTCCTCCCTCCCCCACTGCATCTAACTCACTCTCTGATTTTGAACTAGTCACAGAAGAAGAAGTAAGCAGGCTCCTTGCATCTTCTCGCCCAACTACTTGCACCAGTGACCCATTTCCGTCACATCTCCTCCAGTGCCTTTCCCCTGCTGTCACCCCTCACCTAACTAAAATATTTAACCTCTCTCTCTCTTCTGGTATTTTTCCCTCCTCATTTAAGCATGCCATCATACATCCACTACTTAAAAAACCATCCCTCGACCAAAATTGTGCCGCTAACTATAGACCTGTCTCTAATCTTCCCTTCATCTCTAAACTCCTGGAACGCCTGGTCCACTCCCGTCTTATCCGCTATCTCTCAGAAAACTCTGTTCTCGACCCTCTCCAATCCGGTTTCCGCTCTTTACACTCCACTGAAACTGCCCTCACTAAAGTCTCTAATGATCTGCTAACAGCTAAATCAAATGGTCATTACTCCATGCTAATTCTCTTGGATCTCTCTGCAGCATTCGACACTGTGGATCATCAGCTCCTCCTCACTATGCTCCGTTCCATTGGCCTCAAGGACACCGTTCTCTCCTGGTTCTCCTCCTATCTCTCCGACCGCTCCTTTACTGTTTCTTTTGCCGGTTCCTCCTCCTCTCACCTTCCTCTTACTGTTGGGGTTCCTCAAGGATCGGTTCTAGGCCCCCTCCTCTTCTCCTTGTACACTGCCCCTATTGGTCAAACAATCAGTAGATTTGGTTTCCAGTACCATCTCTATGCTGATGACACCCAATTATACGCTTCTTCTCCTGACATCACGCCAGCCTTTCTAGAAAACACTGGCGATTGTCTAAACGCTGTGTCTAATATCATGTCCTCACTATATCTGAAACTGAACCTATCAAAGACTGAACTCCTTGTATTTCCTCCCGCTACTAATGTACCTACACCCGACATTGCCATTTCCGTCTGTGGTTCCACTATTACTCCCCAGCAACATGCCCGCTGTCTTGGGGTCATACTTGATTCCGAGCTTTCCTTTGCCCCCCACATTCGATCACTGGCTCGCTCTTGTCATCTGCACCTCAAAAACATTTCTAGAATTCGACCTTTTCTTACTTTTGACTCTGCAAAAACTCTTACTGTTTCTCTTATTCATTCTCGTCTCGACTATTGTAACTCTCTTCTAATCGGTCTCCCTCTTACAAAACTCTCCCCTCTCCAATCTGTCTTGAATGCTGCAGCCAGGATCATATTCCTCACCAATCGTTACACCGATGCCTCTACCTTGTGCCAGTCATTACACTGGCTACCCATCCACTCCAGAATTCAGTATAAACTTATTACCCTCACCCACAAAGCCCTCCATGGCTCAGCACCACCCTACATCTCCTCCCTTGTTTCAGTATACCACCCTACCCGCGCCCTCCGTTCTGCTGATGACCTGAGGTTAGTATCCTCAATAGTCAGAACCTCCCACTCCCGTCTCCAAGACTTTACACGTGCCGCGCCAATTCTTTGGAATGCACTTCCCAGGTCAATACGATTAGTCCCCAGTCCCCACAATTTTAAGCGTGTCCTGAAAACGCATTTATTCAGACTGGCCTATCGCCTCAACACATTAACCTAACCTATCCCTGTGTGGCAGAGCCAAAAATTTTACCATAACCAGGTTCCCAGCATCATGTTCCCACATGCTTTATGCATCCATTAGCCCTCTGTGTCTGTACTGTTACACACTTAACATTATGGCTGGTCCATACAATCAGGGCAACTGTTACCACCCACCTTTCGTGTCTACCTCTTTCCTCATAGACTGTAAGCTTGCGAGCAGGGCCCTCACTCCTCTTGGTATTTGTTATAATCTACTGTATGTGATTATTGTTATGCTGTAATGTCTATTGTCTGTACAAATCCCCTCTGAAATGTAAAGTGCTGCGGAATATGTCGGCGCTATAAAAATAAAATTTATTATTATTATTATGCTTCCATATGCTGCTCCATAAAATATGCCCCCATATGCTGCAAAAAAAAGCCATATTCACCTCTCCAGGGTCCATCGCCACTGTCTGCCGCTTCTTGTGTCAGTGACTGTTCAGCCAGCAGAGGGGCAGCACACACTAATCACGTCACCGCGCTCCCTACTGCCTAAACGTCACTGACACATTATGCAGCAGAGACAGCGGTGAGCAGTGATGGACCGGGGCACAGGTGAATATCGCTATACTCACCCATCCTGCCGCGGTCTTTGCAGCCTCGCTCGCTTCTCCGCTGTCTCCCTTCCCTTCCTGTCTTCAGCGGTCACGTGGTACCGCTCATTACCACTCATGAATATGCGCATATTCATGAGTGGTAATGAGCGGCACCATGTGACTGCTGAAGACAGGAAGGGAGACAGTGGAGAAGCGAGTGAGGCTGCAGAGACCGCGGCAGGACAGGTAAGTATGATCTCTGACACCCCCGCTCCCCCTCCCCCGCCGACCCCCAGGTATATGACCCGTGCTAAGCCAAGAGGGGGACTTTCAGCCCAGAAAAATGGGCTGAAAATCTCGGCTTATACATGAGTATATACGGTATATGAGTCCTGTCATGGAGATACCACACTGCCAAATATGTGGCCTGTATTTTTTATTTTTTTAATGGAAAATAGTGCTGTATATAACTAGAGTAACAGAAAGGAAAAACACTGGAATACTGGCCTAAAATGCCCAAACTTGGAGCACGCAGATAAATGAAACCTGTCACAGAGATACCACACTGTTAAATATGTGGCCTGTATTTTTTTGGGGGGGTCTGCAAAATAGTGCTGCATATAACTAGAGTAACAGCCGAAAATGGAATTTAGGCCTAAAATGCCCAAATTTTTAGCACACGCATATGTAAAATATGTGGCTTGCATGTATTTTTTGAGGTTCAGCAAAATGGTGTCAAGAAATTGTGCAAGACACTGAAATTTTTTTTTACCGTACCACAAAAAAATGACAGATTTTTCTACGCACTCAATTGTGATTTTTGGGACCCCTTTAAAATTGCTGGATTTTCACGCTGTGCTAGGTAAAGGATCTGGCTGTATTGTGCAGTGTCAAAAATCTAATGGAGATAAAAAAGGACTATGGAAGCGTTGGAATAAAACAATGTCTATTAAGCTGGAAAAAAAATTCCTAGCCAATTATACCTGGGGCTAGGTATATATGGTCAATGTATGCTATAAGTAGCAGCAGAAGCAGCAGATAGTAATGGAATGGACCCTCTTGATGTATGCAATGATATCTATTTACACACATACAGTGCCTGCAGGCCTTGCACCGATATGTATAGAACGATGTACAATCCCCTGCCTAACTAACACTGCAACCTATATACTCCGGAATTAGTCCTTAGAATGACTGCTGGTTTAGCTGGATTTAAGTAGTTTAGGACGGTAGACCCCACACTGACTAAGAAATCCCTAAATCTTACCCTATCTCCCTACACTATCTCAAACCAGAGCTGAATGCGCCCAGTCCGGTCTCTTATATCCTTGATGATGCTGTGCGGCCTGCCAATCACTGTAAGACCACAACAAAGATGGCTGTGATATTACATTGCCTGGCAGACAATCCTTGCATGTTGATTGGGTCTCTAAAGACCGCCAAAAATGCAGGGTGGAGACCCGAGTTCCGCCGAGTAATTCCGAAAATGCTCGGTGCTCGCTGAGTACACCGAGTACCGTGATACTCGGGCAAGTAACGAGTAGTGGCGAGCACATTCGCTCATCACTATTTGACACCATTGTAATGTCATCATGGGTACCCTATGGTTGCCATGATAGCAGGGCTTGATATGATAACCTCCTGATCTCAAGGATCAACTTTAAAATTACTAACTTTCCCATAAAGAAAAGCCTCTCGACGACGAAGACACTCCATCTTGTAATAAAGAATAACAAAGAGGCCGGGTGGGTGGGTGACAGTTGCTTTGTTTCCTCACAGAAACTGAGAATTCCTGAGGGAGGGGCTATAAAGCTATAAGTAGAGCACCTTCCCAGCATTTTTTCCAACCAATCCAAATTAACAGCTTACAGACAGTCAGGCCAGCCAATCAGGGCGATCACCTGCTTCTGTTACATGACAACAGGGACTATTAACCCTTTAAAAGATCATGTAGACCCCACTCTAATTGCTGTGGGGGCTTTCCATGGGATCGTAGGCCCTATTAATCCCCTTTCTTATTAAACATGTGATAAAAAATGGGAGACCAAGGTTGACATGAAATTGCTGAGAGGCTTTTAATAGGGTTACTTATATAATTAATCCAATTTATGTAATAAATTATTTAATAAATAAAATCAAAGATTTTCAAGTCCACTTTAAAAGACCAATACACTCAAGGATCAACTTTAAAATGCTCTATTGCCTCCTCTTCTGAACGGTCGAAACCTGCAAGCACGGAGTCGTCAGTGCAGGGTTCTGGTCCTTGTGTCCTTCACCACCACCAAAAGTTAAGGATGCGGCAGCCCACACTTGAGATTACTCTATGGAGTTCTTTTCACATACCATGCCTTGGTTACCCAGTCAAATCCTGAATTCCCCAGTCCAAGATGAATCTGACATGGAGTGCACTGATGCACAGCCACTGCTAGATGATTCTGCTGGTACATTGATCCAGAGCACTACATTGCCCACACAGTCTACTGAGCCAGAATCTGACCCTGATGAAACTCAGGTGCCCCTTCCCGCGTACTATACCACCTTACATGGTGACACAGAGGAAGGTAAAGAGGAAGGTGCAGATTACTTTGAAGAGGAGCTGATGGATGACCCAGTTCTTGACCCAGATTGGCATCCACTGGGGGAGGAGGGTGGCGCTGGCAATAGTTCAGATAAGGAGAAGGATCTGCAGCAGGCATTGACATCGCAGCAGCGGTTATCTGGCAGGCCCGTAGCTGTCCAAAAATGTGGACCAAAAACTAAAAGAGTTGCAGGACAGCTTGGCCAGACGGTCAACTTAGCACAGCGTGCAAGGCCAGAAAATGTATACCATAGTAGGAAGAGTGCAGTGTGGCACTTCTTTGTCCAAAATCCTACTGATGAAGCAAAGGTTATCTGTAAGAAGTACGGAAGGAACATTAGTCGAGGTAAACAACTCAGAAATTTGAATACCAGCTGCATGCTTAGACATTTATCCAACATGCACTTGCAAGCATGGACGGACTACAAAACCTCAGGTAGCACATGTGCACCTGCTCCGGCTGAAGGTAGCCAGCAATGCTCCATCGCTTCCCCCACTGTAAGACCACCACCACCATTAAGCACACCACCAGCACTAAATGTTGAGGTGTCGTCGCAAGGCCAAAGCACTCAGGGAATCACAATGGTTTTGCAACACAGCATTGAATCTAGGCCATCACCACCAATACCATCACCAACCCCCTCTCACTCAGTCCGGTCCACCGCTACTTCCCCCATATGCAGCTCTCCAGTCCAGCTCACCCTACCAGACACTCTGAGTAGGACATGAAATTACTCATCCTCTCATCCGCGTACAGTGTGTTTGAACACCTAAATTGCCAAACTAATCTCATTAGAGATGATGCCCTACCGTTTGGTTGAAAGCGAAGCTTTCCGCGAGCTCATGGCCTACGCAGTCCCACACTATGACCTACCCAGTCGGCACTTCTTTTCTTGAAAAGCCATCCCAGCCCTCCTCCTGCATGTGAAATACCGCATTGTCCATGCACTCAAGCAATCAGTGAGTGGAAAGGTGCACCTCACAACAGATGCATGGTCCAGTAGGCATGGCCAGGGCTGTTACATGTCCATCATTGCACACTGGATTAATATGGTGGATGCAGGCTCCACAGGGGACAGCCGCGGTGGAACAGTGCTGCTTAGCCCACGGTATAGGAAACAGTTGGCTGAAGGCTTTCATCCCTCCTCCTCAATAAGCAAAAGCTCATCCACAGAGTTGCACGAGCACTCCATCCGCAGCTGGCAGTGTTGCACACGAGGTGTCCCACTATCGAACAGCTAGTGGTAAGCGTCAGCAGGCTGTGTTAAAGTTGATGTCTTTGGGCGACAACAGACACACAGCGGAGGTACTGGCCGACTACTTGCAGCGACAAACTGAGTCATGGCTGGGCAGTTTACATCTTGAGGCAGGCAAGGTAGTCAGTGATAATGGCTGTAATTTTGTGGCAGCCATAGCCCTTGCAAAACTCACACACATACATTGCCTGGCTCACACTTTGAACCTGGTGGTGCAGTGCTTCCTTAATAATTATCTGGAGTTAACATCCCTGCTCCATAAGGTGTGAAGACTGTGCTCGCACATCCGTCGCTCAGCCGTACATGCCAGTCGTATGCAGAAGCTGCAACAATCATAGACATTGCAACAAGGTGGAACTCTGCCCTGCACATGGTTGAGAGGCTGTGTGAACAGAGGCAGGCTGTAATGCATTTATGGGAGGATACACTGGCAGGCAGTTTGAGGGAAGACATGGAATTGTCGGGTGTGCAGTGGTCAAAGCTGAAAGACCTCTGCAAAGTCCTTCAGTGTTTTGAGGAATGCACATGGCTGGTAAGCGCAGATGACGCCATCATAAGCATGAGCATCCATAGAATCATAGAATCATAGAATCGTAGAGTTGGAAGGGACCTCCTGGGCCATCTGGTCCAACCCCCTGCTCAAAGCAGGATTCGCTAAATCATCCCAGTCAGATGTTTGTCCAGCCTCTGTTTGAAGACTTCCATTGAAGGAGAACTCACCACTTCTCGTGGCAGCTTGTTTCACTCATTGATCACTCTAACTGTCAAAAAGTTTTTTCTAATATCTAATCTGTGTCTCCTCCCATTCAGTTTCATCCCATTACTTCTAGTCTTTCCTTGTGCAAATGAGAATAAAGTTGATCCTTCTACAATGTGACAGCCCTTTAGATATTTGTAGACAGCTATTAAGTCTCCTCTCAGTCTTCTCTTTTGCAAACTAAACATTCCCAAATCCTGCAACCTTTCCTCATAATACAAGGTTTGCAGACCGGTCACCATTCTGGTCGCTCTTTTCTGAACTTGCTCCAGTTTGTTGATCTTTTTTAAAGTGTGGTGCCCAAAACTGGACACAATATTCCAGATGAGGTCTGACCAAAGAGGAGTAGAGGGAAATAATGACTTCACGTGATCTAGACTGTATGCTTCTGTTAATACATCCTAGAATTGCATTTGCCTTTTTTGCTGCTGCATCACACTGTTGACTCATATTTAGTCTGTGATCTATTAGTATACCCAAGTCTTTTTCACATGTGCTGTTGCTTAGCCCTATTCCTCCCATTCTGTATATGCTTTTTTTCATTTTTATTGCCCAGATGTAGTACTTTGCATTTCTCCCTGTTAAAAACCATTCTGTTAGTTGCTGCCCACTTCTCCAGTTTATTTATATCTTTTTGAATCCTCTCTCTCACTTCTCTAGTATTAGCTATCCCTCCTAACTTTGTGTCATCAGCAAATTTAATCAGTTTACCCTCAATTCCTTCATCTAAATCATTGATAAAGATGTTGAACAATACAGGGCCCAGGACAGAGCCCTGTGGTACCCCACTTGAGACATTCTTCCAACTGGATGTGCAGCCATTTACGACCACTCTTTGGGTCCGATCACTAAGCCAGTTATGAATCCACCTAACAGTTGCCTTGTCCATTCCATACTTAGTCATTTTTTCAATAAGGATTGTATGAGATACTTTGTCAAATGCTTTGCTGAAGTCAAGATATACTATATCTACAGCATTTCCTTGATCCACCCAATCAGTGATTCCGTCATAGAAGGAAATTAAGTTAGTCTGACATGACTTATTAGTTACAAACCCATGCTGACTCTGTTTAATCACTTCATTCTTATCCAGGTACTGACATACATGTTGTTTAATAATTTGTTCAAAGATCTTTCCTGGTATAGAAGTCAGACTCACTGGCCTATAGTTGCCTGGGTCCACCTTCTTCCCCTTTTTGAAGATAGGAACAAAATTTGCTCTTCTCCAGTCTTCTGGGACTTCTCCTGTTCTCCAAGAATTTTCGAAGTTTATGGAGAGGGGTTCCAAAATTTCTTCTGCTATCTCCTTCAGTACTCTGGGGTGTAATTCATCTGGACCTGGAGACTTGAATTCATTTAGGTTAGCTAAGTGTTTCCTCACTATCTTTCTGTTTATAGATATCCTGGATTCTTCTATTCCCTTAATAGGACAGTGAAGAACAGTTGATGTTACATTTCCTTTCTGAGAGAAAACAGATGCAAAATAGGAATTTAAAAGTTTGGCCTTCTCAACATCCTGTCTTACCATTTCATCATTTTCATCCTGTAAAAATCCTATAGCATCTTTGACTTTTCTTTTACTTTTGACATATCCCCAAAATCCTTTATTATTGATTTTGACATCTCTAGCAAGCCTCAATTCATTGTCAGCCTTAGTTAATCTGATTTGTGCCCTGCAGGTTCTGCAGACAGCATTATATTCTTCTTTAGATATGCCTCCCTCTTTCCATTTTATAAACATTTTTTTCTTCCTTTTTAGCATGTGCTTAAGTTCTGTGTTCATCCATCCTGGCTTCCTTAAATGCTTCCTATTCTTCCCTCTTTTCGGAATTGTTAACAATTGTGCTTTGAGAATTTCATTTTTCAAGATTTCCCATCCTTCCTGGACATTTTTGTCTTTAAGGATAACCAGCCATTGGATCCCTCCAATTCTCTTTCTGAATCCCTTAAAATCTGCCTTTCTGAAATCTAACCTTGACATCTGAGTCTTCACAGGTCTTCCTCCTCTAGTTATCCAAAATTCTAAAATAGCATGGTCGGTACCTCCTAGGGTCCCAGCCACTTTTACCTCCTCAACCATTTCCTCCCTGTTTATAAGGATTAGATCCAAGGTAGCAGTTCCCCTTGTTTTCTCCCCTACCTTTTGGAAGATAAAGTTGTCAGGTTCACAGAACGGAGGCCTGCGCATACCAAGGGGCATGCCAGGGATGGGTACAAGGATGGACACCTGCACGTGCGAGGGCACGCCAGGGACGGGTTCAAAGGCATCGGAATCCGGGGTGCTGGCATCGACCGACAGGGTCCAGGAAGCAGGCTACGGACATCAGCTCCGGACATCAGGCCGCAGTCATCTAGGTCCGGACCTCTGGCAGCGGTCGGCACGGTTACGGAATCCGGCAGGCAAACTAGGGTTCAGAGCAGAGCAAAGAGAGCAAAAGACTTTGTGCAAGAGGAGCACGAAAAGGCACAGTGCGAGAACCAGCGTGCGTGCAAGGGAGCACAGAGACCATAGCTGGGGGCACTGGCAGGTGGTACCGACGATGGCATAAGCAAGCGGGCACCACTAGAGGCGGCATCGCTGCGGCCACGCAGCCGGTAATCACTATAGCACTGGACGGGGGCATGGCTGAGGCACACAGGCGAGCATGGCTAGAGGCGGCACGGTTGAGGCACAAAAGACAGGCACAAGTGACCAGGCACGTGCATGGAGGCACGGAGCCACAAGGCAGGGCTAGGCAAAGATACAGGACAGAGACGCATGCAGAGAGCATGGCAAAGCCTAGTACGAAAAGTGCAAGAGCGCACGAAACATCAGAGGCAAGGCATAGAGTAGTAGACAGGACCCTGCGCATGCAAAGGACATGCCAGGGGCAAAGTACAAGGCGAGGCCTGCACGTACCGAGGGGCACGCCAGGGACAGGGCACAGAATGGAGGCCTGCACGTGTAAACAGACACGTCAGGGACAGGGACAGAGTCTAGCAGCGGAGCTTAGGCCGAAGCCCAGAGCCGGGCCAAGGGAGAACCTTGGGACTAGACAGGGTACAGAGCAGAGGCCTGCACGTGCAGAGAGGCACGCCAGGGACAGGGTACAGAGAGGAGGCCTGCACGTGTAGGGAGACGCATCAGGGACAGGGTACAGAGTGGAGCCTGCACGAGTAGGGAGACACGCCAGCGACAGGGTACAGAGATGAGGCCTGGACGTGTAGGGAGACACGTCAGGGATAGGGTACAGAGAGGGGTACCTGAAGCCACAAAGCAAAGCGAGACAGGAAACATGGAAAGAAACACGGAACAGAATCAGAGCAAACAAGGACTACAAGGCAAAGCAGGGCAAAGACAAAACATGGCATGAAGGACAAACACAAGAAAGGCACGAGACAAGAGACGGAATACAAGCACGGAGCGTGTGTAGAGACGCACTACAGAGCAGAGTGCAAGGGCACAGAATAGAGGGAGCAACCCCACAGACCAAGCGGCCATGCAGAGAAGCAACAAACTACTCAGGCCCTTAGCATAGGAAGGGGCCGTCAGATATAGGGCATAGCACCTCAACTTCCGGGTCAGGACCAGGGAAGAGCTTCCAGTTCAGTCCTCTAGGATCACAGAGCGCGGTCACATGATCAGGGCTTCAGACCTGCAGAGACGATTGCAGAACTAGACAGTGCAGGATCCTAGGAAAGGTCACATGATCAGGGTTTCAGACATGCAGAGACGATTGTAGAACCGGAAAGTGCAGGATCCTAGGAAAGGTCACATGATCAGGGTTTCAGACATGCAGAATCGATTGCAGAACCGGACAGTGCAGGATCCTAGGAAAGGTCACATGATCAGGGATTCTAGACATGACGAGATGATCACAGAAGGCAGAGCAGAAATGCAGGCAGCCTGCAGCTCAACAGACATGAGGTGAGTGTGCACACTGCTCTAGGGAACATGCAGGATAGCAGACACGAGATGCACGTGCACACCGCTCCAGAGGTTCTTGAGGCAAAACAGACAAGGCAGACATGGCGGTCATGACAGTACCCCCCTCCTTAAGCCCTCTCTTACCGGGGCTGGAAAGAAGAAAAAAAAAATTATTCGGCAGAAACCAGAGTTTTGTACAAACCACTCCAACAACGTTGATCCGACATCTGAAAAGGACACTGAACCGGTCAAGACACAGGAGCCGCGGACGAGACACGGGGATCCAGTGGGGAGGACTGCGGGTACACAAGCAAGTCTTCTTACTCTAGCTGCAATCATTTCCAAACAAGTTCAGAGGTCAAGGGCCGGGTCTGATTTACACCAGAAGAGTGGCCGGGGTACCGCCATTTTCAAACGAGTTCAGGAGACATAGACCAGATCAGATTCTTCATCAAACGGGTAGCCGAGGTACCAGCGGAGTCCATGGCCTGAGTATTCTGTGACGAGCGTCAGCTTACACTGAGTCGTTTCTTCTTTGAATGAGTGGACCCTCTGGGCCATGGCACCCACACACACAGGGCGAACTAACCTAGTAAGAACCATCCCCTATACAGGGAGTGTCAGGGGCAAGACCAAGGGGGTGAGCCACCACGGCAGCTGGACCAGACGGCCGGCTCAGGGAAACAACACAAGGCGAGACGAGACATTAGTTCAAAGAAACTTCATTTAAGGAAGGCTTCAGGGATAACATCAGGTACAAACATAACCAGAACAGGGACAGCCTTTCAAGATGCGTGCAAGGGCACGCCAAAGTCCAAGCATGGTACGTGCAGATGGTAGGCAGAGGCACGATGACATCAGACTCCGGACAGCAAGCGAAGATCAACCGGGACATCAGGTTCTGAAGCTCTGTAGGCAATCATCAGGATCCGGACATCCGAAAGTCAGCCAGGGTTCCATGCAAGGAAACAAGACAGGGTTAACGACATGATGCGTGTCAATGGACACGCCAGTTTTGGGTTCACAGGACGGAGGCCTGCGCATGACAAGGGGCATGCCAGGGACTGGTACAAGGACGGAGACCTGCGTGTGTGAGGGCACGCCAGGGACGGGTTCAATGGCATCGGAATCCAGGGTGCTGGGATCGACCGACAGGGTCCAGGAAGCAGGCTACGGACATCAGCTACGGACATCAGGCCGCAGTCATCTATGTCCGGACCTCTAGCAGCGGTCGGCAGGTTACGGAATCCGGCAGGCAAACTAGAGTTCAGAGCAGAGCAAAGAGAGCAAAAGACTTTGTGCAAGAGGAGCACGAAAAGGCACAGTGTGAGAACCAGCATGCGTGCAAGGGAGCACGGAGACCACAGCTGGGGGCACCGGCAGGTGGAACCGACGATGGCATAAGCAAGCGGACACGACTAGAGGCAGCACCGCTGCGGTCACGCAGCCGGTAACCACTATAGCACTGGACGGGGGCACGGCTGAGGCACACAGGCGAGCACGGCTAGAGGCGGCATGTTTGAGGCACAGCAGACAGGCACAGGCGACCAGGCACATGCACGGAGTCGCGGAGCCACAAGGCAGGGCTAGGCAAAGATATAGGACAGAGACACGTGCAGAGAGCACGGCAAAGCCTAGAACGAAAAGTACAAGAGCGCACGAAACATCAGAGGCAAGGCATAGAGTAGTAGACAGGACCCTGCGCATGCCAAGGAGATGCCAGGGGCAAAGTACAAGGTGAGGCCTGTGAGTACCGAGGGGCACATCAGGAACAGGGCACAGAACGGAGGCCTGCACATGTAAACAGACATGTCAGGGACAGGGACAGAGTCTAGCAGCAGAGCGTAGGCCGAAGCCCAGAGCCGGGCCAAGGGAGAACCTTGGGACTAGACAGGGTACAGAGCGGAGGCCTGCACATGCAGAGAAGCACGCCAGGGACAGGGTACAGAGAGGAGGCCTGCACGTGTAGGGAGACACGTCAGGGACAGAGTACAGAGCGGAGCCTGCACGTGTAGGAGACACGCCAGGGACAGGGTACAGAGACGAGGCCTGGACGTGTAGGGAGACACGTCAGGGACAGGGTACAGAGAGGGGTACATGAAGCCACAAAGCAAAGCGAGACAGGAAGCATGGAAAGAAACATGGAACAGAATCAGAGCAAACAAGGACTACAAGGCAAAGCAGGGCAAAGACAAAACAAGGGAAAGGAAGGGCAAACACAAGACAAGGCACGAGACAAGAGACGGAATACGAGCACGGAGCGTGTGCAGAGATGCACTACAGAGCAGAGTGCCACGGCACAGAATAGAGGGAGCAACCCCACAGACCAAGCGGCCATGCAGAGGAGCAACACACAACTCAGGCCCTTAGCATAGGAAGGGGCGGTCTGATATAGGGCATAGAACCTCCACTTCTGGGTCAGGACCAGGGAAGAGCTTCCAGTTCAGCCCTCTAGGATCACAGAGCGCGGTCACATGATCAGGGCTTCAGACCTGCAGAGACGATTGCAGAACCAGACAGTGCAGGATCCTAGGAAAGGTCACATGATCAGGGTTTCAGACATGCAGAGACGATTGCAGAACCGGACAGTGCAGGATCCTAGGAAAGGTCACATGATCAGGGTTTCAGACATGCAGAAACGATTGCAGAACCGGACAGTGCAGGATCCTAGGAAAGGTCACATGATCAGGGATTCTAGACATGACGAGATGATCACAGAAGGCAGAGCAGAACCGCAGTCAGCCTGCAGCTCAACAGACATGAGGTGAGTGTGCACAGTGCTCTAGGGAACATGCAGGATAGCAGACACGAGATGCGCGTGCACACCGCTCCAGGGGTTCTTGAGGCAAAACAGACAAGGCAGACATGGCGGACATGACACACGCTGGTGCTTTCATTGTAGCACGCGTGCAGCCCCAGACATGTAAGGGTATGACAGACCTGTTATTGGCCGATCTCGCATGCCAGGGCCTCGCGTGTCCCTCTAGTAAGCTGGATGCGGACCACGGGGGCATGCCTGAGTCTCGTTCGTTAACGGATTTAAGCTTGCAATCTGTGCAGCTTTTTTGTGGATGGCATGGTTGAGGTTGCCCATTTGGAGTCCAATTAAGCCGCAGGCTCCACTCCTGGTGGTGCCCTTCTGGACATTCCTTTAAGGTTCAGCTTTGTAATCATACTGCCCCCGGAAAACAAACACCTTTCTTGACAGTGACATTCTGGTCAAAGAGCGCGATGACATCACGTCTGTACGCCCTCTGCCTAAACAGTCCAAGTGCAGAGAGATGGAAGATGGGGATGACGAGGGGTCCAGAGTACAGGGATTCTCTAGCGAGGAGACTTATTTAATTGTTTTAAAGGTTGGGACAGCTATTTTTGGGGAGCACAAAACTCTGGAGAATGATTTCTGGGGCCCACCATACAGTGGAGCATTCCAAAGGTGGACATCATCACTGGAGCAGCATTTACAGGGCCCTTTATACACTAGAGCATTAGAAATGGGGCCCATTATATATGGAGCATTATTTGGGCCCATAAGACACTGGAGCTTCATCCATGGTGAACAACATATACTGTAGCATTATGTGGAGCTCATCATATACATGTACTGTATCGAACATTATATGGGACCAATGATTCTGTATGGAGAAATATATGGGCCTCATTACTCTGTATGGCGCACTATGCGGTGGCCATAATAATGTATGGAGGAATATACTGTCTGTTTTTGGAGCTATTGGAGAATTTAAAATGGATATCAGTCATGTGATGTAAGAATTGAAGTATTTTTCATTGTACTGTACCGCTATTTCTCTGCCGTATCAAAGGATCATGAATTGTGGCATGTGTTAAAGGAGCCCAGTGACACTCTTTGGCCCAGGGCCCACGAAAACCTGGAGCCAGCCCTACCCCCCCACAACTTTAGCCAATTAACCCCCAGTTTTCAGTGCGTAACTAGTATTATGAAGTAAATTAAGGTTGACAAGCTTAAGGAATAAGAATTGATGTTTTTGGCATTAAAATGGGCACTCTAGGTGTGTTTCCTGTCCTCCACTCACTGCCGACTTTTCTTCCCCTTTGACTTACATTGGGTTTCGTGTTTCAGTCGGACTTCGACTTTTCACTATAATCGGCCGATTTCGTTCGACCCGACTTTTGCGAAAGTCGGGTTTCGTGAAACCCGACTCAACCCGAAAAAAGGCAAAGTCACTCATCTCTAGTAACTATCATTATGAAGTAAATTAAGGTTGACAAGCTTTAGTAATAAGAATTGATGTTTTTGGCATTGAAATGGGCACTGTAGGTGTGTTTACTGTCTTCCACTCCCTGCCGACTTTGCTTCCCCATTGACTTGCATTGGGTTTCGTGTTTCAGTCGGCCTCCGACTTTTCCCTATAGTCGGCCGATTTCATTCGACCCGACTTTTGCGAAAGTCGGGTTTCATGAAGCCCAACTCGACCCTAAAAAAGGCAAAGTCGCTCATCTCTACTTGAGAGAATTTGCATAACAAGCGTTAAGTCCATTTTCTGTTACTATTGTGAAAATGAACAATTTAGGGCTAAAGCAATATTTTTGTGGGAAAAATTATTTTTTTATTTTCACAGCTCAAGTAAATAAGATCATTTGAAGCACCTGTGGGTTCAAGGTGCTCACTACACCTCTAGATAAAATGCTTGAGGGGTGTACTTTTCAAAATGGGGTCACTTGTGGCGGATTTCCACTGTTTAGGCACACCATGGGCTCTGCAAATGCAACATGATATCAGATATCTACTCCAGTCAATTTTTCACTCCAAAATTCTAATGGTGCTCCCTCCATTCTGGGCCCTGGCGTGATCCCAAACTGTAGTTTTCCCCTACATGCGGATTATCCCACTCGCGAGAAATTGCACAAAAAAATTTATTGTTCAAGTTCTCCTGTTACCTTTGTAAAAATGCAAAATTTGGGGTTAAATTAACATTTTGGTGGGTAAAGTTAAAATGTTCATTTTTTCCTCCCACATTGCTTTAAATCCTGTGAAGCTCCTACTGAAAAGCACCTGCTGAAAAAATTAAAAATTGCTAATTTACTTTTAACCTTCTAGCTTTCTAACAAGAATACCATTGTTTATAAAATTATGCTGATGTAAAGTAGACATAAGGAAAATATTATTAATTAATTTTTTTGTACAACATGACGAAATGGTTTAAAAATATAAAAGTGTAAAGTTTGAAAATTGTAAACCTTTCTAAATTTTTGCCAAAATTCCAATATCTTCACAAAAAAATGCAATGAATATCAATTTAAATTTACCATTAACATAAAGTACAATGTGTGACAAAAAAGCAAATCTCAATCACTGGGATATGCTGAAGTGTCCCAGAGTTATTACCACATAAAGTAACGCTGGTCAGAATTTTAAAATTTGGCCTGGTAAGGAAGGTCAAAACAGACTGTGGGAAAAGCATGTTATTCAAATTTCCAATTTTTTTTTCAGTGACTCGCTTCAGGACAACCAAGGAAAAGTGAGATCAGCCCTTCAACATGTTGTGAAATACAACATAGAGAAAGAAAATATGACGGAGCCGATCGTTTTACCACTGGGAGATTGTGTCATCAGCACTTGGCTCCTAGATATTATCTGTCAAAATGGAGATGATTACGTGAAATATCTCAGAAAGTTCTCAAAGTTGTTGAAATCTGGGGGTCACCTCATATTAATTGGGGTATTAGATGCAACATATTTCATAGTTGGGAAAGACAAATTCAATTATTTCACATATAATGAGGATTTTGCCAGGAAAGCTGTAGTTGAGGCAGGTTTTGTTATTGACCGCTGTGAGGTTAAGAAGAGAACGTTTGTCTGTGACCTTATTGACCATAAGGCCGTCATATTCATTGCAGCTCACAAAGAGAAATCAGAGTAGATACTTACATATCTAAATCTCGGAGTTATGCAGAAAGCTTTTATGCAAACTGCAACATTTATAACAGAATTATTCACATAGAGGGATTCGTAGAAAATCATGGCAACTTGCTTAATTTGTGACTAGTGCGTGACGCAAGTTTTAAAAACTGTGTTTCTAATTACATTGTTTCCAATATAAAAAGTGCTATACATCTTCTAGCCCTAGGGTCTAAAGTGTAAGCTCTTATGGTCAACGAGGTCCCCTCTCTCTCCTTTACCCCACTGATATTTTCCAAGCAATTTAATGCTTCCCAGAACAGAGATTTGCATGAACTTATTGACCAGATAATTAGAAATTCAAAAGATTTGCTGATATCTACTTCTAGGTTCTGTGTTATAAATAAATTTAGAGTTCCATCATAAATGGGAAATGGCTATGGACTTTTACTTGCACTGGGATCTAATTTCATAATGTGAATAATTATAGAAGCCTGACATCTTGGAATCATTTTTCTTTCTTTATTGTTAAATGTCGGTGTTTTGATTCCTAATTTCTTTTTATGAATATGAAATAAAATGAAGCATATTACATCGAAGTGTTCGTGTCTCTCTATGATGCCATTATTTTACTATGTTGCCCAATAGATAACAGGTTTTACAAATCTTGATTTAGAAGCAATAATCATATTCAGAGAGATAAACTTGATATAAACCATATTTCAACATCTGCATACAACCTGTAATCAAAATCATATCAAATAACTTCAGATGTTTGACAAATGCTTTCAAGCAGACTTGGAACTGCATCTGAAACTTGATTGCCACAACTTTGTAAAGTATGTAGCATAAATCGAGGATCGGCTACAGACCAGAATAAACAACATTACCCTAATTATACACTTTATACTATTTCATTTTCTTTGTGTGCACCATTACACCATAGGATAATTTCCTAAATTCCAACCCTGATAAAGTTTAAGAATTGTTCATGATTAGCAGTTTAATCTGGATAGAACAACCGAGGGGTGGCAGACTGGGCAAATGCTCAGGGCCCCCATCCACAAAGGGGGGCTTCTGCAATTCCTCCACACAGTGGAAGAGGATGCTGTACATTCTCCGTAGTCCCAGCACATCTCTCTTTCTTTTCTTCTGCCCCTCCTGGCATGGTTGGGTCAGAAGTTGAGAAGGAGTGGAATAGGCTCACAGCACAGCAGTGCGCAGACTCAGGGGACAGCGGTACTGTGCTTAGCTCCTTTTCATCTATCCTGGGATTTGTCAAGTGAAGGAGCAGCTGGAAAGCATGTACAGTATAAATATATATATATATATATATATATATATATATTGCTCAAAAAAAATAAAGGGAACACTTAATATACATATATATATATATATATATATACTGCTCAAAAAAAATAAAGGGAACACTTAAACAACAAAATATAACTCCAAGTCAGTCACACTTCTGTGAAATCAACACTGATTGTGATTCAATTTCTTCTGCTGTTGTGCAAATGGAATAAACAACAGGTAGAAATGATAGGAAGGTCACTAACATACATGTGTCTGCTCAGTAAGAGTGTCCAGGGTTCCCTTTATTTTTTTTAAGCAGAATACATATATATATTTATTGTAAAACATCTCCACTGTGGACGAGGAGCAGGGCCGGACTGAGATTGAAATTCAGCCCTGGCATTTTTTAAGAACACAGGCCCACGTCTTGTAACTTCTGTAATCTTGCTCTCTAGATAGTCTAAGTACAGGTCAGCAGCATGCAATCCAAACATTTAGTGTTGCGGAGCTGCATAACCAAAAGCCACTTTAGATGAGCCAATAATCATGAAATGTGTGATTATAAGAGCCCATCTTCCTGATTATTGTCTCGTTTACATAGGTCAGTAATAACCTGATGTAAGAGCAAAATGATTATTAGTCACGTGAGACAATTTTTAGCCAGCTTAAAAATCAAAGTTCTTTGCTCGGGGTAAACAGGACATGCGCTCCTGAGAACAGGACATTCTACATTCACAGAGCATATTACCAGTCGCTGTGTGCACCGAGAAGTGCGTCCTCCTGCGTGAATAGGCCATATAGGACACTGACTGACGTGTATATGGCTGGTCGGTGGTCGTGTACGTGCTATAGCACCGTAATGACAGTAAAGTCTCATTCAGACGTCCATTTCTCACGTACATGTTCTATCTGTGGTTTTCAGTATTTCTTTTCCATTATAGTCTATGGTGCTGCTCATAGGCTCATGTTTTTGCAGAGTGTGTCTCCCCAAATGAAAATCGTTTCTTATCGTTGTCACAGACAAAATCACCTACACAAGTCTATGAATCTGTGCCAATCACAGACCCCACATAGATAGCACCAGTGTACGCACTGCGTTGATTAACATTGTAATGTATAGGAGAAGCTTTTAATTAATTTATTTTTCATACGTGAAAATCACTAAAACTTCAGTCTGGGGGCAAGCACACATCACCGGCCCATGTGTAGTGACTCATTAACCAGTTTTTTGCTGCCTTGCCTTCCTTATAGAAGCAGCAGAGGTAACTTTTAAGAAACGAGACTGGAGAGATCATTTTCATGTTGGGATGCATGTATTTTGTGGCTGCAGAACCAAGGTAAGGCTGGGTTCACATTGTGTTTGTGGGCAGCATTTAACGCATCCGTTACATAGCGGCATTAACGCTATGTAACGGATGCGCTAACGCACCCATAGACTGTGATAGATGAGCGCATCGCCTAATCGGCATGAGTATGCGATGTGCCGTCATTCTGTGATGGACCCTCGGACGTGGGCTGCAGTGTTCGGGGGTCCGTCACCGCTAGCACAGACAGGGAAGCTGTGCTAGCGTGATCGCTAAATGCGATCACAATATGACAGTAGCGTTAATGCAGTCCGTCAACGCTATGCGTTGAACGGACTGCATTAACGCAATGTGAACCTAGCCTAAGGGTATGTGCACACATCTTTTTCAGGTGGATTGAAAAAGCGCCACAAACCTGCCACTAAACATGAAATTAGTGCACAGCAATGTAAAACCACATAGCTGTAACTGCTCCGTCTGTTACTTCTTTTAACTGCTTCAGTGCTCGGAAACTGAGGCCATTAAAAGAAGTAGCACATTCTGTCACTTGTAACTATCAGGCTATGTGCACATGTCTGGAATTCCCGCATATTTTATGCGCTTTTGCCGCATTTTTTAGTCGTGTAAATGCGGCGTAAACGTTGCTGTGCTAATGCTGCTTATTTTTCCGTGGCAAAATCGCATTGCGGAAAAATACGCAGCATGCTCATTCTCTGTGTGGAATCGTGGGAATTTCGCACACATAGGAATGCATTGTTCCGCCAACTTTCTGCATGTGGCTATGCCCATCATGCGCAAAGTGAGCGGAAAATGTGCGGATGGTACCCAGAGTCTGGAGGAGAGGAGATTCTCCTCCAGGCCCTGGGTACCATATCCCTGTTAAAAAGGAATTAAAATAAAAAATCTTGATAGTCTCACCTTCCGGCGTCCCACGCAGCGTTCCCAGGTCTCAGTGATGCTCCTGGCAAGTCCCGTTCCCAGTAATGCCTTGCGACAATGACCTTTGATGAAGTCATGAGACCGCTACGTCATCAAAGGTCATTGTCGCAAGGCATTGCTGGGAACGGGACTTGCCGGGAGCATCGCTAAGGCCTGGGGACGCTGTGGGGGACGCCGGAAGGTGAGAAAAACACGATTTTTTTTATTTATTATTATTTTTAACATTATATCTTTTTACTATTGATGCCGCATTGGCAGCCTCAATAGTAAAAAGTTGGTCACACTTGTCAAACACTATGTTTGACGAGTGTGACCAACCTGTCAATCAGTTTTCCAAGCGATGCTACAGATCGCTTGGAAAGCGCTAGCATTCTGCAAGCTAATTATGCTTGCAAAACACTAGTTAAAATGCGGGAGATACGCAGGAAGTATGCATGCGGAATTCTAGAGTATTTCCCGCAGCAGGGAGTTGCCGCGGCAATTCCGCAACATGTGCACATAGCCTAATAGAAACTATTGAGAAAAGACGACGGTGGCACAAAAAAACATGGCGCCTTCAGGTAAAAGACTTGAGACACTTTCCTTAAGCAGCTCTGCCACCTGGAATAAAACTGTGTGCACATACCCTAGATACAAACATTAGGCTACAGCACCCTGCAAATGCTGAATACAAGAATCTTTCTAAGGCCGGGGTCCCACTAGCGTGTGTGATGTGACAAACTCGTACGAGTCTCTCGCATCAACACTCGGCACTGACGCTGGCACTCAGACCGGAGTGTGCGGCTACATGTTTTTCTAAGGGCCAATGCAGACTGCCACATATATTCTTTCATCTGAGAAAATCGGCCAATTATACTGTACAGCTGACACTTGGATCAAGCTCTGACCCGAGTGTCAGCATAGTGTGGTCCGATTGTCTAGGATGAGAGAATCAGAGAACACTGAGGAAAAGATGGATAACAAAATATTCTCCATTGTGTCATCAAAGTGCAGTCCGATGTTTTCCATGCACTCATTGAATTGCATTATTGAGTGTGATCGAAATATCAGCTCAAACTCGGACATGCAGCAATGGCTTCGTCTGTCTGAGAAAAATATTGTACATGTGCAGGGCCCCATATACTAACACTGGTCCGAGTGAGATCCAATGTTTTTTTTCTCACACACTTGGACCAATAATACGGCGTCTGCACAAACCCTAACACTACACAACTAAATATGTGATCTGGCCAAAGAACCAACTTATTACACCAATACAAATAACAGAATACCAGAACCAGGGTTACTATACACAAATGGCAACAAAACCTAGCTGACCAAATCACACGGAAATGATGTGAAAATTGCTTCATTTTAAAAGGATGTGTCATTTTAAGAAAAAGGTAGACAGAGGCATAGGACCACCCCGCCTACCCCACAAAAAAAAGCAAACTGAAAAGAAAAAAAGGGTTTAAAGCTATTCCGAAATTTAAAGGGAACCTGTCACCAGATTTTGAGTCTCTCAACAAATGTCATCACTATTATCTGCTCTGTGCTGCATTACACAAATGTGTATATTGACTCCTGCCTTCCCCATGTATAGCCCCAAAACCATCTGTGGTGTGTGCGCCTCCTCTCTGCTTCTAATCACCACTCTCCAGCTCTGATTGGTGTGGATGACTCCTCCTGCGTCATCCACATAGTGCAACGAAATCTTACACCTGTGCAGTAGCATCGCTGACCTGTCCACTTTGCTCTGCGGCTGGAGCAAGGCACATTATTGCATAAGATGTAATTCCAGCACAGGTGAAAGTGCGCCTGCGTGGGATGGTGATGCTACTGTGCAGGCGTAAGATTTTGCTCTGATATGTGGATGACACATCATCCATAGTTATCAGAGTCGAAAGACGTAGTTTAGGAGCAGAAAGGAGGCACACAGTGAAGAGATGATGCCTGACCAGTCTCACTGAAATACAGCATGGGAGCAACTCAGATGTTTTGTTTGGGGGTAAACAGGTGGTCAGGAGACAATATACATGTGGGTGTAATGCATCACAGAGCAGGTAAAGGCAGCTGCATTTGTTGAAAGACTCAACCACTGATGAGATGTTCCCTTTAAAAATATATACAACACAAGGCTGTAAAATGCAAGTCACAGACATACAGGGTGGGCAGCCAGCCTTGGGGGGTCATGATTCTGCAGCATTAAGGTACTGTCACACTAAGCGATATCGCTAACAATATCGCTATAACTTGTGACGTTATAGCGATATTGTTAGTGATATCGCTGTGTCTGATACTTACCTACGACCCGCTCCCCCGCTGGTTATCGCTGATCGCGCGAGAACGTTCAGGACCGCTTCTCGTCGTCAGCTTCCTGCAGCGCTTCCTGTGGAGAGACGAACGACGAGCGTGGAGCCGGGCGGGAGGACGCAGGATCGCCTAGTGAGACAGGTAAGTAGCGACCCCCGACCCCAGCGATGTCGCTGGTGAGATCTGCCTGTGTGGCAGCTCACTAGCGACCACTTAGCGATGCACCAGCGATCCTGACCGCGTCATATCGGTGGTCGGGATCGCTGGTACATTGCTTAGTGTGACAGTACCTTTAGGCTGTGTGCACACGTCCAGAATTCCAGCGGATTTTATGCATTTTTGCCGCATTATTTTGCTGCGAAAACACTGCAAAAATGCATAACATAAGCAACCCATTGCATTCAATGGCATTCCGCACATGCTGTGCTAATGCTGCATATTTTTCCGCAGCAAAATCGCATCGCGGAAAAATATGCAGCAGGCTCATTCTTTTTGTGCGGATGGCACCCAGGATCTGGAGGAGAGGAGACTGTCCTCCAGGCCCTGGGTACCATATCCCTGGTAAAAAAAATTAAAATAAAAAATCATGATATTCTTACCTTCCGGCATCCCTCGCAGCGACCCCAGGCCTCAGCGATGCTCCCACCAACTCTCGTTTCCAGTGATGCCTTGCGCAACAATGACCTTTGATGATGTCACAGTCTCGCTTGATGGTATGTCATCAAAGGTCTTAGTCGCAAGGCATCGCTGGGAACGGGAGCATCGCTGAGGCCTGGGGACGCTTTGAGGGACGCCGGAAGGTGAGAATATCACAATTTTTTTTTATTATTATTATTTTTAATATCCTATCTTTTTACTACTGATGCTGCATAGGCAGCCTCAATAGTAAAAAGTTGGTCACACTAGTCAAACACTATGCTTGACAACCAGAAAAAATTCCTCATAGATAACTAAGATGCCTTCAAAAGTTAAATGACCCAAAAAGAGCAAATTGAAGGGCAAGAATCAAAATATATAAAAACACAAATTTTATTATGTCACATATAAAAACTACATAGCACAACACAATAGTCTGAAGTACCAAAGAGTAAGGACCGATATATAAAGAAGCATACAGGGGGTGTAGCCGAAATAAGGTGATATACAAAGGTATGTGCCAAAATTTAGACTGCATAAATACCTAAGTTGCCCCATAAGCATACACAGGGATATAAGGTATACATCAAAAAGCATTCGTCAGAATAAACGAATAGCTGTGGCATCTAATTCAAATGAAAAAACGCCATGAAATAGAAAAATGTAAATAAGATATCCCTATGATAACCTATGTCCATAGCTGCTTAAAGTAACATATCACAATATATAAAAAAAATGTTTACCTTCAGTCATGGTGCCAATATGGGATAACCGCCTGTGAGAACACACCTCGACACGCGTTACACCTCCACAACATGAAACCGTCCAGTAAACCATCCAGTAAAACACCCTTTACTGTGCCACATACCTCCCTCTTATGTTCAACCCTAGAGGGGTGGACACATGACATACAGTGAACTCTGGACAGGGCATTTGCATTGCCCTGTAGTCTGCCTGCCCGATGTTCTACTGAAAATCTAAAATTTTTCAGGGACAGGAACCAACTGGTGACTCGGGCATTCCTCTCCTTAGCTTGACTCATCCACGTAAGAGGGGAATGATCTGTCACCAACCGAAATGTTCTCCTCAGCAAATAGTAGTGCATTGACTCCAGTGCCCACTTGATGGCCAGGCACTCTCTCTCCACAATACTGTACCTGGTTTTAGCTGGGGTAAGATTCCGGCTTAGGAAACTAACAGGATGCTCTTCCCCGTTAACCTCCTGAGACAGCACGGCACCGAGTCCTATCTCAGAGGCATCAGTCTGCACAACGAACTCTCTTTTGAAATTTGGATTGATCAGGACTGGTGTTCCACACAGTACCTTTTTTAACTTTGTAAAGGCCCCCTCTAATTGATCATTCCAATGGACCATCACAGATTTCCTTCCTTTTAAGCAGTCTGTTAAAGGCGCGAACAGGGTTGCAAAGTTGGTAATGAACCGCCTGTAATATTCCACCAAAACTAAAAAGGCTTTTACCTGTTTTGGTGTGAGGGGATGGGGCCAGTTCTGATTTGCCTCCACTTTGTTTACTTGAGGCTTGAGAACTCCTCTCCCAATGATGTAACCCAAGTACCGAGCTTTCTCCAACCCTATGGAACACTTCTTTGGGTTGGCAGTTAGCCCTGCTTGTCGCAAAGTCTATCACTGCCTGTTCTTTTGCTAAGTGACTTTCCCAGTCAGTGCTGTACACAATAATATTGTCTACATAGGCTGAGCCATAGCGGCGATGGGGACGGAAAACAATATCCATTAATCGCTGGAACATCTCTGGTGCTCCATGCAACCCAAAGGGTAACACCTTATACTGGAATAGCCCCTCGGGCGTTACAAAAGCCGTTTTTTCCTTCACCTCCTCTGTTAGGGGTACCTGCCAATAACCTTTTGTGAGGTCCAGAGTTGTAAAATACAGTGCCTGCCCAAATCGCTCTATCAGCTCATCAACCCTTTAGTCAGACTTTGGCCTGTGGCTCCGTGACAATGTCATGTTGGATTAGGGAGGTGTGTCCGGGGAGCTCCGAAAAAACATCTGTATTTCGGCTAATGAACTCCCGGCCTCCTGAACCTATCTAGGAGACAAAGTATCTGCAATTTTTACTGTGGGTTGGGCGTCTCCTGCCTCGCCTCGAGGTAATGGAGCCTTCTCCATTTGAAACGCAGGCTGCGGACTATCCCCACCAAGGTTTTCTCTATCTTTCCAAGGTTTAAGCCCTTTCCTACAATGGACGTAATATTCCGTCCATGTGACCTGGGACCTAAGTCCCATGGACGGAATATTACGTCATAGCGATCAGCGGCACCCACATGGTGAGCGCCGCTGATCGCGGCCGGGTGTCAGCTGATTATCACAGCTGACACCCAGCACAATGTGTCAGGGGCGGTCACGGACCGCCCCCCGACACGTTAACCTCTGGCACACCGCGATCAAAAAACAAGCTGTTACAAAGCATCATCAGCAAAAAAATAAAAAAGTTATAGCTCGCAGAATAAAGCGATGCAAAAATAACTATTTTTTATTTAAAATTGTTTTCATTGCATGAAAATGCTAAAACATAAAAAAAGACATAAATGAGGTATCGCTGTAACTGTACTGACCCGAAGAATAAAACCGCTTTATCAATTTTACCGCAGGCGGAACGGTGTAAACGCACCCCCCAAAAGAAATTCATGAAATGCTGGTTTTTGTTCATTCTGCGTCCCAAAAATCGGAATAAAAAGCGATCAAAAGATGTCACGTGCCCGAAAATGATACCAATAAAAACGTCAACTCGTCCCGCAAAAAAAAAAACCTCACATGACTCAATGGGTCAAAATATGGAAAAATTTTAGCTCTCAATATGTGGTGATGCAAAAACTATTTTTACAATAAAAAGCGTCTTTTAGCATGTGACAGCTGCCAAAAGTAAAAACCGCCATAAATAGTAAATCAAATCCCCCATTAGTTAGGGAAAAATAATAAAATTAAAAAAATGTATTTATTTCCATTTTCCCGTTAGGGTTAGGGCTAGGTTTAGGGCTAAGGCTAGGGCTAGGGTTAGGGCTAGGGTTAGGGTTAGGGTTAGGGCTAGGGTTAGGGCTGAGATTAGGGTTAGGGGTGTGTTGGGGTTAGGGTTGGAGTTAGAATTGGGGGGTTTCCACTGTTTGGGCACATCAGATGCACTCCAAATGCAACACGGCATCTGATCTCAATTCCAGCCAATTCTGCGGTGAAAAAGTCAAATGGCGTTCCTTCCCTTCCAAACTCTGCCATGCGCCCAAACAGTGTTTTACCCCCACATATGGGGTATCGGCCTACTCAGGACAAATTGCAAAACAACTTTGGGGTCCAATTTCTCCTGTTACCCTTAAGAAAATAAAAAGTTGGGGCAAAAATATCATTTTTGTGGAAAAAAATGTTCTTTTTATTTTCATGCCCGGGCGTTATAAACTTCTGTGAAGCATTTGGGGGTTTAAAGTGCTCACCACACATCTAGATAAGTTCCGTGGGGGGTCTAGTTTCCAAAATGGGGTCACTTTTTGGCAGTTTGAATAGTTTAGGCACATCAGAGGCTCTCCAAACGCACATGACACCCGCAGACCATTTCATCAAAGTCTGCATTCCAAAACATCACTACTTCCCTTCCGAGCCCCGACGTGTGCCCATACAGTAGTTTTCTCCCACATATGAGGTATCAGTGTACTCAGGACAAATTGGACAACAAATTTTGCGGTCCAATTTCTCCTGGTACCCTTGGGAAAATAAAAAAAATTGGGGACTAAATGATCATGTTTGTGGAAAAAATACGATTGTTTTATTTTAACGCCCGTGCATTATAAACTTCTGTGAAACCCTTGGGGGTTCAAAGTGCTCACCACACATCTAGATAAGTTCCTTAGGGGGTCTAGTTTCCAAAATGGTGTCATTTGTGGGGGGTTGCCACTGTTTTGGTACATCAGGGGCTTTCCAAACGCGACATGGTGTCCGATCTCAATTCCAGCCAAAAAAGTCAAATGGCGCTGCTTCCCTTCCGAGCTCTGCCATTCACCCAAATAGTCATTTACACCCACATATGGGGTATCAGTGTCTTCAGGACAAATTGCATAATAACTTTTAGGGTCCTATTACCCTTGGAAAAATAAGAATTGAGGGTGAAAAGATCATTTTTGTGGAAAAAATATGATTTTTTAATTGTACGGCTGTACGTTATAAACTTCTGTGAAGCCCTTGGGGGTTCAAAGTTCTCACCACACATCTAGATAAGTTCCTTAGGGGGTCTAGTTTCCAAAATGGTGTCATTTGTGGGGGGTTGCCACTGTTTTGGTACATCAGGGGCTTTCCAAACGCGACATGGTGTCCGATCTCAATTCCAGCCAAAAAAGTCAAATGGCGCTGCTTCCCTTCCGAGCTCTGCCATTCACCCAAATAGTCATTTACACCCACATATGGGGTATCAGTGTCTTCAGGACAAATTGCATAATAACTTTTAGGGTCCTATTACCCTTGGAAAAATAAGAATTGAGGGTGAAAAGATCATTTTTGTGGAAAAAATATGATTTTTTAATTGTACGGCTGTACGTTATAAACTTCTGTGAAGCCCTTGGGCTTCACAGAACTACTGTAGTACTTTGTCATCTTTCTTTATTCGTTCCAAATTTAACTGTTTATCTCCCTGTGAGGAGTACCTTTATTGTTCAATTAAATTGTTAACCATTTCTCTTCCTTCCTTGCATCACTGCATCCAGCAACCTGCTTACAGCGGCACACATTGTGACGTCATGATGTTCCTACATTTGTTGCTCAAGTGACAGCACAGAGCACTCTGACTTCCGATGCTATTTGATCCAGAAGTCCCAGAAGAAGCAGAAGAGAATGCATGGAAAGGGAAAAGAAAAGATGTGGAGAATCTGACGGGGGGCTGCAGGGACAGTAGGGCAAGTGGGTGATAGTTTAGTAATCTTTTTTTTACATTCAATGATTATTAAAGTGCACCTGTCAGCTGTTTTGACTGCTAAAAGATGTGGCCACTGCCTTTCAGGGCTTATCTACAGCATTCTATAATGCTGTAGATAAGCCCCTGATCCAACCTGCAAGATAAGAAAAATGAATTTTATTATACTCATCAAGCGGGGCAGTCCGGTGCGGTCCGATGGGTGTTGCAGTTCCGGGGCCGGTGCCTCCCATCTTCTTGCAATAACGTCCTCCTGCTTGCTTCATCGCTCCCAGAATCCCTCTTCTGCACAGGCATACTTCTCTGCCCTATTGAGGACAGAGCAAAGTACTGCAGTGCCCATCTTATAGCGGCTAAAATAGATGACAGGTTCCTTTTAAGGTCTGGGACCAGAATTGACCCCAGAGCATAACAAGGAACATTCAACCCGCAGAGAAGAACTTTGCTGTAAATTGAAATTCCCTCAAAATTTTATTCAATCTCGGCAGATTTGATCACATCTCTAAGTTATGCTAATGAATATTTTTATCCTTTTAAGCTGTGGCCAAGTCAATTTCCAAGTTTGGAATCATTGTTTCAATTTCTGCTGCACGGTTGAGGATGATCACATGCTCTTTTTGAGATCCAGTGCAGAGTATTTGGGAATTATTGTTTTTTTAATATTGTTCTTTTTGTCATAAAAATGATTTGAATATTGAAGGTTATCCAAATCACCAAGTAAATATAAGATCCCATGACTCTCTAAATAAAGGTGATAACTCATGACATGGAAATTAATTCATACATGCTTCGTAAACTGATTCCATCTGACTATATAAAGACCTGTCCTTAAGCATCGATGCAAAAGGAGTCATCCCCATCTGGTATACACGATTCAACAATGGATTCCAGTACCTACAAATTCTATCATGAAAATGGCTTAGATTCCAGACAACATTTGGAGCATTACTTGTCAGATAACCCTGAAATGGCCTTTGGAGAGGATATTGTGGAATTTCCCATTAAAAATCTTACAAAAACTTTCACAGAGGGTATGTACTTTTACATTTCTATGTTTATTGGCTTTAAATATATACAAGTGGGGCAAAATTTTTTTCCCGAGATTGGGGATTGGGTAGAGAGAGTGGCAAGCAAGTTGTTCCATGCGTACATGTAAGTTATAGGATGAAATAGGTTTTACACTGAGAATTCTAGTGATGACTGATAAGTAGTGATGAATGAGCATTAAAATGCTCGGGTGCTCGTTGCTCGGGTCGAGCAAATTGGAACGCTCGGGTGCTCGATCCAATCAATGAGCCCAGTGTAAGTCTATGGGAAACCCGAGCATGTTTGCCACAACCCCCCCCAGGGTCTTTTTATGGGAACAGTGCTGAAATGACATGGGAGAGACCCCTGGAAGCATTTCTGACTCCCAGATCACTGCTGTGAATAATGTTGTCAGAGACTTATGCCACTTTTCCGGGCGCACAATAAAACAAAAACAAAACCAAGATTGATTTCACTGGGAAATATGTTAAGGAATATCCTTTCCAGGGTTAATATTTGTATGTAAAGCAAAACAAATAACCCAAAACAAAAATGTTCCTCCACCACTTGGGCTATGTTGACATGTTGCGTTTTTGATGCGTTTTTCAACTTTAGCATTGCTTTCAACCAAGACAAATGCATTCACTGGGAAATGTCATTTTAACATTTTACAACTTTAGCTAGCCATGTTGTGCTTGACACATCATCAGACACATCCTGTTTTATTCATGAAGGAGGGACTGTTAAAAGAGGAGGGCCATCAGGCGGACTTTAAAATTATTAAAGGGACAGCAGTTTGTCCTCACCATTCTTAGAGAGCCATCAGCTGGCTATGCTTTATTGTTCCCATTATTAAACAGTGGGTCTCCTATACTGTTATTGTCTATGCATTGAATGCAAGGCCTGCCCCAAATTTGGATACAATCCTATAACCCACTGAACAGACGTCCTAAATGGCCACTTCAAACCAAAGTTCCCCTTGTTATTTATTTGGTACTGCCATACTGTTAGCCTATGATTTGAATGCAAGACCTGCCCTGTCCCAAAGTTACATGCACCCCAATAACCCTTTGAACCAACATACTGGATGGCCACATGAAACCAAAGTTCCCATTTTTCTTATTTAGCTACTATCATAATGTTAGTCTATGCATTGAATGCAAGGCCTGCCCTGCTTCAAAGATGCACGCACCCCAATAACCCTTTGAACCAACTTACTGGATGGCCACATGAAACCAAAGTTCCCATTTTTCTCAATTTACTACTCCCATAATGTTAGCCAATGCATTGACTGCAAGACCTGCCCTGCCCCAAAGTTACACACAACCCAATAACCCTTTGAACCAACGTACTGGATGGACACATGAAACCAAAGTTCCCATTTTTCTTAATTTGTCACTCCAATCCTGTTTGCCCATGAAGGCCTGCTCCAAATTTGGATGCACCCCAATACCCCTTGGAAGAGATGTGGAGGATGGCCTAATAAAAATCTTTTCCAAATTTAAAGGAGCAGGTCTCCTATGGTTGTAATGAGTAGAGTTGAGCGACTTTTGGTTTTTTAGGGTCGCGTTTCGTTTCGTGAAACCCGACTTTTCCAAAAGTCAGGTCGAGCAAGATCGTCCGATTATAGGGAAAAGTCGGGTTCGTCCCGAAACACGAAACCCAATGTAAGTCAATGGGGAATAAAAGTCGGCAGTGAGAGGAGGACAGGAAACACACCTACAGTGCCATTTGAATGCCAAAAGCATCACTTCTTCTTACTTAAGCTTGTCAACCTTAATTAACTTCATAATACAAGTTACGCACTGAAAAATGGGGGTTATTTGGCTACAGTTGTGGGGGGGAGGGCTGGCTCCAGGTTTTCATGTGCCCTGGGCGAAAGAGCGCCCCTTTAACACATACCACAACTCATCATGCTCCGATACGGCAGAGAAATAGCGGTATAGTACAATGAAAAATACTTCACTTTTTACATCTCATGACGAGGCCCATCTATTTCTCCATACAGAATCATTGGTCCCATATAATGTTTGAAACAGTATATGATGAGCTCCACATAATGCTACAGTATATGTTGGTCCCCATGGATGAAGCTCCACTGTCTTATGGGCCCAAATAATGCTCCAAACATAATGGGCCCCATTTCTAATGCTCTAGTGTATAATGGGCCCTGTAAATGCTGCTCCAGTGTCTGATGTCCACCTTTGGAATGTTCCAGTGTATGGTGGGCCCCATCTATCATTCTCCAGAGTATAGTGCTCCCCAAAAATTGCTGTCCCAACATTGAAAACAATCAAATAAGTCTCCTCGCTAGGGAATCCCTGTACTTGTCTGGACTCCTCGCCGTCCCCATCTTCCATCTCACTGCACAGTATTTCAACTTTGCAAGTGCTGTGATCCTGAGCAAGCAGGGGGGGCCCACTCGTTGGCGATGGCACTGGCACAGGGCCCCTGATAGTACGGTGGTGTGTCTGATGGCGGGTGGGCCGAACCTGCACTTTCATCTGCAGCTTCCTCTTTGTCACCGTGTAAGATGGAACTGTAAATGGGAGGGGTAACCTGAGTTTCATCAGGGTCAGATTCAGGCCGAGTAGCGTGCGATGGGAATGTAGTGGTCTGGGTCAATGTACCAGCAGATTCATCGAGCAGTGGCTGGGCATCAGTGCACTTGTGTCGCCCCCAGGAGTACGGTCGCCACAGTGGCATTACCTTCCTCCTAGGGAGTGTGATGTCATGCTTGGGAGCAACGAACGATCTCTCTAGCAGGTTAACTGATTGGGCGGCGTTATTCCCACGAGTCACGACCTTCCAAACAGCGTTCATGAAGGCAAAGTGTTTGTTTTACGTGGGCAGTATGGTTGCCAAGCTGAACCTTAAAGGAATGTCCAGAAGGGCACCACCAGGAGTGGAGCCTACGGTTAAATTCGACTCCTCCTGGGAAACCTCAAACATGCCAGCTGCAGAACAGATGCACACATTGCAAGCTTAATTCCGTTAACGAACGAGACTCCGTCATGCCCCGCGGTCCGAGTCCGGCTTACTAGAGGGACACGTGAGGCTCTGGCACATGAGATTGGCCAATAACTGGTGTGTCATGCCCTTACATGTCCGTGGCTGCATGTGCGCTACACTGAAAAGGCCAGCGTTTGTCGCCTACAGGTGCAGATAACCCGCTGAACAACGTTAGTGTAATCACTGATTACAATTATTACCCGCGAACAATGATTTCCCAGTAAGTGCAGGTCAACCGCAGTTCCGGAATTAGGCCTAACCGTCATTCCTGAAAAAATGAAAAACTTACGTGTGCAAACCACAGGTGATGTAGCTTGCTTAACAGCTCGCCAGCCGTTCTCACGCCCAGTATGGATTACACGTGATTGCACAAAGGTGAGAAAGGGTACCGTATCCCCGGATAACATGTATGGATAGCGTACACATTCAAAATATATGTCTATACATCAGGAGGCAGGCTCAGACGGAGTTAGGCCCAGTATGGATTGCACGTGATTGCACAAAGGTTAGAAAGGGTACCATATCCCCGGATAACATGTATGGATAGCGTACACATTCAAAATATATGTCTATACATCAGGAGGCAGGCTCAGACGGTGTTAGGCCCAGTATGGATTGCACGTGATTGCACAAAGGTTAGAAAGGGTACCGTATCCCCGGATAACATGTATGGATAGCGTACACATTCAAAATATATGTCTATACATCAGGAGGCAGGCTCAGACGGTGTTAGGCCCAGTATGGATTGCACATGATTGCACAAAGGTTAGAAAGGGTACCGTATCCCCAGATAACATGTATGGATAGCGTACACATTCAAAATATATGTCTATACATCAGGAGGCAGGCTCAGACGGTGTTAGGCCCAGTATGGATTGCACGTGTTTGCACAAAGGTTAGAAAGGGTACCGTATCCCCGGATAACATGTATGGATAGCATAGTGTGCACATTCAAAATATATGTCTATACATCAGGAGGCAGGCTCAGACGGTGTTAGGCCCAGTATGGATTGCACGTGATTGCACAAAGGTTAGAAAGGGTACCGTATCCCCGGATAACATGTATGGATAGCGTACACATTCAAAATATATGTCTATACATCAGGAGGCAGGCTCAGACAGTGTTAGGCCCAGTATGGATTGCACGTGATTGCACAAAGGTTAGTAAGGGTACCGTATCCCCGGATAACATGTATGGATAGCGTACACATTCAAAATATATGTCTATACATCAGGAGGCAGGCTCAGACAGTGTTAGGCCCAGTATGGATTGCACGTGATTGCACAAAGGTTAGAAAGGGTACCGTATCCCCGGATAACTTGTATGGATAGCATAGTGTACACATTCAAAATATATGTCTATACATCAGGAGGCAGGCTAAGACGGTGTTACGCCCAGTATGGATTGCACGTGATTGCACAAAGGTTAGAAAGGGTACCGTATCCCCGGATAACATGTATGGATAGCGTACACATTCAAAATATATGTCTATACATCAGGAGGCAGGCTCAGGCGGTGTTAGGCCCAGTATGGATTGCACGTGATTGCACAAAGGTTAGAAAGGGTACCGTATCCCCGGATAACATGTATGGATAGCGTACACATTCAAAATATATGTCTATACATCAGGAGGCAGGCTCAGACGGTGTTAGGCCCAGTATGGATTGCACGTGATTGCACAAAGGTTAGAAAGGGTACCGTATCCCCGGATAACATGTATGGATAGCGTACACATTCAAAATATATGTCTATACATCAGGAGGCAGGCTCAGACGGTGTTAGGCCCAGTATGGATTGCACGTGATTGCACAAAGGTTAGAAAGGGTACCGTATCCCCAGATAACATGTGTGGATAGCGTACACATTCAAAATATATGTCTATACATCAGGAGGCAGGCTCAAACGGTGTCAGGCACAGTATGGATTTAACGGCCCAGACTACACAGCGGAGGAGCAGGGAGAGGTAAAGATTGCAAATGCTGGGGCCCTGCCCAAGCAAGGGGGGCCCACTCGTGGGCGTCGGTACTGGCACTGGGCCCCTCATAGTACGGCGGTGTGTCTGACGGCGGGTGTGCACCACCGTCAGAGACACTTGATTGCACTATGAGGGACCCTGTGCCAGTGCCCGCGCCCAAGAGTCGGCCTACCCACCTGTCCAGGGCAACGGCACTCGCACGGTGTCGTGCGCTAGGTGGTGACCCCGGCCATGGGGGGGGAGGCAGCACAGTTAGGGAGTTTTAGAAAGTGGCATATGTTGATGTTGGACATTCAGCTGATGCAAAAGGTGAAATAGGTCAAGTCCCAGGAAGAGGTGGACCAAAGCAAGCCATTTTTCTTTCACCCTATGTGTCATCAGGGGAAGGTGGGACAAAATCCTTGGAAACCCATGCGTGGTTCATTTTAATGAAGGTTAGATCATCCACATTTTGGGTTGACAGACGTGTCCTTTTTTCTGTCAGGATTGATCCAGCTGCACTGAAGCCTCTTTCCGATAGCACACTTGCAGCTGGGCAAGCGAGCTCCTGTAAGGCATATTGTGCCAATTCAGGCAGGTGTCAAGTTTAGCTGCCCAATAGCCAAAGGGGAATGACCTGTGTGGGAGTACATCGATATGGGAGGAAAAGTAGTTTGTAACCATAGTTGACAACTGCTGTCTCCTGTCACTTTCCATCGATGCAGTATTACCAGTTGTGTGAGCGGTACTTGAAAAATCAGTCCACAACATTGTCATGAAACTCCTGTCTCCAACGCCACTTCTGCTGTGTGCACCACGAACACCTCTGGCAAGCTGTCCCCGGCCCGTACGGCTCGTGTGAGAACCATCACCGCTGCTGTGTGCTGGGAATGCCTCAAGCAACCGATTTACCAGAGTTGCTTGTTTATTAGCCAATATTAGGTCAAGGTTCTCCTGTGGCATGATGTTTTGTAATTTGCCTTTATAGCATGGATCCAGGATGCTGGCCAACCAGTAGTCGTCATCGTTCATCATTTTGGCAATGCGGGGGTCCCTTTTTAGGATCAGCAAGGCATAATCTGACATGTGGGCCAATGTTCCCGGTGTCAATGATGCACTGCGAGTGCTGGTTGGAGGAGCACTTTCTGGCAAATCCACATCCCTCCAGTCACGCACAAACCCTGTACCAGACCTTGCCATGCCAACATTTTCACTTTCCCCACGAGATGCATCCTCCTCCCCTAAGTAATCATCCCCATCATCCTCCTCCTCCTCCTCCTCTTCTTCCTCCACCTCGTCCAGGAGAGGTCCCTGAGCAGACAATGGCTGAATGTCATCAAGGATTCCCTCCTCCTCTTCCTCCTCATCAACATTGGCTGCAGAAGCCTGCTCCTTAAGGTGCGTCAAAGTTTGCATGAGCAGATGCATAAGTGGGATCCTCATGCTTAGGATGGCGTCGTCTGCGCTTACCAGCCGTGTGCATTCCTCAAAACACTGAAGGACTTTACAGAGGTCTTTCAGCTTCGACCACTGCACACCTGTCAACTCCATGTCTGCTCTCAAAGTGCCTGGCCGTGTATCCTCCCACAAATGCATTATGGCCTGCCTCTGCTCGCACAGCCGCTCCACCATGTGCAGGGTGGAGTTCCACCTTGTTGCAATGTCGATAATGAGGCGGTGGTTGGGAAGGTGGAGCAATCGCTGCAGCTTCTGCATACGAACGGAGTGTACAGGCGACCGGCAGATGTGCGCGCACAGTCTTCGCACCTTCTGGAGCAGGGCTGTTAACTCCGGATAATTTTTGAGGAAGCACTGCACCAGCAGGTTCAAGGTGTGAGCCAAGCAAGGTATGTTGCTGAGTTTTGAAAGGGCTATGGCTGCCACAAAATTACGGCCGTTATCACTAACTACCTTGCCTGCCTCAAGATGTACACTGCTCAGCCATGACTCAGTTTGTCGCTTCAAGTACTCGGCCAGCACCTCGGCGGTGTGTCTGTCGCCCAAACTCATCATCTGCAACACAGCCTGCTGTCGCTTTCCACTAGCTGCTCGATAGGGGGACACCTCGTGTGCAACAGTGGCAGATGCGGATGGAGTGCTCGTACGACTGCGATCTGTGGACGAGCTTTCGCTTCTGGAGGAGGAGGAGGGTCGAACGCCTACAGCCAACTGTTTCCTATACCGTGGGCTAGGCAGCACTGTCCCACCACCGCTGTCCCCTGTGGACCCTGCATCCACCACATTAACCCAGTGCGCAGTGATGGACACGTAACGGCCCTGGCCATGACGACTGGACCATGCATCAGTTGTGAGGTGCACCTTTCCGCTCACTGACTGCTTGAGTGCATGGACAATGCGGTCTTTCACATGATGGTGGAGGGCTGGGATGGCTTTGCGAGAGAAGAAGTGGCGACTGGGTAGGTCATAGCGTGGTACTGCATAGGCCATGAGTTCGCGGAAAGCTGCGCTTTCCACCAACCGAAAGGGCATCATCTCAAACGAGATTAGTTTGGCAATGTGGGCGTTCAAACCCAGTGTACGCGGATGAGAGACTGAGTACTTTCTTGACCTACTCATAGTGTCTGGGAGGGTGAGCTGGACTTGAGAGCTGCATATGGTGGAAGTAGCGGTGGACAGGGCGGACTGAGAGAGGGTTGATGATGGTGATGGAGTTGGTGTTCTTTCTGATGGCCTAGAATCAGTCTTTCGTTGATATAACAGTGGGATTCCCTGACTGCTGTGGCCTTGCAACGACACCTCAACATTTGCTGCTGTGCTAACCGGTGGGCTTACAGTGGGGGAAACAATGTAGCATTGCTGACTACCTTCGTTGTGATCAGTTGCACATGTGGCACTTGAGGTTTGGTGTTGTGTCCACGCTTGCAAGTGCATGGTGTTTAAATGTCTAAGCATGCAACTGGTATTCAAATTTTTCAGATTTTTCCCTCGGCTAAAGGTCTTTGCGCACTTCTTACAGATAACCTTCGCCTGATCATGAGGATTTTGTTCAAAAATGTGCCACACTGCACTCTTCCTACTTTGGCAGACATTTTGCGGCCTAGCACGCTGTGATCTTTTGACCCTCTGGACAAGCTGTCCAGCAACTCTTTTGATTTTTGGAACCTGTCTTTGGAGTGCTCCGGGCCTGCCAGATAACAGCTGCTGCGAAGTCGATGTCTGCTATGGATGCTCCTCATCTGAGCTATTGTAAGCAGCACCCTCTTCCCCCAATGGATGCCAATCTGGGTCAACAACTGGGTCATCCATCACCTCCTCTTCAATGTCATGTGCACCTTCCTCTGTGTCACCGTGTATGGTGGTATAGTGTGCGGGAAGGGGCACCTGAGTCTCATCAGGGTCAGAATCTGGCTCTGTACACTGCGAGGACAATGTAGTGCTCTGAGTGAATGTACCAGCAGAATCATCCATCAGCGGCTGTGCATCAGTGCACTCCATGTCAGATTCATCTTGGCCTGGGTAATTCACCATTTGACTTGATAATCCAGGCATGGTATGTGAAAACAGCTCCATGGAGTAATCAGTAGTATGGCCTGCGTCATCCTTCAATCTTGGTTGGGGTGAAGGACACAAGGAAAGGTGTGGTTCATGAAGATGAGCCTCCAATGACGACTCAGTGCTTTTACTTTTTACAACTGAAGAAGAGGAGGCGATAGAGCTGGAGGCTGAGTCAGCAATGTAAGACAAAACTTTTTCCTGATGCTCTGGCTTTAAAAGCGGTTTGCCAACTCCTAGAAAACTAAGCCTTCGAAGCCTTATGGAGCCAGACGATGACGCAGGCTCAACACCTCCTGCATTCGGTCCTATTTTGCTCTTGCTACTACCATCAGATCCACCACCAACACCATCATTACCAGCTGCCAACCCCCGCCCAATTCCACGGCCTCTTCCACCAGCCTTCCTCATTTTTGGTAGAAATGTAGACAAAATCCAACAAACTATATAGTAATGTAAAACAAGGTACAAGGTGTCTATAGGACAGGGGAGATTTTGAATTTCTGCTCACACTAGTGGACACTGGACACTTTTGGATTGTGTGAGGCCCACTGAATATCTGAGCGCTATGTCACAGGCTCGATGGCACAGCTGTGACCAAAGTGACTAGAGGATAAGGGAGATTTTGAATTTCTGCAGACACTTGTGGACACTGGACACTTTTGGATTGTGTGAGGCCCACTGAATATCTGAGCGCTATGTCACAGGCTCGATGGCACAGCTGTGACCAAAGTGACTAGAGGATAAGGGAGATTTTGAATTTCTGCAGACACTGGACACTTTTGGATTGTGTGAGGCCCACTGAATATATGAGCGCTATGTCACAGGCTCGATGGCACAGCTGTGACCAAAGTGACTAGAGGATAAGGGAGATTTTGAATTTCTGCAGACACTGGACACTTTTGGATTGTGTGAGGCCCACTGAATATCTGAGCGCTATGTCACAGGCTCGATGGCACAGCTGTGACCAAAGTGACTAGAGGATAAGGGAGATTTTGAATTTCTGCAGACACTGGACACTTTTGGATTGTGTGAGGCCCACTGAATATATGAGCGCTATGTCACAGGCTCGATGGCACAGCTGTGACCAAAGTGACTAGCGGATAAGTGAGATTTTGAATTTCTGCAGACACTGGACACTTTTGGATTGTGTGAGGCCCACTGAATATCTGAGCGCTATTCACAGGCTCGATGGCACAGCTGTGACCAAAGTGACTAGAGGATAAGGGAGATTTTGAATTTCTGCAGACACTTGTGGACACTGGACACTTTTGGATTGTGTGAGGCCCACTGAATATCTGAGCGCTATGTCACAGGCTCGATGGCACAGCTGTGACCAAAGTGACTAGAGGATAAGTGAGATTTTGAATTTCTGCAGACACTGGACACTTTTGGATTGTGTGAGGCCCACTGAATATATGAGCGCTATGTCACAGGCTCGATGGCACAGCTGTGACCAAAGTGACTAGAGAATAAGTGAGATTTTGAATTTCTGCAGACACTGGACATTTTTGGATTGTGTGAGGCCCACTAAATATCTGAGCGCTATGTCACAGGCTCGATGGCACAGCTATGACCAAAGTGACTAGAGGATAAGGGAGATTTTGAATTTCTGCAGACACTGGACACTTTTGGATTGTGTGAGGCCCACTGAATATCTGAGCGCTATGTCACAGGCTCGATGGCACAGCTGTGACCAAAGTGACTAGAGGATAAGGGAGATTTTGAATTTCTGCAGACACTTGTGGACAATGGACACTTTTGGATTGTGTGAGGCCCACTGAATATCTGAGCGCTATGTCCCAGGCTCGATGGCACAGCTGTGACCAAAGTGACTAGAGGATAAGTGAGATTTTGAATTTCTGCAGACACTGGACACTTTTGGATTGTGTGAGGCCCACTGAATATCTGAGCGCTATGTCACAGGCTCGATGGCACAGCTGTGACCAAAGTGACTGGAGGATAAGGGAGATTTTGAATTTCTGCAGACACTTGTGGACACTGGACACTTTTGGATTGTGTGAGGCCTACTGAATATCTGAGCGCTATGTCACAGGCTCGATGGCACAGCTGTGACCAAAGTGACTAGAGGATAAGTGAGATTTTGAATTTCTGCAGACACTGGACACTTTTGGATTGTGTGAGGCCCACTGAATATATGAGCGCTATGTCACAGGCTCGATGGCACAGCTGTGACCAAAGTGACTAGAGGATAAGGGAGATTTTGAATTTCTGCAGACACTTGTGGACACTGGACACTATTGGATTGTGTGAGGCCCACTGAATATCTGAGCGCTATGTCACAGGCTCGATGGCACAGCTGTGACCAAAGTGACTAGAGGTTAAGGGAGATTTTGAATTTCTGCAGACACTTGTGGACACTTTTGGATTGTGTGAGGCCCACTGAATATCTGAGCGCTATGTCACAGGCTCGATGGCACAGCTGTGACCAAAGTGACTAGAGGATAAGTGAGATTTTGAATTTCTACAGACACTGGACACTTTTGGATTGTGTGAGGCCCACTGAATATCTGAGCGCTATGTCACAGGCTCGATGGCACAGCTGTGACCAAAGTGACTAGAGGATAAGGGAGATTTTGAATTTCTGCAGACACTTGTGGACACTTTTGGATTGTGTGAGGCCCACTGAATATCTGAGCGCTATGTCACAGGCTCGATGGCACAGCTGTGACCAAAGTAACTAGAGGATAAGGGAGATTTTGAATTTCTGCAGACACTGGACACTTTTGGATTGTGTGAGGCCCACTGAATATCGGAGCGCTATGTCAGCGGCTCGATGGCACAGCTGTGACCAAAGTGGCTAGAGGATAAGTGAGATTTTGAATTTCTGCAGACACTGGACACTTTTGGATTGTGTGAGGCCCACTGAATATATGAGCGCTATGTCACAGGCTCGATGGCACAGCTGTGACCAAAGTGACTAGAGGATAAGGGAGATTTTGAATTTCTGCAGACACTTGTGGACACTGGACACTTTTGGATTGTGTGAGGCCCACTGAATATCTGAGCGCTATGTCACAGGCTCGATGGCACAGCTGTGACCAAAGTGACTAGAGGATAAGTGAGATTTTGAATTTCTGCAGACACTGGACACTTTTGGATTGTGTGAGGCCCACTGAATATCTGAGCGCTATGTCACAGGCTCGATGGCACAGCTGTGACCAAAGTGACTAGAGGATAAGGGAGATTTTGAATTTCTGCAGACACTTGTGGACACTGGACACTTTTGGATTGTGTGAGGCCCACTGAATATCTGAGCGCTATGTCACAGGCTCGATGGCACAGCTGTGACCAAAGTGACTAGAGGATAAGGGAGATTTTGAATTTCTGCAGACACTTGTGGACACTTTTGGATTGTGTGAGGCCCACTGAATATCTGAGCGCTATGTCACAGGCTCGATGGCACAGCTGTGACCAAAGTGACTAGAGGATAAGGGAGATTTTGAATTTCTGCAGACACTTGTGGACACTTTTGGATTGTGTGAGGCCCACTGAATATCTGAGCGCTATGTCACAGGCTCGATGGCACAGCTGTGACCAAAGTGACTAGAGGATAAGGGAGATTTTGAATTTCTGCAGACACTTGTGCACACTGGACACTTTTGGATTGTGTGAGGCCCACTGAATATCTGAGCGCTATGTCACAGGCTCGATGGCACAGCTGTGACCAAAGTGACTAGAGGATAAGTGAGATTTTGAATTTCTGCAGACACTGGACACTTTTGGATTGTGTGAGGCCCACTGAATATCTGAGCGCTATGTCACAGGCTCGATGGCACAGCTGTGACCAAAGTGACTAGAGGATAAGTGAGATTTTGAATTTCTGCAGACACTGGACACTTTTGGATTGTGTGAGGCCCACTGAATATCTGAGCGCTATTCACAGGCTCGATGGAACAGCTGTGACCAAAGTGACTAGAGGATAAGGGAGATTTTGAATTTCTGCAGACACTGGACACTTTTGGATTGTGTGAGGCCCACTGAATATCTGAGCGCTATTCACAGGCTCGATGGAACAGCTGTGACCAAAGTGACTAGAGGATAAGTGAGATTTTGAATTTCTACAGACACTGGACACTTTTGGATTGTGTGAGGCCAACTGAATATCTGAGCGCTATGTCACAGGCTCGATGGCACAGCTGTGACCAAAGTGACTAGAGGATAAGGGAGATTTTGAATTTCTGCAGACACTTGTGGACACTGGACACTTTTGGATTGTGTGAGGCCCACTGAATATCTGAGCGCTATGTCACAGGCTCGATGGCACAGCTGTGACCAAAGTGACTAGAGGATAAGTGAGATTTTGAATTTCTGCAGACGCTGGACACTTTTGGATTGTGTGAGGCCCACTGAATATCTGAGCGCTATGTCACAGGCTCGATGGCACAGCTGTGACCAAAGTGACTAGAGGATAAGTGAGATTTTGAATTTCTGCAGACACTGGACACTTTTGGATTGTGTGAGGCCCACTGAATATATGAGCGCTATGTCACAGGCTCGATGGCACAGCTGTGACCAAAGTGACTAGAGGATAAGGGAGATTTTGAATTTCTGCAGACACTTGTGGACACTGGACACTATTGGATTGTGTGAGGCCCACTGAATATCTGAGCGCTATGTCACAGGCTCGATGGCACAGCTGTGACCAAAGTGACTAGAGGATAAGGGAGATTTTGAATTTCTGCAGACACTTGTGGACACTTTTGGATTGTGTGAGGCCCACTGAATATCTGAGCGCTATGTCACAGGCTCGATGGCACAGCTGTGACCAAAGTGACTAGAGGATAAGTGAGATTTTGAATTTCTGCAGACACTGGACACTTTTGGATTGTGTGAGGCCCACTGAATATCTGAGCGCTATGTCACAGGCTCGATGGCACAGCTGTGACCAAAGTGACTAGAGGATAAGGGAGATTTTGAATTTCTGCAGACACTTGTGGACACTTTTGGATTGTGTGAGGCCCACTGAATATCTGAGCGCTATGTCACAGGCTCGATGGCACAGCTGTGACCAAAGTAACTAGAGGATAAGGGAGATTTTGAATTTCTGCAGACACTGGACACTTTTGGATTGTGTGAGGCCCACTGAATATCGGAGCGCTATGTCACAGGCTCGATGGCACAGCTGTGACCAAAGTGGCTAGAGGATAAGTGAGATTTTGAATTTCTGCAGACACTGGACACTTTTGGATTGTGTGAGGCCCACTGAATATATGAGCGCTATGTCACAGGCTCGATGGCACAGCTGTGACCAAAGTGACTAGAGGATAAGGGAGATTTTGAATTTCTGCAGACACTTGTGGACACTGGACACTTTTGGATTGTGTGAGGCCCACTGAATATCTGAGCGCTATGTCACAGGCTCGATGGCACAGCTGTGACCAAAGTGACTAGAGGATAAGTGAGATTTTGAATTTCTGCAGACACTGGACACTTTTGGATTGTGTGAGGCCCACTGAATATCTGAGCGCTATGTCACAGGCTCGATGGCACAGCTGTGACCAAAGTGACTAGAGGATAAGGGAGATTTTGAATTTCTGCAGACACTTGTGGACACTGGACACTTTTGGATTGTGTGAGGCCCACTGAATATCTGAGCGCTATGTCACAGGCTCGATGGCACAGCTGTGACCAAAGTGACTAGAGGATAAGGGAGATTTTGATTTTCTGCAGACACTTGTGGACACTTTTGGATTGTGTGAGGCCCACTGAATATCTGAGCGCTATGTCACAGGCTCGATGGCACAGCTGTGACCAAAGTGACTAGAGGATAAGGGAGATTTTGAATTTCTGCAGACACTTGTGCACACTGGACACTTTTGGATTGTGTGAGGCCCACTGAATATCTGAGCGCTATGTCAGAGGCTCGATGGCACAGCTGTGACCAAAGTGACTAGAGGATAAGTGAGATTTTGAATTTCTGCAGACACTGGACACTTTTGGATTGTGTGAGGCCCACTGAATATCTGAGCGCTATGTCACAGGCTCGATGGCACAGCTGTGACCAAAGTGACTAGAGGATAAGTGAGATTTTGAATTTCTGCAGACACTGGACACTTTTGGATTGTGTGAGGCCCACTGAATATCTGAGCGCTATTCACAGGCTCGATGGAACAGCTGTGACCAAAGTGACTAGAGGATAAGGGAGATTTTGAATTTCTGCAGACACTGGACACTTTTGGATTGTGTGAGGCCCACTGAATATCTGAGCGCTATTCACAGGCTCGATGGAACAGCTGTGACCAAAGTGACTAGAGGATAAGTGAGATTTTGAATTTCTACAGACACTGGACACTTTTGGATTGTGTGAGGCCAACTGAATATCTGAGCGCTATGTCACAGGCTCGATGGCACAGCTGTGACCAAAGTGACTAGAGGATAAGGGAGATTTTGAATTTCTGCAGATACTTGTGGACACTGGACACTTTTGGATTGTGTGAGGCCCACTGAATATCTGAGCGCTATGTCACAGGCTCGATGGCACAGCTGTGACCAAAGTGACTAGAGGATAAGTGAGATTTTGAATTTCTGCAGACACTGGACACTTTTGGATTGTGTGAGGCCCACTGAATATCTGAGCGCTATGTCACAGGCTCGATGGCACAGCTGTGACCAAAGTGACTAGAGGATAAGTGAGATTTTGAATTTCTGCAGACACTGGACACTTTTGGATTGTGTGAGGCCCACTGAATATCTGAGCGCTATTCACAGGCTCGATGGAACAGCTGTGACCAAAGTGACTAGAGGATAAGGGAGATTTTGAATTTCTGCAGACACTTGTGGACACTGGACACTTTTGGATTGTGTGAGGCCCACTGAATATCTGAGCGCTATGTCACAGGCTCGATGGCACAGCTGTGACCAAAGTGACTAGAGGATAAGTGAGATTTTGAATTTCTACAGACACTGGACACTTTTGGATTGTGTGAGGCCCACTGAATATCTGAGCGCTATGTCACAGGCTCGATGGCACAGCTGTGACCAAAGTGACTAGAGGATAAGGGAGATTTTGAATTTCTGCAGACACTTGTGGACACTGGACACTTTTGGATTGTGTGAGGCCCACTGAATATCACAGAGCTATGTCACAAGCAGAAATTGGCTAGTGTATCACAAACTACAAGGTGTATGTAGAATTTTGCAGAGTAGGAATCTCCCTAGAGTGCAGGTCTGTAAGAACGGAACATGTCCTCGACTTATTCTCACAGAGTGACACAGATAGCTTCACTGTGGCTGTGATAACAGCCGTTACACGGTACTGTGGGAGGAGCGTACACCGCTGTATGGTGTGAAAAAATGCACGCTCAGTACCTCAGCAGGACAAAAAAAAAAATTGGGATTGCTTTTAAAAAAGCACTTTGCAGCTCAGTACCTCAGCAGGACAAAAAAAAAAAATTGGGATTGCTTTTAAAAAAAGCAGTTTGCAGAGCAGTGGGTAAACAGCAATGCAGTCAGGAAGCCTTAGAAGGCAGCCCAACAACCAACACCACTGATACACCACAATATAGCCTCCCCTTGCACTGCACACACAGTGACTGGTGTGTTGTACAGTCACAATCGCTAGCAGCAGAAGCAGTTATTTTTTCTTCTTCCCTGCCTAACGCTCTCCCTACAGAATCAGCAGCAACCTCTCCCTATGCTAAGATTGGCAGAAGTAAGATGGCAGTCGGCGTGCACGCCCTTTTATACCCCTGTGACGCCCACCAAAGCAAGCCAATCACTTGCATGCCCTTCTGAAAGATGGTGGTGACCCGTGCCTATGTCATCACGTTGCCCACAGTGTCCGTGGATCCTGATTGGCTGAAAAAGAGCGCAAAACAAACTTTTGAAACCCGACTTTGCCAAAAGTCGGCGACTTTTGAAATTTTTCGACCCGTTTCGCTCAACTCTAGTAATGAGCATACAGTAAGTGTATGGGCTGACAAACATTTCCCCTGGGGGGTACACATCAACATAATGTGCTAAAAAATTTTTTTACTGGTATCAAAAACACCCTTTAACACACAATAACGTGGCTGTTGCATCTCGGACCATGGTCACCATGGTGACCTAGTGGTGGTGGCTGATGAGGATGAAGAGAAGGAGAAGGATAACAGCAAATAGGCAAAATCAGGAAGCGCATACCATGTATGGGTGTGAAGAGGTGCATGGGAATATACCTCCCAAAAAATGACACTGAATTTGAGGTTATGTTTCGCTGTTATCGTTTGATGGAGTATATCAGTTATAATTCCACCAGCGGCACCTAAAACCCGCTCTTCAGGGCAGGCCAAGACCTCTAAGGCGTAGAGAGCCAGTTCATGCCACGTGTCCAGCTTGGATGCCCAATAACTAAAAGGCACAGAGGAATCATGGAGGACGTTGGTACGGTCAGCAAAGTACTCCATTATCATCTTCCAAAACTTTGCACTCCTTGTGAGAGTACCCCACACCTCAGGGCCAGTGCGATGGGAGGGCTTGAGAAAACTCTTGCAGAACTTTGCCAGTGTTTCCCTGCCTCTGCTGGTTTGGAATTGTGTCTCTCTTGCCTGTACTCCTTGATTGCCCAACGAACTTGACCTCTGCCATCAGCGTTTTCAGATGGGAATTTTTTAAATAATTCCACAACAAGGGCCCTTCGGTACTGCCCCAATTTAGTAGACCTGTTTTCCTCTGAAGAGATTTAAAGTTCTCCTTGTAGAGTGGGTCTAGAAGTGTCACCATCAGTAATGAGTGTCACCCAAAATTTTGAGAATGCGAGGGTCACTGGAAAGGCAGCGCAAACTAAAGTCAGCCATCCATGCCAGACTGCTAGCAGGCAAGACTTCCGTGTCCTTACGTAGAGGATGACTGACCATTGTGTCCCCCTCCCTGTCCTCAAGCCATCCACGCTGAGCAGACTGTATGACAGTTGTGCTTGTAGTACCGTCTATAGCGCATGAAACTAGCTCCTGTTCTTCCCACTCCTCCTCTTCCTCATTGTCAACCAATCCACGTTGGGATGACATGAGGCTGGCTGTGTGTAATCTGTCATGATTTCTCTGCTCAGAGTGTCTAGGACTCTGTGATGGACAGCTCTGGCATCCTATCCTGTGCTGGAATGCGCTGAGCTGTCGGTGCTTTGATTGATAGCTCGGATGACCTATCTGACTGGAAGGTGCAGAGACTTCTACAGGTGCTCCATATTCTTGGTAATTGCCCTGTTAATTAGGTCTGTCTGGCCCAGATCATTTCCAGTCAAAAGCTAATTCTAAGCTGGTGCTCTCTGGTATGTTCGCCTGTACCCTGCGCTGTAAGTTGTGATATTCTGCTGCTGACCTTTGGACCATGTTCAGACTACCCAATTGTTTTTGCCCCTTTGCATCTGATATTCTGCTGCTGACCTTTAGACTGTGTTCAGACTACCCGCTTGTCATTGCCGTTTTGCATCTGATATTCCATTGCTGACCTATGGACAGTATTCAGACTACCCATTCTTATTGCCCCTTTGCATCTGATATTCCGTTGCTGACCTTTGGACCGTGTTCAGACTTCCTGATTATTATTGCCCCTTTGCTTATCCACTGCTTCTCTGGCATTCTGACCCTGGCATGTGACCTGGCTTGCGACTTTGAATTTTCCTTTGGATTACTACATGATCTTTTGGTATTGACCCACCTCTGACTGCACATATACACGGCCTAGACGTGGGTTGTGACTAGCGTCACATTATCACTCTGCTTGGTTCCTAGCTCCATCTCATTGTGCTCTGCCTGCAATCCTATTTCAATGAGAGCAGAGAGCTTTTCAGAATACAGAGAAGCAGGATGGTGACGCTAATTATGGTGTCATCAATAATGTTGAGCGATACCACCCGATATTGAAAAATATCGGATCGGATTGGATCGGCCGATCTAAAAAAAAATATTGGGTATCGCCGATTCCGATCCCGGAAGTCCCATTCAAGTCAATAGAACAGAAATATCGGAATTGAAAAAAACCCTTTCTTTCCTTGTAGGTTAATTCTACATGAAGAAAAACAACTAAGAATAATGTAGAATGTATTGTGGGAGGTGTAGGAGACATTAAAGCCATAGAGCTTTAGCCCAATCAAATGGAATAGCAGTAATAATTTTTTTATTTTAAAGACGTTTGGAGTTACAAAGATATTGACTATGCTAACCTCTTTTATATTTTGTCAGATATGTATGTTTCACTACTTCCATGCTCTTCACCTTCTTTTTTACTTCTCCCACACTTTCTCCTTCATCATCCTCAGCAGCAGCATCTTTTTCATCAACTTCTTCTTCACCTTATTCATCTTCTTCTTCTTCTTCACCTTCTTCCTATTAATCTTTTTTTTACATTCTTCATATTATTCTTATTCAACTATTATTCTTCTTCATATTCTACTTCTTCATCTTCTTCCTATTCTTCTTCTTCATCATATTCTTATTTGTGACAGGCATTCCTGTAGTTGTTATCTATGAAAGTTTGAAGATTACACCTTCCGGTCTGCCTGTCACAAAAGATTTACAACAGGATTTGTCCGCGTTCAGTTTGGCCTGCAGCAGCAGGCATTTTCCAGGGGCACCACCAGGAGGAACGGACTCACCGCCATACACTACTTAGTCTTCTTCTGCTTATAATTTAGATAAAATCATTTGCTCTTATTTTTAGTCTTATGCTTAATGTTCTTCAGCTTTTGTTTTTTCTGCTTCTTGGTCTTCTGTCTCTTGTTGTTCTGCATCTTGGTGGTTGACTTCATGTTCTTTGTCCTCTTGGTCATCTTCTTGAGGGTAATCTTTTTGGTCTTCTTCGGTGTGGTCTTCAGGGTCGTCGTCTTCAGGGTCATCGTCAGGGAGATCCAGAGTGAGAATTAAAAAACAATTCCACAAGCTTGAACTTGGAAAAGTAGCAGAAGGTACAAGAAGGCTGAGGAACTGCCGAGAACCAGCTGACGGTGCTGGAACCCGGAGGGGCAGCAGAAGGAACAAGAGCCAATGGCACAACCGTGGACCAGCTGAGGGTGCTGGAACACGGTTACTAAGCAGGAGGTACCTGTGCTACAAAGCACTACCAAGGACCAGCAGACGTTGCTGGAACTCGGATACCAAGAAGGAGGCACCTAGGCCTAAGGCACTGCCGAGAACCAGCTGACGGTGCTGGAACCTGGATGGGTAGCAGAAGCTGCAAGAGCAAATTAAACTAGCGAGGACCAGCTGACGGTGCTGGAACCCGGAGGGGCAGCAGAAGGAACAAGAGCCAATGGCACAACCGTGGACCAGCTGACGGTGCTGGAACACGGTTTCTAAGCAGGAGGTACCTGTGCTACAAAGCACTACCAAGGACCAGCAGACGTTGCTGGAACTCGGATACCAAGAAGGAGGCACCTAGGCCAAAGGCACTGCAGAGAACCAGCTGACGGTGCTGGAACCCGGATGGGTAGCAGAAGCTGCAAGAGCAAATGAAACTAGCGAGGACCAGCTGACGGTGCTGGAACCTGGAGGGGCAGCAGAAGGAACATGAGCTAATGGCACAACCATGGACCAGCTGACGGTGCTGGAACACGGTTACTATGCAGGAGGTGCCTGTGCTACAAAGCACTACCAAGGACAAGCAGACGTTGCTGGAACTCGGATACCGAGAAGAAGGCACCTAGGCCAAAGGCTCTGCCGAGAACCAGCTGACGGTGCTGGAACACGGATGGGTAGCAGAAGCTGCAAGAGCAAATGAAACTAGCGAGGACCAGCTGACGGTGCTGGAACCCGGAGGGGCAGCAGAAGGAATAAGAGCCAAATGGCACAACTGTGGACCAGCTGACGGTGCTGGAACACGGTTACTAAGCAGGAGGTACCTGTGCTACAAAGCACTACCAAGGACAAGCAGACGTTGCTGGAACTCGGATACCGAGAAGGAGGCACCTAGGCCAAAGGCTCTGCCGAGAACCAGCTGACGGTCCTGGAACCCGGATGGGTAGCAGAAAGTACCCATGAAAAAGACAAAGTTGCAAGGCCGTGAGCCGGCCGCAGTTACCGAAACCCACAGTCCTACAGTGGGTGCTTGTCCTATTGGCACTATGGAACCAGCCTTTATTACCAGAACCCGCAGCCCACATAGGAAGCACCTAAACTGCAGGCACCATAGGCTCAGCTAACCCGATGACAACACGACAGGACAACGTATTGGTGGCAAAGTGATGTTGACACTACCCGGAAAAAGCAGGCGCGCTGGAACCAGGCTGGGCAGGAGGGAGTACCCGTGCCAAAGACACTTCTGAGCAGCAACTGGCGATGTTGGAGCCCAGGATCAATCACGGAGCAGGCTGAGGCCTACTTGGAGCAAGTTTTAGATCGGTTGTACACTACTACTGATTGTAACCGTGCTCCACTTAGGCCTCTGGCTCTACTGTCTCTAGTATTTCCCCTGGCCTCCAACCCCACCAGTTGCTGCTCTGAAGTGGCGTCTGCACAATCCACACTTGTTCCTGGGTTACAGGGGTTCTGTCAAGTCAGAGTATCCCCTGATGTGTGTCCGGCAAGGTCTCCTGCTCTGTCCACATTCCCACTACTAGTAATGGGAATGTGGACAGAGCAGAAGACATTGCCGGACACACATCAGGGGATCCACTGACGTGACAGAGCCCCTGTAACCCAGGAACAAGTGTGGATTGTGCAGATGCAACTTCAGAGCAGCAGCTGGCGGGGTTGGAGGCCAGGGGAAATACTAGAGACAGTGGAGCCAGATGCCTAAGTGGAGCATGGTTAAAAATCAGTAGTAGTGTGACTGTGTAGGCAGCAGGAGACTTTGCCATCCACATAGCAGGGGAGCAGCTGGCGTTACTGAACCCCACTGACACAGGAGCGAGTGTTTCTATCTGTGCGGATGGCACTTCCAAGCAACAACTGGCTGTGTTGAAGCCCAGGATCAATCACAGAGCTGGCTGAGGCCAACTTGGAGCAAGTAGAAAATAAGATGTATTGTGATTTGGGAGGCAGCAGGAGACTTTGCCATCCACACAGCAGGGGAGCAGCTGGCGTTACTGAACCCCACTAACACAGGAGCGAGTGTTTCTATCTGTGCGGACGGCACTTCCAAGCAACAACTGGCTATGTTGAAGCCCAGGATCAATCACGGAGCAGGCTGAGGCCTACTTGGAGCAAGTAGAAAATAAGATGTAGTGTGATTTGGGAGGCAGCAGAAGACTTTGCCATCCACACAGCAGGGGAGCAGCTGGCGTTACTGAACCCCACTGACACAGAAGCGAGTGTTTCTATCTGTGCGGATGGCACTTCCAAGCAACAACTGGCTGTGTTGAAGCCCAGGATCAATCACGGAGCTGGCTGAGGCCTACTTGAAGCAAGTTTTATATCGGTTGTACACTACTACTGATTGTAACCATTCTCCACTTATGCCTCTGGCTCTACTGTCTCCAGTACTTCCCCTGGCATCCAACCCCGCCAGTTGCTGCTCTGAAGTGGCGTCTGCACAATCCACACTTGTTCCTGTGTTACAGGGGCTCTGTCACGTCAGTGGATCCCCTGATGTGTGTCCGGCAAGGTCTCCTGCTCTGTCCACATTCCCACTACTAGTAATGGGAATGTGGACAGACCAGACAGACAGACAGCAGGAGACCTTGCCGGACACACATCAGGGGATCCACTGACGTGACAGAGCCCCTGTAACCCAGGAACAAGTGTGGATTGTGCAGATGCTACTTCAGAGCAGCAACTGGCGGGATTGGAGGCCAGGGGAAATACTAGTGACAGTGGAGCCAGAGGTATAAGTGGAGCATGGTTAAAAATCAGTAGTAGTGACACTGTGCAGGCAGCAGGAGAATTTGCCATCCACACAGCAGGGGAGCAGCTGGCGTTACTGAACCCCACTGACACAGGAGCTAGTGTGTTTCTCTCTGTGAAGATGGCACTTCTGAACACCATCTGGCGTTGTTGGATCCCAGGATGAAGCATGGAGCTGGCTGAGGCCTGATGTTTTTGGCATGTGCAGGCAGCAGGAGACATTGCCGTCTACACAGCAGGGGAACAGCAGACATTACTGAACCCCACTAACACAGGAGCTAGTGTGTTTTTCTCTGTGAAGACGGCACTTCTGAACACCAACTGGCGTTGTTGGAGCCCAGGATGAAGCATGGAGCAAGCTGAGGCCTGATGTTTTTGGCATGTGCAGGCAGCAGGAGACATTGCCGTCCACAAAGCAGGGGAACAGCAGACGTTACTGAACCCCACTAACACAGGAGCTAGTTTGGTTTTCTCTGTGAAGACGGCACTTCTGAACACCAACTGGCGTTGTTGGAGCCCAGGATGAAGCATGGAGCAGGCTGAGACCTGATGTTTTTGGCATGTGGAGGCAGCAGGAGACATTGCCGTCTACACAGCAGGGGAACAGCAGACGTTACTGAACCCCACTAACACAGGAGCTAGTGTGTTTTGCTCTGTGAAGACGGCACTTCAGAACACCAACTGGCATTGTTGGAGCCCAGGATGAAGCATGGAACAGGCTGAGGTCTGATGTTTTTGGCATGTGGATGCAGCAGGAGACTTTGCCGTCTACACAGCAGAGGCACAGCAGACATTACTGAACCCCACTAACACAGGAGCTAGTGTGTTTTTCTCTGTGAAGACGGCACTTCAGAACACCAACTGGCATTGTTGGAGCCCAGGATGAAGCATGGAGCAGGCTGAGGCCTGATGTTTTTGGCATGTAGAGGCAGCAGGAGACATTGCCGTCTACACAGCAGGGGAACAGCAGACATTACTGAACCCCACTAACACAGGAGCTAGTGTGTTTTTCTCTGTGAAGACGGCACTTCTGAACTCCAACTGGATGAAGCATGCAGCACGTGGAGGCGAACTTGCAGCAGGTTTTAAATAGGTTGTAGACTACTACTGATTGTAACCGTGCTCCACTATGGCCTCTGGCTCCACGGTCTCTAGTATTTCCCCTGGCCTCCAACCCCGCCAGTTACAGCTCTGAAGTGGCGTTTGCACAATCCACACTTGTTCCTGTGTAACTGGGGCTCAGTCACGTCAGTTGATCCCCTGATGTGTGTCCGGCAAGGTCCCCTGCTCTGTCCTCATTCACACTACTAGTAATGGGAATGTGGACAGAGCAGGAGACATTGCCGGACACACATCAGGGGATCAACTGACGTGACTGAGCCCCAGTAACACAGGAACAAATGTGGATTGTGCAGATGCCACTTCAGAGCAGCAACTGGTGGGGTTGGAGGCCAGGGGAAATACTAGAGACAGTGGAGCCAGAGGCCTAAGTGGAGAACGGTTAAAAATCAGTAGTAGTTTAAATGTCGATGGAGCAGGAGACTTTGCCGTCCACACAGCAGGGGAGCAGCTGGCGTTACTGAACCCCACTAACACAGGAGCTAGTGTTTTTCTCTGTGCAGACGAGACTTCTGAGCGACAGCTGGCTGTGTTGAAGCCCAGGGATAATAGTTCAGGTGGTAGAAACATGAACACAACAGGAGACCTGGATACTGTTGCCAACCAATTATTTATTCGGGAAGAGGACTGGCAAATTCTGGCGAGATCCAGGCCTTGTTCATTTTCAGAAAAGTAAGCCGGTCAACGTTATCGGAAGATAGTCGCGTGCGACGGTCTGTTAGCACACCACCTGTGGCACTAAAGATGCGTTCCGATGATACACTGGCAGCAGGGAAAGCCAGCACCTCCAATGCATACTGGCTAAGCTCTGGCCATGTATCCAGCTTAGAGACCCAAAACTTGAAGGGGGAAGAGCCATCTGGGAGTACACTGACAGGGCAAGACATGTAGTCTGTCATCATCTGATGGAAACGTTGCCTCCTGCTGAATGGAGCTGTCTGTGATGGTGTAGACAATTGTGGCGGACACACAAAACTTTGCCACATTTGGGTCTTGCCTTGTGCTGAGGCGCGGCCTCTGCTCCCTCTTTGTGCCGAGTTTCCTCCACTGCCCCGACGCACAGAGCTGCTTTGTAAAGCACTAGCACCACTGCTGTCGGGTGGAATGGAAAACATGATGGACTGCACCAGTGTGTCTTGGTACTCCCGCAGTTTACGCTCCCGGGTCAACAGTGGCATGAGGCTTTGTAAGTTGTCCCGGTAGCGAGGATCTAGGAGGGTGAACACCCAATAATCAGCCGTGCTGAGAATGTGGGCGATGTGGCGGTCGTTTCTCAGGCACTGCAGCATGAAATCAACCATGTGCTGCAGACTCCCAACTGCCAAAGAAACGCTGTCCCCTGCTTGAGTTGTCATCTCTGCCTGCTCTGCATCACCCCACCCTCACTGTACATACTGACTAGAGGATTGTGTACCTCCCTCCTCTGGAGAGATGTCTTCCTCCTCCATCGACTCCTCCTCATCCTCCTCACAAGGTGTCCCCTGCCTAGGCCTTTGTGAGGAACCACGTAGCGCAGACTGTCCAGAAGCAGATGGCATTTGGGACTCCTCATCCTCCACCTCTTCCAAAACCTCCTCCCTTAGTGCTTGCAATGTTTTTTGAAGCAGGCAGATAAGGGGGACAATCATGCTGACTAGTGCATCATCTGCACTCGCCATCCGCGTGGAATCATCGAAGGCACGCAAAACGAGGCTGATGTCCTTCATAGAGGCCCACTCAGTGGTGCTGAAGTGGGACCGGCGCACAGTGTGACTTGTTTGCGCCAGATGCAGCTTTTACTCCATGACTGCTGCCTGCTAGCGTTGAGCGACTTTTGGTTTTTTAGGGTCGAGTTTCGTTTCATGAAACCCGACTTTTCCAAATGTCGGGTCGAGCAAAATCGGCCGACTATAGGGAAAAGTCGGGGGTCGTCCCGAAACACGAAACCCAATGTAAGTCAATGGAGAATTAAAGTCGGCAGTGAGAGGAGGACAGGAAACACACCCACAGTGCCCATTTGAATGCCAAAAGCATAAATTCTTGTTACTGAAGCTTGTCAACCTTAATTAACTTCATAATACTAGTTACGCACTGAAAAATGGGGGTTATTTGGCTACAGTTGTGGGGGGGGAGGGCTGGCTCCAGGTTTTCGTGGGCCCAGGGCCAAAGAGCACCCCTTTAACAAATACCACAACTCATGATACGGCACCGATACGGCAGAGAAATAGCAGTATAGTACAGTGAAAAGTACTTCACTTCTTACATCTCATGACAGATATCCATTTTAAATTCTGCAATACCTCCAAAAACGGACAGTATATAACTCCATACAGTATTATGGCCAGCGCTTAGTGTGCTATACAGAGTAATGAGGCCCATATATTTCTCCATATGGAATCATTATTCCCATATAATGTTTCAAACCGTATATGATGAGCTCCACAAAATGCTACAGTATATGTTGGTCCCAATGGATGAAGCTCCACTGTCTTATGGGCCCAAATAATGCTCCATATATAATGGGCCCCATTTCTACTGCTCTAGTGTATAATGGGCCCTGTAAATGCTGCTCCAGTGTCTGATGTCCACCTTTGAAATGCTCCAGTGTATGGTGGGCCCCATATATTATTCACCAGAGTATAGTGCTCCCCAAAAATTGCTGTCCCAACATTGAAAACAATTACATAAGTCTCCTTGCTAGGGAATCCCTGCACTACTCTGAACTCCTTGTCGTCCCCATCTTCCATCTCACTGCACTTGGCTCTTTAGACACTTTTGCGTACTATGCGGTGCCTTGTGCCAGTGCCATCGCCCATGAGTATGCCCCCCCACCTGCTCAAGGAACCTGCACTTTCATCTGCACCTTCCTCTTTGTCAAAGTGTAAGGTGGTATAGAATGCGGGAAGGGGAACCTGAGTTTCCTCTGGGTCAGATTCTGGCTGTGTAGAGTGCGAGGGGAATGTAGTGGTCTGGGTCAATGTACCAGCAGCATCATCCAGCAGTGGCTGGGCCTCAGTGCTCTTGTGGTGTCCCCAAGAGTACAGTCGCCACTGTTGCATTGCCTTCCTCCTAGGGAGTGTGTTGTCAAGCTTGGGAGCAATGAAAGATCTCTCTAGCAGTGAAACCAACACACAACACATTTCCCACTCCAGGCCAGCAGGGAGACCTCTGAACCTGACTGCTGAGGAGCTACTCTCTGTGGCCGGGAGGAGGTAAGTTAGGGCACTCTGTGCAGGGAAGGGGAAGTGTGTGGATGTGAGAAGGGGAGCTGGAGGATGAGCAGAGTTAAGGCTCACTCCTAGCTGGAACGCATGGTCCGGATTACGGTCTCCGAGTTTGTAGGGACACTGACGTTCCTGCAGCAGAAACCGGGGGGAAGTAGCAGCTATAAATGCTCTGTACCCAACTAAGGCTCAGAGGCCCCAGCATCGACATGTGCGAGGCAGAAGGAAAAGGCTACAGCTGTCTGCCATACAAGTGAAGTCTGAGGAACATCTGTTAGACAGGAGGCATTTCAGTGAACCACGGTCCTGTGAGTGCTTCCCCCACAAGCGCTAGAAAGGAGACGTTCAGGAAGGTACATGTTGGCGGAGTGTGGGAAGGGAGCTTTCCATTCTGGTCCCGGAGGTTGGCAGAGGTCCTGACCCGGAGGACACAGCACGGAGGCAGGCATCTGTGTAACCTGCAGACTGTGAGTAAAGCTTTGGAACTGCACGCTCTGGTGTCCTACAGTTATTCCAGCACCGCTACATATGGGTACCAGCACCTACACCGCCTGTGCCTTTCCCCAATCACTACATCTACACTTCCCTTGGACTCCAGCTCCACCTGTGGGGAGCTTCACCATCTTTTCTGCACAACACCATCAGTCCCAGAGGATCTGCATGCAGCGTCGGCCTAACATCTATGTTGCCGAACACCACAGGTGGCGTCAAACTATCTATATAAACTCTGTACCATTATACCACGCCATTAAAATGGGCGCCCAGGGCCACCGTCCGGGTCACCGCTGCTGTGACACATCCCACTGACACCGGCCAGGTACCGAGTACCCCACAGCCCTGGGAGGGCGACCCATATGCCGACTGCTGATCGGGCGGCGTTATTCCCACGAACCTCCAAACAGCGTCCCTGAAGGCAAAGTTTTTGGTTTCCGGGGGCAGTATGATTGCAAAGCTGAACCTTAAAGGAATGTCCAAAAGGGCACCACCAGGAGTGGAGCCTATGGCTTAATTGGACTGCACCCGGGAAACCACTACCATACAAGCTACAGAAAAGATGGACAGATTGCAAGCTTTGTCGATTCTGTGTGTGGTATGTCCGTTTGTAGTTGTGCTAGCGATTTCTCAGCTTTATTCCGTTAACGTCCGAGACTCCGGCATGGCCCCGCAGTACGCGTCAAGCTTACTAGAGGGAAACGCAAGGCTGTGGCACGTGAGATCGAGCAATAACAGGTCTAGCATTCCAGTACATGTCCGGGGCTGCATGCACGCTACACTGAAAGGACCAGCTTTTGTCGCTTACAGGTGCAGATAACCTGCTGAACTCCGTTAGTGATGGGGATCTGGGATTCAGATTATTCCCCGCGAACGATGATTTCCCAGTAAGTTCAGGTCAACCGCAATTCCGGAGTTAGGCCTAACCGTCATTCCTGAAAAAATTATGTGTCCAAACCACAGGTGCTGTAGCTTGCTTAACAGCTCGGCAGCCGTTCTCAGGCCCAGTATGGATTCAACAACATTGTAGAAAGTTGATAAAGGGTACAGTTTCACCGGATAACACGTATATATGTAGCCTAGTTTACACATTAAAAATATATGTCTATAGATCAGGAGGCAGACTCAGATGTTCTCAAGCCCAGCATGGATTTGACCAGATTGTACAAAGTTGAGAAAGGGTACTTTATCACTGGATAGCAGGTATATATAGCATAGTTTAAACATGTAAAATCTCCGTGTTCTCAGTATGGATTACACAGCAATCTAAAAAGTGGAAAAAAGGAAATGCATTTGAGGCGTACACAACTATATACTTTTGGTGTTATTTTTAAATCTTTATATATATTTCTGTCTCAGTAATACAGTCCAGCCTCTCTGCAATAGGAAATGAGATGCATACAATTAGTGACATAAAGGCTATTGATTGCAGAAATCTAGGAATTATTATTCACGGGAAAAACTTCCGTCACAATTCTCATAGGCTATGCTGACCCTCAATTAATTTGTGTGTTGAGACAGTGAAAACATTTTTTTGTGAATAAAAGTCTTGCTGTATCGCACTTCCGTTGATTCCATCACTGTTACTCATCTCAATCCAATTTTTTTCACAGGGAGCGATGTAAACATGGTGCTCACTGGCTATCATGATCTGTCACGTAACTTTGAAGTGCAAAAGACAGAAGCCACAGGCCGTAGGCGATTCTATTTGATTGGCATGAGAGGGCACATTTTGAAATGTGTGCCGGAATGTCACATGTTTGTGAGTAGGAAAACTGTGAAAGCTGATGATAAACCACCACTGCATGTAATTGTGAGTCGACGTCCATAAGAAATGGAAGCCACTGATCATCTGGAGCTAGAGCCCGGCCAGCAGGACAGGGCATAGCTACATCTTAACCATCATCTTTCAGTTCAATCAATTTGTAGTGGCAGTCCCAGTGAAGGATTTGACAGCCCAGACTACACAGCGGAGGAGCAGGGAGAGGTAAACTTTGCAAATGCTGGGGCAATGCCCAAGCAAGGGGGGCACACTCGTGGGCGTCGGTACTCGCACTGGGCCCCTCATAGTACGGCGGTGTGTCTGACGGCGGGTGTGCACAACCACTGTCAGAGACACTTGATTGCACTATGAGGGACCCTATGCCAGTGCCCGCGCCCAAGAGTCGGCCTACCCACCTGTCCAGGGCAACGGCACTCGCACGGTTTTGTGCGCTAGGTGGTGACCCCGGCCACTTAGGGAGGTTTACAAAGTGGCATATGTAGATGTGGGTCATTCAGCTGCTGCAAAAGGTGAAATAGGTCAAGTTCGCGGAATAGGAGGAGGACCAAAGCAAGCCATTTTTCTGGCAACCTATGTGTCATCAAGGGAAGGTGGGACAAAATCCTTGGAAACCCATGCATGGTTCATTTTAATGAAGGTTAGATCATCCACATTTTGGGTTGACAGACGGGTCCTTTTTTTCTGTCAGGATTGATCCAGCTGCACTGAAGACTCTTTCCGATAGCACACTTGCAGCTGGGCAAGCGAGCTCCTGTAAGGCATATTGGGCCAATTCAGGCCAGGTGTCCAGTTTAGCGGCCCAATAGTCAAAGGGGAATGACCTGTGCGGGAGAACATCGATATGGGAGGAAAAGTAGTTGTTAACTATAGTTGACAACTGCTGTCTCCTGTCACTTTCAATCGATGCAGTATTACCAGTTGTGTGAGCGGTCCGTGAAAAATCAGTCCACAACATTGTCAAGAAACCCCTGTCTCCAACGCCACTTCTGCTGTGTGCACCACGAACACCTCTGCCAAGCTGCCCCCGGCCCGTAAGGCTCGTGTGAGAACCATCACCGCTGTTGTGTGCTGGGAATGCCTCAACCAACCGGTTAACCAGAGTTGCTTGTTTAGTAGCCAATATTAGGTCAAGGTTCTCCTGTGGCATGAAGTTTTGTAATTTGCCTTTATAGCGTGGATCCAGGATGCTGGCCAACCAGTAGTCGTCATCGTTCATCATTTTGGCAATGCAAGGGTCCCTTTTTAGGATCTGCAAGGCATAATCTGACATGTGGGCCAATGTTCCCGGTGTCAATGATGCACTGCGAGTGCTGGGTGGAGGAGCACTTTCTGGCAAATCCACATCCCTCCAGTCACGCACAAACCCTGTACCAGACCTTGCCACGCCAACATTTTCACTTGCCCCACGAGATGCATCCTCCTCCCCTAGGTAATCATCCCCATCATCCTCCTCCTCCTCTTCTTCCTCCACCTCGTCCAGGAGAGGTCCCTGAGCAGACAATGGCTGAATGTCATCAAGGATTCCCTCCACCTCTTCCTCCTCGTCAACATTGGCTGCAGACGCCTGCTCCTTAAGGTGTGTCAAAGTTTGCATGAGCAGACGCATAAGTGGGATGCTCATGCTTAGGTATGTGGCTGAGTTTTGAAAGAGCTATGGCTGCCACAAAATAACGGCCGTTATCACTAACTACCTTGCCTGCCTCAAGATGTACACTGCCCAGCCATGACTCAGTTTGTCGCTGAAAGTACTCGGCCAGCACCTCGGCGGTGTGTCTGTTGCCCAAACACATCATCTGCAACACAGCCTGCTGATGCTTTCCACTAAATGCTCGATAGGGGGACACCTCGTGTACAACAGTGGCAGCTGCAGATGGAGTGCTTGTACGACTGCTCTCTGTGGACGAGCTTTCGCTTCGGGAGGAGGAGGGTCGAACGCCTACAGCCAACTGTTTCCTATACCGTGGGCTAGGCAGCACTGTCCCACCACCGCTGTCCCCTGTGGACCCTGCATCCACCACATTAACCCAGTGCGCAGTGATGGACACGTAACGGCCCTGGCCATGCCGACTGGACCATGCATCAGTTGTGAGGTGCACCTTTCCACTCACTGACTGCTTGAGTGCATGGACAATGCGGTCTTTCACATGATGGTGGAGGGCTGGGATGGCTTTGCGAGAGAAGAAGTGGCGACTGGGTAGGTCATAGTGTGGTACTGCATAGGCCATGAGTTCGTGGAAAGCTGCGCTTTCCACCAACCGATAGGGCATCATCTCTAACGAGATAAGTTTGGCAACGTGGGCGTTCAAACCCAGTGTACGCGGATGAGAGACTGAGTACTTTCTTGACCTACTCATAGTGTCTGGGAGGGTGAGCTGGACTTGAGAGCTGCATATGGTGGAAGTAGCGGTGGACAGGGTGGACTGAGAGAGGGTTGATGATGGTGATGGAGTTGGTGTTCTTTCTGATGGCCTAGATTCAGTCTTTCGTTGATATAACAGTGGGATTCCCTGACTGCTGTGGCCTTGCAATGACACCTCAACATTTGCTGCTGTGCTAACCGGTGGGCTTACAGTGGGGGAAACAATGTAGCATTGCTGACTACCTTCTTTGTGATCAGTTGCACATGTGGTACTTGAGGTTTGGTGTTGTGTCCATGCTTTCAAGTGCATGCTGGTTAAATGTTTAATAGTGTTGAGCATTCCGATACCGCAAGTATCGGGTATCGGCCGATACTTGCTTTATCGGAATTCCGATACCGACTTCCGATATTTTTTCAATATCGGAATTCGGCATCGGAATCGGAAGTTCAGTTGATTGACAGCCTGACGTCATCATGAGGCGCGGTGTGTGCGCATCATGATGCGCCGTCATTTCGGGCCTTCCGGGGGTCTCTGCCGGCCTGCCGGGGGGCTGTGCCGGCCTGCCGGTGGTCTGTGCACCCTGTGGGGGTCTGTACCGGCCTGCCGGGGGGCTGTGCCGGCCTGCCGGTGGTCTGTGCACCCTGTGGGGGTCTGTACCGGCCTGCCGGGGGGCTGTGCCGGCCTGCCGGGGGGCTGTGCTGATGTCCGGGGGTCTGTGCAAGCATCGTCCGATGGGACTACAAGTCCCATCTGGCGATGCCTGCTACCATGACAGTGATTGACACATTAGCCAATGATGGGACAGTAGTAGTCCCATCATCCGGCTAATGTGTTAAATGTTAAAAAAAAAAAAATACTACATACATACTACATGCATGCTACATACATACTACATGCTACATACATACTACATATATACTACATACATACTACATACATGCTACATACATGCTACATACATGCTGCATGCTACATACATACTACATACATACTACATGCATGCTACATGCATGCTACATACATACATGCATGCTACATACATACTACATGCATGCTACATACATACTACATGCATGCTACATACATACCACATACATACTACATACATACTACATACTACATATATACTACACGCATGCTACATACATACTACATGCTACATACATACCACATACAAGCTACATACATACTACATATATACTACATACATACTACATACATACTACATGCATACTACATACATACTACATGCATGCTACATACATACTACATGCATGCTACATACATACTACATGCTACATACATACCACATACATACTACATACATACTACATACTACATATATACTACATGCATGCTACATACATACTACATGCTACATACATACTACATGCTACATACATACTACATGCTACATACATACCACATGCTACATACATACCACATACATGCTACATACATACTACATATATACTACATACATACTACATACATACTACATGCATACTACATGCATACTACATGCATACTACATGCTACATACATACCACATACATACTACATACATACTACATATACACTACATGCATGCTACATACATACTACATGCTACATACATACCACATACATACTACATACATGCTACATACATACTACATATATACTACATGCATGCTACATACATACTACATATATACTACATGCATGCTACATACATACTGCATGCTACATGCATGCTACATACATACTACATACATACTACATGCTACATACATACCACATATATACTACATACATACAATACATTCATACAATACATACATAGACATACAGTACATATAACATAGAGTAACATACTTACCAATACTTGTCACATTATTCCCCGAAGCCATTGTCTTTTCCGGAATAAATATTAACATAACAAACCACAAAAATACTCACCCACGATCCGAAGCAGTCCACGAGTGTGTCCCACGACGATCTTGGGTAGAGAACTGCAGCATCAGATGATGCTGCCGTTCTCTACGGGCTGCAGGAATCCAATGACGGAAGGTAGGTATCCTTCCGCACTGTATTCCTCCGCCACTTAAAAAAAAAAAAGTCCCTAGTCTCACTTTATGCCATTGCTGTGTTGGGAATTTCCCACACAGCAATGGCATAAAGTGAGACTAGGGACTTTTTTTTTTTTTAAGTGGCGGAGGAATACAGTGCGGAAGGATACCTACCTTCCGTCATTGGATTCCTGCAGCCCGTAGAGAACGGCAGCATCAGCTGATGCTGCAGTTCTCTACCCAAGATCGTCGTGGGACACACTCGTGGACTGCTTCGGATCGTGGGTGAGTATTTTTGTGGTTTGTTATGTTAATATTTATTCCGGAAAAGACAATGGCTTCGGGGAACAATGTGACAAGTATTGGTAGGTATGTTACTCTACGTTATATGTACTGTATGTCTATGTATGTATTGTATGAATGTATTGTATGTATGTAGTATATATGTGGTATGTATGTAGCATGTAGTATGTATGTAGTATGTATGTAGCATGCATGTAGCATGCAGTATGTATGTAGCATGCATGTAGTATATATGTAGTATGTATGTAGCATGCATGTAGTATATATGTATGAATGTATGTAGCATGTAGTATGTATGTAGTATGTATGTGGTATGTATGTAGCATGTAGTATGTATGTAGTATGTATGTAGCATGCATGTAGTATGTATGTAGTATGTATGTAGTATATATGTAGTAAGTATGTAGCATGTAGTATGTATGTAGCATGCATGTAGTATATATGTAGTATATATGTAGCATGTATGTAGTACGTATGTGGTATGTATGTAGCATGTAGTATGTATGTAGCATGCATGTAGTATATGTAGTATGTATGTAGCATGTAGTATGTATGTAGTATGTATGTAGTATATATGTAGTATGTATGTAGCATGTAGTATGTATGTAGCATGCATGTAGTATATATGTAGTATATATGTAGCATGTAGCATGTATGTAGTATGTATGTGGTATGTATGTAGCATGTAGTATGTATGTAGCATGCATGTAGTATATACGTAGTATGTATGTAGCATGTAGTATGTATGTAGCATGCATGTAGTATATATGTAGTATGTATGTAGCATGTAGTATGTATGTAGCATGCATGTAGTATATATGTAGTATGTATGTAGCATGTAGTATGTATGTAGCATGCATGTAGTATATATGTAGTATGTAGCATGTAGTATGTATGTAGCATGCATGTAGTATATATGTAGTATGTAGCATGTAGTATGTATGTAGCATGCATGTAGCATGTACTATGTATGTAGCATGCATGTAGTATATATGTGTTATGTATGTAGCATGTAGCATGCATGTAGCATGCATGTAGTATGTATGTAGTATGTATGTAGTATATATGTGGTATGTATGTAGCATGTAGTATGTATGTAGCATGTAGTATGTATGTAGCATGCAGTATGTATGTAGCATGCATGTAGTATATATGTAGTATGTATGTAGTATATATGTAGTATGTATGTTGCATGTAGTATTTATGTAGTATGAATGTAGCATGTATGTAGCATGTATGTAGTATGTAGTATGAATGTAGCATGTATGTAGTATGCATGTTGTATGTATGTAGCATGTAATTTTTTTTTTTTTTTTTACATTCAACACATTAGCCGGATGATAGGACTATTACTGTCCCATCATTGGCTAATGTGTCAATCACTGTCATGGTAGCAGGCATCGCCCGATGGGACTTGTAGTCCCATCGGACGATGCCTGCACAGACCCCCGAAGCCTGCACAGACCACCGGCAGGCCGGCACAGCCCCCCGGCAGGACGGCACAGCCCCCCGGAGCCTGCACAGACCACCGGCAGGCCGGCACAGCCCCCCGGCAGGCCGGCACAGCCCCCCGGAGCCTGCACAGCCCCCCGGCAGGCCGGCACAGCCCCCCGGCAGGCCGGCACAGCCCACCGGAGCCTGCACAGACCACCGGCAGGCCGGCACAGCCCCCCGGCAGGCCGGCACAGACCACCGGAGCCTGCACAGACCCCCTGGCAGGCCGGCACAGCCCCCCGAAAGGCCCGTACAGACCCCAGAGAGGCTGTACAAGGGCAGGAAAGGGTTTTTCTTATTCCGATACCGGAAGTCCCATAGACTTGAATGGGACTTCCGGTATCGGAATCGGCGATACCGATACTTTTTTTAAAGATCGGCCGATACCATCCGATACGATACTTTGAAGTATCGGACGGTATCGCTCAACTCTAATGTCTAAGCATGCAACTGGTATTCAAAGGTGAGGATTTTGTTCAAAAAAGTGCCACACTGCACTCTTCCTACTTTGGCAGACATTTTGCGGCCTAGCACGCTGTGATATTTTGACCCTCTGGACAAGCTGTCCAGCAACTCTTTTGATTTATGGAACCTGTCTTTGGAGTGCTCCGGGCCTGCCAGATAACAGCTGCTGCGATGTCGATGTCTGCTGTGGATGCTCCTCCTCCTCATCTGAGCTATTGTAAGCAGCACCCTCTTCCCCCAATGGATGCCAATCTTGGTCAACAACTGGGTCATCCATCACCTCCTCTTCAATGTCATGTGCACCTTCCTCTGTGTCACCGTGTATGGTGGTATAGTGTGCGGGAAGGGGCACCTGAGTCTCATCAGGGTCAGAATCTGGCTCTGTACACTGCGAGGACAATGTAGTGCTCTGAGTGAATGTACCAGCAGAATTATCTATCAGTGGCTGTGCATCAGTGCACTCCATGTCAGATTCATCTTGGCCTGGGTAATTCACAATTTCTCTTGATAATCCAGGCATGGTATGTGAAAACAGCTCCATGGAGTAATCAGTAGTATGGCCTGCGTCATCCTTCAATCTTGGTTGGGGTGAAGGACACAAGGAAAGGTGTGGTTCATGAACATGAGCCTCCAATGACGACTCAGTGCTTTTACTTTTTAAAACTGAAGAAGAGGAGGCGATAGAGCTGGAGGCTGAGTCAGCAATGTAAGACAAAACTTTTTCCTGATGCTCTGGCTTTAAAAGCGGTTTGCCAACTCCTAGAAAACTAATCCTTCGAGGCCTTGTGGAGCCAGACGATGATGCAGGCTCAACACCTCCTGCATTCCGTCCTATTTTGCTCTTGCCACTACCATCAGATCCACCACCAACACCATCATTACCAGCTGCCAACCCACGCCCAATTACACGGCCTCTTCCACCAGCCTTCCTCATTTTTGGTAGAAATGTAGACAAAATCCAACAAACTATATAGTAATGTAAAACAAGGTACAAGGTGTCTATAGGACAGGGGAGATTTTGAATTTCTGCAGACACTTGTGGACACTGGACACTTTTGGATTGTGTGAGGCACACTGATATCTGAGCGCTATGTCACAGGCTCGATGGCACAGCTGTGACAAAAGTGACTAGAGGATAAAGGAGATTTTGAATTTCTGCACACACTTGTGGACACTGGACACTTGTGGATTGTGTGAGGCCCACTGAATATCACAGCGCTATGTCACAGGCTCGATGTCGCAGGTGTGAAAAATGTCACTAGAGGATAACAGAGATTTTGAATTTCTGCACACACTTGTGGACACTGGACACTTTTGGATTGTGTGAGGCCCACTGAATATCACAGCGCTATGTCACAGGCTCGATGTCGCAGGTGTGAAAAATGTCACTAGAGGATAACAGAGATTTTGAATTTCTGCACACACTTGTGGACACTGGACACTTTTGGATTGTGTGAGGCCCACTGAATATCACAGCGCTATGTCACAGGCTCGATGTCGCAGGTGTGAAAAATGTCACTAGAGGATAACGGAGATTTTGAATTTCTGCACACTCTTGTGGACACTGGACACTTTTGGATCGTGTGAGGCCCACTGAATATCACAGCGCTATGTCACAGGCTCGATGTCGCAGGTGTGAAAAATGTCACTAGAGGATAACGGAGATTTTGAATTTCTGCACACTCTTGTGGACACTGGATACTTTTAGATTGTGTGAGGCCCAGTGAATATCACAGCGCTATGTCACAGGCAGAAATTGGCTAGTGTATGACAAACTATAAGGTGTATATAGAATTGGGCAGAATAGGAATCTCCCTAGAGTGTAGGTCTGTAAGAACGGAACAAGTCCTTGACTTATCCTTACAGAGCGACACACAGATAGCTTCAACGTGGCCGTGATAACAGCCGTTACACGGTACTGAGAGAGGAGCGTGCACGTACACGGCTGTCCGGTGTACGTAAAATTGTCAAGCTCCGTGTTTTTTAAGTATACGGACTGACACACGCTGTCTCTCTATAGTTTTGAATGTGATCAAACAGCAAATATATTTAACTGTTTGAAAACTAGACAAAACTAGAAGGTGCAGGTGTGTAAGAACGGAACATGTCCTCGACTTATCCTTACAGAGTGACGCACAGATAGCTTCACTGTGGCTGTGATAACAGCCGTTACACGGTACTGTGTGAGGAGTGTGCACCACTGTATGGTGTGAAAAAATGCACGCTCAGTACCTCACCAGGACCAAAAAAAAAATTGGGACTGCTTTTAAAAAAGCAGTTTGCAGAGCAGTGGGTAAATAGCAATGCAGCCGTCAGGAAGCCTTAGAAGGCAGCCTAACAACCAACACCGCTGATCCAGCTAAATATAGCCTCCACTTGCACTGCACACACAGTGTCTGGTGTGTTGTACAGGCAAATTCGCTAGCAGCAGAAGCAGTTTTTGGTGTCTTCTTCCCTGCCTAACTCTCTCCCTACAAAATCAGCAGCAGCAGCAGCTCTCCCTATTCTGAGATCAGCATGAGTAACATGGCGGTCGGCGTGCACACCCTTTTATACCCCCTGTGATGCCCACCAAAGCAAGCCAATAACTTGCATGCCCTTCTGAAAGATGGTGGTGACCCCTGCCTATGTCATCACGTTGCCCACAGTGTCCGTGGATCCTGATTGGCTGAAAAAGAGCGCAAAACAAACTTCTGAAACGCGACTTTGGTGCTTAAGTCGCCGACCTCGTGGCCGACCTCATCCTAGGGTCGGGTTTCTTTTCATGAAACCCGACTTTGCTAAAAGTCGGCGACTTTTGAAATTTTTCGACCCGTTTCGCTCAACTCTACTGCCTGCTGCTCACACAACCGCTCCAACATATGTAATGTTGAATTCCACCTGGTGGATAGGTCACATATGATGCGATGTTCCGGTAGGCGTAATCAGCACTGCAGAGCAGCAAGGAGCGATCTTGCCGTGCTGGAACGCCGCAAGTGAGCGCACTCTATGCGGACCTTGTGCAGCAGTGCATCAAGATCCGGATAGTCCCTCAGAAAGCTCTGCACGACCAAGTTAAGCACATGTGCCAGACATGGCATGTGAGTGAGGTTGCCTAGGCCAAGAGCTGCCACCAGATTTTGGCCATTGTCACACACTACCAAGCCCGGCTGGAGATTCGCTGGCAGAAACCACACGTCGCTCTCCTGCTTGATGGCATTCCAGAGCTCCTGCGCTGTGTGGCTTCGATTCCCCAAAGAAATGAATTTGAGTATGGCCTGTTGACGTTTGGCCACGGCTGTAATCATATCGGTCGTAACAGGCTCCAGCAGGGCTGTTTCTGAGGAACTTGAGTAGGAGGAGGAGTCAATGTGTACAGACTGGATTCCTGCAATCCGTGGAGTTGGCAGAACACGTACAGCGCCACTCTCCAGATCTGTACCCGGCTCCACAACATTGACCCAATGGGCAGTGAGGGAAAGGTATCGTCCCTGTCCATGGTTACTGGTCCACGCATCGGTGGTCAGGTGGACCTTGCTACTGACGGCATTTAGTAGCGCATGCTGTATTTTTCCCTCCACGTTTTTGCATGGCAGGGACGGCTCACCTGCTGAAATAAAAGTGGCTCGGCCCTGATAGGATGTGGAAGTCATTGAAGTCGATGCGTTAGCTGCCATCCATCCGACAACGGCTTCAATTTGTTCCTCCCGCAGCAGTGGGGTACGGCGAGGTCCTACAAAGCTGCGCATAAAGGACTGTTGCCTGATGAAACTGGGGGATGCTTACTCACTGGTGCCAGCAGCAGCAGGCACAGAATCCCCATGTCCTCTCCCTGCAGAATCCCCACGTCCTCTCCCTGCCTTACTCCCTACCTTCTTCATCTTGCTATACTGATAAAGATAGGCAGAAAAGTACAAAGGGGGGGGGCTTAGTGTACTTATTCCTGAACAGCTGGTAACAGGTATAAGAAACACTAATTTTATGAAGTGTGTGTGGACTACACTTTAATAGGAGCTAATTTGGCCTACACAACTGTCAAATGTAGTGTTTGTTGAACTTTATTTTGTTTGTTTTTTTGAAAAAAGCTAAAAGGATGTGACCAAAGATTTGAAAGTGATAGTATCATCAACTTTTTGGAGCTATTACAATGCAGGCAGGTAACCTACAATGCAAAAGATGAGGCTCCAAAAAAATTGGGTAATACTAATCTGACTGCAGCTGAAGGGCACAAGCCAGAAAACAGGCTCCTCTATCTACTCCTATATAGTGTTTGCAATCAACCAATGTAGATGAATACGGATGGATGCACACTAATAGGAGAAAAAAAAGGAGCTGCAATAAAAGAAAAATATGTGAGGCAGTGACGCACGCTGAGCGGCCTACAACCAGACGTAGCTGCAGGACACACTACTCAGCGTGAGCTGCACTCACACACAGTCAGAGACCTCTCAGACAGCTGTGAACAGTGCAGAGAAGTGGGCACTGAAAGGCTGCAGAAAGGCTCCGCTGTCTACTACTAGTGTTTGCAACCAATGTATATGGATATGGATGGAAGCACACTAGATAGAATTTATGAAAAATAAGCAGCTAGAAAAGAAAAATATGTATGAGGCAGCAGTGACGCACGCTGGGCGGCCTACAACCAGACGTGGCTGAAGGACCCACTACACAGCGTGAGCTGCACTCACACAGCCCTTGCAGACAGCTGTGAACACTACTGCTAGGCAAAAGAAAGCTACAGTGGTGGTTTATGTAGCCTGGGTAAAGCACAATATTGTTTTGAGAATCGTTATTTCTAACTGTCCCTCACAGTCTTCAACAGCAGCCTGTCCCTAACTGAATTCACAGCAGAGTGAACAGAAATGGCGGCGGCGGCTTTTATAGTGCATCATGACATCATTTCAGCAGCCAATCACAGCCATGACAATAGTTAACATGCCTACATGCCTAACAGGATGTGCCCACACTTCTGAGGATTCCCATTGGCTGAATCAAATCGAGCGGGCTCATAGCATTATGGGAACTTCCGATTCCGGTATTCGATATGAAAAAGTATCGGAACTAAGTATCGGAATTCCGATACAGCGAATATCGGCCGATACCCGATACTTGCGGTATCGGAATGCTCAACACTAGTCATCAACGCTCACCATCTTGGTGGACTCCTCAAAGTTTTGTAGGATGGTACATATGTCTGACATCCATGTCCACTCCTGAAGTCTTATGTGTGGAGTCTGAACTGAATACCGATGGCCTTGTTGATGCTGGTAGTCAACAACTGCCCTATTCTGCTCACAAATCCTTTTCAGTACATGCAGTGTAGAGTTTCAACATGTGGGGACATCACACATCAGTCGGTGAGCCGGAAGCTGCAAACGCTGCTGAAGCACGGCAAGGGCGGCAGAAGCTGGAGCTGACTTTATAAAATGGTCACACAGGCAGCATACTTTCACAAGCAGATCCTGCAACTCCAGGTAGCTATTGTGAAACCATTGAACAACGAGGTTAAGCACATGAGCCAAGCATGGTATGTGTGTAAGCTCGCCTCGCCTCAGAGATGCCACCAGGTTCCAGCCTTTGTCACACATGACCATGCATGGCTGTAGGTTCAGCGGTGTCAGCCACAGATCTGCCTGCTCTTTCACAGCTGTCCTCAACTCATCAACATTGTGTGGTTTGTCACCTAAGTATATTAGCTTCAACATAGCCTGTTGCTGCTTGGCTGAGGCAGTGCTGCATTGCTTCCAGCTTGTGACTGATGTGGTCATTTCAGAGATGGAGGCTGAAGAGGAGGAGGAGGGGGTGCAGGATCAGTAGACTGTGGGGGCAACCCTGATTGACATAGGGCCCACAATCCTCGGCATCGGGAAGACGTGTTCCATCCCAAGGTCTGACTGGGTCCCGGATTCCACTATGTGAACCCAGTGTGCCGTCAGCACTTGTCCACGTGTCCGTGGTTAGGTGGACTTTCTCAGTAACTGCATTGTTGAGGGCACAGGTAATTATGTGGGACACATGCTTGTGAAATGCCAGGACGGCACACTGGGAGAAATAGTGGCAGCTAGGGGCCGAGTATCTTGGGACGACCGCCGCCATCAGGTTGCGAAAAGTTTCCATCTCCATGAGCCTAAGGCTGAGTTCACACGTTGCATTTTTTTCGCGTTTCCGCGGCGGTTTTAACCGCGCGATTTTGCCGCGAAAACGCGAAAAATAAGCATCCCATGCATTCCTATGGGATTCCGCAATGCTGTGCTAATGCTGCGGTTTTTACCGCGGCGGAATCGCTTTGCGGTAAAAACCGCAGCATGCTCATTAATTTGCGGAATCGCGGCGATCCCGCACCCATAGGAATGCATTGTTCCGCTTATTTCCCGCATGTGGCTGTGCACACCATGCGGAAAGTAAGCAGAACAATTGCGGATGGTACCCACGGTCCGGAGGAGAGGAGACTGTCCTCCGGGCTTTGGGTACCATATCCCTGTAAAAAATAGAATTTAAAATAAAAAATATTGTTATTCTCACCCTCCGACGTCCCGCGCAGCCTTCCCGCTTCTCTTCACGCTCCGGTCCCAGTAATCCTTTGCGAAAATGCTCGCGATGACGTCCGTTCTCGCGGGATCGCGAAGTCTCGCTGTCATTCGCGCGACGTCATCGCGAATTACCGCGAGACGTCGCGATCCCGCGAGAACTGACATCATCGCGGGCATTTTCGCAAAGGATTACTGGGAACGGATGCGCGGGACGTCGGAGGGTGAGAATAACACCGTTTTTTATTTTTTTTTTACATTCTATCTTTTACTACTGATGCTGCATAGGCGGCCTCAGTAGTAAAAAGTTGGTCACACTCGTCAAACACTATGTTTGACGAGTGTGACCAACCTGTCAATCAGTTCTCCAAGCGATGCTACAGATCGCTTGGAAAACGCTAGCATTCTGCAAGCTAATTACGCTTGCAAAATGCTAGTTTTTCCGTGGGAAAATCGCGGGAATTTAAAATGCGATTTTCCCGCGGACTGGAATTCCGGAATTCTCGCGGTAATTTCCGCGAGAATTCCGGTACGTGTGCACTTAGCCTAAAAGACATAATTGTGGCATTTTGATTTTTTTCCCACTACACCATTTTTCCTTTTTTATTGATAGATTGAGCGATTCTGAACATGGTGGTACCTAGTATGTGTATGTGTGATTTTATTTTTATTGTTTAATTTTGAATGGGGCGAAAGGGGGTGATTTAAACCTTTAAGTTTATTTTACTTTTATATTTTTAAAAACTTTTTTTTAACTTTTGGCATGCTTCAATAGCCTCCATGGGAGACTAGAAGCTGCCATAGCTCGATCGTCCCTGCTACATATAGGCGATGATTAGATCACTTATATGTAGCAGAATTACAGCATTGCTATGAGCACCGACCACAAGGTGGCGCTCATAACAATCCGACATCAACAACCATAGAGGTCTCCAGGAGACCACTGGTTGTTATACCAACGCATCGGTGATGTCACGATCCATTCTTGGATCTGTGTCAGTTTGAACTGCTCACATTTAAACTTTTTTCCTTTCTGGCCATCGGGGGTTAATGTCAGTTTTTTTTCCCCGGTGGCCGCTGGTGTTTCTACAACTGTAGTTAATCTGTTGGTGGATTTTTCCCCCGGTGGCCGCTGGGGTTACTGCATTATGATTAATTATCTGTGCAGCTGGGTGCCACTCCCACCTCCCTTTATAAGGCCACCTGGTGCTGCAGTTCACTGTTGGTGATACACTGTGTCTTTGAAGGCAAAGCTAGCTGGAGTCAGGAGCTGTTAGAGTTCTGTGGCTTCGGATATATGCTGCTGTCAGATGTCTAACTCTGCTGTCCAGGAGCATTGCAGCATAGCAAGTTGTTTTTCAGTTGTTATAACCCCTAGGTGTCTGCTTTATCTTTCCTTTAGTTTTTGGTGCAGCTCACATTTTCCCTGTCTCACCTCCTGGGGAGGGGGTTGGGGGTTTAGCTCAGGGCTAACCAGGAGATAGGGACAGGTCGGGGACTTGGGCCTCACTATCATCAAGTGTACCCCAAAGTTAAGGAAAGTCAGGGCACCCCCGTAGCCTTAGGGGCAGTTCAGGGGCCCTGGTTCCACGTCCCCTGCTTTCCCCCTACTGCCCCATGACAGCTGACCCCCGATCACGTGACGAGGGTCAATAATGCGCGTATTTTCGGCCTGGTGGTCGGAAGCTAAATGCTATTGTCAGCATTTGATAGCAGCATTTAACTAGTTAATAGGCACGGGTGGATCACGATTCCACCTGCGCCTATTGCGGGCACATGTCAGCTGTTCAAAACAGCTGATATGTCCCGGCTTTGATGTGGGCTCACCGTTGGAGCCCTCATCAAAGCGGGAGATACTGCTAGCTGACATACTCTCCCATCAGCTGGTAGAAAGGGGATAAAAAACAATCAGACTCTGGAAGACCTAAGGGTATGTGCACACGCTGCGGATTCTGCTGCGGATCCGCAGCGGATTTGGCCCTGCGGGTCAGCAGCAGAGTCTGCTGCGTTGTACAGTACTATTATAACCTATGGAAAATGGAACCCGCAGTGCACTTGCTGCGGATTGTTCCGCACGGATTTGCTGCGGATTTAATTCCGCAGCATGTCAATTCTTTGTGCAGATTCTGCAGCGGTTTGCCATCTGTTACATTGTACAAGTGTCAAACCACAGGGTAAAACCACAGGCTAATCCGCAGATAAACTGCAGGTCTTTTGATTTACCTGTGGATTTTGCCAAATCGCGCAGAAAAATCCGCAGACCAATCCGCAGCATGTGCACTCACTCTTACAGTTGTACTGCCATCTTCCGTTGTGTTGGTGTTACAGTACGAACAGTGCCGGCTCCTGGTTTTTGAGGGCCCCAGGCGAAATAGTCTCAGTGAGCCCCCCCCTTTAACACATACCACAATTGATGATGCACAGATACAGCAGAGAAAGGGCTTTTCAGGGACAGAACTGGGTAACAAACATCGTCATTTTCCTGCTGTCCCTTACTTTGATTGTACATTTTGAATTTGTGTTGGAACTCCGGGGAGTTTTCCTAGTGTGGCCTTTTACTGTCATTGTCATTTTCTTACCATTTTTTTCTTAATATACTCAATAAAGAATATTTTTCGAAAGTGCATTTTTTTTGGTTTATGGATGGTGTGCGACTCCTTACAACTTGGAGATGGGATGAAGCCGTTGTACCATCAAGTCTGCAGCTTCTCGCTGTTGCACCATTATTCTAGAAACATGAAGACAAACTGCAGACAAGTCGCCCCCTCCCTGCACAGGAGTCTGAGCTGTAGAGTGGGACCTATGGAAGGATTTGTGACTATTGTGTAAATTCCTGGATCATCACTAAGTAGGTCCTGGAGAATGATGGTTGAGGCCGGGGTCTTGAGTTTGGAGACATTGGAGGTTGTTGGTGTTGCTTTGCTAGGTCTGTTAGGTGGTCACCCCCCTCCCTCCCTCCCCCCCTAAAGCCAGAACTCACCTTTGTTGTGGGTTGATAACTTGAGATGAGAAGCCGGGAGATGTGTGTCAGCCAGTGTCCGGTGCGGCGGTGCCAGCTGCTGCAGCAGGAGCCGCCGAAGCGAGGAGCCACAGCAAGCGCCGGGGCCCGGGAGATCAGCCGCCAGTGTCCGGTGCGGTGGTGGAAGCTGCTGGAGCAGGAGCCGCCTGAGCGAGGAGCCTCACTGAGCGCCGGGTGCCACAGCCAGCTGGAGCTGCCACAGCAGGAACTGCCACATCACTCACTGTCTTGGAGCGAGGAGCCTCACTCAGCGAGCGCAATTGTGTCTCATCATCTCCTGCCTCTTGTGACATATTCATGTGACTGTGGCTGTGCTAATATTTGGGCATTGCTACATGCAATCTCATCTTGCCCCACTTCAAGTGGACTGGGCGAGAGGCCCGAATCTATAAATAGATAAGTGAACAGCTCTTCGGAGTGTCCAAGGGTAGGATCAGTTGTCTCTGACACTCGGCATGGTGGGAGACAGGAGGATCAGGGTAAGCAATATGCGGTCCAGACTCACGGCTACTAAGACTTGACCGTGTGCAAGACAGGGTGGTGGTGGCAAAGTGACTAGAAGCATTATCCGCTATCCAACCAACAACCTTTTGACACTGCTCTGGGTTCAATAGTAGTGTGCTGCTGCGGTCCCCTAGTAATGGGACAGGAAGGTCGAGCAAGAAGAAGTGGGTGTTTTCTGTGGCACAATTTCAGCTTGCCCACAGCCTCAGCCTCTGCATGCACCATCACCATCACGTCCACTTCCCCGTCCCTTGCCACGCGCCTTGCCCATTTGAAATGGAATGCAATATTTTCCATGTTCACTACAAATGACTGAATTTGGAGTGAACTTGTATGTGATCCATGTGTGGGAAAACCACAGTTTAACCCCTTTCTGCCATGTGATATACTATCCCATCCATATGCTCTAGGACTAAATTCCCAAGGACAGGATAGTACGTCATAGCCGATCAGCGGCGCTCACGGGGGGAGCACCGCTGATTGCGGCCAGGTGTCAGTTGATTATCACAGCTGACATCTGGCACTATGTATCAGGAGTGGTCACGGACCGCTCCCGGCACATTAACCCCCGGCACACTGCGATCAAACATAATCGCAGTGCTCCAGGGGCATAGAGAAGAATCACGCGTGCTTCCCTGAGACCCTCAGAACAATGCGATGTGCTCCCTTTGTTCCGATGGCCTTACTCCCTGCAGGCCTCTGGATCCAAGATGACTGCGGGGGCCTTCCGCGTCCTGCAGGGAGGTGGATTTCTCAGTGCCTGCTGAGAGCAGGCGCTGAGAAGCCGCATGCACTGCCTGTCAGATCACTAATCTGACACAGTGCAGTGAAAGGTGTCAGATCAGCGATCTGACATTATACAGTAATGTCCCCCTTAGGACAATGTAATAAAGTAAAAAAAAATTGTGTAAAAATAATTTTTTAAAAATTTCTAAATAAAGAAAAAAAATTATTCCCCAATAAATTCATTTCTTTTTTTAAATAAAAAAACAATAAAAGTACACATATTTAGTATCGCCGCGTCTGTAAGGACCCACCCTATAAAACTGTCCCACTAGTTAACACCTTTGGTGAACCCCTTAAAAAAAGACAAGGCAAAAAAAGCCGGATTACTTACCGGTAATGCTCTTTTAATGAGTCCACGACAGCACCCACTTGGAGAGAGGGATCCGCCCATAGGAACAGGAAACCTACAGAGATAAAAGAGGGCGGTCCGCCTCAGAGACCTTCACCTGGGAGGGACCACCGTGCTGAGGACCGCTCTACCAAAGGCTAGGTCGGATGAGCATGATAAATCAAGCCTATAGTGATTATAAAAGGTAGAGGGTGTAGACCAGGTTGCCGCCTTACATATAGACTCGATTGCGACGTCTCCTCTCTCTGCCCAGGAGGAAGCCATAGCTCTGGCGGAATGTGCTCTGATACCCTCCGGAGGATTTTTATTGCTCTCGGAGTATGCCAGCCCAATCGCGTCTCTGATCCACCGAGACAAAGTACCCCTTGTGACTTCATATCCCTTCTTTTGGCCCTGGAAGGAAATAAACAGAGCCCTACTCTTCCTCCAGCTGCTAGACCTCTCGATGTATTGTAATACAGCTCTTCTAACGTCTAGTGTATGGAACTTTTCTTCCTCTGGAGTAGAAGGGTTACTAAAAAATGAAGGGAGGTGGATCTCTTGTGATCTATGAAACTTCCCTGCTACCTTTGGTAAGTATGAGGAGTCTGGTTTTAATATTAACTGATCCTGAAATGTCAACAGAAAAGGGGGTTCTATTGAAAGTGCTTGTATGTCGCTAACTCTTCTGGCTGAGGTTAGTGCAACTAGCAGTACTGTTTTGAAGGATAGGTGTTTAAGGGATATTGAATCTAAGGGTTCAAAGGGAGGACGTGTTAGAGCCTTCAGAACCAGGTTTAAGTCCCAAGGAGGAACTCTAGGTATGTGCACCGGCTCACTCCGCTCACAGGCCGAGATGAATCTGCTTACCCATCTATTGCCTGCCACGTTATAACTATAGAGGGCCCCTAGAGCCGACACCTGTACTTTTAGTGTGTTAACAGCTAACCCTAATTCCTTCCCTTTCTGTAGGAACTCTAGGATCGCTGTAATCGGAATTTCTCCCGAATCCGGCCCTGCGTGGGACTCTAGGAATTTTCTCCATACTCTGGTGTAAATTTTTGTCGTTGTCACTTTTCCACTTTGTAGGAGTGTATTGACTAATCTCTCCGAGAATCCTCTTGATCTCAACATTTCCCTTTCAAGTTCCAAGCCGTCAAGTGGAGATTGTCCACTTGAGGATGGAAGAATGGCCCCTGTGAGAGGAGCCTGGGGGTTGATGGAAGCACCCACGGGTCTGTCACTGACATTGCTTGCAGGCAAGAAAACCAAGGCCTCCTGGGCCAGAATGGTGCTACTAAGATTATTTGTGCTTCCTCTGCTCTGATTTTCCTGATCACCAGCGGTAGTAGTATGATTGGGGGAAATGCATATGCCAGTTTGAATTGCCACGGGGCCTGGAGGGCATCCAGAATTTCCGGATTGTCTGTCATATTTAGAGAGGCGAATCTTCGCACCTGTCTGTTCTCTCTGGTGGCGAAGAGATCTATTTGGGGACGACCCCATAGTGCCACGATGCGTGTGAATATCTCCCGGCTTAGACACCACTCTCCTTGTCGCAGTGTATGGCGGCTTAGAAAATCTGCCTCCCAATTGTCTCTTCCCCTTATGTGGAGGGCTGAGAGAGACAAAAATTGTTTTTCTGCTAGGGATAAAATCCTTCTTGCGGAAGACATTAAGGTGACTGATCGAGTTCCGCCTTGTCTGTTCAGATATGCGACTACTGTGGTGTTGTCCGAAAGGATTCTCACGTTTTCCCCTTGTAGCTGTGGAAGAAAATGACACAATGCATGATAGACTTTTAGTTCTTTTAAATTTGACGAATCCTGATCTTCGCCTATATCCCATAGGCCTTGGGCAAAACTATTTCCCATATGGGCTCCCCATCCTGTGGGGCTAGCGTCCGTGATAATTATACGGGAGGGTGTTATAACCCAAGGTACTCCTCCCGCTAAGTTATCATCCCTTAGCCACCATGTAAGGGAGGTTAGGACCTCCTGGGATAGCGTGATTTTCTTTGTCAGATTCCCCCGATCCCGAGATTCCTCTAAGAGAATTTGGTGTTGTAGTTCCCTCGTGTGGAACTGGGCCCAGCGAACTGCGGGGATGCAGGCAGTAAGGGATCCCAGGAGGGACATTGCTTCCCTTAAAGATATGTGTGGCCGAACTATTGCTATCCTCACTTTCTTTTTAATTGCTGAAATTTTTACCTGAGACAGTAGACATTTTTGGTATATGGAGTCTAGCTCGAGACCTAGGAAGGACTGAACAGACTGCGGCTCGATTCTGGACTTCTTGAAGTTTATTATCCACCCTAGGGCCTGTAGGGACAAGATTGTATCAGCAACTCGCTCATTACATTGCCGAATTGAATTCCCTACTATCAAAAAATCATCCAGATAGGGTACTATTAGTGTGTCCTTCTGGCATAAAAAAGCCATCACTTCCAGCATCACCTTTGTAAATACTCGTGGTGCGATGGAAATGCCGATTGGCATGGCTGTGAACTGGAGATGCTGTATCTTGCCATCGAGGAGGACCGCCACTCTGAGGTATCTCTGATATCTGCAATGGATGGGAATATGATAATAAGCATCCTTCAGATCCAAGCCTGCCATCATACAATTAGGGAAGAGGAGTTTAATCGTGGATCTTATGGATTCCATCTTAAATTTATGATTTATTATAAATGAATTTAATTTCTTCAAGTTGATTATCGTCCGGAATGACCCGTCTGGTTTAGGTATCAGAAAGAGAGGGGAGTAAAATCCTCTCCCTTCCTGCCTTTTAGGCACATGGACCAAAACTTTTTTGTCCAGAAGGCTCCAAATCTCAGCCTCCAGGGCCTGCTGTTGAATTGGCGAGCTGAAGGATGTTATGATTAACGAATTATGGGGTACTTGATGAAATTCTATCTTTAACCCTTCTTTAATAATGCCCAGAACCCAAGGGCTAAGCGTAATTTTCTCCCATTCTCTAAAAAAAAATTTTAGCCTCCCCCCTACTGGAGGGACTGGCTCCTCAGTTCCTGTCCCTGCGGAAGGAGGAACCTCTAAACATGGCACCTTTGCTCTTTCCTTCCTTTGTGGACCAGCGGTTTTGATTTTCTGCTGGTCTTCCTCGGCCAAAGGTCTTCTCCTAAACGCCCTCCTATAAAATGGGAGAGGAGGGTTAGGGAATCCTTTTTTCCTTTCTTTTGCCTTCGTAAGGATTTAATCTAAGGCTTTCCCAAATAAGAACTCACCCTCGCAAGGAATGGTACAAAGCTTTGCTTTGGATTGGGTGTCACCTCTCCAGCTTTTTAGCCATAGGCTACGTCTGGCGTTATTAGCCAACCCTGCTGTTCTGGCTGCCATGCGTAAGGAATCAGCCGAAGCATCTGCTATATATGCCGCTGGGCCGCGGATTAGAGGTATGGCGGCTCGTAGCTTGTCTCTGGAGATCTTCTGGTCTATTTGCTGGTCTAGTTGGTCGATCCAGACCAGCATAGAGCGAGCTGTGCAAGTACTAGCTATTGCCGGTTTAAACGTGCCGGTAGCTGCCTCCCATGCCCTCTTTAATGAGGCGTCAGCTTTACGGTCCAGAGGGTCTTTTAGAACCCCCGAGTCCTCCACTGGTAAGATTGTTTGCTTTGAGGCGGAGGCCACTGCCGCGTCTACCTTCGGGACTTTAACCCATGTCGACAAGTCTTCGTCGTTAAAGGGGTACCTTCTCTTTGAAGTTGAGGGAAGATACCCTCTCTGGTCCTGTCTCTCCCACTCCTTCTTAACCAGAGCTTTTATCGCTGGAATAACCGGGAAAAACTCTCCTCTTTCTGTCTGTCAGACCTGCAAACATAATTTCCTGAGTCGTTTGCGGCTTTGTATCTGTGCAACCCATTGTATTCCTCACGGATTTAATTAAATTATCCATATGATCTAAGGGAAAACAGCAATGGCCCTCCATCTCTGAGGAGGATGCCGATGTGGATGTATTAGAACTATCCGAGGCTATTTCGCCCTCATCGGTGTCTACGGCGTCTGCTGGCCTAGTTGTTTCGATATTAGTAGGCCTGCTAGACTGACTTAGGGCCTGTAGTTCTTCCCTAATTATAGCCCTTATATCTGCGGCTGATGTTGACGCCTGTTTTGCCGTTTCGTTTATGCATCTTTTGCACACTCTTTTTGTGTAAGAGTCCGGTAGCGGACGTGTACACAGGGCACATTCTTTATTTTTTGATTTTTCCTTCCTCTTAGTCTGAGATAGAGACATCATGACGGAGGGGAGAGGGAGAGAGAGAGAGATAGAGAGAGAGAGACATTTTATCAGCTTGATAGGCAGAGCGTCGTCCACTCACCCAGAGAAGCTGTAGGTACCGGCTCAGGAGGCTGAGAAGGAGGCTTGTTGGCATGGCTTCTGTGGCTACGATCCGAGGACCCTCGTATTGCGTGGTCCTTGGCTGCTGCTGCGTCGCCTGCCTGGGGATGCGTGTCCTGCCTTGGTGAAGACATGATTGCACGCCATATCCCTGTGCCCCAGGCCTTTTATAAGCCCCTTCATACCTGGTACCTCCCCCTCCAGGTGCACCTATTTTCGGCTCCTCGCTACAGCGCTGAGACTAGCCGCCCACGCTCTGCAGATCAAATCGCTCTTTTTTTTTTTTTTTCTGGAGGGGGCGGGGAGCGCCTCTCTGCTTGCAGCGCCGCCCAGCCGTGCGTGCGCTCTGAGCCGAGGAACCTCCGGTAACCCGGAAGTTCCTCCTTACCACTTCCTGCTGCGCTGCATGTGCGTCCTCCTGGACGCTGAAGCCCTTTAGGAACGCCGGAGGCTGCCGTTTTCTCCGATTCCTGCGCCCCCACATGGACCGGAATGGATCCTCCCGCCCGGTGTCATGTCGTCCACAGAAGAACCCCGGTCGGCGCCACCCGGTACCGGGGTTTCTGCCCCTCATCCATACCAGCCGAGGAGGGAGCCGGATTCCAGCACTCCCCCGTCGCTGCCTCTGGACCGGAACCCCTGCACAGGCGGTTCCTTGGCCCAGGTAAGACTGTAGCGTATCCTGCGGTTCCCCTTCGGAACAGGAAACCAACTGATGGACTGCAGTTCAGTCTTCAACACACTGGAGCAGACACCTGTGGTGAGGACAATAATTGCTTCCGCATATACACTCGCGATCAAACACAGGTTAATGATACGGTGTACCAAGATGGTGTTGAAGGCTGTAAAGCATCTACGGGTAAAATAATAAGGAAAGAAAGGGGTAAATGTACATCTGGTATAAGTGGAAAGCAAATGAATAATACTTGGTGTGCCCATAAGCCTATGTCAGGACTTTTGAGTTTATACCAATGTATACAGACCCCTGGTCACGTTTGTGTTCTCCCCGAAGGAGTATTCTTGGTTTGCAGACATTATGCCTACAGGTGGGTGAGTCCAGACATAAGAGGGGTTTGCACTCTTACCAAACTAACACCAGCCACTTTCATAGTTCCTCATAGTAAAATAGACACTGCAGAAGTTCCAAATCACACTTTGTATAGAAGGGCTGCAGACAATAAGCCCCAGCCACATGATAGGTTGCATCTAGTAAAGATGGGGATAACAAAATATTCCGTAGTATGCTAATATACCCCTTCATAACACAACTGTGGGATAAATTAGTGGAAGCTACCGACTACCTGGACGATCAGATTTTCCAGATTCTTGAAGTTCTTAATGAAACTAATACAATACAGAGACAATTAATCATAGTTACTAACCAACATACTATTGTACTAGATTACCTGACAGCAAAAGAAGGAGGAATGTGTCAGATTATAATTGGTCTCACCTGTTGTAATTATATTGACCCTGATTCCGATACCGGAAACCCCATGCAAGTCAATGGGGCACAAATATCGGAATGAAAATAAACCCTTTCTTTACTTGCACATCCAGTTCGGGAGGGGGGAAGAGTGTGGGCGGTGCGTGGGCGGACACTGTGCGTGTCTGTGTGTGCGGGCGGGGTTTGTACGGGCCTCTCGGGGGTCTGTGCGGGCCTGCCGCGGGTCTGTGCGGGCTGCCGTGGGTCTGTGCGGGCCTGCCAGCGGTCTGTGCGGGCCTGATGGGGGTCTGTGCGGGCTGCCAGGGGTCTGTGCGTGCCTGCCGGGGGTCTGTGCAGCCTGTCGGGGGTCTGTGCGGGCCTGCCGAGGGTCTGTGCAGGCCTGCCGGGGGTCTGTGCGGGCTGCCGGGGGACTGTGTGGGCCTGCTGGGGGTCTGTATGGGCCTGCCGGGGGTCTGTGCGGGCCTGCCGGGGGTCTGTGCGGTCCTCTCGGGGGTCTTTGTGTCTGTGTGCAGGCATTTTCCGATGGGACTACAAGTCCCGTCGGGCTATGCCTGCTACAATGACAGTGATTGACACATTAGCCAATTATGTGAAAGTAGTAGTCCCATCATCCGGCTAATGTGTTGAATGTATTCCGGTATTCGATATTGTAAAACTATCGGTACTCGGTATCAGAATTCCGATACAGCGAATATCGGCCGATACCCGATATTTGCAGTATCGGAATGCTCAACACTAGGTATCGCTGTAATTGTACTGACCCGAAGAATAAAACTGCTTTATCAATTTTACCACACGTGGAACAGTGTAAACACCCATCCCAAATGAAGTTCATGAATTGTTGTTTTTTGTTCATTCTGCGTCTCAAAAATCGGAATAAAAAGCGATCAAAAAATGTCATGTGCCCGACAATGGTACCAATAAAAATGTCAACTTATCGCATAAAAAATAAGACCTCACATTACTCTGTGGGTCAAAATATGGAAAAATTATAGCTCTCAAAATGTGGTGATGCAAAAACTATTTTTTACAATAAAAAGCGTCTTTTAGAGTGTGACAGCTGCCAAACATAAAAACTTGCTATAAATAGTAAATCAAACCCCCCTTTATCAGCCCCTTAGTTAGGGAAAAATAATGAAATAAAAAAAATGTATTTATTTTCATTTTCCCAACAGGGTAGGGTTAGGGCTAGGGGCATGTTGGGGTTAGGGTTTAAGTTACAGTGCATGGCAGACAATCCTTGCATGTTGACTGGCGCTCTAAAGAGCACCAAACATGCAGGGCGGGGACCCGAATTCCTGCAGAACAATCCCAGAAATGCTCGGCGCTCGCCGAGCACCGCTAGTACATTAGATCATTACCAATTTTGCTCACTCATCACTACTGATGAGCAAACATATGTGCAAAAAAATAGAAATTGCTGTAGCGCTTCTTTAACGCTTTACCAACATATGACTTCTAGGTAAGTCATATGTTAGCTCTGTCTTTGATGCGGGCTCAAAACTGATGACAGCTAATGACTGTGTTATTCAGCCATCATCTGCTTCTAACAGCAGCAAATGGATCAGTGTTCCACCAGCGGATTTTAACATATCTCTGACAACAACAATCACAGAGTGCAGTAGGGGGGTACATTGTTCAAACTGCCCATTGACTCCTCCACCAAAACTCTGGGTGCAAAAAACAAGCACCCACAACAAAAATTTGAAAAATATTATGGTTTTTTGGAAAATGGCAGCACAAACTAAATTAATTTTTTGACAAGTTTCCAACATTTTTTCACCACTTAAATAAAAAAAATTGGCAAGTTTTGTAATGCCATAATCATACTAATCTGGAGAAAAATATTACTAGGTCCTTTTGCCATATAAAGAAATTTTTTTTTTTTAAAAAAATATGCTTTTTCTGGCATTTCACTTTTTCCATAACATGATATGATAAAATAAATGATGTCATTCAAAAGTACAAAAAAAAACCCAAAAACTAAGCCCTCATACATCATACGGAGAAGCAAAAAAAGTTATGGCTCTTGGAATAAGGAGAGGAAAAAAATTAAAGCTCAAAAATAGAAAATTGCCATATTGGGAAGTGATAAATTTAGATTATGATGATCCTTCAGGAATATTGGAAACACTGTAAGGTTGTCCCACAGATTACATTTCAGTTGTTGGGAGTCGCAGGTAGGGGATGCTTTTTGTTCTGCTGATTGTTGAGGGGCCCATCTGATAATTTGGCAAGGTTAGAGTACCTAGCATCAGAGAACTTTGGAGGATTACTTTCACTTTTCTTGGATTTCAGAAAAGCGGGGTTCACCAATTTTGTTAAAAATTATAGACAAAAGCCATTGTTCATCTAAAACGTCTTTGAGTGTTTAACATAATAAATGTTTCAATTTTCTATCAGTGCATGGAACAATTGAAACTATATTAGACTGTATAGATAGAAGAATATTATTTGAAAACATTATATCGTACAAGAAGAAAGCTAGTAACAAGGAGTTTTGTAATCATTATAATTAGAGGATAGCAAGACCCTGTCCATAGTGTAAAGTTAACAAGGTGACCTTCTTTTCTTGATAGTATTCGTCCCATAGCAGGAGATGTCATAGTGCATGGTTTTCTGTCAACTCAAGAAATCCATGAGATGTATTTTGGCAGCTGGATCTATATACCTAAAATTACAGAAGAGACTTCTTTAAGATGATGTCTTTATAAAATAAAAAAATATGTTTTGGATGGATTCACCAGTCAATTTATGGAAGCAGATGTACGAGGTGGTCTTGTTGTAACGAGACAAACTTTCTAACAAAACGTTCTTGAATATTGGATGTATTGGACTTATCCATTCTGCTTACTAATAAGAGATGCATTTTCTATACTGCAAAAATGGTAAATTTATGCACCCCATGATAGAGAATTTTCGCCCATGATGTCAATAATGCATGGGCAGGATGGAGAAAATAGATGTAATCAATAGATATAATTTATAGTAAGAGTAGTGTCTTAACACGAAGATGAAACCAGTTACTGAAACTTTCCCCCTGCTGTGTATGCATCCTTCAATATTCCGAATTTTTTTCTGCAGGTCATATTAAAGGAGACATCTTGATTGATATCAGTCCTAGTTCCATGGTTCATCATTTGTTTGCAGCCTGTGATTATTTCAAGCACATCATAGTGCTGAAGATGAGAGACAGATGCATCATGGAGCTGAAAAGATGGGTGGATGAACGTACAGGAGCTTTCAATTGGAGCCATGCCACAAAACTTCATGTTGATGTGGATGGAAACAGGTGAAATATTTGACCAAAATTTAAGAAAACCTTCAGATCTTGTTTCTACAATATAAAATCTATGACTGCAGTCTAAGCATAATATCATGTATCTTCTCATCATCTGCTTTGGTTTCCCTTAATAGTCTACTTAAAATGAAAATTTATACCGGAAAGAGTCGTCTTTTATATAGTCAAAACAACTTTCTCAAACTGTATAATAATGGGTACAGTTTAATCAGAATTACCGTATAAATCAGAATGATGATTAAGCAGAAATTTCACTGATTAGAAATAGAGTGGTAAATGCTCATCAATGTCCCAAATACAAAAAAAGCCACTTTTTTGCAGTGGCCCACTGTGGAAAGCGTTTTTAGGTACGCTGCTCAATTCTGTAAGAAAAGTTTTATTAGCTTATAATACCAGAGCCAAAAAAACAAAACATTATTTTGGCCATCATTAGGTGAATGGCAGCCTTTGGCTACTTTTATTGCATATCTACTGAGCTTTTTCCCAAGACATATGTTAAATATCCAAACAAGGCACAAACATAGCTTATACTCTTAAAATCTGGTGCTCAGTGGCATTCCATCAATGGTGTCAGGCCACACAATCACTATGGTTTTGAATGGTACCACCTGTCCTTTTCTTCTAATATCTGCTGATTAAATATGGCATAAGTTAGGAAGACTTATTAAGAGCCATTTCCACATATACCGTTCCTTATTCATATGTGGTAGATGCCAGGATAGTTACAGTAACTCAAACTGATGCAATTTAACTCTGCAAATGCCGTGATAAACAGAGAAGATGGCATCTAAGCAGTTCGCTCCTAAAAGGACTCCCCATTGGACCCCAACAAGTCAAGCACAGGAATCCGATGTTTTATTTCATGGTGGTTTGGAGCTGTATGGGAGGACCTATTTTTTAATCTTTCTTACGGAGTCTCTGGCTTTCTATTTGTGACCCTTCTAGACCATCAACCTTGGTTTAATTCGAGACTCTCTTCCGTCTTGAAATTCAATAGTCTAATAATAATAAATAATAATTTTATTTCTATAGCGACAACATATTCTGCAGCACTTTACAATATAGAGGGGACTTCTACAGACAATAGACATTACAGCATAACAATAATCACATAGATCAAAACAGATACCAAGAGGAATCAAGAGGAATGAGGGCCCTGCTCACAAGCTTACTATCTACAAGGAAAAAGGGGAGACACGAAAGGTGGATGGTAACAATTGGTTTTATTGTTTGGAGCAGCCATAGTGTAAGAATCGGGTGTTTCTATGATGCTGCATGAACCAGTTAACAGTCTAAATATTTAACAGTACAGACACAAAAGGCTATTAAATGCATAAAGCATGTGAGAACATGATGCAAGGAACCTGGTTATGGTAAAAAATTTTGAATGAGCCACACAGGGAAATTTAGGTTAATGCGCTGAGGCAATAGGCCAGTCTGAACAAATGCATTTTTAGGGCATGCTTAAAACTGTAGGGATTGGGGATTAATCATATTAATCTGGGTAGTGCATTCCAAAAAATTAGCGCAGCACGGGAAAAGTCTTGGAGACTGGAGTGGGAGGTTATGATTATTGAGGATGTTAATCTCAGGTCAGCAGAACGGAGAGCAGGGTAGGGTGGTAGGCTGAGACGAGGGAGATGTAGGGTGGTGCTGAGCCATGGAGTGCTTTATGGGTGAGGGTAATAAGTTTATACTGAATTCTAGAGTGGATGTGTAACCAGTGTAAGGACTGGCACAAGGTAGAGACATTGGTATAACTATTGGTGAGGTATATGATCCTAGCTGCAGCATTCAGGACAGATTGGAGAGGGGCGAGTTTGGTAAGAGGGAGACCCATTAGTAGAGAGTTACAATAGTCCAGACGAGAATGAATAAGAGAAACAGTAAGTTTTTGCAGAGTCGAAAGTAAAAGAGGGTCGAATTCTAGAAATGTTTTTGAGGAGCAGATAACAAGAGCGAGCCAGTGATCGGATGTGAGGGGTGAATGAGAGCTCGGAATCAAGTACGACCCGAAGACAGTGGGCATGTTGCTGGGGAGTAATGATGGAACCGCACACAGAAATGGCAATGTTGGGCATAGGTAGGTTAGTAGAGGGAAGAAACTCAACGAGTTCAGTTTTTGACAGGTTCAGTTTACAAAGAGAAGAGGAGGGGGCTTAGAACCGATCCTTGAGGAGCCCCAACAGTAAGGGGAAGATGAGAGGAGGAGGAGGAGCTAGCAAAAGATAAAGTAAAGGAGCTGTCAGAGAAATAGGAGGAGAACTAGGAGAGAATGGTGTCCTTGAAGCCGATGGATTGGAGCATAATGAGGAGGAGCTGATGATCCACAGTGTTGAATACTGCGGGGAGATCCAAGAGAATTAGCATGGAGTAGTGACCATTAGATTTAGCTTTTAGAAGATCATTAGAGACTTTAGTGAGGGCAGTTTCATTAGAGTGTAGAGGGCAGAAACCGGATTGTAGAGAGTCGAGAAGAGAGTTATCTGAGAGATAGCGGATAAGTCGGGTGTAAACCAGGCATTTCCAGGAATTTAGAGATGAAGGGAAGATTAGAGACAGGACTATAGTTAGTGGCACAGTTTTGGTCGAGGGATGGTTTTTTTAAGTAATGGCTGTATAATCGCATGCTTAAATGAGGAAGGAAAGATACTGGAAGAGAGAGAGGTTGAATATTTTTGTTAGGTGAGTGGTGACAGCAGGGGAAAGGACTGGTGGAGATGTGATGGAATGGGGTCACTGGTGCAAGTAGTAGTGCGAGAAGATGCATGGAGCCTGATTACTTCTTCTTCTGTTACTGGTTCAAAATCAGAGAGTGAGCTAGATGCAGTGGGGTAGGGAGGACAGTGCATGGTATGACATGATTGGGAGATAATTTCCTGTCGGATATGGTCAATTTTTTCTTTGAAATAATTGGCCAGATCGTCAGCGTGGAGCTCTGTGGTTGGGGCTGCACTCTTGGGTTGAGTAGGGAATGAAAACTGACAAATAGATGTTTCGGGTTATTGGATAGTGAGGTGATGAGGGTGTTGAAATAGCTTTGTTTTGAGAGGTGAAAGGCATTGTATGTTTTAAGCATAAACTTATAATGGATGAAATCTTCGGGTAGATTGGATTTTCTCCACAGATGTTCAGTGCACATGGAGCACCGCTGTAGGAAGCGTGTTTGCAGTGTGAATCAGGGTTGTCGCCATCTGTGCCTAGTTATTCTATGTATTGGAGGTGCAGTTTCATCCAGGGCACTTTAAAGTGTTTCATTCAGTGCAGAATCAGGACATGAGAGGGAGAAGTTAGGGGCCAATTATGACTGCAAGATATTCATAAGTTTCTGTGTGCTAATGACCTGTATGTTTCTAAAAATGTGGAAAGTGGGGTGACCTGGGTGGGATGGCAGTTCTTGATAGAGAATGATAGAAGGTTGTGGTCAGAGAGCGGGACAGGGGAGTTTGTGAAATCATCCACTGAGCAAAGCCGGGAGAAGACCAAGTCGAAGAAGTTTCCATCTCCATACGTGGGGGAGTTAGTATGCTGCGAGAGGCCAAAAGAGGAGGTAAGAGATAAAAGGTGAGAAGCGGATGGTGAGAGGGGAAGAGCAATGAGAATGATCAAGTCTCCCATGATGAGGGTGGGGATGTCACAGGAGAGATAGTGCTGAAGCCAGGTGGCAAAGTGATCCAGAAACTGATAGGAGGGGCCCGGAAGACGATACATAACTGCCACTCGCAAGAAGAAGGGGATGTAGAGTCTGACAGCATGGACCTCAAAAGAAGGGAAGACAAGTGAGGGTACTTGATGGATAACCTGAAAGGTACATTTGGGTGATAGGAGTAGACCAACACCTCCACCTGCTCTGTTGTCTGATCTTGGGGTATGAAAGAAGTGTATTCTACCATACTGTATGAAAGAGCAGCGGTGGTGTCTGACTGCCGGATCCAGATTTCAGTAAGAGCCAGAAGGTTAAGAGAATCAGAAAGTAAGAAGTCATGGATGAAGGAAAGTTTATTACACACTGAGCGAGAATTCCAAAGGGCACAATTAAAAGAGATAGAAGGCATGCAGGGAATATTAATAAGATTAGAGGGGTTTCTGAGTGTAGCAGTTGAGGGGTTTGATCTACTATGACATGGGGGCCGGGGTTGGGAGAGATTTCTCCTGCGATTAGGAGAAGGAGAATAGAAAGAGTGAGCAGATGGTTAAGTGATTTGTGAGAGAGTCTCATGTGTTGGATGGTGCAAATGAATGTTTAGCAATGTGAAAAGAGCGTGAGTGCTATACATAGGAGAGGAAAGGACAAAGTGGCCGATAAGGATGGAGTGTAAAGAGGTAATGCAAGGGCAGTGGATGTGAGTGATTGAAGCAGCCAGGATATAAATTATACAAATACATATGGTGTATATTTGTTGTAATCCAAATATACAGGTTTATTAATTTGTCTTACCTGTCTCCTGCCCTGTCTAACTATCATGTTAAAACTGCCAGTACTTTGATCAAATGTGCTTCGATTAAATGTACATAAATGCCCCCCTGCATAAATGCTTTCCCCAGGCTACATCTGAATATATACAGTAGGAGGCCAGTTCTAAGATCTCTTACTTTTTTTTCTCTCGTTAGCAATCAATCACACTAAGTTGAGACAGCAGGACACAATAAATGTAGTGAGCAGATCATCAAGTGTCCAGGCCTACATGGATCATAAACCACTTTGAAAAGTTACTTGACCTCATAGCATAAGGGGATAAGCAGAGTAAGTTGAAATAACTATATACCATTATATATGCTGCTAATATGAATAACATAGGTAGGGCACATGCAGGATTCGGTGCAGTAGCTTGAAATAGTTAAATACCATTATATATGCTGTGAATAACATAGGTAGGACACATGCAGGATTCAGTGCAGTAGCTTGAAATAGTCCAGCTCTAACCACTGAGCTCTAACATCATAAATTCAATATGGTATAATTATGGACAGTGGTATAATTACATTCATCATTTTCCCCATTTCTTTCAGTGATCAGTTACAGATTAAAGAAGAAAAAGTGAGATCAGCCCTTCAACATGTCGTGAAATGTGACCTCGAGAAAGAAAATATCATGGATCCAATTGTCTTACCACCAGCGGATTGTATCATCTGTGCTTGGCTGCTAGATGCCATCTGTAAAGATCAAGATGATTACATGAGATATCTCAAGAAGGTCTCAAAGTTGCTGAAACCTGGAGGACACATTATATTAATTGGGTCTTTGGATGTAACATATGTAACAGTTGGGAAACACAAGTTCCATTCCTTCAATTACGATGAAGATTTTGCTCGGAAATCTGTAGTTAGAGAAGGTTTTATCATTGAACGTTGTGAGGTTAAGAAGAGAACGGTTGTGAGTGACCTTACTGACTATAAAGCCATCATATTTATTGCAGCACACAAAGAGAAGTAGATCAAAAATGACTCAAGTTGAGTCTCTATGTCACAAAACATATGTAAAGCTTAAATCCCGCTAATTTCTTTAGGTAACTGTTAAATTGCACATTTGGTGCACCATGCTGGCTAACTGCTTGTCAGCTGCTTTTTAACAGCTGCTATGTTTCCTATTACACTTACAGTATATGACACCAGTCTAATAAAATGAAGCATGTAATATTTTACCATTCTTTGTCGCATTTGTGTCCTTTACTTAAGTCTAATTTTTTGTTGCTTACTTGCACTAAAGTTCTACTAAAATTGATGTATGAGCAATAATCATATTGAGTTTGATGTGACATCTGCTAATGGCTACATACAAGCAGTAACTGAAATCAGAATAAATCATACTGGATTTTTCACAGATATCTGCTTTTGATGGCCTTAAAGTTTGGGCCAATCAATTAAAACAGACGGTCTAAAAAAAGGGTGGGAAAAGTGAAGCCTGCAGATCCCATATGGCACCATGTAGCTGTCCTGTATCCCCTCGGCATGCTGAGCACACAAATACTGGTAAATATAATGGTGGAGTCGGAAACTGTCGGCATATGGAGCTGTGAGGTCTATTATACTGTGACTAGCTGTAGAATTTCGACATACTATGTGTGTGTGGGGTGATTGTGGGTCTATTGTTCTGTATGAGGAGCTTTCGAACCCATTATAATAAATTTGTGGGGAGCTGTGGGGTCCGTCAAATTGTGATAAGCTGTGGGTCAATCACTCCGTGTTTGTGGTAAGCTGTGGAGTCCATCAAACAGTGTAGGGAGCTGTGGGACCATTTTGCTGTTTGTGGGGAGCTGTTGGTTCCATCTTGATGTGTGGGAGGAGACTGTAGGTGCTGTATTCTACTAAGTGGGGAGCTTAGGGGTCTATCATACTATATAAGGTGCTGTGGAGTCTATAATACTGTGCGGAGGACTGTGGAGTCCACCATACTGCTTATGTAGCTAAGGGATCCATTATGATGTTTGTCAGGAGCTGTGGTTCCATCATACCGTATAGCGAGATGTCTGGTTCATTTTTCTGTTTGTGAGGGACAGTAAGGTCCATCATACTTTAGGGACCATCATAATGTGTGGAGAACTGTGGGGTCCACCATACTGTATGAGGGACTTGGGGGTCCATCATATTGCATTGTTAGCTGCGGGGTCCATTTTAATGTTTGTGGAGGGCTGTGTGGTTTATCATATGGTGTCGGGAGTTGTGGGGTCCATTATGCTATTTATGGATGGTTGTAGAGTCCATCATACTGTGTGGGGGGACTGTGGGGTCCATCATACCATCTTTTTCTTAGTTACTGATTTCTCTAATTACAAGCAAATTAAAACCTTTTAAATCTGCAGCATGTTTTTAAATGGAATATCTTATGACATCAAAGGGTTCATGTTTTTTGGTTATGGGCTTATGGCATTTTTTTCTAAATTATAAATATGTTTGGCCATATGTACTTTAAGTTTATGGTCAATGCACCCTACATACAGTACATAAGATCACATAATGTGCAACTGACCACATATACAACATGGTGGCTATTGCAATACATGAAGCTGGCGTTTCAAAGCATTCTTTTTTTAACCAGTTGTAGAAACTGTCAGTCTTACATATCTAAGCACACATATTGGCTGCGGACTCACATCTCCTGCCTGTTAATTACAGTGGGGAAAAAACTATTTAGTCAGCCACCAATTGTGCAAGTTCTCCCACTTAAAAAGATGAGAGAGGCATGTAATTGACATCACAGGTAGACCACAACTGAGAGAGTCAAAATTGAGAAAATAAATCCAGAAAATTACCTTGTCTGATTTTACAAGATTTATTTTTCAAATTATGGTAAAAAATAAGTATTTGGTCTCCTAAAAACATGCAAGATTTCTTGCTCTCACAGACCTGTAACAACTTCTTTAAGAGGCTCCTCTGTCCTCTACTCATCACCTGTAGTAATGGCACCTGTTTGAACTTGTTATCAGTATAAAAGACACCTGTCCACAACCTCAGTCACACTCCAAACTCCACTATTGTGAAGTCCAAAGAGCTGTCAAAGGACACCATAAACAGGATTGTAGCCCTGCACCAGGCTGGGAAGACTGAATCTATAATAGGCAAGTAGCTTGGTGTGATGAAATCAACTGTGGGAGCAATAATAAGAAAATGGAAGACATACAAGACCACTGATGATCTCCCTCGACCTGGGACTCCATTCAAGATCTCACCCCGTGGGGTTAAAATGATCACAAGAATGGTGAGTAAAAATCACAGAACCACATGGGGGGACCTAGTGAATGACCTGCATAGAGCTGGGACCACCATTACAAAGGCTACCATCAGTAACACACTACGCCACCAGGGACTCAGATCCTGTAGTGCCAGACGTGTCCCCTTGCTTAAGCCAGTACATGTCCGGGGGTGTCTGAAGTTTGCTAGAGAGCATTTGGATTATCCAGAAGAGTATTGGGAGAATGTCATATGGTCTGATGAAACCAAAGTAGAACTGTTTGGTAGAAACAAAACTCATCATGTTTGGAGGAGACAGAATGTTGAGTTGCATCCAAAGAACACTATACCTACTGTGAAGCATGGGGGTGGCAACATCATGCTTTGGTGCTGTTTCTCTGCAAAGAGACCAGGATGATGGATCCATGTACATGAAAGTATGAATGGGTCCATGTATCGTGAGATTTTGAGTGCAAAACTCCTTTCATCAGCAAGTACATTGAAGATGAAACGTGGATGGGTATTTCAGAATGATAATAATCCCAAGCACACCACCAGGTCAACGAAGGAGTGGCTTTTTAAGAAGCATATGAAGATCCTGGAGTGACCTAGCGAGTCTCCAGATCTCAACCCCACTGAAAACCTTTAGAGGGAGTTGAAAGTCCGTGTTGCCAAGCAACAGGCCCAAAACATCACTGCTCTACAGAAGAGGTGATCTGCATGGAGGAATGGGCCAACATACCACCAACAGTGTGTGCCAAGATTACTGTATGAAGACTTACAGAAAACGTTTGACCTCTGTCATTGCCAACAAAGGATATATAACAAAATATTGAGATGAACTTTTGTTAATGGCCAAATACTTATTTTCCACCATAATTTGCAAAATAAATCTTGCTAAATCAGACAAGGTGATTTTCCGGATTTGTTTTCTCATTTTGTCTCTCATAGTTGTGGTCTACCTATGATGTCAATTACATGCCTCTCTCATCTTTTTAAATAGGAGAACTTGCACAATTGGTGGCTGACTAATACTTTTTTTTTCCCACTGTATGTCCTATATTTTGCAGCTGCTGTTGTCATTACCGTAGCTTACACCACTGCCTCTAAAAAGCAACACATTTTTACCTGTCCACCATGTCCCATAATGTACTACTGCCTTTATCACTCTACACAACCAACAATCTCCTGCCTATTCATTAGATTACTATAAATTTGAGCTGTGTGTGGAAGATTACTATCTCTTAATAGGGTTTCCTCGGATGGACTTTGAGCAACTCCATTTGGCAGGTCCAAGAGGAACACTGGCCTTCATCTTTTATCCTCTATAAAGGCTTCTGGATTTACACAGAGGTCCAAAATCAGCAATGAAGGAAAAACAACAGAATCACCAGCCACCAGAGCAGAAACAAAGTAAGCTGATGACTGGAAACTTCGAGCAAATTGCTACACAGCTACACTTCTCCTGTTTGTCCATCATGTTCCAAACTATACTGCAGCTGCTATATACCCAACCTACACAAAGTAATAATAACAAGATATAACTAACCAAAATAGATTTGAGCAAATCACAAAAAAATTGATTTGTTCAATTCAGAGGAAAAATTTGATTTGCATCAAATAAATTTGAATTGAATCGACTGAAGAGCGGTGGAAAAAAATTCTTATACTTACCACTCCTTAGCCCTACCAATATCTATTTTGCTGACGCCAGTCCCCTGATAAAAAAAGACTTGTGCAGAAGATACAATTGTATTCTTTTCCTTTGGATAAGGCCAAATGATTGATTCAAATGACTCCCCTCTATATTCTGTCTTTTGTTTTCTATCTTCTATCCTCCTTTCCAGCCTGGTCTTCTATTCAGTATTATCCATGCCAAAATGTTAGGGTCATGTGTCATTCTGTATGCAGTCACGTGAGGGAGGGTCCATATTACTAACGTTCTTCGTGCCTCACGCGATGTTGTTGAGACTTCCAGGTGGCTGGAAGGGACATTGAAGAAATATAAAAAAAATACCAGCATACTGTGAAATTAAATCAAGCATAGAGTTGTGAGGATTTTCTTAGACCTCCATCTGATCCCAAAGATTAGATCTGCCATAACTGACAGTGGGTAATTGCTCTTTATTTCAATACTGTGCTGCCACTACTACAACTGTGACCACTATAAAGACATCTTTTGCCTGTCCATAATGTTCCAAACTGTACGGCGTTGCTGCTCCCACCACCGTTACACAGCTGGAAAATGTTCTTCTCCAATATGTTCTGTAGTTTCCACTATTGCCACTACTGCTAAAGAGTTGGACATCTCGTGTATATCAGATTCCATATTGTCTTGTTGCTGCTTAGGCCTGTTTCACACCCATTTGTCACCATCAGTCAAGATCCGTCGATTTGCAAAAAAACGATCCGCCTTTTTGCTTGGTGGATCCGTTTTTTTTCCCATTAAGTTGAATTACCAGCGGACCTTGATGGATGGCCATCCGTTGGATCCGTTTTTTTGCGGATCCACCAAAATTTTGGCGTCCGCCGACATGCCTGGACGAACCATGCAACGTTTTTTCAGGTGGGCGGATCCGCATTTTACATTGCGCATGCCCGGAGGACTTGCCTCGGCCGCAAATTTAACCCTAAACTCTGTTTTGGCGGCTGAAAATTCTCTCTCTCTCTCCTCCCCAGATGGCGGTTCCTTTAAATTTTTTCCTTCAATGGATCCGTCAAAAAAACGGTCCGGTGGCACACGATGTCCGTACACAAGCGGATCCGTTATCCGCCATTTTGGTGGATTTCAACTGACAAAAAAAACTGATGTGTGAAACAGGCCTTAGAAGGAACCCTTCTCTGTACAAAGTAAATATAACAACAAGCCTGAACCTGCTCCCAAATAATCTGATAATTTTTTGGGATGGCTAAAAGAAGCCATTTCAGGGTGGCATCCAATTTGATTTCTTTCACAATTAGTGGTAAGAATTATGACATTGACAGTGGTGAATCGGCACTTTCTGAATTCGGTGAAGATAAATCTCCTTAAACTTTATTGGCAACTGACTTAGTCAAGGTTCAGTTATCTGTAGATTATATTATATATCTAAAGCCGAATACAGGATGTGAAATGTGTCAGACAGGTTAAGTGCCAAGGAGGAAACCTTCCTCTCCCTTCTGGGGGACAATTTCTTGCAGATTGTCCATATCTAAGGGTGGTTTCACATTAGCGCTTTTTAAGCGCACGCACGGGCGGGGGTAGCTCCGCCCCCGAGCCGGCTCTCTGCCCGGCGTGCCCGCCCCTTGCTTGTAGCGCCGCCTCCTAGCGCACAGCGGCGCCTGCGATCGGCGCACCCTATCTTTAGCATAGGGTGCGCAGATCGTGCGCAGGCCGTGCGCTAGTTGCGCTTTGACCTGCGCTGCGCACTTTTGACAGTGCGCCGTGCGCGCCAAAATCCGAAAAGTTTTATTTTGGCGCGCACGGCGCACCGTCAAAAGTGCGCAGCGCAGGTCAAAGCGCAACTAGCGCACGGCCTGCGCACGATCTGCGCACCCTATGCTAAAGATAGGGTGCGCCGATCGCAGGCGCCGCTGTGCGCTAGGAGGCGGCGCTACAAGCAAGGGGCGGGCACGCCGGGCAGAGAGCCGGCTCGGGGGCGGAGCTACCCCCGGCCGTGCGTGCGCTTAAAAAGCGCTAATGTGAAACCACCCTTAGTTGTTCAGACAGGTCTATATTATATTAATATAATATTATAATAATAATAATATAATAATAATATAATATAATATTATCCTATATCCTATAATATTATAATATTATATATAATATAATATAATATTATATTATATATATATCTATATCAGTCAAATTGGTCAATAATATTCACAAGTTGTGCTGGGTAAAGCCAGCCTGGTAGTGGCACCTACTCTGTCCTTGTCTCTGGCTATGGCTCCTGGACAGACCTACTAGCTATATTTTCACTAAAGGACTGAATCATCTCAGACAAAATTATGTCTGGCTGCAATAATGTAGTAATGCATCTGGTAAGAAAAAAATGGATCCATTATAAATATAAGAAAAAACAGATGGTTAATTAAAGGATATGTTTTCCATAGATTTTAATGTTAAAAAAAACAGATCCAGCAGAGATGTTATTTAAAAACAGAGAAAAAATTTATGTCTGCACAACTTTTTTGCTAACTGATTGCTGCTGGATCCATTCTAACTTGATCACTATTGGACATGTAAACTTAACTTTAGAGGGACCAAACAAATGTTCTTGTGATTCTGTGATTGATATTAGAGATGAGTGAATATTTCAATGTTTGGTTCGGATTATGATCAACAATTTTGCAATATTCACCAATTTATTCAATGAATATTCTTCGAACATAGCCGAATGCCTTTGGAGTCAATGGGAGGGAAAAACTAACGCATACACAACACCTTCAAATGGGCTCAAAAGCTGCCAAAACACATCAAATGATGGACAGAAAACAGGAAAGTGGCCTCAATTCACAAACAGTGCAAATGTTAGACTGGCACGGCAGTAATCAGCCATGCATGAGGTATCAGGGTCTGGACCATCATTTACAGCTTTGAATTGAGCTTCAAATTAAGACATGGTGGCTGAGAGATCAGTGTAGGCTTCCTTGTTGTGAGTTCATTTTCCCCTTCACTACTGAGGCCCGATGAACTCCCTCTTCTGGTAAAGAAAGATAGTGAGCCTGATTATCAAACACCTGAGCCTAATGATGATGACTGGCTGAGTGGAGTTACTGACTGGATATAAGGCTGCCAACGCCCTTCTGCCCTGCGGGTGACTTCTCTGTGGGATCCTTGGAGACCAGTATGAATTCCTGCTTTTCTAAAGCTAAGTTTTCTGCTCGGCTTTTTGCATTTGTGCTTTGACTTTGTTTTGCTTTGTTTTTCTGGATTTCTGCCATTCCCTGCTGGGGTGAGCTGAATTCCTTTAGCTCTGTCTTCTGAAAATACCTGAGTGCTGATATAGTTTTTGAAGCCTAGCTGCTTCAGGGTCTTTTTCCATATCAGCTTGTTGGCTTATGGCTTTGATAGGGTTTTGGCAGATAGCAGACAGCAACCTTCCTTTCCTGTTCTGTTTAGTTAGCTTGGGCCCCATCATTTGCTCAGCCTATCTTTCTATCTGTGTGAGTGTTTTTTCATCTTGCTTCACCGTCATTATATGTTGGGGGCTGCCTTTTACTTTGGGGTCTGCTCTGGGGCAGTTTAGATTTCCTTTTCTGTCTTTAGGCTATTTAGCTCTCCGGCTGTGATCGAGGGGTCTAGGGCACCGTAGGAACCCCCCACGGCTACTGCTAGTTGTGTTGATAGGTTCAGGGGTCTGCAATCTGATAGTTGCCAACTTCTCTGGTTTTCTGGACGTAGCTTCTATTTTTGTGTCTGCCTCCTACGGTGACTCGTTCATAACAGAATCACCCGCCATACCGCAGATCCTAGGGTACTCAATAGCAGGAAAGAATTTTTGAATTTCAAAAATAATTGTAAACTATTTTTTGCCTTGAAGCCTAACTCGTCAGGGAGCTCCGCTCAGCAGGTTAAAATTGTCATCTCTTTGCTGCGTGGCGATCCCCAGGATTGGGCGTTTTCTTTGAAACCAGATGATCCTATTCTGACTAATGTGAACGCATTTTTTCAAGCCTTGGGGTTGTTGTATGACGAACCTAATGCCATTGATCAGGCTGAAAAGACCCTGCTGGCATTGAACCAGGGTCGAGATTCTGCAGAATTGTACTGTCAAAAATTCCGAAAGTGGGCGGTACTTACTACCTGGAATGATAATGCCTTGGCTGCTATCTTTCGGAAGGGGTTGTCAGAGGCCATAAAAGATACTATGGTGGGATTTCCTGTTACCTCTGGTCTTGACGATTCTATGTCATTAGCCAATCAGGTTGATCGGCTTTTGCGCGAACGCAAAACTGCACGAGAAGTGTTGCCACCTGTTGAACAAATGTCTGAACCTATGCAATGTGATAGAGTTTTGTCCAGAGAGCAGCGTCAGGAGTTCAGAAGGCGTAATAAGTTGTGTTTTTTCTGTGGAGATGCCTCGCATATTATTTCTGTCTGTCCTAAACGAGAGAAACGCTTTGCACACACGTTTTCTGTTGGTGGTGTTCAACCTAAGCTTCTTCTGGCTATTACTCTGATCTGTTCCTTGTCCACATTTTCCGCCAAGGCTTTTGTGGATTCAGGAGCAGCCCTAAACCTAATGGACTTGGATTTTGCTAAACGTTGTGGATTTCCGATGACACCTCTGCAGACGCCTATCCCTTTGAGGGGGATTGATGCTACTCCTTTGGCTAAAAATAAACCTCAGTTTTGGACCCAGGTGGTAATGCGGGTCGCCCCAGATCATCAAGAAAATTGCAGACTTTTGGTGTTGCATAATCTGCATGATACTATTGTTCTGGGGTTTCCCTGGTTACAAATTCATAATCCAGTTTTGGATTGGAAATCTGTGTCTGTGGTGAGTTGGGGTTGTCGGTGTGCCTTTAGTGAGGCTCCGGTGTTTTCCACCTCTCCTCAGTCGCATGATGTTCCTGATTATTTGGCGGACTTTTATGATGTATTTAGTGAGAATGAGTCTGCGTCTCTGCCTCCTCATAGGAGTTATGACTGTGCAATTGAACTGAGCCCGGGGTGTAAATTTCCCAAGGGTCGGCTCTTCAATTTATCTGTACCCGAGCACGAGGCTATGCGATCCTATATTAAGGAGGCGTTGGAGAAGGGTCATATTAGACCATCCTCGTCACCCTTAGGTGCCGGTTTTTTTGTAGCCAAAAAGGATGGATCATTAAGACCTTGTATTGATTATCGTGCCCTCAACAAAATTACTGTTAAATATCAGTATCCGTTACCCCTGATTTCTGATCTATTCTCCAGAGTTAAAGGTGCTTGCTGGTTTACCAAGCTTGACCTCAGGGGGGCGTATAATCTTATTCGCATTAAGCATCGGGATGAATGGAAGACGGCGTTTAATACTCCGGAGGGACATTTTGGGTACCTGGTGATGCCTTTTGGGCTCACTAATGCCCCTTCTGTCTTCCAGTGCTTCATGAACGATATTTTCCGAGATTTTGTCGATAAATTTTTGATTATCTATCTGGATGATATTTTGATCTTCTCCAAGGATTGGGATTCTCATGTGGAACATATTCGGACTGTGTTCTGGATCTTGAGGGAGAATTCCCTGTATGTCAAAGGATCTAAATGCCTTTTTGGAGTACAGAGGATTTCTTTTTTGGGATTTATTTTGTCTCCATCAACTATTGAAATGGACCCGGCCAAGGTACAGGCCATTTATGATTGGGTTCATCCCACTTCTTTGAAGGCCCTCCAGAAGTTTTTGGGTTTTGCTCATTTTTATCGGAAATTTATAGCAAAATTTTCTAGTATTGCCAAGCCTTTGACTGATTTGACTAAGAAGGGTGCTGATGTGTAAAATTGGTCTCCGGAGGCTGTTTCTTCCTTTCAGGAGCTGAAGCGAAGATTCACCTCCGCCCCGGTTTTGCGGCAACCTGATGTCTCACTTCCATTCCAGGTAGAGGTGGATGCTTCTGAGATTGGTGCAGGAGCTGTTTTGTCCCAAAAGGATCCTGTAACATCTAAAATGAATCCCTGTGCTTTCTTTTCCCGAAAGTTCTCTCCATCTGAACGTAACTATGATGTGGGGAATCGGGAACTGTTGGCCATGAAATGGGCATTTGAGGAGTGGAGACATTGGTTGGAGGGAGCTAAGCATCAAGTCGTGGTCCTCACTGACCACAAGACTTTGATTTACCTAGAGTCGGCTAAGCGCTTGAACCCTAGACAGGCTAGATGGGCCTTGTTTTTTACACGTTTTGATTTTGTGGTTTCTTTTCTTCCTGGAACTAAGAATGTCAAGGCAGACGCCCTCTCTAGGAGCTTCTTTGCTGATTCTCCTGTGGTGACCAAGCCTGCTACCATCTTAGGCGAAGGGGTAGTTCTTTCTGCCATCTCGCCCGATTTGAGACGTGCTCTGGAAGAGTTCCAGGAGGACAAACCTGAGCGTTGTCCCAGTGGAAAGTTGTATGTTCCTGACCAGTGGAAGAAGAGAGTGATGTCTGAAGTTCATTGCTCTGCTTTGGCTGGTCATCCAGGTATTTTTGGTACTAGAGATCTGGTGAGTCGGTCTTTTTGGTGGCCCTCCTTGTCTCGTGATGTCAGGAATTTTGTGCAGTCCTGTGGGACGTGCTCCCGGTCTAAATCGTGTTCTCGCTCTAGTGGGTTGTTGATGCCTTTGCCTGTCCCCAAGAGGCCATGGACCCATATTTCAATGGATTTCATCTCTGATATGCCTGTCTCTCAAAGGATGACTGTTATTTGGGTGATTTGTGATAGGTTCTCTAAGATGGTTCATCTTGTACCACTCCCTAAGTTGCCGTCTTCCTCTGAGTTGGTGCCCCTGTTTTTTCAACAGGTGGTTCGCTTGCACGGGATTCCTGAGAACATTGTATCTGACAGAGGAGTTCAGTTTGTGTCTAGATTTTGGAGAACTTTCTGTTCCAAGCTGGGAATTCAGTTGTCCTTCTCCTCTGCTTTTCACCCTCAGACCAATGGGCAGACAGAGAGAACAAACCAGACCTTGGAGTCATATTTGAGATGTTTTATTTCTGCTGATCAGGATGATTGGGTTTCATTTTTGCCCTTGGCCGAATTTGCTTTAAATAATAGAGCTAGTTCTGCCACTTTGATGTCACCTTTTTTTTGTAACTTTGGGTTTCATCCTCGATTTTCTTCAGGGCAGGTGGAGCCCTCTGCCTGCCCAGGTGTTGACACTGTGGTGGAGAGAATGCACCACATCTGGGACCAAGTGGTGGATGAGTTATCTCTCTCCCAGGAAAAGGCCCAGCGGTTTTCCAACCGACATAGGACCATTGGTCCCCAGTTTAAGGTTGATGATATGTTGTGGTTATCATCAAAAAATATTGCTATGAAGGTGGCTTCTCCTAAGTTTAAGCCTAGATTTATTGGACCTTACAAGATTTTGGAGAATATTAATCCGGTCTCTTTTCGTTTGGCTCTTCCTGTCACATTTAAAATCCATAATGTGTTCCATAAATCTTTGTTGAAGAGGTTTGTTGAACCTGTTGTTCCGGGGGTGGCACCTCCAGACCCTGTATTGGTTGAAGGTAACATGGAATATGAGGTAGAGAAAGTACTGGATTCCCATCTGGCTAGACGGAGACTCCAGTATTTGGTTAAGTGGAAGGGTTATGGTCAGGAGGATAATTCCTGGGTCTCTGCCTCTGATATTCATGCCAAAAGATTGGTGCATGCCTTTCATCGGGCTCACCCTGATCGCCCTGGTGGCGTGGTTGAGGGTTCGGTGACCCCTCCTCAAGGGGGAGTGTTATGATTGAGTCACCGTAGGAGGCAAAAACAGAAATGCTAGCTAAGTCCAGAAAACCAGAGAAGTTGGCAGCTATCGGATTGCAGACCCCTGAACTTATCAACACAACTAGCAGTAGCCGTGGGGGGTTCCTACGATGCCCTAGACCCCTCGATCACAGCCGGAGAAATAAATAGGCCTAAAGAAAGAAAGGGGAAATCTAAACTGCCCCAGAGCAGACCCCAAAGCAATAGGCAGCCCCCCACAAATAATGACGGTGAAGCAAGATGAAAACACTAACACAGACAGAAAGATAGGCTGAGCAAAGACGGGGCCCAAACTAACTACATAGGAAAGGACAGGAAGGCTGCTGTCTGCAATCCGTGAAAAACCCTATGAAAATAAGAGCCAACAGACTGACAGTGAAAAAAGCCCTGAAGACGCTAGGCTTCAAAAAGCTATGTCAATACTCAGGCATATACTGAAGACAGAGCTATAGGCACAAGGGGAATCAGCTCACCCCAGCAGGGAATGGCAGAATCTAGAAAAGCAAGGAAAACAAAAACAAAACACAAATGCAAAAGGCAAAGCAAAAAACTTAGCTTTAGGGGAGCAGGAATCAGACTGGTGTCCTAGAAGTCCACAGAGAACCACCCGCAGGGCAGAAGGACGTCGTCCGCCTTATATCCAGTCAGAGACTCCACTCAGCCAGTCATCATCATTAGTCTCAGATGCCTGATAATCAGGCTCACTACCCTTCCTTACCAGAAGAGGGAGTTCCTCGGGCCTCAGTGTTGAAGGGAAAAATGAACTCACAACAGTACCGCCCCCTTGAGGAGGGGTCACCGAACCCTGAACCACACCACCAGGGCGATCAGGGTGAGCCCGATGAAAGGCACGCACCAATCTTTTGGCATGAATATCAGAGGCAGGGACCCAGGAATTATCCTCCTGACCATAACCCTTCCACTTAACCAAATACTGGAGTCTCCGTCTAGCCAGACGGGAATCCAGTACTTTCTCTACCTCATATTCCATGTTACCTTCAACCAATACAGGATCTGGAGGTGCCACCCCTGGAACAACAGGTTCAACAAACCTCTTCAACAAAGACTTATGGAACACATTATGGATTTTAAATGTGACAGGAAGAGCCAAACGAAAAGAGACCGGATTAATAATCTCAAAAATCTTGTAAGGTCCAATAAATCTAGGCTTACCTTAGGAGAAGCCACCTTCATAGCAATATTTTTTGATGATAACCACACCATATCACCAACCTTAAACTGGGGACCAATGGTCCTATGTCGGTTGGAAAACCGCTGGGCCTTTTCCTGGGAGAGAGATAACTTATCCACCACTTGGTCCCAGATCTGGTGCATTCTCTCCACCACAGTGTCAACACCTGGGCAGGCAGAGGGCTCCACCTGCCCTGAAGAAAATCGAGGATGAAACCCAAAGTTACAAAAAAAAGGTGACATCAAAGTGGCAGAACTAGCTCTATTATTTAAAGCAAATTCGGCCAAGGGCAAAAATGAAACCCAATCATGCTGATCAGCGTAAATAAAACATCTCAAATATGACTCCAAGGTCTGGTTTGTTCTCTCTGTCTGCCCATTGGTCTGAGGGTGAAACGCAGAGGAGAAGGACAACTGAATTCCCAGCTTGGAACAGAAAGTTCTCCAAAATCTAGACACAAACTGAACTCCTCTGTCAGATACAATGTTCTCAGGAATCCCGTGCAAGCGAACCACCTGTTGAAAAAACAGGGGCACCAACTCAGAAGAGGACGGCAACTTCGGGAGTGGTACAAGATGAACCATCTTAGAGAACCTATCACAAATCACCCAAATAACAGTCATCCTTTGAGAGACAGGCATATCAGAGATGAAATCCATTGAAATATGGGTCCATGGCCTCTTGGGGACAGGCAAAGGCATCAACAACCCACTAGAGCGAGAACACGATTTAGACCGAGAGCACGTCCCACAGGACTGCACAAAATTCCTGACATCACGAGACAAGGAGGGCCACCAAAAGGACCGACTCACCAGATCTCTAGTACCAAAAATACCTGGATGACCAGCCAAAGCAGAGCAATGAACTTCAGACATCACTCTCTTCTTCCACTGGTCAGGAACATACAACTTTCCACTGGGACTCCTCCAGAGCACGTCTCAAATCGGGCGAGATGGCAGAAAGAACCACCCCTTCGCCTAAGATGGTAGCAGGCTTGGTCACCACAGGAGAATCAGCAAAGAAGCTCCTAGAGAGGGAGTCAGCCTTGACATTCTTAGTTCCAGGAAGAAAAGAAACCACAAAATCAAAACGTGTAAAAAACAAGGCCCACCTAGCCTGTCTAGGGTTCAAGCGCTTAGCCGACTCTAGGTAAATCAAATTCTTGTGGTCAGTGAGGACCACGACTTGATGCTTAGCTCCCTCCAACCAATGTCTCCACTCCTCAAATGCCCATTTCATGGCCAACAGTTCCCGATTCCCCACATCATAGTTACGTTCAGATGGAGAGAACTTTCGGGAAAAGAAAGCACAGGGATTCATTTTAGATGTTACAGGATCCTTTTGGGACAAAACAGCTCCTGCACCAATCTCAGAAGCATCCACCTCTACCTGGAACGGAAGTGAGACATCAGGCTGCCGCAAAACCGGGGCGGAGGTGAATCTTCGCTTCAGCTCCTGAAAGGAAGAAACAGTCTCCGGAGACCAATTTAACACATCAGCACCCTTCTTAGTCAAATCAGTCAAAGGCTTGGCAATACTAGAAAATTTTGCTATAAATTTCCGATAAAAATTAGCAAAACCCAAAAACTTCTGGAGGGCCTTCAAAGAAGTGGGCTGAACCCAATCGTAAATGGCCTGTACCTTGGCCGGGTCCATTTCAATAGTTGACGGATACAAAATAAATCCCAAAAAAGAAATCCTCTGTACACCAAAAAGGCATTTAGATCCTTTGACATACAGGGAATTCTCCCTCAAGATCCAGAACACAGTCCGAATATGTTCCACATGAGAATCCCAATCCTTGGAGAAAATCAAAATATCATCCAGATAGATAATCAAAAATTTATCGACAAAATCTCGGAAAATATCGTTCATGAAACACTGGAAGACAGAAGGGACATTAGTGAGCCCAAAAGGCATCACCAGGTACTCAAAATGTCCTTCCGGAGTATTAAACGCCATCTTCCATTCATCCCCATGCTTAATGCGAATAAGATTATACGCCCCCCTGAGGTCAAGCTTGGTAAACCAGCAAGCACCTTTAACTCTGGAGAATAGATCCGAAATCAGGGGTAACGGATACTGATATTTAACAGTAATTTTGTTGAGGGCACGATAATCAATACAAGGTCTTAATGATCCATCCTTTTTGGCTACAAAAAAAAAACCGGCACCTAAGGGTGACGAGGATGGTCTAATGTGACCCTTCTCCAACGCCTCCTTAATATAGGATCGCATAGCCTCGTGCTCGGGTACAGATAAATTGAAGAGCCGACCCTTGGGAAATTTACACCCCGGGCTCAGCTCAATAGCACAGTCATAACTCCTATGAGGAGGCAGAGACCCAGACTCATTCTCACTAAATACATCATAAAAGTCCGCCAAATAATTAGGAACATCATGCAACTGAGGAGAGGTGGAAAACACCGGAGCCTCATTAAAGGCACACCGACAACCCCAACTCACCACAGACACAGATTTCCAATCCAAAACTGGATTATGAATTTGTAACCAGGGTAACCCCAGAACAATGGTATCATGCAGATTATGCAACACCAAAAACCTGCAATTTTCTTGATGGTCTGGGGCGACCCGCATTACCACCTGGGTCCAAAACTGAGGTTTATTTTTAGCCAAAGGAGTAGCATCAATCCCCCTCAAAGGGATAGGCGTCTGCAGAGATGTCATCGGAAATCCACAACGTTTAGCAAAATCCAAGTCCATTAGATTTAGGGCTGCCCCCGAATCCACAAAAGCCTTGGCGGAAAATGTGGACAGGGAGCAGATCAGAGTAATAGCAAGAAGAAACTTAGGTTGAACACCACCAACAGAAAACGTGTGTGCAAAGCGTTTCTCTCGTTTAGGACAGACAGAAATAATATGCAAGGCATCTCCACAGAAAAAACACAACTTATTACGCCTTCTGAACTCCTGACGCTGCTCTCTGGACAAAACTCTATCACATTGCATAGGTTCAGACATTTGTTCAACAGTTGGCAACACCTCTCGTGCAGTTTTGCGTTCGCGCAAAAGCCGATCAACCTGAATGGCTAATGACATAGAATTGACCAGACCAGAGGGAACAGGAAATCCCACCATAGTATCTTTTACGGCTTCTGACAAACCCTTCCGAAAGAGAGCAGCCAAGGCATTATCATTCCAGGTAGTAAGTACCGCCCACTTTCGGAATTTTTGACAGTACAATTCTGCAGAATCTCGACCCTGGTTCAATGCCAGCAGAGTCTTTTCAGCCTGATCAATGGCATTAGGTTCGTCATACAACAACCCCAAGGCTTGAAAGAATGCGTTCACATTAGTCAGAATAGGATCATCTGGTTTCAAATAAAACGCCCAATCCTGAGGATCGCCACGCAGCAAAGAGATGACAATTTTAACCTGCTGCGCGGAGCTCCCTGACGAGTTGGGCTTCAAGGCAAAAAATATTTTACAATTATTTTTGTAATTCAAAAATTTAGATCGATCCCCAAAAAATACATCAGGTGTAGGAATCTTTGGTTCAGCAGCATGTGAATGAGCAAGGTAGGCGGAAATTCCCCGCACTTCCGCAGCAAGCTGCTCCACACGATCAGACAATTGCTTTATCTCCATTGAGAGAAAAAAAAAATTCCCCCTACGGCCTCAGAGATATAGAGGAAAAAATATACACCCTTTTTTTTTTTTTTTACAATTCTTTCCTGCTATTGAGTACCCTAGTATCTGCGGTACGGCGGGTGATTCTGTTATGATTGAGTCACCGTAGGAGGCAAAAACAGAAATGCTAGCTAAGTCCAGAAAACCAGAGAAGTTGGCAGCTATCGGATTGCAGACCCCTGAACTTATCAACACAACTAGCAGTAGCCGTGGGGGGTTCCTACGATGCCCTAGACCCCTCGATCACAGCCAGAGAAATAAATAGGCCTAAAGAAAGAAAGGGGAAATCTAAACTGCCCCAGAGCAGACCCCAAAGCAATAGGCAGCCCCCACAAATAATGACGGTGAAGCAAGATGAAAACACTAACACAGACAGAAAGATAGGCTGAGCAAAGACAGGGCCCAAACTAACTACATAGGAAAGGACAGGAAGGCTGCTGTCTGCAATCCGTGAAAAACCCTATGAAAATAAGAGCCAACAGACTGACAGTGAAAAAGGCCCTGAAGACGCTAGGCTTCAAAAAGCTGTCAGTACTCAGGCATATACTGAAGACAGAGCTATAGGCACAAGGGGAATCAGCTCACCCCAGCAGGGAATGGCAGAATCCAGAAAAGCAAGGAAAACAAAAACAAAACACAAATGCAAAAGGCAAAGCAAAAAACTTAGCTTTAGGGGAGCAGGAATCAGACTGGTGTCCTAGAAGTCCACAGAGAACCACCCGCAGGGCAGAAGGGCGTTGTCCGCCTTATATCCAGTCAGAGACTCCACTCAGCCAGTCATCATCATTAGTCTCAGATGCCTGATAATCAGGCTCACTACCCTTCCTTACCAGAAGAGGGAGTTCCTTGGGCCTCAGTGTTGAAGGGAAAAATGAACTCACAATAGGGGAGGTACTGTTGTGAGTTCATTTTCCCCTTCACTACTGAGGCCCGATGAACTCCCTCTTCTGATAAAGAAAGATAGTGAGCCTGATTATCAAACACCTAAGCCTAATGATGATAACTGGCTGAGTGGAGTTACTGACTGGATATAAGGCTGCCTACGCCCTTCTGCCCTGTGGGTGACTTCTCTGTGGGATCCTTGGAGACCAGTCTGAATTCCTGCTCTTCTAAAGCTAAGTTTTCTGCTCTGCTTTTTGCATTTGTGCTTTGACTTTGTTTTGCTTTGTTTTTCTGGATTTCTGCCATTCCCTGCTGGGGTGAGCTGAATTCCTTTAGCTCTGTCTTCTGAAAATACCTGAGTGCTGATATAGTTTTTGAAGCCTAGCTGCTTCAGGGTCTTTTTCCATATCAGCTTGTTGGCTTATGGCTTTGATAGGGTTTTGGCAGATTGCAGACAGCAACCTTCCTTTCCTGTTCTGTTTAGTTAGCTTGGGCCCCATCGTTTGCTCAGCCTATCTTTCTATCTGTGTGAGTGTTTTTTCATCTTGCTTCACCGTCATTATATGTTGGGGGCTGCCTTTTACTTTGGGGTCTGCTCTGGGGCAGTTTAGATTTCCTTTTCTGTCTTTAGGCTATTTAGCTCTCCGGCTGTGATCGAGGGGTCTAGGGCACCGTAGGAACCCCCCACGGCTACTGCTAGTTGTGTTGATAGGTTCAGGGGTCTGCAATCTGATAGTTGCCAACTTCTCTGGTTTTCTGGACGTAGCTTCTATTTTTGTGTCTGCCTCTTATGGTGACTCGTTCATAACACTTCCTGTACTGTGAGCCCTGAAACCACATGCAATAGCTCAACCTGTTTTGAAGCTCAGCCACACTCAGGTGGAACAAATATTAGCTTCGCAGACTACTAATGTCAGAAAAATGCAAGGAAAGTAACACAAGTAGTTGACTCAAAGGGAGTGGAGGTCTGCTGGTCTCAGAGACCTACTGCTACAGGCAACACACATGAAGGAGACCCAACCAAGAGTCTACACATTTTCAAAAGTTAGTGGCAGACACCAACAAAGTGGCATCAATTTCACCAGAGTAAAAATAGTATAATAGGGAGTGACATCTCTTCCACTACAGCCAACCCAACAGATGGAGACCCAATCAGGAATCTTCAAATTTAAAAATTAGGGCCTGACACCAAAGAGGCATCAATTTCATGAGAACAGAACTAGTCTAATGTCATGTCTTTCACTACAGTCAACCCAGCAGATGGCAACCCAACCAGGACTGTTCACATTTCCACAAATTAGTGTTAACATCTGCAGCAGCAACAGCAGACACAGAAGCCCCACTAAAGACATCAAAGACTGCAATTGCGTGAGATCAATGCAGCACACTAAAAAGTACAACATTGCGTAGTCTGTACAGACCGCGATTGGGGTGCAAAAGAAATGCATCCTGACAGACATAGATTTAGTCAAGAAATGGGTGATGTTGTCTGAGACATGCTGGTGTAGTGCAGGCACAGCTTTCTTAGAGAACTAATGGCGACTGGGCAACTGGTACTGGGAGACTGCGACGACCATCAGCTTTCAGAAACCATCTGTATCTACCATTCGGAAAGGCAGCTTTCCCGTGTTCAACAGATTGGCGATGGTGGAGTTCATCTTAGCTTTATCATGTTTGGAAGGAAACAGTCTTTTACATGACCACAACTGCAGGACCAAGGGCTGGCAGCAGTGCATAGAAACAGAAGAAAACAGTGAACCGGACAAACTGCTGAACCGTGAGTGAGGTGCAGGCGGAGATGTTACAGAGGATTGATAAAGTTGTGATGTGTGGCATGTCCGCTTCTGTTACAGCTGAAGGACACTCACTCAACCTGATTAGAGCGGGTAAATAACTGGAGGTTTTGTGGTCAGAAACCTGTATGACAATACTTGGAACGGAACAGAGGAGAAAGAAGAAGCAGCAGATGTGCTTGATGGGGTGGCTGATGATTGTTGAGGTCTGCTGGTCCGCATTTTAGTGCAGTGGGATTGCCATAATAACCCTTGTTGATTGCACATGTGAAGGTTCATGCATGCAGTAGTCAAATTATTGCACACAGCCCAATTTCAGCAGCACTAAATGACAAGTTGAAATATGGTGTGCTGTATCACGTTAGTCACAGAAGAAAGAATTGTTTCACTGTGGATGAATCCAGTAAATCAAAGAAGATATGTTACAAACAATTTCAAACTGAGATCTCCCTTACTGTATCATGTTAGTCACAGAAGATAGAATTGTTTCAGTTTGGATGAGGCAATATGACAAAGAATATATACTCCAAACAATTTCAAACTGAGATCTTCCCTACTGTATGACGTTAGTCACAGAAGAAAGAATTATTTCAGTGTGGATGAGGTCAGTATGACAAAGAAGATATGCTCCAAACAATTTCAAACTGAGATCTCCCCTACTGTATCACATTAGTCACAGAAAAAAGAATTGTTTCACTGTGGATGATGCCTGTATAACAAAGAAGACATGCTCAAATTATAAAAATGAGATCTCCCCTACTGTATAACATTAGTAACAGAAGAAAAAATTATTTCAGTGTGGATGAGACCTATATGACAAAGAAGAAATGCTCCAAACAATTTCAAACTGACATCTCCCCAACTGTACCATGTTAGTAACAGAAGAAATTTTTTTTGTGTGGATGAGGCCTGTATAACATAGACTATGTGCTCCATACAATTTCAAACTGAGATCTCCCTTACTGTATCATGTTAGTCACAGAAGAAAGAATTGTTTCAGTGTGAATGAGGCCATATGACAAAGAAGATATGCTCCAAACAATTTCAAACTGAGATGTTCCACACTGTATGACATTAGTCACAGAAGAAAGAATTGTTTCACTGTGGATGACGCTTGTATAACAAAGAAGACATGCTCCAATTTTAAAATTGATATCTCCCCTTCTTTATAAAGTTAGTAACAGAAGAAAGAATTATTTCAGTGTGGATGAGACCTGTATGACAAAGAAGAAATGCAACAATCAATTTCAAACTGACATCTCCCTGAGTGTATCACATTAGTAACAGAAGAAATTTTTTTTGTGTTGATGAGACCTGTATAACATAGATTTTATGCTCCAACCAATTTCCAACTGAGATTTCCCCTACTGTGTCAGGTTAGTAACAGAAGAATTTTTTTTTTGTATGGATGAGGCCTGTATAACATAGACTACATGCTCCAAGCAAAGTTCAAACTGATATCTCCCCTACTGCATCAAGTTAGTAACAGAATAAAATATTTTTGAGTGTGGATGAGGCCTGTATAACCTAGAAGATATGCCCCAAACTATTTCAAACTCTGATCTAGCCTGCTGTATCCCGTTTGCCACAGGAAAAATTTTTTTTTTTTACTGGGATACAGCTCTGCACACAGAACAATTTCTCCACCATTAATTGACAAGGTGGGATATGGGGGGCTGTATCTCATTTAGCTACAGAATTTCAGAATTTTTTTTTTACTATGCAAAAACTGTACAGAAAGATGAATTTCACCACCACTAAGTGACAGGGTGAGACATGGCGTGCTGAATCACTTGAGCAACTGCCAAAGATATATTTTTTTCACTGTGCAACAGGTTAAATCACAGAACAATTTCACCACCACTACATGACAAGGTGGGATATGGCATGCTGTGTCATGTTTAGCAACTGAAAAAATAAGATTTTGAAAGGTCTACTCATGCATGTAGCAGAATAGAAGCAGTGCACAACACACTTCTATGAAATGTGACCTGCTGTCTTTGTCTGTGGACCTCACTAATGGCACAAAAAGAGAAAAAAAATCAGCTGGAAGGTTGATTTCACAACCACACAATGTCAGGAACACCGCACTGCACTTGCTCACTGAGCCAGTGCGCGTGTCCTGAGTAAAACAAACTGTGCTCAGAGATACCTGTGGAGTGGGGCAGCAGCGGTGAAGATGCATGCTTCAGACTTGCAGGACCTGAAGCACGTGACTGCTGGGGACATGGCCTAAACTCCAGAGAGCTAGGAGCTGAGGAAAACTCCTAGAAAGGTAACTACGGGACAAGGGTACCAAGGGGCAAAAACCAGATCAAGCCGGGGCCAAAACACGAGATAGCGCAACAGTACCAAAGGGTAAGACAGAACGGATAGTTAGGACGTAGCAATAGATCAGAAAACCAGAACGGGCAATAGACGGTACAATAGGGACAAACTGTAACGGAGTAGCAATAGCCAAGCCAGGAGGTCAGAACCAGAGAAGACAATAGTACCAAAATGTGAGACAGAGAACAGAGTGAGGGGACAGACCGAGTCATACATGGGAAGCAAACAAGCAAAGCAGTATACACGCACACCAGGGGGGTCAGACACACAGCCAGAATAACAGTATAGCTGACAGGGAATCCTAGTCAGGAGTGAGTATAAATACCCCTCCCAAATCCAAAGGGAGGCCAGTAAAATTAATCCTGAGAAAACAGGACATTAACCATGTCCTAACCATGACACACAAGACACTAGCTATCTATTCTATCTGACTTAGAAACAACTGACTAGCTACCTAGCTAAAATCAATCAGCACCCAGTGTTAGGGCAGGTGGAACGCACCAAATAATAAAAAGATGGCAAAATGGTGCGTTCGCAGCCCGGGGTCCACTGTGCAGCAATGGTAGACTGCTGCTCGGTAATGGCAGATGCTATTTGGCGGTATAAAAGAAGAACACATGCGGGTTAACATCACCCAATGTGTACAGGGGCGGACTCTGTTACCTCAGAGAGCTGCACTACTGCGGAACATAAATGCCGGAGCCTGTTTAAGCTCACAGAGCTCGGCAAAGGGAGCGCTCAGTAAAAGGTCACAGAACTCAGCCCCTAGGACACGGGGTCAGAGTCCCTCTAGACCTACTAAGCGTGCAGCATCGCACCTGCGGATGCCACTAATGGACGATGGCTACTGTGAAGTGCCGACCACATGCACCGTGGCGTACAGACAAAGCCACTAGTTGGTGCTGATGCCAGTCTCTTACTCTGCCTCCTGCCTGCACCTCAGCCTGGGCGCTTAACAGGCTAGGCTAGGAATATGTTGGCGCTATATAAATAAAGATTATTATTATTATTATTAGGCTACACAACACATGAGTACCAAGGGTAGGGGTTTCATAATGAGTCATTCACCTTAGACATACATACGTGCATACAACACTCACTTCACATAGTCTGATAATGCAGTCTATACTAGCGCACGGCTGTGCAGCTTTGCGATCCCTTTATATGTGCAGCCTTCCGGGACCTTCCTGATGACCCAGCCTGGGTTGCTTGTGGACCTGGGCATGTGACCTCCGACCACCAATGAGCGGTCGTCTCACAGGCATGCTCAGATGAGGAAAAGCAGGACTTAGTCCCAGGAGCGTCTGCTCACCGCTGACTAATGTCTGATGCTATAGCTGAGCCTGGAGTGGCAGTAGCAATCAGACACATAGCATTAGCCTGGGCAAGACACCGGGACCGATGTCTCTGCTGAGCAGGATCCTCTGCGGCCGCAGAGGACATGGCTTGACATTCCCCCTGTGCAGTAGGGAAACCTCGGTGCCTAACATCCAGGACCAGCCTCTCTGACAAAATGGTGCTAAAACAAGATGTTCACGCTTTATATAGAAGGACAAGTGATTTCAGCAGCCAATGATACAAGCCGTTGTGTCTGGACATTGCAGCAAGCCAAACAGGGTGCAGGAAACATCCACAATGTGCATACTTTAAGCTAGAAAAAAACATTTAAAAGCACGTTGCTCCTCTTAGCTATGCCCAGCCCCTACCCTCATCACATATGTGCCCCACGCTCATCCTACACCACCACTATCCTAGCCAAAGTGTTCAAAATACTTTAGTGGCAACACAAATATTTTCCCACACTTTTTAATGAATGTTACCGATTGTTTCTGATTTTATAAAAATTTGCTCGTGTTTACGATCATGAATCCGAATGTGCCATATTCGTACCGAATTTATGTTGGGTGATCGTTTTTTTGAACATATTAGCTCATCTCTAATAGCTATTGCTCACATCAAGAGTAAAATAGCTGAGAATGGAAAATTTTGGAATCCAAGCCAATATCACAGATTAACAGCAAATGATCACACAAGGGATGCTACAAAGTGTTAAGGGTTAAGTATAGCTCATTTCTACGTGACGTTGCACTTTATAGGCATTCTTGGCTGTTGGTTGAATATCAGATCTTATGATCCTCATGAGCTGTTAATTGTTCATTAAACAAAACCATTGTTTATTCAACTGACAAAACATCATGATTACATTTTGTCTCTTCATTAACCCCTTAAGGACCAATCCACTTTTTAGGTTAATAACCAGGTCTTAATTTTGAAATCGGACCACAGTCCCTTTATCTGGTTAAAACTTTGGAACGCTTCAATGGTTCCTGCTGATTCTGAGATTGTGTTTTGTGACATATTGTACTTCATGTTAGTGGTAAAATTTCTTCGATATGACTTGCGTTTATTTATGAAAATAACGGAAATTTGTCAAAAATTTTAAAAATTGTGCAATTTCCAAACTTTAAATTTTTGTACCCTTAAATCAGAGAGTGATGTCACACAAAGTAGTTAATAAATAACATTTCCCACATGTGTACTTTACATCAGCACAATTTTGGAAACAAATTTTTTTTGTTAGGAAGTTATAAGGGTTAAAAGTTGACCAGCGATTTCTCATTTTTACAACAAAATTTACAAAACCATTTTTTTAGGGACCACCTCACATTTCAAGTGAGTTTGGGAGGTCAATATAACAGAAGATACCCAAAAGTGACACCATTCTAAAAATTGCACCCCTCAAGGTGTTCAAAACTGCATTCAAGAAGTTTATTAACCCTTTAGGTACTTTACAAGAATTGAAGCAATGTGGAAGGAAAAATGAACAATTAACTTTTTTCCCCAAAATTTTTCTTTGGACGCAATTTTTTTTATTTTGTCAAGGGTATCAGGAGAAAATGAACCACAATATTTGTTGTGCAATTTCTCCTGAGTACACAGATACCCCATGTGTGGAGGAAGACCAATCTTTAGGCACACAGCAGTGCTCAGAAGGGAAGGAGCATCATTTGAGATTTTGAATGTCAAATTGGCTGGAATCGAGAGCGGACGCCATATCGTATTTGGAGAGCCCCTGATGTACCTAAACAGTGGAAAACCCACATAAGTGATCCCATTTTGGAAACTAGACCCCCCAAGGAACTTATCTAAATGTGTGGTGAGCACTTTGAACCCCCAAGGGCTTCACAGAAGGTTATAAAGTAGAGCCGTGAAATTAAAAAATCATATTTTCTCAACAAAAATGATCTTTTCATCCCCAATTTTTATTTTCCCAAGGGTAACAGGACCTCAAAAGTTATTGTGCAAGTTGTCCTGAGAATGCTGATAACCCATATGTGGGGATAAACCACTGTGTGGGTGCATGGCAGAGCTCGGAAGGGAAGGAGCGCCGTTGGACTTTTTCAACTCAAAATTGGCTGGAATTGAGATCAGACATCATGTCACATTTGGAGAGCCCCTGATGTGCCTAAACAGTGAAAAACCACAACAAGTGACCCCATTTTGGAAACTAGACCCCCCAAGGAGTTTATCTAGATGTGTGGTGAGCACTTTGAACCCCAAAGTGCTTCACAGAAGTTTATAACGTAGAGCCGTGAAAATAAAAAATCATATTTATTTCCACAGAAATGATTTTTTTGCACCCAAACTTTTATTTTCCCAAGGGTAACAGGAGAAATTGGACTGCAAAAGTTGTTGTGCAATTTGTCCTGAGAACGCTGATATCCCACATGTGGGGTGGAACCACTGTTTGAGCGCATGGCAAAGCTTGGAAGGGAAGGAGCGCCGTTTTGGAATGCAGACTTTGATAGAAAGGTCTGCAGGTGTCATGCTGCGTTTGCATAGCCCCTGATGTGCCTAAACAGTAGAAACCCCCCACAAGTGACCCCATTTTGGAAATTAGACATCGCATGGAGCTTATCTAGATGTGTGGTGAGCACTTTGAACCCTCAAGCGCTTCACAGAAGTTTATAATATAGAGCTATGAAAATAAAAAAATCATCATTTTTTTTCCACAAAAATGATCTTTTTGCCATAAATTTTTATTTTCACAAAGGTAACAGGAGAAATTAGATGCCCAAAGTTGTTGTGCAATTTGTCCTGCGTACACTGATGCCCCATATGTGGGGGTAAACCACTGTGATCGCCTTACTGTGGTCTTTGGGAGGCAGATTGAACAAATCCACAAAAGGTTTTATTTTTTACGCCATTCCTTGTGCGGTATTAGTGATTAGGCGACTTTATTCTTCGGGTCGGTGCGAATACAGCAATACCAGATTTATATATTTTTTTGTGTTTAACTTCTGTCACACACTAAAAGACGATTTTTTAAAGAATTTTTTGTAAGAAATTTTTGCATCGTCGTATTTTCAGAGCTATTATTTTTCTATATTTCGGCTGACAGAGTCATGTGCGGGCTTGTTTTTTGTGAAACGAGCTGACGTTTTTATTGGTACCATTTTCGGGCACATAACTTTTTTGATCGCTTTCTATTCCGATTTTTATGGAGGCAGAATGAACAAAAACCAGCAATTCAGGAATTGTTTTTTTTCTCCATTCCCCATGTGGTAAAATTGGTAAGACAGCTTTCTTCTTCGGGTCAGTATGATTACAGCGATACCTCATTTATATCGGGTTTTTTTCATGTTTTGGCATTTTTTACACAATAAAAACTTGTATAGAAAAAATAATTATTTTTGCATCACTTTATTCTGAGAGCTATAACTTTTTTATTTTTCTGCTGATGGAGCTGTATGGCAGCTCATTTTTTGCGGGACAAGATGGCGCTTTCAGTGATACTATATCTATTACGATTCGTTCTTTTATCGCGTTTTATTCCACTTTTTCCAAGCGGTATGAGGATTTATAGATGGGATTTTTATGGATGCGGCAATACCAAACGTGTTTTTTTTTGCTTATTTTATTTTTTTACATAAAAATGTGAATTTTTTAGGCGAATTTTTTATTATTTTTATTATTTTTTAATATTTTTTTTACATATTGTTTTAAATGTTTTTTTTTTACCTAGTCCCTTTATGGGACTTTCACTTTTTCCCTTTGATTGCAGGTATAATACATTGCAATGCTCCAGAATTGCAATGCATTATACCTATGCAGAGTGAGCATGGTCTCAGAGGCTTTCAGTAGCTGGATGACCCGGGGTTGTCATGACAACCCCTGGTCATCATGGCTGAGATTGGGCCCCACGATTATATAGTGGGGACGCCGATCTGAGGCAGAGGGAGTCCCCAACCCTCTGCCTCCCCCCTGAACGTTGCGATAGCGCCCGATCACAGCAATCAGGGGGTTAACAGCCTGGGGCGGCACGGACGCCTCTCATGGCTGTAAGTGCAGGAAGCTCAGCCATGGGCAGCGTTGAGCTCCTGCACTTAACGGGCATGAGATCCTGAAATTTCAGCATCTCCTGCCCGTTCATGCTGTGATCGGTCAGTTAGATTGACTGACCAATCACAGCACTCTGGATGTGGGGACCGAAAGCATGGGTCCCCGCACCTCTTCCCATGCCTGTCAGCTGTCTATGACAGCTGTCGGCACTGAACTGTCACTGCGTGAACTTACATCGTGCCTTGATGGGCTGTACACGTCATTGGACTTTAAGGGGTTAATTTTTAACATCTACTATTTATTAAAAATAAGTGAATCGATTTGTTGCAAATTGAAATTCAATCAAATTTGAAATACTCTGGACACCCAAATGAAACAGAATTTGCAACTTGATTCGTGCAAACTCTCAAAAATATATCCTTCAGTATTGTACATAAAGCAGAACACTGTATCAGACAGAGAAGGCTCACAGTGTCAGCGCTTCCACATGTTGCCTTGCAGCTATCACATCACATGGTAAAGCACAACCAAATCAGGAGCAGGACAAAATATCATAGCCTGTAAAAAAAACAAAGTAGGAAATGCAGCAGATAATTTAGGACGAATTTGGATAGCTAGAGGATGGTATGGCTAACAGTTTAGCAATAAAAATATCAGAAAGACTGTCAAGCATCCCCAAAAAGAAGAAGAGAAGTGTGAACAGGTGCAAGCTGTGACAAGCAAGTCTATAAGGCTAGGAAAAAGTAGCTGCACTCTGAACTGCCACACTCATATTCTCCTCTACTTCTGTTGAACAACACAATGTATGTATACCGCTGGCACTCACCAAGTCGATGAACATAGAGTCCTTTATTCCTTATTTTAGGACATGGACAGGGCTTGCAGGAGATTCAAAGGGATGCAGGGTAGAATGTGTGGATGACAGCCGTTGTGTGCTATTCCAACGCCTGGACCCATAGAAGCGTTGAAATAAAGCGAAGCAGCCATCGTCTTCACATTCTTCCCTGCATCCCTGCAAACTCTTTCCATGTCCTAAAATATGGAATAAAGGACTTTATGTTCATCAACTTGGTGAGTGCCACTTTCATTATTCTCTTGCCAGCAGTCTGCTACGATTGTTTTAAGCTGAACACACTGTACACCTGTCGATAAGCCAACTGTAACTCACGTATCTGGCTATTAAATGCATAAACAAGTCATTAGTGCCTTGGTATTCTTTCTTGATCTATTGGAACCCTTTATTTATAGTGTTTGTCCCATATTTAGTGTTTTTCTCTCTATATCATTAAATTGAGAAAAACAGCTGCACTCTGAAATGGCATAATATACAAACATTGAATATATGAAATTGGATCTGCATTACTACTATAGAAAAAAAGCTAAAAATGAAGGTACTTACAGCACAAATTGGTCAGTTTGTGAGAGATTAACTCAAAACAAGGCATACTCCTTTGTTGGGACCCTAAGCTACTATGCCTCTCCCGGGTGAAAGCTCACAATTTTAAGGGCATGTTGGATCCAGCCCCAAACAGAAGAAGACAAGTGTGAAAAGGTGCAAGCTGAGATAAACAAGCATTTCAAAGTGCAGTTGTTTTTCTTAGCTTTATTGACTTGGTCGTCTGAGCTTAAGAAAAAACAGCTGGAATTTGAAATGCTTGGTCGTCAAGGCATTTTTAATTAGAGCTGGATCCTACTTGCCCTTAAAATTGTAGGCTTTTAGCCCAGGAGAAGCATATTGTCATGACTCTGTTATCGGGTGTCGCAGGACCAGGGTCCCTAACCCTAGGGGTGCCCTAGCTTGCCCTTTTCCACGGATTCCTTCTGATTTTGAAGACTCTGGGGCCACATACCTTTCCTTAGCTCCTGAATCTGCCCTCAGTCTGTACCCTTTCCCCTCCCAGTGTACAGTAATACACCAACCAGACTAACAAGGTAATACCAACAGGGATAAAGGAAAATACCAACATACAAATATATTCACACATATAACAGAGGAATGCACTGGGGAGTGGAGGATGGGGTTAAAATAAAGTAGGAGAAGAACAGAAATTATCACTTACTCAAAACCTATCAATAGTCTCAGATAAATCCACCAAACACCTTCTCAAATAACAACCACCAACCAAAAACCTCCAGCTGCACAAGATTAGCTCCTCTGACAATGAGTGTGTAGGTAAGGTAGGAGTGAGAGCAACCGACCGGGGGGGGTCCGTTACTGGCCGCAGACAGACTTGAGACAGAGACAGGATCGTGTCCAACAGGTCTTCTTTATTATTTATCTGGCAGTTAGGTAACAACTTCACAGCTTCATTTCGTGACTGCACGACAGCCTCCGCGGCCTCCCACAGCTGCTACACAACACTGCACACAGCAGCTGCTTGTCAATCTCCACAGCCGCACTCAGCAGCTGCTCGTCACTCTCCACAGCTGCACACAGCAGCCGCTCGACGATTCCCTCAGCTACACACAGTAGCTACTTGACTTTGTACACAGGCCCGGGTACCTTCACTTTCTTTCATTGACAAGTGGACGTCCCTCGCGGCTCTGTCACTGTGGCTGCGCTAGGACTACCACCACAGCGTTTCACCAGTCCGAGTCCGTTCGGTTTAGTGGTACCCCAGGCTGTCTCTGTCTGCGGCCTCTCTTTGCTCTCCGTCCGTGGCCTCTGCTGTCTCTGTCTGCGGCTAATCCTGTCAGGGCCACCCCCCGTAACTGGCACAACTGTCAGTCCTCTCAGGAACTTCCTTTTTCCTCAGCTTCTAGCTTCCTGTGCTCCTTGTGCTGACTGACCTTTCCAGAACCTTACATCTGCCTTTTATCACCTTCTGCTCTGGTAACTCCGCCCCCCATGACTCAATGGTTTTTCCTAGCCAATGGCTGATGTTCAGTCCTAACCTACAACCCTACAACTCTCCACTGCCCTCTAATGGTCAAACCCCAACACTACACTTCTTTCTCTTTATCTACAGCTGTTTTCCATCTCTCACTCCTACACTGCCTTACATCCTTTGCCTTCCTATTACAGACAGGTTCGTCCGTCAATTCACCTTCCCTACAAGTGCTAGCCAGGTCCCAGTTTATGTAGGAGATGGAAGTGACTAACAGTGCACAGCTGAGAGCCTTAAAGAATGAAAGTTTCCAGAAGCTCTGAACTAAACAGTATAACCACTATACTGCTAAAACAAATTTACACCATCTAATATGATGGTTAAGTGCTTCTAGTCAGTGCAGGAATAGAAGAAATCAGATGCTGCAGTCTTCTGGCTCCTCTCTGTTGCGGTATACCCGTGACACATATTAGGTTAGGGTCCCAACAAAGAGGTACACCTTGTTGCTGGGTGTTCAGCTCCCACGAATTAGACAATTTGTGTTTTAAGCACCATCATTTTTAGCATATTTTCTATAGCACTGATGCGGATCCAATTTCATCCATTCAATGTTTGCATATTATAGCATTTCAGAGTGCTGTTTTTTTTCTAGTTTAGAAGTAGAGAGAGAGAAAAAACATTAAATATTTGACAAATACTTTAAAAAAGAGCATTGTTCAACAGAGGTAAAGAAGAATATGAGTGTAGTAGTCCATGAATATTACATAGATTAAATTGATCTGGGGAGAGCGAGAGATAGGAGAGATGCCAGTAGTACTGCCAGTGTGATTGATCACACACTGATATACACACTGACACTTTGATAAAGTATAGCTGGCATGCTGTCCTGCTGGATTTCAATTAGACTTGTTTTTGTTCTTCATGTACAGGCGCAGCAAGCCAACACTATATTTAATAAAGAAAAAAAAATCTAAACTCAGTGTCTGTTAAGGCATAGTTAGGACAAGCAATTGTATAGAGGTTTTGAATTGTTTGCTCTATCCCTTTTGAGGAAGATTAAATAATTGTGTTGAAAGAAAATTGACAAAAATCCAGACATTAAAGTGTGTGGGTCACAAACTACTTTTATTGCACATCTGTTTTAACCCTTCTCCCACCTTGGATGTATCCATACATCCCTTTGACCTGTGGCTTATTGACCTGGGATGGATGGATACGTCCAGGCGATTGTGCGCGCACACAGGCTGTGCATGCACGATTGCTGCTGGGTGTCAGTGCCAGGAGTGGTCTTGCATCGCTCCCAGGACTTTATCCCCCTAAATACTGTGATTGAACTTGATTGTTGCATTCCAGGAGCAGGCAGAGGGAAGATAGATCATCTGCCCTTGTATCGGAGACACTATGACGTCATTGCAGCGTCCCGATCGTTGTTGTGGGGACCCGATGTTGTCATGATGACATCTGGGTTACCAGAGCTAGTAAATTTGCTATAGCATGCTAAGAGCATAATCAGCAACTTAGGCTAAGTTCACATTTGCGTATATGTGTGCAGCGTATCATCTACATGCGCTAACGCATGCCAAAACGCAAATGCATGCTAATGCAGCATTTTTTATCCGCATCAGCTTAGGCATGATGCCAAAAAAATGCTGCATGTGCATGCGTTTTGGCATACGTTTGTGTCATTTATGCGCATGCATTCAATAGGACATTGCTTTTCCAGGAGAATTTCCTTGACACAAGCCACGTCCAAAGGGCGTGTCTCATGGAAATTCTGTATATAGACTCTTGTACAGATGAAATCCTCAACTTTTGCTGTTGTATCCAGCTGCAAGATAGATCTTGGCATGGAGAGTTTCTACTGTAATCTGGATTTAGACTCGAAATTGACTGTTGCCTTTGCTGTGGCTTATGAAGAAGAAAGAAGAAGGGAAAGACAGAGAAGATGTCGTCATCATCACTATTGGCAACACCTCTTTGAAGTCCAAGAGAGCCATGGAGCCTACCACTTGTTGTACACTGAGCTGCGTGCAAACCCTCAGAAGGTTTTCGACTACACAAGGATGTTGGAACAGAGCTTCGATGACTTGCTGCTACGTGTCCAAAGATCCTTCACCGGGCAGGACACACAACTACGTCGAGCATTTCCTGCTGAGGAATGTCTGTTGGTGACCCTAAGGTATGTAATTTTGAAAAGGAAACACCTGTCATTAGTATTATTGTTATAAAAGCTATGTACTGATTTTTTTCCCATTTTCTGTTCCACAGATTCCTGGCTACCGGAGAGACCTTATCATCTCTTATCATCATCTCAATTCCGCATTGGCGTGTCCACCCTTTCTGGGATTGTTGGAGACACCTGCCGTGCTTTATGTTATGTTCTGCATGAGGAATTCCCCCCAAACCTACAACTGAACTCTGGCTGTAAAATACTGCAAAATTCCAGGACATTTGTAATTTTCCTAACTATTTGGGGGCTGTGAACGGCAAACACATTCGGATTAGGAAACCTGCTGGAAGTGGATCTGAGTATTTCAGTTACAAAAAACATTTTCTATTGTTCTCATGGTGATTGCAGATGCTGACTGTCGATTTGTTGCTGTAGACGTTGGCTCATTTGGACAAGGGATTGACCCACAGACTTTCAAAAACTCTGACATGGGCCAACGTTTGTATGGGAATAATTTCAATTTTCCACAGCCATGACCTCTTCCAAACACTGAAGGACCGCCAATGCCATTTGTTGTGATTGGGGATGAGGCGTTTCAAATGTGTGCCAACCTCATAAAACCATACTCAAGAACTGTGGAATATGCCTTTGGTTTGATGGCATCTAAATGGCACATTTTGGGAACACCCATGAATCTAAAAACTGAGACAATTGATGAGGTTGTGAAAGCGTGTGTTGTTATGCGCAATTACAACCTGGCAGAAGAGCAACCCAACTTAGAACTTGATGAACCTGTTGCTACCACATTGTACCAAGATCACCCTCTGAGGACTACAGTGGAAGTTGCCCAAATGAGGGATACATTTGCTGCCTACTTTGTTATGGATATTGGATGTGTGGCATTGCAAGACGAAATGGTTTAAGCCGCTAAAATATACCTGTAATGTTATGTACCTGTAATGTTATGTACCTGTAATGTTTGCTGATTTTATTAATAAAACATCTCTAGTTAAACATCCATTAAAAGTTACCTCAACAATGCAATTCACACATGTGTGTGTTTGCAGCACATAAAGAGACAAACAAAAGCAAATTTTTATTAAACAATAAAAACAGTAATTAGCTTTGGGGTATGTCGGAGGGTGAGATATCGTGGACATTGGTTGTGTGGAGCTGAAATGAGTGGCTACCATGAGTGCATGATGAAGGGGTTCCAGGAGAAGGGGCTATAAAATGCATGGGGTCTGGGAGGTCATGGATGGGAGTAGACACATTAGGAGTGGAATCCTGGCAATGGAGAGACACATTGGAATGGAGAGACAAATTAGAAAACAGAGATACATCGGTAGGTGAGGGTGGAGGTGGTTGGACAGTTTTGAAGGGACATTTGGTGCTCCAAGTCTTCCTCTTCTGGTGGTGCTGAGCAAAACTGGTACTGGGCTTCTGTTTCCTGCTTTTTTTCCTTGGGTGTGTGGGAGTGGTGGCTTCAGGCTGACGTACTGCAGGACTCAACACGGTGGTAGCTTGAGACTGGTGTGCTGCAGGACTCGGCATCGTGGTGGCTTCAGACTGGCGTGCTGCTGGACTTGTCATCCAGAGTGAAATCCAGAGTCTTCACAGCAGTTCCACTGGTTTGTAATAGCATATAGAGGCTTGAGAGTACTGATCTTCCAGTGTCCACACCTTCTTTTTATACAGCTTTGTTTTGGGGGTTGCTGAGACCAGTTCCTGGACCTGCTCATTCTAAAGTACGCATGCGAATCGAACACATGTGTACGCATGTCCTTGTGTACCAATGTGTTCCCATAGACAGTAATGCGTCATTTTGACGCCCTTCATCCACACTCATCCGCATGCGTATGGCTGCGCATATTTGATGCCTCAAAAAATGCAACATGTTGCGTTCGCCGCACACCGCAGCACACTGCGAAACGACGCATGCATACACATCCACAAGTGAACACATTCAAACGCATGTCCCTGCACACACCATGTTAAATATATGTATGCATGACGCATGCGGATCTATGCGGATCAAACGCTGCGCACAGATATACAAATGTGAAACCAGCAGTACTCGGTTAGTGCAGCGCTGACAGTTTGCATATCAAATGGATGTTGCTGCATCCCTGTGCTATAGAAGCAATCAGCCTGTAAAAAAGTATAGTACCATAGTGGGACAAAGTGAAAAAGTAAAAAAGTTAAAAAAAAAATTTAAATAACTGTAAAAATATTTAACAAGAAAAATAAATAAAAAAAATAATAAAAAATAAAAAAATATTGTACCTATAAATAAATATTTGTATGAAAAAAGTAAGCAATGAAAGTACAAATATTTGGTATCCCTGCGTCTGGAATGCCCCACCCAAAAAAACTGTCCTACTAGATTACCTCTTTAGTGAACATTAAAAAAGACAAGGTAAAATCAATGCTTTATCATCATACTGCCAAACAAAAAGTGTTATAAAACGCAATAAAAAAGACAGATATAAATAAACATGGTACCAATGAAAATGCCATCTTGTCCAGCAAAAAAGAAGCCACAATACAGCTCCATCAGCAGAAAAATAAAAATAATTAAAGTCAGCGTCTGTCCCCATGCCCGTCTCGTCTTTCAACTCTAGGGTGTTAGACTGGGCTGTGGAGGCTCGTGACATCTGGGACCGCACACAGGATGCCATCAAGGCCTCAAAGGAGAGAATGAGGGTTTCTGCTGACGCGCATCACCACCCCACTCCTGTCATCGTTCCCGGTGACTTGCTGAGGCTTAGGGATGAGCGAGTAGTGTAGTATTCGGACTCGCTGTACTCGTTACGAGTACCTCCTAATACTCGGGTACTCGTAACGAGTAGTGAGTCCAATGTAAGTCTATGAGAAATGCGATTAATGGGCTTTGTGTGTGTGCTGAGCTGGGCAGGGACTGTGTGAAAACTGTAGCGGGCTCTGCGGGACAGTGCTGGCCTGTGCGAAGACTGTGCTGGGCTGTGCGGGACTGTGCTGGCCTGTGCAAAGACGATGCCGGACTGTCCTGGACTGTGCTGGCCTGTGCCAAGACTGTGCCGGGCTGTGCGGGACTGTGCTGGCCTGTGCGAAGACTGTGCCGGGCTGTGCTGGCCTGTGCAAAGACTGTGCTGGGCTGTGCGGGACTGTGCTGGGCTTTGCAAGTACTGTGCAGGGACTATGGCAGACTGTGTGGGACTGTGCTGGGCTGTGCAGGACTGTGCTGGGCTGTGAAGGTTTTGTTAGGAGACTGTGCTGGGCTGTGCGGGACTGTGCTGGGCTATGCGGGACTGTGCTGGGCTGTGCAGGTACTGTGCGGGGACTGTGCCGGGCTGTGCAGGTACTGTGTGGGGACGGTGCTAGGACTGTGCTGGGCTGTGCTGGGACTGTGCTGGGCATGTGCTGGGCTGTGCAGGTACTGTGCGGGGACTGTGCCGGGACTGTGCTGCGCTGTGCGGGGACTGTGCAGGCTGTGCCGAATATTGCGAGGTGAGTAGTGAAATACTCGCCAGGATTCGAGTACCATGAGTACCGCATTACTCGCCGAGTACCAAATCCTAACGAGTATACTCGCTCATCCCTAGTGAGGCTCTCAGCTCGTAATATCAAGCTGCTTGTAGAGTCCACTAAGTTTGTGTCCTGTTATCTTGGCCATTTGAAGGTCCTTGAGCAGGTGAATCCTGTTATATATCGCCTGTCCCTTCTGCCACACCTGAATATTACTGACACCTTTCACATCTCCCTCTTGAATCCTGTTCACATATCCCAGTTTTCTGCGTCTTCTGCCGGGACTTCGGGTACATCTTCGGACGATTTAGAGGTGAATGCGATTGTCGGTTCCCAGATGGTACACAACAAAATTTTTTATCTGGTGGACTGGAAGGGTCATGGGCCAGAGGATAGGACCTGGGAGCCGGTTGAGCACATTTGTGTCCCCCAGCTTATTGCGGCCTTCGAGCTTGTCAAGGCTGGCAGGGGGGGTGCTAGGAAGGGGGTTAACATTAGCAAGACCGCTACGTCATCAGAGGTCATTGTTGCAAGGCATTCCTGGGAACAGAAGATGCCAGCAGTGTGGCTGACAGGCGGGATGGCTCCAGGGGCCGACAGAAGGTGAGTATACCCCTATTTTTTTTTTTTTTTAATTATTTTTAAAATTCTATTGATGCTGTAAAGGCAGCATCAATAGTAAAAAGTTGGTCACACTTGTCAATCACTATGCTTGACAAGTGTAACCAACCTGTCAATCACTTTTCCAAGCGATGCTTCAAATCGATTGGAAAAGCACAAGCATTCTGCAAGCTAAAAATGCTTGCAAAACGCTTTCGCATGCGTTTTACTTGCTGCTGGAGTTGTGGAAATGCTGCGGACATTTCCACAGCATTTCTGCAACGTGGGCACATAGCCCTATAGTCCGAAATATACATTTAGCAGTTTTACAGAAAAAGGAATGCTTCCTCCATAATATGTAGCCAATAGGAACTTTAGAGGTGTGAATAGAAATGTGAAAATTCTCCACCCAGTAGTGTTATTTGAACACCATATCAAATCAGTTATTAAATGGATACTACAGACACAAAATGGATTCTGTTCTCTCCCATATTCATTAGTGCTAGTGTGCTACCTCAAAATATCAGCATGATAGAACAACATTAAAAGACTATACTCAAGCAATGGATCACTGCAAAATGTGTACCATTTCTTCTTGAAGATCCTTGCTGTCCTTCAGCTGCTAAGAAGGGACCATGCATTGCACAGGATAAATACTGCATATCATCATGTATACTGTTGATGTTGAAAATAAGCTAATGCTTCCTTTAATTTCTTCTTAAGCCACATGACTTATGGATATGGGATGGACCCCTACTCCATCTTAAAACCACCATAACTACAGTAAACCTAGGCACTAGAATAAATACACAACACATTATTTTGGTTGTCAAAAATGGCCACAGCTTTATTTAAATCACAGGATTAAAACAATCACAGTAGGAGTCAGGTGAAGTGCTAGTACATTGGGATTCACAAGTACTGTGATATCCCCAGCTGTCTGACATACAGAACCAGGACAGACAGCCATAAAGGGGCGGCACGCACTGGCTTGCCATTCAAGCAGAGCCAGTAGACTTTCAGGGCACCAATGACCCTAATATCCTCAGTCCTATGCTTAACCACTGTGCCCGCCCCTGATTGACGTTACCATTACAACGTCCTTGAGGCTGGCCACCAAAGCCGAGCCTGTTCACCACCATGAGGTTTTACATCCTCTATTAGTTAAAATGAGTCCACCTTAACTTGTCTGCAGCTTCCACCTGACTCCTAAACCGCCACCAGAGAGGCCATTTGACACCTTAAATGGACTCGACCCCCATCAACCATGCCTAATAAAGCCATCAACCATTTCTACATGCTATGGAAAGACTGTGCACACAAGTAATAAAAAATAAAATTCCAGAGCTCCGACAGATTAATTTTATCAATACCATGCTACCAAGTTATGATCGATAATACGGTAACTACAGCAAAATAACAGTTGCTAAACATCTTGCAATGAGAATCCCATAATGGGGAGTGTGGAAAGTAAACCATAATTAAGGTCGTAGCTGCAATCTGAATACTGTATAATGACATCTGTCATGCCTCAAAAAACTATTATATCGCATGCATTGTAGCCAGCTCTAATAATTCATCATTTCACAGATTTTAGTTCTAGAAACCACCATTATTTACAGTAGCTGTGCAGTAAAATTTCTTAAACCCATTTACTATCACTACCCGAAAAGTGATGAACATATCAATAGAAAGATATTATAAATAGGGAGTCAATAAAAACTATGCACAATATAACATCAACATTATAACCGACCATAAAATAACGTTCAGAATATCTGGAAGTAGTAATTTAAATAAACCTAAAGCAGAAAAAGTCTACAAAGGCATTATTAGTAACCCTGCCACACCATTGTTAATTGTTTTTCATGCACTTGATAACATTTACTGTTGACCTCTCCAACTGGGTCAAAGGCATTGGGAATAAGCATATTGCCATTCGTGTTAACGCACTTGATTACTTTACCCTTAGCCGCTCCCACTGGCTCAAGGGCACCAGGAGTAGGCATACTGCCCTTTGTGTCAATGCACTAGATTATACCCTTAGCCGCTCTCATTGGCTCAAGGGCATCAGGAATAGGTATACTGCCCTTTGTGTCAATGCACTAGATTATACCCTTAGCCGCTCCCACCAGCTCAAGGGTATCGGGAATAGGCTTATTGCCCTTCATGTTAATGCACTTGATTACTTTACCCTTGTCACTCCCACTGACTCAAGGACACACAGATTAGGTACATTGCTCTTCAGTTTCATGCACTAGATAACTGCATTGTCCAGACGACAACCTTGAAAGAAACATGGAAAGAAACATGATTTGGTCAATATAAACAGTCAAAAACCATGCCTTGGCATTCTCAAGTCACATGAAAAAAAAGAGAGGGTCCTTGAAGCTATAGATTGTATTGAAAAGCATGTTCTCTTCTCCCCTCCAGCCGATGTTCTTGGCTCAGAGGAGCCATTTTATTCTGTAGGCATGCAAAATGTGATTGCCATTACCCCAGGGGTTTTACCCTAACAGGGTCCTATAAAATATAAATGCTTCTGGAGACCAGGGGGCCATACCGTGATGGTCACCCCTCCATACCAGGGGGCCATACCGGAGATGGTTACCCCCTCCACACCAGGGGGCCATACACGAGATGGTTATCCTCCACACCAGGGGGCCATACCTGAGATGATTACCCCACAAATCCAGGGTGCCATACCTGAAATGGTTACCCTTCCAAACCCAGGAGGGTCATACTGTGATGAACACCCCCCCCAAACCAGGGGTCCATACATAACATTGTTACCCCTAGTGACCAATTTATAAATAACTTCAAGGACCCACTAAAAGGAAAATAAATAACTTTTTTTGTTTAGTTTTTTTGTTTTTGTTTTCGTTTTTTGTTTTTTAAATTTTCAATTCATGTTCTTATTAAATTAAACATAAAATAAACATCAAAGCATAAATAACATTAACACGCTGGGGGAGTCCTTGATGCTCCCAAATCTGGTGATTATCAAACATAAAATGTACCAACAATTACTCCCAGCTGTTACCCCACTAGCTAGAGTTGAGCGAAACGGGTCGAAAAATTTCAAAAGTCGCCGACTTTTGGCAAAGTCGGGTTTTATTAAACGAAACCCGACCCTAGGATGAGGTCGGCCACGAGGTCGGCGACTTACGCGGCAAAGTAGCGTTTCAAAAGTTTGTTTTGCGCTCTTTTTCAGCCAATCAGGATCCACGGACACTGTGGGCAACGTGATGACATAGGCATGGGTCACCACCATCTTTCAGAAGGGCATGCAAGTGATTGGCTTGCTTTTGTTGGCGTCACAGGGGGTATAAAAGGGCGTGCACGCCAAACGCCATCTTACTTCTGCCGATCTTAGCATAGGGAGAGGTTGCTGATGATTCTGTAGGGCGAGCGTTAGGCAGGGAAGAAGAAAAAAAAACTGCTTCTGCTGCTAGCGATTGTGCCTGTACAACACACCAGTCACTGTGTGTGCAGTGCAAGGGGAGGCTATATTGTGGTGTATCAGTGGTGTTGGTTGTTGGGCTGCCTTCTAAGGCTTCCTGACAGCTGCATTGCTGTTTACCCACTGCTTTGCAAACTGCTTTTTTAAAAGCAATCCCAATTTTTTTTTTTGTCCTGCTGAGGTACTGAGCTGCAAACTGCTTTTTTATAAGCAATCCCAATTTTTGTTTTGTCCTGCTGAGGTACTGAGCATGCATTTTTTCACACCATACAGCGGTGTACGCTCCTCACACAGTACCGTGTAATGGCTGTTATCACAGCCACAGTGAAGCTATCTGTGTCACTCTGTGAGAATAAGTCGAGGACATGTTCCGTTCTTACAGACCTGCACTCTAGGGAGATTCCTACTCTGCCCAATTCTACATACACCTTGTAGTTTGTGATACACTAGCCAATTTCTGCCTGTGACATAACGCTGTGATATTCAGTGGGCCTCACACAATCCAAAAGTGTCCACAAGTGTCTGCAGAAATTCAAAATCTCCCTTATCCTCTAATCACTTTGGTCACAGCTGTGCCATCGAGCCTTTGACATAGCGCTCAGATATTCAGTGGGCCTCACACAATCCAAAAGTGTCCAGTGTCTGCAGAAATTCAAAATCTCCCTTATCCTCTAGTCACTTTGGTCACAGCTGTGCCATCGAGCCTGTGACATAGCGCTCAGATATTCAGTGGGCCTCACACAATCCAAAAGTGTCCAGTGTCCACAAGTGTCTGCAGAAATTCAAAATCTCCCTTATCCTCTAGTCACTTTGGTCACAGCTGTGCCATCGAGCCTGTGACATAGCGCTCAGATATTCAGTGGGCCTCACACAATCCAAAAGTGTCCAGTGTCTGCAGAAATTCAAAATCTCACTTATCCTCTAGTCACTTTGGTCACAGCTGTGCCATCGAGCCTGTGACATAGCGCTCAGATATTCAGTGGGCCTCACACAATCCAAAAGTGTCCAGTGTCTGCAGAAATTCAAAATCTCATTTATCCTCTAGTCACTTTGGTCACAGCTGTGCCATCGAGCCTGTGACATAGCGCTCAGATATTCAGTGGGCCTCACACAATCCAAAAGTGTCCAGTGTCCACAAGTGTCTGCAGAAATTCAAAATCTCCCTTATCCTCTAGTCACTTTGGTCACAGCTGTGCCATCGAGCCTGTGACATAGCGCTCAGATATTCAGTGGGCCTCACACAATCCAAAAGTGTCCAGTGTCTGCAGAAATTCAAAATCTCCCTTATCCTCTAGTCACTTTGGTCACAGCTGTGCCATCGAGCCTGTGACATAGCGCTCAGATATTCAGTGGGCCTCACACAATCCAAAAGTGTCCAGTGTCCACAAGTGTCTGCAGAAATTCAAAATCTCCCTTATAATCTAGTCACTTTGGTCACAGCTGTGCCATCGAGCCTGTGACATAGCGCTCAGACATTCAGTGGGCCTCACACAATCCAAAAGTGTCCAGTGTCTGCAGAAATTCAAAATCTCACTTATCCTCTAGTCACTTTGGTCACAGCTGTGCCATCGAGCCTGTGACATAGCGCTCAGATATTCAGTGGGCCTCACACAATCCAAAAGTGTCCAGTGTCTGCAGAAATTCAAAATCTCACTTATCCTCTAGTCACTTTGGTCACAGCTGTGCCATCGAGCCTGTGACATAGCGCTCATATATTCAGTGGGCCTCATACAATCCAAAAGAGTCCAGTGTTCACAAGTGTCTGCAGAAATTCAAAATCTCCCTTATCCTCTAGTCACTTTGGTCACAGTTGTGCCATCAAGCCTGTGACATAGAGCTCAGATATTCAGTGGGCCTCACACAATCCAAAAGTGTCCAGTGTCTGCAGAAATTCAAAATCTCACTTATCCTCTAGTCACTTTGGTCACAGCTGTGCCATCGAGCCTGTGACATAGCGCTCAGATATTCAGTGGGCCTCACACAATCCAAAAGTGTCCAGTGTCTGCAGAAATTCAAAATCTCCCTTATCCTTTAGTCACTTTGGTCACAGCTGTGCCATCGAGCCTGTGACATAGCGCTCAGATATTCAGTGGGCCTCACACAATCCAAAAGTGTCCAGTGTCCACAAGTGTCTGCAGAAATTCAAAATCTCCCTTATCCTCTAGTCACTTTGGTCACAGCTGTGCCATCAAGCCTTTGACATAGCGCTCAGATATTCAGTGGGCCTCACACAATCCAAAAGTGTCCAGTGTCTGCAGAAATTCAAAATCTCCCTTATCCTCTAGTCACTTTGGTGACAGCTGTGCCATCGAGCCTGTGACATAGAGCTCAGATATTCAGTGGGCCTCACACAATCCAAAAGTGTCCAGTGTCTGCAGAAATTCAAAATCTCACTTATCCTCTAGTCACTTTGGTCACAGCTGTGCCATCGAGCCTGTGACATAGCGCTCAGATATTCAGTGAACCTCACACAATCCAAAAGTGTCCAGTGTCTGCAGAAATTCAAAATCTCACTTATCCTCTAGTCACTTTGGTCACAGCTGTGCCATCGAGCCTGTGACATAGCGCTCAGATATTCAGTGGGCCTCACACAATCCAAAAGTGTCCAGTGTCTGCAGAAATTCAAAATCTCACTTATCCTCTAGTCACTTTGGTCACAGCTGTGCCATCGAGCCTGTGACATAGTGCTCAGATATTCAGTGGGCCTCACACAATCCAAAAGTGTCCAGTGTCTGCAGAAATTCAAAATCTCACTTATCCTCTAGTCACTTTGGTCACAGCTGTGCCATCGAGCCTGTGACATAGCGCTCATATATTCAGTGGGCCTCACACAATCCAAAAGTGTCCAGTGTCTGCAGAAATTCAAAATCTCACTTATCCTCTAGTCACTTTGGTCACAGCTGTGCCATCGGGTCTGTGACATAGCGCTCAGATATTCAGTGGGCCTCACACAATCCAAAAGTGCCCAGTGTCTGCAGAAATTCAAAATCTCACTTATCCTCTAGTCACTTTGGTCACAGCTGTGCCATCGAGCCTGTGACATAGCGCTCAGATATTCAGTGGGCCTCACACAATCCAAAAGTGTCCAGTGTCCACTAGTGTGAGCAGAAATTCAAAATCTCCCCTGTCCTATAGACACCTTGTACCTTGTTTTACATTACTATATAGTTTGTTGGATTTTGTCTACATTTCTACCAAAAATGAGGAAGGCTGGTGGAAGAGGCCGTGGAATTGGGCGGGGGTTGGCAGCTGGTAATGATGGTGTTGGTGGTGGATCTGATGGTAGTGGCAAGAGCAAAATAAGACCGAATGCAGGAGGTGTTGAGCCTGCGTCATCGTCTGGCTCCACAAGGCTTTGAAGGCTTAGTTTTCTAGGAGTTGGCAAACCGCTTTTAAAGCCAGAGCATCAGGAAAAAGTTTTGTCTTACATTGCTGACTCAGCCACCAGCTCTATCGCCTCCTCTTCTTCAGTTGTAAAAAGTAAAAGCACTGAGTCGTCATTGGAGGCTCATGTTCATGAACCACACCTTTCCTTGTGTCCTTCACCCCAACCAAGATTGAAGGATGACGCAGGCCATACTACTGATTACTCCATGGAGCTGTTTTCACATACCATGCCTGGATTATCAAGTCAAATGGTGAATTACCCAGGCCAAGATGAATTTGACATGGAGTGCGCTGATGCACAGCCGCTGATGGATGATTCTGCTGGTACATTCACTCAGAGCACTACATTGTCCTCGCAGTGTACAGAGCCAGATTCTGACCCTGTTGAGATTCAGGTGCCCCTTCCCGCACACTATACCACCATACACGGTGACACAGAGGAAGGTGCACATGACATTGAAGAGGAGGTGATGGATGACCCAGTTGTTGACCCAGATTGGCATCCATTGGGGGAAGAGGGTGCTGCTTCCAATAGCTCAGATGAGGAGCATCCACAGCAGACATCGACATCGCAACAGCTGTTATCTGGCAGGCCCGGAGCACTCCAAAGACAGGTTCCAAAAATCAAAAGAGTTGCTGGACAGCTTGTCTAGAGGGTCAAAAGATCACAGCGTGCTAGGCTGCAAAATGTCTGCCAAAGTAGGAAGAGTGCAGTGTGGCACTTTTTTGAACAAAATCCTCATGATCAGGCCAAGGTTATCTGTAAGAAGTGCGCAAAGACCTTTAGCCGAGGGAAAAATCTGAAAAATTTGAATACCTGTTGCATGCTTAGACATTTAAACACCATGCACTTGCAAGCGTGGACACAACACCAAACCTCAAGTGCCACATGTGCAACTGATCACAACGAAGGTAGTCAGCAACGCTACATTGTTTCCCCCACTGTAAGCCCACCGGTTAGCACAGCAGCAAATGTTGAGGTGTCGTTGCAAGGCCACAGCAGTCAGGGAATCCCACTGTTATATCAACGAAAGACTGATTCTAGGCCATCAGAAAGAACACCAACTCCATCACCATCATCAACCCTCTCTCAGTCCGCCCTGTCCACCGCTACTTCCACCATATGCAGCTCTCAAGTCCAGCTCACCCTCCCAGACACTATGAGTAGGTCAAGAAAGTACTCAGTCTCTCATCCGCGTACACTGGGTTTGAAAGCCCAAATTGCCAAACTAATCTCGTTTGAGATGATGCCCTTTCGGTTGGTGGAAAGCGCAGCTTTCCGCGAACTCATGGCCTATGCAGTACCACGCTATGACATACCCAGTCGCCACTTCTTCTCTCGCAAAGCCATCCCAGCCCTCCACCATCATGTAAAAGACCGCATTGTGCATGCACTCAAGCAGTCAGTGAGCGGAAAGGTGCACCTCACAACTGATGCATGGTCCAGTCGGCATGGCCAGGGCCATTACGTGTCCATCACTGCGCACTGGGTTAATGTGGTGGATGCAGGGTCCACAGGGGACAGCGGTGGTGGGACAGTGCTGCCTAGCCCACGGTATAGGAAACAGTTGGCTGTAGGCGTTCGACCCTCCTCCTCCTCCTCCTCCTCCAGAAGCGAAAGCTCGTCCACAGAGCGCAGTCGTACGAGCACTCCATCTGCAGCTGCCACTTTTGCACACGAGGTGTCCCCCTATCGAGCAGCTAGTGGAAAGCGTCAGCAGGCTGTGTTGCAGATGATGTGTTTGGGCGACAGACACACCGCCGAGGTGCTGGCCGAGTACTTGAAGCGACAAACTGAGTCATGGCTGGGCAGTGTACATCTTGAGGCAGGCAAGGTAGTTAGTGATAACGGCCGTAATTTTGTGGCAGCCATAGCCCTTTCAAAACTCAGCCACATACCTTGCTTGGCTCACACCTTGAACCTGGTGGTGCAGTGCTTCCTCAAAAATTATCCGGAGTTAACAGCCCTGCTCCAGAAGGTGCAAAGACTGTGCGCGCACATCCGCCGGTCGCCTGTACACTCCATTCGTATGCAGAAGCTGCAGTGATTGCTCCACCTTCCCAACCACCGCCTCATTATCGACATTGCAACAAGGTGGAACTCCACCCTGCACATGGTGGAGCGGCTGTGCGAGCAGAGGCAGGCCATAATGCATTTGTGGGAGGATACACGGCCAGGCACTTTGAGAGCAGACATGGAGTTGACAGGTGTGCAGTGGTCGAAGCTGAAAGACCTCTGTAAAGTCCTTCAGTGTTTTGAGGAATGCACACGGCTGGTAAGCGCAGACGACGCCATCCTAAGCATGAGCATCCCACTTATGCGTCTGCTCATGCAAACTTTGATACACCTTAAGGAGCAGGCTTCTGCAGCCAATGTTGATGAGGAGGAAGAGGAGGAGGGAATCCTTGATGACATTCAGCCATTGTCTGCTCAGGGACCTCTTCTGGACGAGGTGGAGGAAGAAGAGGAGGAGGAGGAGGATGATGATGGGGATGATTACTTAGGGGAGGAGGATGCATCTCGTGGGGCAAGTGAAAATGTTGGCGTGGCAAGGTCTGGTACAGGGTTTGTGCGTGACTGGAGGGATGTGGATTTGCCAGAAAGTGCTCCTCCAACCAGCACTCGCAGTGCATCATTGACACTGGGAACATTGGCCCACATGTCAGATTATGCCTTGCTGATCCTAAAAAGGGACCCCGGCATTGCCAAAATGATGAACGATGACGACTACTGGTTGGCCAGCATCCTGGATCCACGCTATAAAGGCAAATTACAAAACATCATGCCACAGGAGAACCTTGACCTAATATTGGCTAATAAACAAGCAACTCTGGTAAATCGGTTGCTTGAGGCATTCCCAGCACACAGCAGCGGTGATGGTTCTCACACGAGCTGTACGGGCCGGGGCAGCTTGCCAGAGGTGTTCGTGGTGCACACAGCAGAAGTGGCGTTGGAGACAGGGGTTTCATGACAATGTTGTGGACTGATTTTTCAAGTACCGCTCACACAACTGGTAATACTGCATCGATGGAAAGTGACAGGAGACAGCAGTTGTCAACTATGGTTACAAACTACTTTTCCTCCCATATCGATGTTCTCCCACACAGGTCATTCCCCTTTGACTATTGTACCGCTAAACTGGACACCTGGCCTGAATTGGCACAATATGCCTTACAGGAGCTCGCTTGCCCAGCTGCAAGTGTGCTATCGGAAAGAGTCTTCAGTGCAGCTGGATCAATCCTGACAGAAAAAAGGACCCGTCTGTCAACCCAAAATGTGGATGATCTAACCTTCATTAAAATGAACCACGCATGGGTTTCCAAGGATTTTGTCCCACCTTCCCCTGATGACACATAGGGTGACAGAAAAATGGCTTGCTTTGGTCCACCTCTTCCTGGGACTTGACCTATTTCACCTTTTGCATCAGCTGAATGTCCAACATCAACATATGCCACTTTCTAAAACTCCCTAACTGTGCTGCCTCCCCCCCCATGGCCGGGGTCACCACCTAGCGCACGACACCGTGCGAGTGCCGTTGCCCTGGACAGATGGGTAGGCCGACTCTTGGGCGCGGGCACTGGCACAGGGTCCCTCATAGTGCAATCAAGTGTCTCTGACGGTGGTGGTGCTCACCCGCCTTCAGACACACCGCCGTACTATGAGGGGCCCAGTGCCAGTACCGACGCCCCCCAAGAGTGGGCCCCCCTTGCTTGGGCAGGGCCCCAGCATTTGCAATCTTTACCTCTCCCTGCTCCTCCGCTGTGTAGTCTGGGCCGTTAAATCAATACTGTGCCTGACACCGTTTGAGCCTGCCTCCTGATGTATAGACAGATATTTTGAATGTGTACGCTATCCATACATGTTATCCGGGGATACGGTACCCTTTCTAACCTTTGTGCAATCACGTGCAATCCATACTGGGCCTAACACCGTCTGAGCCTGCCTCCTGATGTATAGACATATATTTTGAATGTGTACGCTATCCATACATGTTATCCGGGGATACGGTACCCTTTCTAACCTTTGTGCAATCACGTGCAATCCATACTGGGCCTAACACCGTCTGAGCCTGCCTCCTGATGTATAGACATATATTTTGAATGTGTACACTATACTATCCATACATGTTATCCGTGGTTACGGTACCCTTTCTAACCTTTGTGCAATCATGTGCAATCCATACTGGGCCTAACACCGTCTGAGCCTGCCTCCTGATGTATAGACATATATTTTGAATGTGTACGCTATCCATACATGTTATCTGGGGATACGGTACCCTTTCTAACCTTTGTGCAATCATGTGCAATCCATACTGGGCCTAACACCGTCTGAGCCTGCCTCCTGATGTATAGACACATATTTTGAATGTGTACACTATCCATACATGTTATCCGGGGATACGGTACCCTTTCTAACCTTTGTGCAATCACGTGCAATCCATACTGGGCCTAACACCGTCTGAGCCTGCCTCCTGATGTATAGACATATATTTTGAATGTGTACGCTATCCATACATGTTATCCGGGGATACGGTACCCTTTCTAACCTTTGTGCAATCACGTGCAATCCAAACTGGGCCTAACACCGTCTGAGCCTGCCTCCTGATGTATAGACATATATTTTGAATGTGTACGCTATCCATACATGTTATCCGGGGATACGGTACCCTTTCTAACCTTTGTGCAATCACGTGCAATCCATACTGGGCCTAACACCGTCTGAGCCTGCCTCCTGATGTATAGACATATATTTTGAATGTGTACGCTATCCATACATGTTATCCGGGGATACAGTACCCTTTCTAACCTTTGTGCAATCACGTGCAATCCATACTGGGCCTAACACCGTCTGAGCCTGCCTCCTGATGTACAGACATATATTTTGAATGTGTACGCTATCCATACATGTTATCCGGGGATACGGTACCCTTTCTAACCTTTGTGCAATCACGTGCAATCCATACTGGGCCTGACACCATTTGAGCCTGCCTCCTGATGTATAGACATATATTTTGAATGTGTACGCTATCCATACATGTTATCCGGGGATACGGTACCCTTTCTAACCTTTGTGCAATCACGTGCAATCCATACTGGGCCTGACACCATTTGAGCCTGCCTTTCATTTTTTCAGGAATGACGGTTAGGCCTAATTCCGGAACTGCGGTTGACCTGCACTTACTGGGAAATCATTGTTCGCGGGTAATAATTGTAATCAGTGATCCCCATCACTAACGTTGTTCAGCGGGTTATCTGCACCTGTAAGCGACAAACGCTGGCCTTTTCAGTGTAGCGCACATGCAGCCACGGACATGTAAGGGCATGACACACCAGTTATTGGCCAATCTCATGTGCCAGAGCCTCACGTGTCCCTCTAGTAAGCCGGACTCGGACCGCGGGGTATGACGGAGTCTCGTTCGTTAACGGAATTAAGCTTGCAATGTGTGCATCTGTTCTGTAGCTGGCATGTTTGAGGTTTCCCAGGTGGAGTCGAATTTAACCGTAGGCTCCACTCCTGGTGGTGCCCTTCTGGACATTCCTTTAAGGTTCAGCTTTGCAACCATACTGCCCACGTAAAACAAACACTTTGCCTTCATGAACGCTGTTTGGAGGGTCATGACTCGTGGGAATAACGCCGCCCAATCAGTTAACCTGCTAGAGATCGTTCGTTGCTCCCAAGCATGACATCACACTCCCTAGGAGGAAGGTAATGCCACTGTGGCGACCGTACTCCTGGGGGCGACACAAGTGCACTGATGCCCAGCCACTGCTCGATGAATCTGCTGGTACATTGACCCAGACCACTACATTCCCCTCGCACGCTACACAGCCTGAATCTGACCCTGATGAAACTCAGGTTACCCTTCCCATATACAGTTCCATCTTACACGGTGACAAAGAGGAAGCTGCAGATGAAAGTGCAGGTTCGGCCCACCCGCCATCAGACACACCACCGTACTATCAGGGGCCCTGTGCCAGTGCCGTCGCCAACGAGTGGGCCCCCCCTGCTTGCTCAGGATCACAGCACTTGCAAAGTTGAAATACTGTGCAGTGAGATGGAAGATGGGGATGACGAGGAGTCCAGACAAGTACAGGGATTCCCTAGCGAGGAGACTTATTTGATTGTTTTCAATGTTGGGACAGCAATTTTTGGGGAGCACTATACTCTGGAGAATGATAGATGGGGCCCACCATACACTGGAACATTCCAAAGGTGGACATCAGACACTGGAGCAGCATTTACAGGGCCCATTATACACTAGAGCATTAGAAATGGGGCCCATTATGTTTGGAGCATTATTTGGGCCCATAAGACAGTGGAGCTTCATCCATGGGGACCAACATATACTGTAGCATTATGTGGAGCTCATCATATACTGTTTCAAACATTATATGGGACCAATGATTCTGTATGGAGAAATAGATGGGCCTCGTCATGAGATGTAAAAAGTGAAGTATTTTTCATTGTACTATACCGCTATTTCTCTGCCATATCGGAGCATGATGAGTTGTGGTATGTGTTAAAGGGGCGCTCTTTCGCCCAGGGCACATGAAAACTTGGAGCCAGCCCTCCCCTCCCACAACTGTAGCCAAATAACCCCCATTTTTCAGTGCGTAACTTGTATTATGAAGTTAATTAAGGTTGACAAGCTTAAGTAAGAAGAATTGATGCTTTTGGCATTCAAATGGGCACTGTAGCTGTGTTTCCTGTCCTCCTCTCACTGCCGACTTTTATTCCCTATTGACTTACATTGGGTTTCGTGTTTCGGGACGACCCCGACTTTTCCCTATAATCGGACGATCTTGCTCGACCCGACTTTTGGAAAAGTCGGGTTTCACGAAACGAAACGTGACCCTAAAAAACCAAAAGTCGCTCAACTCTACCACTAGCCACAAGGGTTCCAATGTTCACTTGAATTTCCTGGGGATCCGACAAACCCTTGCCGAAACTCCTCTCCACCTTTCACCAGGTCCAAAACCATATTAACTTCCAAAAAGAGGAATCCATATCCCAATGGATTCCCCAGACCAATTTCTAACCAACTTCAAGGACCCCCCCAACCACCAGGCTCCAGGTAATCCACTCAGGCCTGTGCTATCCGCCATCTTAAGTAATATAAAATAAGCACTTGGTGGGTATTCACCGATCCCTTTTTTTGTTAAATTATTATTAACGCCTTTATTAAAACAGAAATACAATAAAACATCAAAGCATAAATAATATTAACACGCTGGTAGGAGTCCTTGAAGCTCCGAAAATCTTGTGATTGCCAAACATAAAGTGAACATAAAATGTACCAACAATTACTCCCAGCCGTTACCCCACTAGCTCGGGAGCACCATAACCACAAGGGTTCCAATGTTCACTTGAATTTCCTGGGGATCCGAAAAACCCTTGCCGAAACTCCCCTCCACCTTTCACCAGATCCAGAACCATATTAAATTCCAAAAGGAGGAAACCATATCCCATTTGATCCCCAAGACAATATTTAACCAACTTCAAGGACCCCTCCAACCGCACAAGATGTGGGATAAGTGAGGATGAAAACCATGCAGGTTTACAACCAAGGTATAATGGAAAATATCCCATTGTAAGGTCCAGAAATAGACAGAGATGGGCAATGCTGTGTTATATGCTGTAACAGCCGCATGCTCCTCTACAGCAGTTACAGACAGACTCTAATCACCAGCTGCGCATAAATGGTAAGAAATATGTAGGTCTAATATAAGCTGCCTGCAGCCATAGGTGTGTGAGCAGAAAACTGCAAGTTCTGTATCCCAGTCAGTCACTCTACTGCATACAATTACAATAGACGAGAGACAGGGCTGAAAACTGGGCCCATGATGTGTTTTCCAGAGCAATGTGCAGCATCACACTAGGAGTGCCCACTCACTGCCCGCCATGTGCTGAGTTATTAGTGCACACTCAAATGTACCGAGTTACTCCACGATTATTTATTTTACACATGAAAAAACATAAACCATTCAGGTCTGTGCTATCCACCATCTTAGGTAATATAAAATAAGCTCTTGGTAGGTATACTCTGATCCTGCAAACATATGATGGGGACAATATACTGAGACAGGATGGATATATCCAGCAGGACAGCATGTAACATAAGAGGACTAAAGGTGGCCATAGCTACAGAAATTAAGCACTAAGCTGGAAGTCATGTACAGCCAGGAAAATGACCTGGAGACACAGGATGTCTAGACCCAGCATGATCCGTATACAGCAGAGTGAGGAGTGGTATCATGTATACAGACCTGTGGTACAGGTTAAGTATACAGCACAGGAATAGAGCCTTTACACAGATACCACATATAGCGAGTAACCTGGTTACACTGGATCTGCACACCCAGCCTCACAGTATGTAACAGAGATGAGGTCACATACGGATCATCAGACTCCATAACTGGGAAGGGGGGTAATCAGCACACAGCAGGGTCAGTATACAGTGCACTGACATGAAGTGGAGCCTCTCATCATCATACATATACCATCCCCCGACTGCTCCTCTCACCAGTGTCTCTAATACATGTGACTGCTCAGCTCCACCATAGTAATGGCAGACACTGTATGTGTCCCTGCTCTGTCCTATCATACATAAACCCAGAACTCATGAAGACTCTGTATAATACAGCAGTAATGTGGTATATCAGAAATGTCTGCAGGGAGGTCACACAAAAGCTGCCTCTACAATAAGTGAGGGAACATGGCAGCTAAATGAATTTCTGAGGTAATCTTGATCCCATATATGATGTAGGAGCTGATACTACCCTAGTACAAAATAGAAAAAACACAGCACTCAGTGTGGATGGAGGGAGGTGCACAAGTCGGGTATCCAGCCAACTAACAATATAGTACAAAAACTTGGCACTCAAAAGAAAAATTGATTTGACAGTTCCTTTATTGTAAAAGGCATCCAGTTAAATATACTTCTTTTACTTCTTTAAACGTTTTCGGTCATACAATTGACCTTCATCAGAAACAGAATTTTTTCACAGTTGGTTTTAACTGGGTATATTCATTAATAATGTGGAGAAACAGAGGTCTGGGAAGCAGCAGCTACTGAGGATGAAAGGACACCATTCATGTAGGAAATCACCAGACCCACGGGTTTGACACCTTAGGTTATACAGGGACCGGTAGATCCAATAATTGGTGTGGGTGTCCTGAAATTTGTACTGTAATATATTCAGGAAACTATCCTGTATTGTTTGTGACAGGCATGAATGTCCACAACTGGGTGCTGTGATTCTCCAAATGGTCTGTCCTGCCTAGGGAGGCAAGTGTGTCACAGGGAGAGTGAGTGTCTCTCATACCAGCAGCACATGCGTCCAGCCACAGACCAAGCGCTATTCCTCTGCACCCTCAGTGCTTCTCCTGAACAGCACGTTCACTCTCCCTGTGACACACTTGCCTCCCTTTTGAGTGCCAAGTTTTTGTACTATATTGTTAGTTGGCTGGATAGTACACACCACACAATGTCTGAGGTGAATGCAGAGTAGCATATCAAACATGTCTGCAGGGAGGTCACACAGAAGTTGTCTCACAGTCTGTGAGGAAAATGTAGCATGCACATGAGGGACATGGCAGCTACATGAATTGCTGAGGTAATATTGATCCCATACATAATGTAGGGGCTGATACTACACTAGTACATGATGTCTGAGGTGAATGTGCTCCTATCATCTGTAATGTGAGGTGATAACCCCAGTATTATACTCCCTGAAACTGCAGACATGCTTCCTCCTGTTCATCCTGTGCATGAAAGAGGGAGAGAGACAGATTTCCTGTTCTATATAAGCCCCACCCTCCTCACAGTAACCCACCAGGCACAGACATACTGGGCTTCTTCCTCTGAAAGCAACATCACTCTTGCTTAAAATCTACACCACTATACCAAAAAAGCTGCAGGAGTAAAGGTCCACCCATCCCCAAGTCATGTCCTCCTCCGCCTATGGCTCCAGTGGTTTCTTTCCTTCACTGCTTGCATCGGCAGGAAAGAATCTGCATCCTGTACTATAACAACACACATGAAATTATTGCCAAAAATGGAAAAAATAAATTATAGCTTAAATGTAGCCACTATTACCATTATTACAACTGTCACATCAAAGTTTTTTCATACGTTGATGCTGTCACGTTTATCGGTGCAGCAGAGGTAGACCAGTACTGCAATAGCAATATTATTAGACCCTGAATATATCCCTGCACTAAACTATCCTCTCCCTTCTATAACAACTTTTCCTGAACTGCTTCCTGAACACAGTGTGCCAAGCATCGCTTCATGAAATCTTATATAAGACCCTATCACATTATGCGGCAGGCCAATCACAGTAATGCCAGTATCCAACATGGCAACGGCATTACCGTGTATTGCGGGTAATCCCGGCATGTTCAAACAAGTGGGGTGGCGATACAACCATGACACTCGAGCATCCGCAATACTCGATAGAGTACCGAGCGTGCCCGAATACCCCGATGCTTCAGTGGGAGCATGCTCGCTGATCACTACTAAATAATATTTCTTATTGCTTGTGTCCCAAACACACATCAAAAAAATACGTTGTGTAAAATCTACACCCTGCATAGCTATAAAGACATCGCAAAGCTGGATTGATGCAAAAATATATTTTATTAGTTTTTCACTGCCAAAAAGTAAAATCAAGACTTCTGTGTACTCATGAAAGGCTAGTCATTAATGGGTTAAGCAACTTGTTTTCATTACGCTTTAACATATGACAGTCTTTCAAATTCAAAATAAATGTATGATCATATGATTCTTTGAAGTAATATTTGAACTCATGTTGTAATAATTAAATGTCATCCTTACTAATATGCATTGTTAATCAATTCTTACTGATTATATAAAGACCTTGTGCACCATAGCTAAAAGAGTTCTCTTTCTGTTATACAAGATTAGACAATGGATTCCAGCACCTGTAAGCACTACCATGAAGATGACTTTGATTCCAGAGAAAGTCTGGAGAATTATTTTTCAGATAAACCTGATATGGTCTTTGGAGAGGATTCCTTGATATTTCCCATTGAAAATCTTACAAAAACTTTCACAGAGGGTATGTATCTAATTATTCTTGAGTTTAATTAGTTTAACAAGATACAAAATAAGCAAACTTGGTTATATGGGGTTTGGGTAATAAAAAAGAGGTAAAGCACACTGCCCCATGCATATCAACCAAAGGGAGCATAGCAAAGCTCTAGTTATTACTTACAACCATATAGGCTTTAGGGTTAATAGTGTCAATGTTCCCTCCTCCGTGTTTCCCACACTTTAGAAAATATATTGATTGTGATAAAATGATCATTTAAGAATTAAAATTTCAGTTGGTACATTCACATGTGTAAATTTTGAGATGCAAATTTTGATGAAGATCCAGAGAAAATTCACAACAAAAGTTTCAGGTGCTTCATGTGGCCTTTCAGCTGATTTTGTTGTGAATTTTTCATACAAACTTCCCTTGAATTTGCCCTATAGATTAAAAATATGCTGTTAAATTCTGCACTCCTGGTAAATTTTTGTGCTAAATGGCATTTGAAGCATGTATATAAGGCTTCTTGAAAACTTATCTTAGACATCCTATTACTTTAAATGAGCAATGTGTGCTACAAGAATATCCATTGCTTTATTTTTTTTAAATCAATGGTATACGTGAAAATACAGCAGACTCAATGTCTCCTAAGTGATGTATATACACAAGTACCAGTGTCTCCTATGTGATGTATACGGCTTTCTTAGCGCCTCCTACATGATGCACAAACACAAATTTCAGTGTCTCCTATATGATGTATACAACAATCTCAGTGTCTCCTACATGATGTATACAACAGTATCAGTGTATCCTATGTGAAGTATGTTGCAGAGTCACAGTTTATTTTATGGTTACCATTTTATTGAATTCACACAAAGCAAATGATTGAACATTTGTATTCGGGCAAATCAGACTTTTTTGTAAATATTTAATGGTGGTGTTTAAATCTTCGGCTCTGTGAGTTTGACTCAAAAAATAAAAATGGCAATATTGGGTGCAGCAATAATACATGGCACAGTGGCAGATAGAAAAAGATTAATACTGTGGCACAAAATATTTAAAGTATGCACTATAATTATAATTAATCTTTAAAACTGTTAGTTTGATGTGGAAAACACAAATCACCATAATGTTCACAGCAGTCAGACAATACACAGTGATAGATGTCAAAAAAGTTATGCTGTGGCAAAATAAATTTTAACAGTCTGCACTACAAAAAAAGATGGAGGGTTCAACTCAGCACAAGTGACTTCAGACCTATAGTTCATCATGATCGGCTCTGCTATGACTACTGCTGTAAGGCATTATGGGGAGACCGGCCAGGTGATGTGTTAAGTCCTCACTAAATGAAGCAGACTTCATGTAGCTATACAGGCAGCTAAACCGCTATACCGGGGTCCAATAAGGAGACTGTAGGTTGAATCATTTCAGGGAAAATGGGGCTGAACTAACCATAATCCTTTGCAAAAGGCTACCAGCATGCATTGCAATGGAGGGAAATAAAAAGCGAAAGTAAAACACACAATAACAATGCGGTTATGACTCTGGTCACTAGATGGAGCCAAAAAACACTGAAAACATTTAACAAGCAGACAATCAGAGATTAGGAATTAAATGTCGGAGACAGAACATGATGTGATCTCTCGTCTCTATCTTATGCTGTCTGAAATCAATCAAGAATTATTCTGATTTGTTAACTACAGTGAATTTTGTAAAATTACATGAGTCCTGCTATTTATTACAGATCCTGAGCTGGCAACATTTGACTGCAGTAAATGTTCAGCCCCTATGAAAGCAGCCTTCCGTCTGTACAGTCAATATAGAAAGAACACCGTGAGCACAACTCAAGATGGTGCTAAGGTTAGGTTCCCAAACCATTAAAGCAACAAATATGAACCTAGCACTCAACTTAAAGGTATTTGTAAGGCGGTTTATTGTAGTACACGAAAAAAGACGTTTCGGTCAATGTGACCTTCTTCAGTTACGTGTGGTATATAGATTGTGTAGAGCTTATAGGCATCTATCAGAAAGGACGATGGTGCTTTAGGCATTGAGGAGAATGATCTCTCTAAGGTAATGAGCTTGTCAGTATATAGGAGAGGGGCACCGCATCTGGAGGCACGTTTGCCCCTCTCCTATATACTGACAAGCTCATTACCTTAGAGAGATCATTCTCCTCAATGCCTAAAGCACCATCGTCCTTTCTGATAGATGCCTATAAGCTCTACACAATCTATATACCACACGTAACTGAAGAAGGTCACATTGACCGAAACGTCTTTTTTCGTGTACTACAATAAACCGCCTTACAAATACCTTTAAGTTGAGTGCTAGGTTCATATTTGTTGCTTTGTACAGTCAATATATGATGACTAGTGTTGAGCATTCCGATACTGCAAATATCGGGTATCGGCCGATATTCACGGTATTGGAATTCCGATACTGAGTTCCGATACTTTTTGCATATCGAATACCGGAATCAGAAGTTCCCATAATGCTATGAGCCAGTTTGATTTGATTCAGCCAATGAGGAATCCTAAGAAGTGTGGGCACATCCTGTTAGGCATGTACTGTAGGCATGTTAACTAATGGCATGGCTGTGATTGGCTGCGAGCGGACCACCCAGCTGCTCCTCTCCCAGACACATGCTGAACAGTGATCTATGGAAAGTGAAACTAGTGAGGGAGGAGGAAACAACAGTTCTCATTTCAATGCCAGAACACCCCCCCTGGAAGTTTATCTTAGAAGCAAGAGATGATATCTTGGAAACCATGCAGACTAGCCACAGAAGGTAAATTACTTATTGTCAGCATTCTGCAGCCTAGATATGCACTGAGATTATGTGAAAAGCCCGGACAACCTGTTCTGTTATGTATTTCCGCCAAGTTGGATCGCCCGCCAGGACTGGTGGGGTACTCGGTACCAGGCCCGTTGGTTTCAATGGGAGATGTCACGGTAGCTGTGACCCGGTCCATGGCCCTGGGCATCCATTGTAAAAGGGAAATGTTGAACGTGTGGATGATGATTAAAGTTTATAAGTGAATGATTCGTGACGCCACCTGTGGTGTTCGGCAATGAAGATGTTAAGCCGATGCTGCAGACATCCTCTGGGACAGATGGTGTGGTGCAGCTTTGATGTTGTGGCCCTCCACAGGTAGGGCTGTAGTCTCAGGGCAGTGTAGATGGAGAGGTAATGAAGAGACATAGATGGTGCAGTGCCAGGCACAGAGATGTAGCAGTGCTGAGTGTGTTGGCACAGGAATAACTGGAGGACACCAGGGCATGTAGTTCCAAAGCTTTACTCACAGTCTGTTGTGCATACAGGTGCCCGCATCCATACCGTGTTCTTCGGGTCAGGGGCTCAGTCAATCTCCAAGCTAGATGAAGCACTCCGTTCCAACACTCCGCCAACATGTGCCTTTTCTGAACGTCTCCCTCTATTGCTACACAACCCCTTTAACCCCTTCACCCCCAAGGGTGGTTTGCACGTTCATGACCGGGCCAATTTTTATTTCTGACCACAGTACCTTTATGAGGTCATAACTCTGGAACGCTTCCATGGATCCTGGTGATTCTGACACTGTTTTCTCGTGACATATTGTACTTCATGTTAGTGGTAAAATTTCATTCAAATAACTTGCGTTTATTTGTGAGAAAAATGAAAATTTGGCGAAAATTTTGAAAATTTCGCAATTTTCCAAATTTGAATTTTTATGCCCTTAAATCACAGAGATACGGCACACAAAAAACTTGATAACTAACATTTCCCACATGTTTACTTTACATCAGCACAATTTTGGAACCAAAATTTTTTTTTGTTAGGAAGTTATAAGGGTTAAAAGTTGACCAGCGATTTCTCATTTTTACAACACCATTTTATTTTTAGGACCACATCACATTTGAAGCCACTTTGAGGGGTCTATATGATAGAAAATACCCAAAAGTGACACCATTCTAAAAACTGCACCCCTTAAGGTGCTCAAAACCACATTCAAGAAGTTAATTAACCCTTTAGGTGCGTCACAGGAATTTTTTTGAATATTTAAAAAAAAATGAACATCTAACTTTTTTTCACAAAAAAAATACTTCAGGTTCAATTTTTTTTATTTTATCAAGGGTAACAGGAGAAATTGGACTGCAAAAGTTATTGTGCAATTTGTCCTGAGTACGTTGATACCTGATTTGTGGGGGGGAACGACTGTTTCGGCGCATGGCAGAGCTCAGAATGGAAGGAGCGCCGTTTGACTTTTTCAATGCAAAATTGGCTGGAATTCAGATCGGATGCCATGTCACGTTTGGAGAGTCCCTGATGTACCTAAACAGTGGAAACCCCACACAAGGGACCCCATTTTGGAAACTAGACCCCCCAAGGAACTTATCTAGATATGTGGTGAGAACTTTGAACCCACAACGGCTTTACAGAAGTTTATAACGTACAGCGGTACAATTAAAAAATCATATTTTTTACACAAAAATGATCTTTTCACCCCAATTTTTATTTTCCCAAGGGTAACAGGACCCTAAAAGTTATTGTGCAATTTGTCCTGAGTACGCTGATATCCCACATGTGGGGGTAAACCACTATTTGGGCGCATGGCAGAGCTCGGAAAGGAAGCAGCGCCATTTGACGTTTTTGGCTGGAATTGAGATTGGACATCATGTCGCGATTGGAAAACCCCTGATGTACCAAAACAGTGGAAACCCCCCACAAATGACAACATTTTGGAAACTAGACTCCCTAAGTAACTTATCTAGATGTGTGGTGAGAACTTTGAACCCCCAAGGGCTTCACAGAAGTTTATAACATACAGCGGTACAATTAAAAAATCATATTTTTTCCACAAAAATGATCTTTTTCATCCGCAATTTTTATTTTCCCAAGGGTAACAGGACCCCAAAAGTTATTGTGCAATTTGTCCTGAGTACGCTGATACCCCACATGTGGGGATAAACCACTATTTGGGCGCATGGCAGAGCTCCGAAGGGAAGCAGCGCCATTTGACGTTTTTGGCTGGAATTGAGATCGGACATCATGTCGCGATTGGAAACCCCTGATGTACCTAAACAGTGGAAACCCCCCACAAATGACACCATTTTGGAAACTAGACCCCCTAAGGAACTTATCTAGATGTGTTGTGAGAACTTTGAACCCACAAGGGCTTCACAGAAGTTTATAACATACAGCGGTACAATTAAAAAATCATATTTTTTCCACAAAAATGATCTTTTCACCCTCAATTCTTATTTTTCCAAGGGTAACAGGACCCTAAAAGTTATTGTGCAATTTGTCCTGAGTGCGCTGATACCCCACATGTCGGGGTAAACCACTATTTGGGCGCATGGCAGAGCTCGGAAGGGAAGCAGCGCCATTTGGCGTTTTTGGCTGGATTTGAGATCGGACACTATGTCGCGATTGGAAAACCCCTGATGTACCAAAACAGTGGAAACCCCCCACAAATGACACCATTTTGGAAACTAGACCCCCTAAGGAACTTATCTAGATGTGTGGTGAGAACTTTGAACCCCCAAGGGCTTCACAGAAGTTTATAACATAAAGCCTTACAATTAAAAAATCATATTTTTTCCACAAAAATGATCTTTTCACCCTCAATTCTTATTTTTCCAAGGGTAACAGGACCCTAAAAGTTATTGTGCAATTTGTCCTGAGTACGCTGATACCCCACATGTGGGGGTAAACCACTATTTGGGCGCATGGCAGAGCTCGGAAGGGAAGCAGCGCCATTTGACGTTTTTGGCTGGAATTGAGATCGGACACCATGTCGCGATTGGAAAACCCCTGATGTACCTAAACAGTGGAAACCCCCCACAAATGATACCATTTTGTAAACTAGACCCCCTAAGGAACTTATCTAGATGTGTGGTGAGCACTTTGAACCCCCCAGTGCTTCACAGAAGTTTATAACGCCCGGGCATGAAAATAAAAAATTCGTATTTTTTCCACAAACATGATCTTTTAGTCACCATTTTTTTTATTTTCCCAAGGGTACCAGGAGAAATTGGACCCCAAAAGATGTTGTACAATTTGTCCTGAGTATGCTGATACCCCATATGTGGGAGAAAACTACTGTATGGACACACGTCGGGGCTCGGAAGGGAAGTAGTGACGTTTTGGAATGCAGACTTTGATGGAATGGTCTGCGGGTGTCATGTTGCCTTTGGAGGGCCCCTAATGTACCTAAACAGTGGAAACCCCCCACAAATGACCCCATTTTGAAAACTAGACCCCCAAAGGAACTTATCTAGATGTGAGGTGAGCACTTTGAACCCCCAAAGGCTTCACAGAAGTTTATAATGCCAGGGCATGAAAATAAAAAAATCGTATTTTTTCCACAAACATGATCAATTAGTCCCCAATTTTTTTATTTTCCCAAGGGTAACAGGAGAAATTGAACCCCAAAAGTTGTTGTCCAATTTGTCCTGAGTACGCTGACACCCCATATGTGGGAGAAAACTACTGTATGGACACACGTCAGGGCTCGGAAGGGAAGTAGTGACATTTTGGAATGCAGACTTTGATGGAATGGTCTGCGGGTGTCAGGTTGCCTTTGGAGAGCCCCTAATGTACCTAAACAGTGGAAACCCCCACAAATGACCCCATTTTCGAAACGAGACCCCCTAAGGAACTTATCTAGATGTGTGGTGAGCACTTTGAACCCCCAAGGGCTTCACAGAAGTTTATACTGCCCGTGCATGAAAATAAAAAAATCGTATTTTTTCCACAAACATGATCAATTAGTCCCCAATTTTTTTATTTTCCCAAGGGTAACAGGAGAAATTGAACCCCAAAAGTTGTTGTCCAATTTGTCCTGAGTACGCTGACGCCCCATATGTGGGAGAAAACTACTGTATGGACACACGTCGGGGCTCGGAAGGGAAGTAGTGACGTTTTGGAATGCAGACTTTGAGGGAATGATCTACGGGTGTCATGTTGCCTTTGGAGAGCCCCTAATGTACCTAAACAGTGGAAACCCCCCACAAATGACTCCATTTTGGAAACGAGATCCCCTAAGGAACTTATCTAGATGTGTGGTGAGCACTTTGAACCCCCAAGGGCTTCACAGAAGTTTATAATGCCCGGGCATGAAAAGAAAAAAATCGTATTTTTTCCACAAACATGATCAATTAGTCCCCAATTTTTTTATTTTCCCAAGGGTAACAGGAGAAATTGAACCCCAAAAGTTGTTGTCCAATTTGTCCTGAGTACGCTGACGCCCCATATGTGGGAGAAAACTACTGTATGGACACACGTCGGGGCTCGGAAGGGAAGCAGTGACGTTTTGGAATGCAGACTTTGAGGGAATGTTCTGCGGGTGTCTTGTTGCCTTTGGAGAGCCCCTAATGTACCTAAACAGTGGAAACCCCCCACAAATGACTCCATTTTGGAAACGAGACCCCCTAAGGAACTTATCTAGATGTGTGGTGAGCACTTTGAACCCCCAAGGGCTTCACAGAAGTTTATAATGCCCGGGCATGAAAAGAAAAAAATCGTATTTTTTCCACAAACATGATCAATTAGTCCCCAATTTTTTTATTTTCCCAAGGGTAACAGGAGAAATTGAACCCCAAAAGTTGTTGTCTAATTTGTCCTGAGTACGCTGACGCCCCATATGTGGGAGAAAACTACTGTATGGACACACGTCGGGGCTCGGAAGGGAAGCAGTGACGTTTTGGAATGCAGACTTTGATGGAATGGTCTGCGGGTGTCATGTGCGTTTGGAGAGCCCCTGATGTACCTAAACTATTGAAACTCCCCACAAGTGACCGCATTTTGGACACTAGACCCCCCAAGGAACTTATCTAGATGTGTGGTGAGCACTTTGAACCCCCAAGTGCTTCACAGAAGTTTTTAACGCTCGGAAGTGAAAATAAAAAAATCATTTTATTCCACAAAAATGATATTTTTGCCCCCAATTTTTTATTTTTCTAAGAGTAACAGGAGAAATTGGACCCCAAAAATTGTTTTGCAATTTGACCTGAGTAGGCTGATACCCTACATGTGGGGGTAAAACAGTGTTTGGGCGCATGGCAGAGCTTGGAAGGGAAGGAGCACCATTTGACTTTTTCAACTCAGAATTGGCTGGAATTGAGATCAGACGCCATGTTGCATTTGGAGAGCCCCTGATGTGCCCAAACAGTGGAAACCCCCAATTCTAACTCCAACCCGAACCCCAACACACCCCTAACCCTAATCTCAGCCCTAACCCTAACCCTAGCCCTAACCCTAGCCCTAACCCTAACCCTAACCCTAACCCTAATGGAAAAATGGAAATAAATACATTTTTTTTATTTTATTATTTTTCCCTAACTAAGGGTGTGATAACGGGGGTTTGATTTACTATTTATGGCGGTTTTTATATTTGGCAGCTGTCGCACGCTAAAAGACGCTTTTTATTGTAAAAATAGTGTTCGCATCACCACATATTGAGAGCTATAATTTTTCCGTATTTTGACCCACCGAGTCATGTGAGGTCTTATTTTTTGCAGGACGAGTTGACGTTTTTATTGGTACCATTTTCGGGCACGTGACATTTTTTGATCGCTTTTTATTCCGATTTTTGGGACGCAGAATGAACAAAAACCAGTCTTTCATGAATTTCTTTTGGAGGGGTGCTTTTACACCGTTCCGCGTGCAGTAAAATTGATAAAGCGGTTTTATTCTTCGGGTCAGTACGGTTACAGCAATACCTCATTTAGGTCGTTTTTTTATGTTTTGTCGGTTTTATGCAATGAAAACTATTTTATATAAAAAATAATTATTTTTGCATCGCTTTATTCTGCGAGCTATAACTTTTTAATTTTTTTGCTGATGACGCTGTTTTGCAGCTTGTTTTTTGCGGGACAAGATGACGTTTTCAGCGGTACCATGGATATTTATATGCGTCTTTTTGATCGCGCGTTATTACACTTTTTGTTTGGCAGTATGATAATAAATCATTATTTTTTGCTTCGTTTTTTATTTTTATTTTTTAAGGGGTTCGCTAAAGGGGTTAACTAATGGGACAGTTTTATAGGGCGGGTCGTTACGGACGCGGCGATACCTAATATGTGTACTTTTATTGTTGTTTTTTTTATTTCCAAAAAAAGGATTTATTTGGGGGAATATTTTTTTTTTTTTTCTAATTTATTTGGCGATTTTTTTTAATTTATTTTAACACTTTTATTTTTTATTTTTTTAACTTTATTAAATAGTCCCAGGTGGGACATCACTGTCCTGTGACAGATCGCCGATCTGTCACATCACAGATCACTGTGACAGATCAGCGATCTGTCACAGGCAGTGCAGAAGGCTTCCTCACTCCTGCGCTTTGCAGGCACTGAGGAAGCCAGCTTCCTGCAGGCCCCCGAAGGCCCCCGTCGCCATCTTGGATTCGGGGGCCTGCAGGAAAGGAGCCCCCCGCAGCAGCGCTGCACATTGCGCTGCTGTGGGGGGCTCAGGGAAGCACGGAGGGAGCCCCCTCCCTGCTGATGCTTCCCTTTAACCCCCGGTACACCGCGATCGTGTTTGATCACGGTGTGCAAGGGGTTAACGTGTCAGGGGCGGTCCGTGACCGCCCCTGACACATTGTGCCGGGTGTCAGCTGTGATAATCAGCTGACACCCGGCCGTGATCAGCGTCGCTCACCACGTGGGCGCCGCTGATCGCGGTAGACGTACTATCCCGTCCATGGGCATAAGGGCCCGGGTCCCATGGACGGGATAGTATGTTGGATGTCAGGAAGGGGTTAACATAGTCAATATCTTTGTAACTCTGAACGTCTTAAAAAAAATTAATTCCTGCTATTCCATTTGATTGGGCTAAACCTCTATGCCTTTAATGTCTCCTCCACCTCCCCCAATACATTCTACCTTATTCTTAGTTGTTTTCCTTCATGTAGAATTAACCTACAAGGAAAGTAAGGGTTTATTTTCATTCCGATATTTGTGTCCCATTGACTTGCATTGGTTTCCGGTATCGGAATCGGCAATATCCGATACTGATCTGATCCAATCCGATCTGATATTTCTCGATATCGGAAGGTATCACTCAACACTAATGATGACATTGCAGGAAGGGGTTAACAAAAATGCATCAGCTCTGTTTTGAATTTCCCATTCAGTGTTCAATGACACAATTTGACAATTATTCTGACTTTTCCACCTCTATGTATGTTTCAATATTTGGATTTTTTTTCTGCAGGTCATGTTAAAGGCAATATCTTGATTGACCTCAGTGTTGGTTCCTTGGTTCATCATTTGTTTGCAGCCTGTGACTTTTTCAAGCACATCATAGTGCTGAAGATGAGAGACAGATGCATCATGGAGCTGAAAAGATGGGTGGACGAACGTACTGGAGCGTTTGATTGGAACCATGCCACAAAACTTCATGTAGATAGAGTGGGAAAGAGGTGAAGTATATGTCCATAAATTAGGAAAACCCTCTGATGTCATTTTTGAATACCAAAGATATGAAAGCCGTTTTTAGTGTAATATCATTAATATCTATGGTTTACCTGATGTTACAATGCTCAATGTTTGTAGCTGTAGAATAAAAGGCACTGTTGGAAGGGTACAGTAGGGCTCTGCTCATATCATGTTTTGGTTAGAGATATAAATTGGGAGCATCCCAAACCTCAGCTCTAATGTATATATCCAACGTATTCAGCTGATTCCCCATATAGAGGCAAATGGTTGCCATTGACCAAGGTTGAAAAATTAGTTTTCCAAGGTATAATTTTTTTGCAGTGGCCACTGTACCAGAAAGACCAATTTTTGGCACTTTCCTGTTGAGTTAAAAAGTTTTGTCAGCATCTAATATTTTAAGAGAAAGCAATAAAACACTATTTTGGTTTCAGTTAGGAGAATGGGGACCTATGTCTACCTTCATTGCATTTGAAGGGAAAAAGAGCATTTTTTATCCACAAACTGTGTGAAAAGATAAGAAGTTATAAGCATAATATTTTGTGCTTCAGTCTTGGTTGAATTCAAGTATTTTCCCAACTGGAAGCCGATGATCCAGCACCAACCACTGAGCTCTAATGTCATCCCATTCAATGTGCGACAGTCACTTTCATCACGTTTCCCATTTCTTTCAGTGATCAGTTACAGGACAGAGTAGGAAAAGTGCGATCAGCCCTTCAACATGTTGTGAAATGTAACCTTGAGAAAGAAAATATGATGGAACCGATCGTCTTACCACTGGCAGATTGTGTCATGAGTGTCTGCCTCCTAGATTATATCTGCAAAAACCAAGGTAATTTCACGAATTATCTCAGGAAGTTCTCCTCATTGCTGAAACCTGGAGGACACTTCATATTAATTTCGTGTTTAGAGATGACATATTTCAAAGTCGGAAAAAACAAGTTCCATGCTTTCAGTTTTGATGCGGATTTCGCCAGAAAAGCTCTAGTTGCAGAAGGTTTTATCATTGACCGCTGTGTGATTAAGAAGAGAACGGCTGTGAGTGACCTTACTGACTATAAGGCTATGCTGTTCATTGCAGCTCACAGAGAGAAGTAGGTCTGAGATGTCACAATTTGAGTTTCCATGTCACGATATGTAAATCTTAAATTCTATCATTATCCTTAATCTGAATCTGGTGCGTGATACAAGTGTAAAAAAAACCTTATTGATCTGTCTTTATTGTAAAAACATGTTAATGATGATCCATTCATGTTTACTTTTTTGATGATGGGGTTGGATGTTTAGTTATAAATGTGCACACAATAAAGCAGTTTTAAGGCGACAGACGTTCGATTTATCTGTTTGTGTCATTTTGAAGCATAACATTTCTCACATTTACTTAGTATAAATTTTCCAAAAATTTACTTATGAACATTTTTCATATTGAGTGGGATGTGCCACATACTAAATACATAAAAGCATTCAGAATAAATCACGGTAAATGTTTAACAAATATTTAATGGCCATTTGCCAGTCATAAAATTGGCACCAATCAATGAAAGCAGATGGTTTAGAGAGTTAATTTTTAGGAAAAAGTTTCAATAAACCTCACAATTAGCATAAAAGGCCAAACAATTCCCATATAGCGTCAGTATTAGCTGTCCATCATATTATGTACAATACAGACTATCACATAACTGTTAAAAACCCAAAGGTATGAAATGGGATATAAACTGATGTGCATGCAGTGTGTAAGTGCACATTCACACTTGGCCGCTAAACTGAAAACAACAAAGACAGAAACATAATGATTAACCCCTTAGTGACAGAGCCATTTTGCAGCTTAATGACCAGGGCAATTTTTACAATTCTGACCACTGTCACTTTATGAGGTAATAACTCCTGAACACTTTAACGGATCCTGCTGATTCTGAGAATGTTTTTTCATGACATATTTTACTTCATGTTAGTGGTAAAACTTCTTAGATATGACTTTTGTTTATTTATGAAAAAAATATCTAAAAAATTTAGCAATTTTCAAACTTTACATTTTTATGCCCTTAAATCAGAGAGTCATATCACACAAATTTCTAATTAAATAGCATTTCCCACATGTCTATTTTACATCAGCACAATATTGGAAACAACATTTTTTTTTGTTAGGAAGTTATAAGGGTTAAAAATTGACCAGCGATTTCTCATTTTTACAACAAAATTTACAAAACCATTTTTTTAGGGACCACATCATATTTAAAGTCACTTTGAGGGGTGTACATGACAGAAAATACCCAAATGTGACATCATTATAAAAACTGGACCCCTCAAGGTGCTCAAAACCACATTCAAGAAGTTTATTAACCATTTACGTGCTTCACAGGAACTGAAGCAATGTGGAAGGAAAAAATTAACATTTAACTTTTTTTTGCAAGAAATTTACTTCAGAACCAATTATTTTATTTTCACAAGTGATAAAAGAGAAAAGGAACCACAAAATTTGTTGAGCAATTTCTCCTGAATACGCCGATACCCCATATGTGGGGGTAAACCACTTTTTGGGCGCACAGTAGAGCTCGCAAGGGAAGGGGCGCCATTTGACTTTTTCAATGCAGAATTGGCTGGAATTGAGATTGGACACCATGTTGCGTTTGGAACAAAAATGATATTTTTGCCCCCAATATTTTATTTTACCAAGGGTAGCGATAGAAATTGGAACCCAAAAGTTGTTGCGCTATTTGTCCTGAGTATGCTGATACCCCATATGTGGGGGTAAACCTCTGTTTGGGTGCATGGTAGGGCTCGGAAGGGAAGGAGCACCGGTTGACTTTTAATCTCAAAATTGTGAGATCGGATGCCATGTCGGGTTTGGACATGTGGCCTAAACAGCAGAAACCCCTCAAAACTGACCCGATTTTGGACACTACACCCCTCAAAGATTTTATCCAGGGGTATATTGAGCATTTTGAACCCACAGGTTCGACACAGAATTTGATAGCATTAGGTCGTCATATTGAAAAAGTTCATTTTTTTCCACAAAAATCTTGGTTTAGACCTGCATTTCTCACTTTTGTCAGAGATTACACCAAAAAGTGGACTTCACAATTTGCTACCCACTTACTTATGAGCGTGACGATATCCCATATGTAGTCCAAAAGTTCTGTTTGGACAAACTGCAGTGCTCAGCCAGGAAGGGGACAATGTGACAAATTTGGCTTTATTTGAAAATCCTTTCAGGAATTATTACTCACAGAGGGAGGCATGCTCCTAAAAATACATTGGCTGATTATAAAATTTGGTCTTGCTAACAAAACAGTTGTCCCGCATTTGCGTATATTGTATCAGGAAGAATAAACTGTAGTGGAATGAAGGGCAAAATTTGGAGGAAAATGGAGCCAACTATGTGGCAAAGCTGAGTTTGTTCCAAAGATGAAAGAACACCAGCAGGGCTAGAATGGCAGACACTTTCAGAGACAGGTCGTACAACATCATTTTAGCTCCATCAATCCCTATATTGAGAGAAGAATGTGTCAATAGATGTGGTGCACCATAGCAAGCTCCCACCCGCCAAGGTCAGAACCGCTATGTGCACAAAACAACCAATCCCCTACAGAATCTGTATTGTCTGGTACCAGAGGTTCGGCAAGAACCGTACGGTAAAGTCCATAGTGTATAAGTACGGAACTTGCTTATTTTTAGAAATCCTCCAATAAAATGATTATGCCCGTATCACCAACATAAATATAAGTAATATAAATGGAAGCCAAAGATTTGTATAGCAAGACAGTCGTAAAAACAGTCAAAGTTAGATAAATGGTCAAAAATGTTTGTGAGTAATTAAGTCTTAGAATTAATTTTCAGATGACCTGACTTTTCAAGAACATTTGTGGGGTCCACACTCTGGGTTGTACGGACATGGGTACGTGGATGAGAATTTGTTGGAATAGTAGTTTGGTATGGGATTGTTCAAGTGTTGGAATTAATTGTGGAATGAGGTAAAATGGAATCTACTAATGAAAATATTCTCTATTGCTTGTTCCAAATTACTCTACTGGGGCCACTAAGCAGAAAATAAAACTTATATAGAAAAAAACTAATAATTGTAGGTGGTGTAGTAGGTTTCAAAGCAGGGGGAGATACAAAGGCCTGGTTGGGATGGGCATGTGGGGCAATAGCACCGGAAATCACTCCTTTTGCCATGCTTCCTGCAAACCCGGCATCATTTTTGAGGATACCTTTGGGTGGGAGTGACAGGGATAGGGAGAGGAAAATGGCGCTCTGCAAGTCTCTGGGAATCCTCAGACTCAAAGGCTTCCCCCAGTGCCATTGACTCAAACATGAGGCCCTCAATTTTTTCCTGAAACTGTAGGAATGTAAGGGGTCCTTGGGATTTTTTATACAGGACAAAGCTGTTGTATGTGGCAGTTTGAATGTGTTCGATTGCCACCTATTTGTACCAGGCCCTGGTCTTCCGCTTGACCAGGTATGGTTGCAGAACCTGGTCTGATAAGTCAACGCCACCCATAAATTTATTTTAGTCTGTGTCGCAGACCAGTTTTATGTTATCCCTGGCCATCACAGTGGTGTCCGCATGCAGTGGGTTAGCATGTAGAAGTCCTTCGTGTCATTCCACTTCACTGCAAGAAGTTGGTCACTTGCAAGTGATAAAGACACCCCCTTCTCCAAATGTCTGGACACCAACTGTGATGGAAACCCCACTCTGTTTTTCCTGATTGTCCCACAGGTCCCTGTATTTGCAGCGTGGAGGGATTTATATAGGGGGATGCTTGTGTAATAGTTGTCCATATACACATGGTACCCTTGAGTTAGAAAGGACATCATTAGCTGCAACACAAGTTTGCATGGGATGCCAATTGTCTGGGGGGCAGTTTGGGGGGTTTATTTGGCGGTCCCTACCTTCATAAATTAGGAAGGTGGAAGTGTACCCTAATGAGTGCTCACAAGTTTTGTATAATTTGATTCCGTATTTGGCACGCTTAGAGGGGATAAATTGGCGGAATGACAGCTGTCCCTTGTAGCTCATCAAGAACTCGTTGACTGCCACATTTTTCTCTGGGGTATAGGAATTTAGAAATGAATTTTGCAGGATGGAAATTAGGGTCTCAATTTATTTAGCCAATCATAATTGTGGTCACTTCTTGGGGGGCTTGGGAATTGTCACTGAAGTGGTGGAATCACATCAGGGCTTCGTAACAGACTCGGGACATGACGGCTGCAAATACAGTGGTGCTGTGGACAGCTTTTGTTGCCCAGTAAGGCTAGGTTCAAATTGTGTTAGGGGCATCCGTTTAACGTATCCGTTAAATGGATGCACTAATGACGCGCCCCAGAGGCCGTGGGATACTCGGCGCCGGGCCCGTTAACTTCAATGGGAAATGTCACAGTAGCAGGGACCCGGTCCGTGGCCTCAGGCAGTCATGTAAAAGGGGTAGAATTGAATGTTAATAAAGTTTATGTAGTGATTCGTGACACCAGTTGGAGTGTTCAACTGTAGTATAGCCAGCACTGCAGATGATCCCTGGGGGAGTAGATGGTGATGGCAGTGAAGATGTTAAACCCGCTCCAACCAGGGCAGACCCCAGAGATTGTGATGAAAGTAGAAGGCAAGGAGTAACAAAGCAGGAGACAAGGAAAGTCACTTTATCATTTATTGTAGTTCAGGTGCCGTTCAGAGGAGATATTACAACTCTCACCAGGTTACAGTCTGCTCTGGAGAATGGGAGTTAACCTTCCCTCTCTGCTGTGACTCAGTGTAGGCTCCCTGCTATTCAAATCCCTTCTGGGACCAAGGCTTCCCGGAGTTTAGAACTTCCAATATTGCCTCTACTCACTGTGTATTTCTCATTCAGCAATTTGCAGCTTGGATCCTTTCCTTTTGTGAAGCAGCTCAAGTTCCTTCTTGCACAATCCTTCACTGATCCTAGGTTGTTTCAGTATTTCCAAGGGAAAACACTTTTCTGCTGGTCATATAATCCCACACAGTCTCTCAGCTTACCACCCTGCTGTGAAAGCATGGATGGTCTAGGGGCTGGCACCCTGATGCTTCTTAGCTCTCACTCCTGGATCAGGCACATGTCTCATGGCTCCCAAGAGCGTTCTTCTTCTCCACACTGAAAACAACCAGTCTCGACTCCTCCCCCTCCCAGTTAGGGTGTGTCTGCAAAGCTCTAAGCTTCAGACAAGTGAGGGAGGGAGGAGAATTGTGTGTGTGTGCTGTGGTCTCTAGCAGAGCAAGCATAACTCCCATTGCTCACAAAACACATACAAAACAGTAAATATTTAACCCTTTTGTGGCGGTAATGACACAGGGTGCCACACTAACGCTTATGTCATTTTTGACATCTTTTGTGCCTTAGAGCTAACGGTATGCGCTAACGCATGGTAGCATTTTGCTACCATGCGTTAGCCATACAGGTCTATGCACAGCGCACACGTCCGTTCGCTGTGTGCTATACCCGATGCACCCGAAAACGCTGCAGACTGTGTTTGAGGGTGCATCATAAAGTAATGCATCATCGCTAACGCATGCCGATATCGGGATGCGTTACTATAATGGGTGTGTTAATGCACCCGTTACATAGCATTAGTGCCGCTATGTAACGGCTGCGCTCAACGCATGGCCCCATCGCAATGTGAACCTACCCTAAGAGCATAATGTGTTTTATTTTTACTAAACCCATATTAACCCCTTTCTGACATCAGATGTACTATCCCGTCCATGGGACCCGGGCCCCTATGCCCATGGACGGGATAGTACGTCTAGCGCGATCAGCTGCGCCCACGTGGTGAGCGCCGCTGATCGCGGCCGGGTGTCAGCTGATTATCACAGCTGACACCCGGCACAATGTGTCAGGGGTGGTCACGGACCGCCCCCGACACGTTAACCCCTTGCACACCACGATCAAACATGATCGCGGTGTACCGGTGGTTAAAGGGAAGCATCGGCAGGGAGGGGGCTCCCTCCGTGCTTCCCTGAGCCCCCCACAGCAGCGCAATGTGAAGCGCTGCTGCAGGGGGGGCTCTTTCTCTGCAGGCCCCTGAATCCAAGATGGCGACGGGGGCCTTCGGGGGCCTGCAGGGAGCTGGCTTCCTCAGTGCCTGCAAAGCGCAGGCATGAGGAAGTCTGCAGCAGTGCCTGTGACAGATCGCTGATCTGTCACAGTGATCTGTGATGTGACAGATCAGCGATCTGTCAAAGGACAGTGATGTCCCACCTGGGACTATGAAATAAAGTAAAAAAAAAGTCACCAAATAAATTAGAAAAAAAATAAAAAAATTCCCCCAATAAATCCATTTTTTGGAAATAAAAAAAAAACAATAAAAGTACACATATTAGGTATCGCCGCGTCTGTAACGACCCGCCCTATAAAACTGTCCCATTAGTTAACCCCTTTAGCGAACCCCTTAAAAAATAAACATAAAAAACGAATCAAAAAATAATGATTTATTATCATACCGCCAAACAAAAAGTGCAATAACGCGCGATCAAAAAGGCGCATATAAATATCCATGGTACCGCTGAAAACGTCAGCTTGTCCCGCAAAAAACATGCTGCCAATCAGCATCATCAGCAAAAAAATAAAAAAGTTATAGCTCGCAGAATAAAACGATGCAAAAATAATTATTTTTTATATAAAAATAGTTTTCATTGCATAAAACCACCAAAACATAAAAAATGACCTAAATAAGGAATCGCTGTAACCATACTGACCCAAAGAATAAAACTACTTTATCAATTTTACCGCACACAGAACGGTGTAAACGCACTCCCCCAAAAGAAATTCATGAAACGCTGGTTTTTGTTCATTCTGCGTCCCAAAAATCGGATTAAAAAGCGATCAAAAAATGTCATGTGCCCCAAAATGGTACCAATAAAAACTACAACTCGTCCCGCAAAAAATAAGACCTCACATGACTCGGTGGGTCAAAATATGGTAAAATTATAGCTCTCAATATGTGGTGAAGCAAAAACTATTTTTACAATAAAAAGCGTCTTTTAGCGTGTGACAGCTGCCAAAAATAAAAACCGCCATAAATAGTAAATCAAAACCCCTTTATCACCCCCTTAGTAAGTGAAAAATAATAAAATTAAAAGAAAATGTATTTATTTCCATTTTCCCATTAGGGTTAGGGTTAGGGCCAGGGTTAGGGCCAGGACTAGGGTTAGGGCTGAGATTAGGGTTAGGGATGTGTTGGGGTTCGGGATGGAGTTAGAATTGGGGGTTTCCACTGTTTGGGCACATCAGGTGCTCTCCAAATGCAACATGGCGTCTGATCTCAATTCCAGCCAATTCTGAGTTGAAAAAGTCAAATGGTGCTCCTTCCCTTCCAAGCTCTGCCATGCGCCCAAACAGTGTTTTACCCCCACATGTAGGGTATCAGCCTACTCAGGACAAATTGCAAAACAACTTTTGGGGTCCACTTTCTCCTGTTACCCTTAGGAAAATAAAAAATGGGGGCAAAAATATCATTTTTGTGGAAAAAAATGATTTTTTTATTTTCACGCCCGAGCGTTATAAACTTCTGTGAAGCACTTTGGGGTTCAAAGTGCTCACCATACATCTAGATAAGTTCCGTGGGGGGTCTAGTGTCCAAAATGGGGTCACTTGTGGGGAGTTTCAAAAGTTTAGGTACATCAGGGGCTCTACAAACGCACATGACACCCACAGACCATTCCATCAAAGTCTGCATTCCAAAACATCACTACTTCCCTTCCGAGCCCCGACGTGTGTCCATTCAGTAGTTTTCTCCCACATATGGGGTGTCAGCATACTCAGGACAAATTGGACAACAACTTTTGGGATTCAATTTCTCCTGTTACCCTTGGGAAAATAAAAAAATTGGGGACTAATTGATCATGTTTGTGGAAAAAATACGATTTTTTTATTTTCATGCCCGGGCATTATAAACTTTTGTGAAGCCCTTGGGGGTTCAAAGTGCTCACCACACATCTAGATAAGTTCCTTAGGGGGTCTAGTTTCCAAAATGGGGTCATTTGTGGGGGTTTCCACTGTTTAGGTACATTAGGGGTTCTCCAAAGGCAACATGACACCCACAGACCATTCCATCAAAGTCTGCATTCCAAAACGTCACTACTTCCCTTCCGAGCCCCGACATGTGTCCATACAGTAGTTTTCTCCCACATATGGGGTGTCAGCGTACTCAGGACAAATTGGACAACAACTTTTGGTGTTCAGTTTCTCCTGTTGCCCTTGGGAAAATAAAAAAATTGGGGACTAATTGATCATGTTTGTGGAAAAAATACGATTTTTTTATTTTCATGCCCGGGCATTATAAACTTTTGTGAAGCCCTTGGGGGTTCAAAGATCTCACCACACATCTAGATAATTTCCTTGGGGGGTCTAGGTTCCAAAATGGTGTCATTTGTGGGGGTTTCCACTGTTTTGGTACATCAGGGGTTTTCCAATCGCGACATGGTGTCCGATCTCAATTCCAGCCAAAAACGTCAAATAGCGCTGCTTCCCTTCCGAGCTCTGCCATGCGCCCAAATAGTGGTTTACCCCCACATGTGGGGTATCAGTGTACTCAGGACAAATTGCACAATAACTTTTGGGGTCCTGTTACCCTTGGGAAAATAAAGATTGGGGGTGAAAAGATCATTTTTGTGGAAAAAATATGATTTTTTAATTGTACCGCTGTACGTTATAAACTTCTGTGAAGCCCTTGTGGGTTCAAAGTTCTCACCACATATCTAGATAAGTTCCTTGGGGGGTCTAGTTTCCAAAATGGGGTCACTTGTGGGGGGTTTCCACTGTTTAGGTACATCAGGGGCTCTCCAAATGTGACATGGCGTCCGATCTGAATTCCAGTCAATTTTGCATTGAAAAAGTCAAACTGCACTCCTTCCCTTCTGAGCTCTGCCATGCGCCGAAACAGTCGTCCCCCCCCCCCACATATCAGGTATCAGTGTACTCAGGACAAATTGCACAATAACTTTTGCAGTCCAATTTCTCCTGTTACTGTTGGTAAAATAAAAAAAATTGAAACTGAATTTTTTTTTGTGAAAAAAAGGTAGATGTTTCATTTTTTTTTTAAATATTCAAAAAAATTCCTGTGATGCATCTAAAGGGTTAATTAACTTCTTGAATGTGGTTTTGAGCACCTTAAGGGGTGCAGTTTTTAGAATGGTGTCACTTTTGGGTATTTTCTATCATATAGACCCCTCAAAGTGGCTTCAAATGTGATGTGGTCCATAAAAATAAAATGGTGTTGCAAAAATGAGAAATCGCTGGACATCTTTTAACCCTTATAACTTCCTAACAAAAAAAAATTTTGGTTCCAAAATTGTGCTGATGTAAAGTAAACATGTGGGAAATGTTAGTTATCAAGTTTTTTGTGTGCCGTATCTCTGTGATTTAAAGGCATAAAAATTCAAATTTGGAAATTTGTTACATTTTCAAAATTTTCGCCAAATTTCCGTTTTTTTCACAAATAAACGCAAGTTATTTGAATTAAATTTTACCACTGTCATGAAGTACAATATGTCACGAGAAAACAATGTCAGAATCACCGGGATCCATGGACGCGTTCCAGAGTTATGACCTCATAAAGGGACAGTGGTCAGAATTGTAAAAATTGGCCCCGTCATGAACGTGCAAACCACCCTTGGGGGTGAAGGGTTTAAGGGTAATGCCTAATTTTTTTTTTAATTTCAAGGACATTTTTGGGGATCCAGGAACGGGAACGAAAGGCAGTGGGTTTTTGCGAAATGTATTGTCGGGCGTATAGGTTTGTTTGGTGGACAATAAATTCTAGGACTTCAAATAACTAAAATCAAGTGGGCACCATCAACACATGATAGGAGTGGGATCACTCATTTGCATGAAAAACCATTGAAACCACAAAAGAGAGAGAAAGTATATACATAGACTAAGGATCACCACAAAATATGAAAGGATAACAAAGTTTTTCTTTTCAGACCAGCAAAAACACACACATGTTTTAAATGTTTCTAAAACGTCCACAAGAACATACATTATTGATCAAAAATTAAGAATACAATATTCAAGAAAGTGTCCAGTGGCTACAAAATCTCTTAATATACAGAGTTAATGCATAATATCATATAGAAAAATACTGCTAGATATATTACATGATAACATTCACACCTGAACAGCAGGAGGTAAAAACTGAATCTGGCAAGGACATAGTTAGTTAATAGGGCCTAGCCCAAAATGCCTCTGACCCCTGCACAATAGCATTAAGCCTAAAGAACTCACCCAATGAGTAAACTGAGTGAGAGCAGACAAAGATGTGAATAGAGGCATGCTGATACTTCACCCTAGACAGTCAAGAAGGTCACCCCATAACCCAGAGAGCAGTGATAATGCCAAGTGGAGAACACAGACCAAAGAAGACCCACGCGTTATGACACTCAAAGGTGTCTTTGTCAGGGTGAGTATAACTGGTCCAAAGAGTATGACTCTTATATAGCAACATAATTAGACAAAATTCTTACCAGGTGGCAGCTTGCAGCAGAAACAGAGGTATAGACCAGGGTTCCCCAACTCCAGTCCTCAAGGCCCAACAACAGATCATGTTCAGGATTTCCCTTATATTGTACAGGTGATGCAATTATCACCTGAACAATACTAAGGAAATCCTGAAAACATGATCTGTTGGTGGACCTTGAGGACTGGAGTAGAGGAACCCTGGTATAGACCACATGTCCCAGTATTGTGCTGCAGCCTGAAACAGACCCGGAGATTAAACACAGCGGGGGTCAGATTACTAATGCGCCAGCGCGATCTATATACCAAAACGAGAGTGAAAGAGATTTCTTAGCGTTTGCGCTGTCACTATCTGGGTAGATGAAGCACAGAAATTGAGCGCGGCAGAAGTCAATTTACTCAAGTGCCTGTGTGCACCATGTAGCAAAGCGAATATTAAAATATATATATATATATATTTCACTAGTGCATGCACTGTCAGAGCCCAGAATAAGGGAAATGCAGAGCGCAGAAGCGGATTTGTTGAAGTAGTGAAAAAAGCATACTGTTTAGCGCTAGCGCAGTTTGTGCCAAAAACAGCAAAGTGAAAAGGTGCAACTAACAAGCGCAATAAAGACGCATATGATAATATAAATAAATAGCAATCAACGAGCGCTGGTATATTAAGATAGCAAAATCACAAACATGAAATGCTGTCTAGCACATGTGCAGATGCTGTCAGGCTCACAACAGTGTAGTGGTAAAAGGATAGCTATGGAACTCATTTCAAGAGATGGCTACAAACATCCAGATAGGGCGGTGTGAACGATGGTCAAGGATCAAATAAAGAAATCCCCGAAAAAATACATGCATAAAGAAAAACTTATAAATAAGGATGTCTGACAAACCATATAGAAATAAATATTTAAAAATATTTTTGAAAAAAATATTGTTGAAAAAAATATTAAAAAGTTTTTTGGTCACAAAGCAACAAATAAATATTAATATACATCAGACAGAGTAGTGTGAATATGCAGCCATAAAGACAACCCTCGGCAGCATGGGGAATATAACCCCCCTTTAAGTAATATGGAAATATAGCAGATCTCCCATACAGACAATATGTCTAATTATATGATAATGTGTTGATAACATATGCATATACATGGAGACAATATAAAAAACATGAAGCACTTAATAGGGGTACAAATAGAAATTTAAAAATTTTTGAAAACAATTTAATTGGGATGAAGACCAAAAAGATCTACAGAGATTTTTTTTTAACTAAAAAAATGGGCATAAAAACATCCAGCGAGACCACAGCCGGGGTAGAGAGGGACTAAAAACAATGAAGTTCCCACAAAACCAAAAACCCCTGGTCACGTTAACTCAATTGCAACCACATTAGGGGTGGATAATAATAGGTTTTTGTAAAAACAAAATGAATTAGTTAATGGTTTACGTACCTTTTACAATTCCAAGACAAATTTTGCCCTCACGGAGGGTTCATTTAAACCCTGAAGTACCTTTACTGCTTCGAAAGCGGGGGCTATTCCAAAAACGAATATTAAAAATAACATGAATAAAAACAAAAATTGGGAACCAGTTAAGCAGAAAACTAGTGTAACACCTGCACAGGGAACTGTCAGAGCATCTACCGACATATGGGAACTTACAGACCCTAAGAAGAGTTTTGCAGTGGCTGTTAAACAGGGACCTACAGACACTAATCATTTTTCTCCTGAGTGGCAGAAGATTACAATTCCCAGGGACCCTTGTTTCAGGGAGATGATAGAAGCAGAGAGAAGGAGGGAATTGAGGGAGGAAGCTGTGAAGAAAGTGAAAGTAAATGTGCAGAGAAGGGAGAATGTGGCTGCTGTTTGCTATGAGAGACAGAGCGGTGTGGATCTTGATTCCCCTAAGTTGCAGAGTGTGGGGTACCCTGTGGAGATATTCATGTTGCTGGAGAAGATCCAGAGAGTCCTGCCGGCACTCCCATCGCATAAAGGTCTAAATCCTGCAGCCCCCAGCTGGAGTCCGGCCGTTAGAGACATAGTGAGTGCCCTTCTGAGACTTGTGGTTCTATCAGTGCTATTTACAGTGAGTACACGGCAACCTAGACTATTGACAGCAACATTCATCTAAGTGCACCCACGGTTGCTACTTTGTGTGTCAACATCCGCGGCAACTGGGCCCCAACGTTTGGACTGAGTCAATACAAAGGAGGGGGAACCTGCCACATTATATTTGCAGGGTTGGAGTTGAACTACATTGTGATGTGTATATGACTTTTATAGAGCACCGTTAATTGCATTGTATGTTTATCCCTTTAAACCCACCTCAATTCTGCTGCATAGCAATAAATCTGTTAAACTGTTTTACTCCTGTTTCCTGAGTGTGTACCGAGTTGTGGCAGGGGTTTCCCGAATCAGCCCCTGGCAGAAGATAACTGTCCTTCTGCAGCCCCAGAGACAGATCTCCAATCAAGATTCGGGTGGAGGCACAGCACCCTAGAGAGGTGAGATCCCCCCATAACACCCAGGGTACCGTGGTAGCCCTAAAGGGGTGTTACAGTGGAGGCACTGCTGAGATCAGAACTAACACAGGAGTATTTACCATGGAGACTTTAACAGAACGAGAAGCGGATTTGTGGTGCAGAGAGATGGATGTTACAGCTAAACAAAGCTTTGCAGTGAGTGGTGAGCTCTGTGATGCGTCTGATGAGGAAATACTGAAAATAGTCAACCGACTCACTGAACTTGCCCACCCTAAAGTGGTCGACCGCAGGAAGGAAAAAGGGGGACAGTTGCCCACAGTCCTGATCTCAACCATGCAGATCTTGAGGAAAGAATATTTCCCAACCATGATAGCCGTGTCCCCAGAGTATGGTCGACAATGGAGGATCACTTGGCCTACTGAGTCCGAAGTGGAGACCCGGCAACAGAAGTCCACCACTCAGCCTAGAAAGACTAGTGAAGGTCCGCCCTCTACACCATTTAGAGCCAGTCAGGAAGAGACAGCGGCCCCTGAAGATGTGCTTATGACAGCTATGGAAAAATTAGTTAGTCAGTTTGCAAAGATGCAGCCAGAAGGGAACTACCATCGTTCAAGAACTTTCTCAGAGCCCTCCCCACCCCTGCTGGAGAAGAAGGATATGAGACTTGGAGGGATGTCACTTTGCTGTGCTTAGAAGAGTGGCAGTGCACGGATGCCGTAAAGAAGCAGAGAATAGTAGAAAGTTTTAGGGGTACTGCTATGGAAGTGGTGCTGGCTGCTTGGCGGAGCAAGCCACAAGAAACCTATCAAGAATATAAGAGTGCTTTAGAAGATGCTTTTGGATCCCCTGAAGATGCTACTGATCTTCTCTATAAACTCCGTACCACCTACCAACTGCCAGATGAGAAGATATCCGACTATCTCTACTGACTAGACAAGCTGGTTCATAGAATAGTATCTAAAGTTGGAGTCAGCCCTAAAGAAGCTGACCAGTGTCATCTGGAACAAGTACTCAGAGGAGCTCTCACGCATGATCCAATTGCCCAGCGGATGAGGTCTTGTGACAGAGAGAAGATTCCTGGTTCTTTTCATGAGCTGCTTAAGGAAGTTTGCAAGGAGGAGGTTATTTTGGCAGCAAGAGAGAAGACATCCCCTCGGGTGACTACTGTTACCCTGAAGCCAGCAGCCGACTGCCGAGAGATGGAACTGCTGACAGTCATCGAGAAACAGGGGGAGCAGATTACACAATTGTTAAGTGCCCAGGCCAAGACAATACAGCGGCTACAAAATGTTGCGGAGGTAGCCGAGAAGAAAACCCTGGTTACAGGAAGCGAGAATGATGACCTCTGTAGAGTAAAGAGTAGGAAACCAGAAGGGTGCTTTGCTTGTGGTAGTCCAGACCATATGGCTCATCAGTGTCCGAAGAAGTGGAGCTCAAAGAACTCTTCACATCTTCCCCATCACACTCAGGGGCATTCAGGAAACGGGAAAGGGGGGCCAGTAGAACCCCATACGGTGCCCCCATCAGCAGCTAAGTCCTACTCTACCGCCCCATCCAATAGTGCCTCATCAGAAACACTGCCTGAAGGTTTAGTGGGACCAGCCCCACATGTCCCTGCATATATCAATGGTCAACCTTGAACAGTATTGCTGGATAGCGGATGTCAAGTGTCCATCATCTTCGAAGGATGGTATAAGAGATATTTATCCAACGTGCCTCTGAAACCGTTGTCTGGACTCCTGGTGTGGGGACTGAGTGAGCACAGCTACCCCTACAGAGGGTACGTGTCAGTGAAATTGCGATTCCTAAAGACTGTTGTTGGAGTGGATAGAGAGATACCCATCATAGCGTTAATCTGCCCGGAGGCAGAGGCAGATGAGAGACCAACACCTGTCATAGTGGGGACAAATGCTAACATCTTCCGTACGTTAGCTCAGTGGTGTCGGGAAATTGGGGTAGAAAATTATTCGCAGACCCTATCCATCCACCCAGTCTGTTTGGAAGCCTATGTGAAAGCGGAGGAGGAGAAGAAGAGGGAACTACAGCCTGAAAGCTTTGACCCTTGTTTTGAAGGAAGTGAGCTGGAAGGAGAAGACAGGAGGCTGGTCATCGACGGCATGATGATGCGGGGGGCAGTGTTCTCTCTGGATAAATGGTACATGGGCCTTGCCCAAGGAGTAGAGCATCGCATTCGGTTGAAGGATCAAAAGCCTTTCCGAGAGAGATCCCGAAGATTGGCTCCGGCGGATATCGAAGAAGTCAGGCGGCATTTACGTGGTATGCTGGACACAGGAGTCATCATAGAGTCTAGTAGCCCCTATGCTTCCCCTATCGTGATAGCAAGAAAAAAAAATGGAGCTATTCGGATGTGTGTGGATTAACGTACCTTGAACAAACGTACGGTCCCTGACCAGTACACTGTGCCCCGAATCGATGAAGCTTTGGATTGTCTGCAAAGGAGCCAATGGTTTTCTGTGTTAGATCTCTGGAGTGGTTACTATCAGATACCCATGTCAAAAGAAAATCAAGAGAAGACCGCTTTTATCTGCCCTATTGGGTTCTTCGAGTTTAAGAGACTGCCTCAAGGACTGACAGGTGCTCCGGCCACTTTTCAGAGATGTATGGACAAAGTGGTGGGGGACATGCAGGTATGTGAGGTCCTGGTTTATCTAGATGATCTTATTGTGGAACACTACCAGCGGTTGTTCAAGGTGCTGAATCGGTTGAAAGAGGCTGGGTTGAAGTTGTCCCTTGACAAGTGCCGAATTTGCCAGACGACTGTGAAGTATGTGGGGCACATAGTCAGCAGAGAAGGAATTTCCACCGATCTCGCCAAAGTGGAGGCTGTTGTAAACTGGCCTAAGCCCACCAAACTGAAGGAGCTTAGGTCCTTTTAAGGACTACCCAGCTCACAAACTTGAGTTTCTGGCTCTGAAATGGGCTGTAGTGGACATGCTGCATGACTACCTCTATGGGGTACATTTCATGGTTCATACTGACAACAATCTATTAACCTACGTGAGAACCACAGCAAAATTGGATGCCATGGGGCACCGATGGCTTGCCGCACTCTGTTTGTACGATTTCAGCTTGAAATATCGACCAGGGATCAGTAACATTGATGCAGACACCCTTTCTCACCTGCCCAGGGAACCCTTAATTGAGGAAGAGGGAGGATGGATAGAGGTCTCTGCCTCGGAGGTGAAGACTCTGTGCCATAGACATCAAACTAATGCCCTCCCTATGCAGTGCTGTGCTAAATTCTTGGGAGCATCCAGTGAAGCGCTCCCATTGTTGTACTGCTAAGTGACAAATGTGACCCCAGATTCTCTTCCTCAACTGACTCGTAATCAAGTTAGAAAGGTGCAGCAGGAGGATCGGTCGGTGGGGGTAGTCCGTTGGTGGGTCAAGAAGGGCTTGAGACCCGAGAAGAATGCATTGAGAACAAAGGAGTCTGTCTTGCTGACTCGGCAGCTAGATTCCCTAGTAGTAAGAAATGGACTACTATACCGGGAAGCAAAGCGCCAGAAGGGAGGAGTTCATAGACAGCTGGTGTTACCCACCCGATTTCGGAGGATGGTCATGAAGCCCCTGCATGATGATCATGGACATCTTGGCATCGAGAAGACCACGTGCCTTGTGGCGGACCGATTTTACTGGCCTCGGATGGAAGCGGATATAGAAGAAAACTGCAAATCATGCTCCCTGTTATGAATGGGTCACCGAGGAGAAAAATCAACACAAGCTAAGTCTCAGAAAACCAGAGAGGTTGGTAACTATGTAGATTGCAGATCCCTGATCCTAACCACACAACTAGCAGCAGTCGTGGAGCGTACCTACGATGAATCTAGATGCCTCATCACAACCGGAGGACTACATAAGCCTAAAGCAAGAAAAGGGGAAAACTAACTGCCCCAGAGCAGACCCCAAAGGAAAGACAGCCCCCACACATGTATTGACGGTGAGAAAAGATGAAAACACAAACACAGGCAGGAAAATAGGCTGAGCAAACGATGGGGCCAAACTTACTAGAAAGGACAGGAAAGGAAAGACACTGTCTGCAATCTGCCAAAAACCCTACAAAAATAATGTCCAACACTTCTGATAGCAAAATTAACCCTGAAGTCACTAGACTTCTCCCACTATATCAGCACTCTGAAATATTCTGAGACAGAGCAAAAAGAGGCCAATCTAATAAGGGACAAAAAAAGGCAAATTGGAAAATACAGATAAATAAGAGTGGAAATTCAGCACAGCCCCAGCCGGGGCTGGCTGACCACACAAAAAGCTGAATAGACCAAACAAAATCAAGTGTGAACATTAGCAGAAAAACTTAGCTTGAGAAGACTGGAACAGAGCTGAAGTCCAAGACCTGAGAAGAAGACTGAATCACCAGCGCCAGGATAGGACGTCGGCTGTCTTATATCCAGTCTGATACTCCAGAGATCCAATCGTTATCCTCATCATCAGGTGGCAGATCACTACCAATTAAACCAACCTCACTACCTCCTGTCACCACCAGAGGGAGAACGGAAGGAGAACTCTCAACTGGTGGAGCAGAAAATGAGTTCACAACAGCTCCCGGTGTGTGTTGAGAAAAACTTTGCCTTTGAGAACCGCCCCCTTGTGAACATTACCAGCGATGGCCCACTTGAGCTAGTGTGCATTGATTTCCTCTCCATCAAGCCTGATGAAAGTAATGTCAGTAATGTGTTTGTGGTCGGTCACTGATCATTTCACCCGATATGCCCAAGCTTACCCCACTAAAGATCAAAGGGCAATTACTGTGGCAAAAACCCTATGGGAGAAGTTCTTTGTACATTATGGGCTGCCAGCCCGCATCAATACTGATCAAGGAAGAGATTTTGAAAGTAGACTAATCAAGGGGATCTGTGGGATCAAGAAATCCAGAACCACCCCCTATCAATCCCAAGGGGACCCTCAACCCGAGAGGTTCAACCGTACCCTTTTGAATATGTTAGGCACTTTGGATCCCAGGAAGAAAGGACACTGGAGCAGGCATGTGAGTCAGTTGGTTCATGCCTACAATTGCACCACAAATGAGTCAACGGGATACTCGCCTTACTTCCTCATGTTTGGAAGACAGGCCCGGCTACCAGTGGATATCAGTTTTGGGACATCATTTGACAACTTTAATGAGATGACCTACTTAAAATATGTGTCCCAGCTACAAGATGATTTGAAAAAAGCTTACAGATTGGCAGAACAGGCCTCTGGGTCGTCAGGGAGGCGCAATAAGACTCGCTATGACTGTAGAGTTCGAGAACAAGTTTTACTGCCTGGAGATAGAGTCCTTATCCTACTTTTGGGCCTTCCTGGGAAGCACAAGCTTGCTGATCGGTGGTGTCCTGACCCTTATGTGGTGATGGAGGAGCTGCCTGGTGTCCTGGCCTACAGAGTAAAGCCTGAGAAAGGGGGCAAAGCTGTCAAAACCTATCATCGACACCATTTGTTGCCTGTGGGACAAAACATCCCTTTACCACCATTGCCAATTCAAGGAGGTCGTACCACCCCTCTGTGCAATAGGAGAAGTCGTAGGGGTGAACCCCCACCCCAGCTTGGGGTTGCCTTAGGAGGAAGTGACAGCGAGTCTGGGGATGAATGGGAAACCAACGATAAATGGAGCTACATATGGACCGAGGACCCATGCCCCATAGGCTCCGGCCCTGTAAACCTGACTCCTGAAGTTGAAACACGAAAAAAGGACACTTGTCAGGAGGCTAATGCACTCTGCCCACAGTTGGGGGAGAGTTCAGGAGAAGGACAATTATTGAATGGAGAAAATCATCTGGAGGAGCCCATTTTGGAGAGACAAGAGTCGGGGGCTGAGGAGGGGGCCCCCTTGGTACACACTCATCCCAAACGGGACGTTAGGCCACTCATGATGCTCACCTATGATAGAATGGGACATACCATTGAGGTCCCTAGGCAGATACCCCCTAATTCAAATTCTGTTTGGCCTTATTTCTCGGTATCTCCCATGTGTCCAGGTGGTTGTTTGTGTGCATGTAAATTTGGTGTTAGTCAGGATGCCCTAACCCCCCTTCATGTTTCAGGTGGTGAGTCCTCATATCGTGATGGGACACTTTTAATGACTCACCAGGGGGAGAATGTAACACCTCCACAGGGAACTGTCAGAGCATCTACCGACATATTGGAACTTACAGACCCTAAGAAGAGTTTTGCAGTGGCTGTTAAACAGGGACCTACAGATGTGACGCCCCTGAGGCTCAGTCGCCACAGAGATACTGCACCTCCTCCTGAGGTGTGGTGCCCACCTACCAGGTAAGGTGGAGGCTCCTAACCACGTTCCAAGACTCACACCCCACACAACAGGGTAGTTCAGCAAAGCCAGATTGCGGCTCTTGCTTAGAGTGTAGCAGAGCACCTATGGTGGCTCCCTGCTTGGAATACGAAACGTGCTGGGAGGTGGGTGGAGTTTACAATACATAACAGAGCGGGAATGTTGAGGATTTTAGGTCAGTCTGAGTAGGAAGTCACTCAGAGAGGAGTGAGGAGAGGAGATCCCTGGAAGAGGGATGGAGGAAGGAGTGCTGCAGCTGCCTCAGTGATCTGAGCCAGCTGGCACAGGAAAGGAAAGAAGGAGAAAGACGTAGAACAGAAGCCTGAGATTCCAAAAGAGAGAAAGACAAGTACGGAACGTAGGAGAAAGGGAACATACAGGACGTGGGTTAGAGGAAGAACCCTGCCTAGAAGTTCTAAGCGCAAGGCCGGGGCCCGGTCCCTGAGGTTGTATGGACACTAATGGTTCTGCGGCAGACACCGGTGGAGTAGTGGGCTGTAAATGCACTACTCCCATCTAAGACTTTGGGGCACAACAGCAACACGGATAGAGAGCCTGGACTCAGGAGTAAGGAGTCCCCGAAGCAGGCTACAGCTGTCTGCCTTACAAGTAGAGTTCTTGGGAACATCTTATAGGAGGAACTCCAGTGTAATTCAGTACTAGGAGATCTTCACACAAAAAGGCGCTATAGAGGAGACGTTCAGAAAGGCACATGTTGGCGGAGCGTGGGAAGGGAGCATTCCATCTTGCCAGGAGCTTGACTGAGTCCCTGACCTGGAGGACACGGCACGGAGGCAGGCACCTGTGTGTATTACAGACTGTGAGTAAAGCTTTGGAACTACAAGCCCTGTGTCCTCCACTGATTCTTGCGCCAACATACTCAGCACCGCTACATCTGGGTACCAGCCTCTACACCACTCGTGCCTCTCCTCTAACTTTACATCTATACTGCCCTGGGGTTACAGCTCCACCTGTGGGGTGCTTCACCATCTTGGCTGCAACACACCACCAGCCCCAGAGGATCTGCAAGCAGCGTCGGCTTAACATCTCACTTGCCGAACACCACAGGTGGTGTCACAAACTGTTCACTAAATTTCACCAATTCAATTTCCCACCATTACTTGGGCGCCCAGGGCCACGGTCCGGGTCACCGCTGCTGTGACACATTCCTCCTGACACCAGCCCGGTAACGAGTACCCTACAGCCCTGGGAGGGCGACCCACAGACACTAATCGTTTTTCTCCTGAGTGGCAGAAGACTACAATTCCCAGGGACCCTTGTTTCAGTGAGATGATAGAAGAAGAGAGAAGGAGGAACTTGGGGGAGGATGCTGTGAAGAAAGTGAAAGTAAATGTGCAGAGAAGGGAGAACGTGGCTGCTGTTTGCTATGAGAGACAGAGCGGTGTGGATCTTGATTCCCCTAAGTTGCAGAGTGTGGGGGACCCCGTGGAGACACCCATGTTGCTGGAGAGAGCAAAGATCCAGAGAGTCCTGCTGGCACTCCCATTGCATAAAGGTCTAAATCCTGCAGCCCCCAGCTGGAGTCCAAAGAATCCTCCGGCTGATAGAGACACAGTGAGTGCCCTTCTGATACTTGTGGTTCTATCAGCGCTATTTACAGTGAGTACACGGCAACCTAGACTATTGACAGCAACATTCATCTAAGTGCACCCACGGTTGCTACTTTGCGCGCTAACATCCGCGGCAACTGGGCCCCAACGTTTGGACTGAGTCAATACAAAAGAGGGGAAACCTGCCACGTTATATTTGCAGGGTTAGAGTTAAACTAGATTGTGATGTGTATATGACTTTTATAGAGCACAGTTAATTGCATTGCATGTTTATCCCTTTAAACCCACCTCAGTTCTGCTGCATAGCAATAAATCTGTTAAACTGTTTTACTTCTGTTTCCTGAGTGTGTACAGAGCTGTGGCAGAGGTTTCCCAAATCAGCCCCTGGGCAGAAGATAACTGTCCTTCTGCAGCCCCAGAGACAGAGCTCCAATCAAGATTCGGGTGGAGGCACAGCGCCCTAGAGAGGTGAGACCCCCCCATAACACCCAGGGTACCGTGGTAGCCCTAAAGGGGTGTTACACTAGGGTCATATCTTCCATTCCAGATGTGATTCCTTTACCAATACATAAGAAATGAACTTATGGGGCAGCTAGTGAGGAGATTACTTTATATAATTCTGAGGGGGATTTGTCCATCAGGGAGGAAGAGGAATCCAACAATTCACTCTTCTCTCTTTTTTCCCCCAATCCAGTAGAGTCTAATACAAAGCTACAGGAAACAATATGACCTCAGAGTCATATATCTCAACTGTGTCCTAGTATTTTCACAATACATGACACCACTGAATCACCTACAGTAATCTTTACACCACAGTAGTACAAGCACCAACTCCTTCTCCAGCAAATTCTAATATATGTTTTTTAGAGATTGTACCAAGAACAACACTACCACCCATGGAGGTAATTTTACCCAGTCTGGAGACCGGCTCGTTGGTAGCATCCCCAATACAGGTACAAAAGAAGAATCTGATTACAAAGTATTTTCCCCCAACACTGTTGCCAGCCTCAAAAATAAAAGGAGGACCAGAGGTTCTAGAGAAGGGAGAAAAGAAAGAAACTCTGGTGTTTCAAAAAGAGGGAGTGATATAAAAAAGAATAATACTGAACAGAATATGGGAAATAGCACAAAAAAATTATTAAATTTATCAAAACATCAACTTTCTAAGGATGAAGAAGCAATTTTATCTAAAGGTCTGGGTTTCTGTCCTACACAGAGAGCCAGGCCTTTTGATTTATTTCTAGATCTAAATAAATATGTCCGAAAATTAACACTTATTAGACATTTTGCTATTATGGATTGAACAGCAGGGTGCAAAGACACGGATGAAGTAAAAGCAGATACCATAACAACTCAGTAAAAGTATACATAACAATGTCTGTCCCAAATCCAATTTTAACCCCACCATTGAGGTAGCCATTTGAATACTCTTTATGCTTTAGTATCTGAGGAATTTCTGGGATTAAATAACACTGGAGGGAAAACTATACAAAAAGGGAAAACAGAAAATACGACTTAATAAGAAACGGACAAAAAAGGAATACAGGACCCGTTCAAAAAACTAACATTTCAAAGGAAGAAAAAGAAGACTTAAACAACTAAAGGACAATGATAAAATTGTAATTGGAGAGGCAGATAAAGGAGGGGGTATTGTCATTCAGGACCAAGATGACTATTTGGAGGAAGCACATAATATATTATTGGATGCAAAATACTACACAAAATTAGATGCTGATCCTTCTAAAAAACATATTGAAGAATACCATAGGTTGATAAACACTGCCTTTAACCTAAATATCTAATATATAAAGCTCAAGTGTGTGTATGTATGTATGTATGTATGTATGTGTGTGTGTGTGTATGTGTGTGTGTATGTCCGGGATAGGCATCCGCACCGTCGCAGCTACAGCCACAAAATTTGGCACAGTCACACGGCTGGACCCCAAGAGCGTCCTAAGCTATGTTGTGAGGTGAAATTTTAACCCAGCGCGTTCCAATTCACCAAACAATTTTGCCCCTATCTACATAATGGGGAAAAAGTGTGTGCGCTTCAAGCCCCGCCCCTCATTGTAATGTCATAATGCCCCTATCTACATAATGGGGAAAAAGTGTGTGCGTGTCAAGCCCCGCCCTCATTATGATGTCATAATGGTTGACTATGGAATGGAGGATGTGTGATGGGTATATGGGCACTGGACTATGGGATGGAGGATACGTATGATGGGTATATATGCACGGGACTATGGGATGGCGGATATGTATGATGGATATATGGGCACTCTACTATGGGATGGAGGATGTGTGATGGGTATATGGGCACTCTACTATGGGATGTAGGATATGTATGATGGGTATATAAGGGCATGGGACTATGGGATGGAGGATATGTATGATGGGTATATGGGCACGGGCCTATGGGATGGTGGATATGTATGATGGGTATATGGGCACGGGACTATGGGATGGAGGATATGTATGATGGGTATATGGGCACGGGACTATGGGATGACGGATATGTATGATGGGTATATGGGCACAGGACTATGGGATGGAGGATGTGTGATGGGTATATGGGCACTCGACTATGGGATGGAGGATATGAATGATGGGTATATGGGCACGGGCCTATGGGATGGTGGATATGTATGATTGGTATATGGGCCCGGGACTGTGGGATGGAGGATAATTATAATTTGTTATAACTAACTACAGTTAGTTACTATGCCCTGGCAGCGCGGGCTCTTCAGCTAGTTCTAAATAAAAGGGAAAAGCATTTCCTGACTAGCAAAAATCCGAATACAGCCCTCTTTTATCACCTGCCCAAGGTGCATAAAGATCCTGTGAAACCTCCCCGGAGACCAAACATTTTGGATATCGTATCATTAACCAGCCAGCTGTCGCATTATATCGACTTATACTTACAAGAACTAGTCAGAAAATTACCTTCTTTTCTCCTAAACTCCAGTCAATTAATAAAAGAATGTGAAAATTTTGTTTGGGAAGAAAAGTACATGTTTATATCTTTAGATGTACACGTAATATTGATCATATATTGGGAATCAATTCAGTTTCACATTTCCTTAATGGGATAGTATACAGTGGGGAAAAAAAGTATTTAGTCAGTCAGCAATAGTGCAAGTTCCACCACTTAAAAAGATGAGAGGCGTCTGTAATTTACATCATAGGTAGACCTCAACTATGGGAGACAAACTGAGAAAAAAAAATCCAGAAAATCACATTGTCTGTTTTTTTTTTCATTTTATTTGCATATTATGGTGGAAAATAAGTATTTGGTCAGAAACAAAATTTCATCTCAATACTTTGTGATATATCCTTTGTTGGCAATGACAGAGGTCAAACGTTTTCTGTAAGTCTTCACAAGGTTGCCACACACTGTTGTTGGTATGTTGGCCCATTCCTCCATGCAGATCTCCTCTAGAGCAGTGATGCTTTTGGCTTTTCGCTTGGCAACACGGACTTTCAACTCCCTCCAAAGGTTTTCTATAGGGTTGAGATCTGGAGACTGGCTAGGCCACTCCAGGACCTTGAAATGCTTCTTACGAAGCCACTCCTTCGTTGCCCTGGCGGTGTGCTTTGGATCATTGTCATGTTGAAAGACCCAGCCACGTTTCATCTTCAATGCCCTTGCTGATGGAAGGAGGTTTGCACTCAAAATCTCACGATACATGGCCCCATTCATTCTTTCATGTACCCGGATCAGTCGTCTTGGCCCCTTTGCATAGAAACAGCCCCAAAGCATGATGTTTCCACCACCATGCTTTACAGTAGGTATGGTGTTTGATGGATGCAACTCAGTATTCTTTTTCCTCCAAACACGACAAGTTGTGTTTCTACCAAACAGTTCCAGTTTGGTTTCATCAGACCATAGGACATTCTCCCAAAACTCCTCTGGATCATCCAAATGCTCTCTAGCAAACTTCAGACGGGCCCGGACATGTACAGGCTTAAGCAGTGGGACACGTCTGGCACTGCAGGATCTGAGTCCATGGTGGCGTAGTGTGTTACTTATGGTAGGCCTTGTTACATTGGTCCCAGCTCTCTGCAGTTCATTCACTAGGTCCCCCCACGTGGTTCTGGGATTTTTGCTCACCGTTCTTGTGATCATTCTGACCCCACGGGGTGGGATTTTGCGTGGAGCACCAGATCGAGGGAGATTATCAGTGGTCTTGTATGTCTTCCATTTTCTAATTATTGCTCCCACAGTTGATTTCTTCACTCCAAGCTGGTTGGCTATTGCAGATTCAGTCTTCCCAGCCTGGTGCAGGGCTACAATTTTGTTTCTGGTGTCCTTTGACAGCTCTCTGGTCTTCACCATAGTGGAGTTTGGAGTCAGACTGTTTGAGGGTGTGCACAAGTGTCTTTTTATACTGATAACAAGTTTAAACAGGTGCCATTACTACAGGTAATGAGTGGAGGAAAGAGGAGACTCTTAAAGAAGAAGTTACAGGTCTGTGAGAGCCAGAAATCTTGATTGCTTGTTTCTGACCAAATACTTATTTTCCACCATAATATGCAAATAAAATGAAAAAAAAACAGACAATGTGATTTTCTGGATTTTTTTTTCTCAGTTTGTCTCCCATAGTTGAGGTCTACCTATGATGTAAATTACAGACGCCTCTCATCTTTTTAAGTGGTGGAACTTGCACTATTGCTGACTGACTAAATACTTTTTTTCCCCACTGTATATGCCAGAACAACAAAGACAATTTTTAATAAGGGGTTTAAAATTCATATTAGAACATAACGTTTTTACTTTCCAGGGGCAATTGTATATACAGTGGCTAGGCTCTGCGATGGGGACTTGGGTAGCCCCAAGTTTAACGAATCTTTTCATGGAGTGCTTCGAGTCCTCATCGCCCCTGTGTTAGCAACCCTACTGTAACAAAATACTATGTTATCATCGTTTTATTGACGATTTAATTGTATTTTTGAAAGGCACTGAAGTTGATGCTAAAGAATTCATTGTGGCATTAAACAGGAATGACTGGGGTATTACTTTTTCTGCAGAGGTTAATAAGGAAAAAAAAGTTCTTGATCTAGAAATATCCCATAAAAATAAAAAAAATTAGCACTAAAACATATTTCTTGAAAACTGACACCAATGGTTTCCTCGATTATCGAAGTGCACACCATCAAAAATGGAAGCAAAACATTCCTTATAGCCGATTCCGTCGAATTAGGAGATCAATACAATTAAGGCAGGTTATGTGGAACAATTGAAAATTCTCATTGATAGGTTTACGGATAAGAAATATCCAAAACGATTAATCATGACAGCATACAGAACTAATCTAGAAAGAACTCAGCAGGAGTGTTTATCTAGAGAGAACAATAAAAACAAGGAAGTGGAAGAGGCGATAACTAAAGGAGAAGGAGAAAAACTGGCTTTATTTGCAGATGGCCGAATGACTAAACTCTCACCAGGCCAGGTGGTCTCTATTCTTCTCCCTATTCAAATTTACCATACACTTTCTAACGGGGGAGAAGAATTTACAGGCTGACGCCTTATCCTTTTCCATAGTGTCGTTCGAGGAGGGGGATGAGCCACAGCTAATTATCCCTTCAGCAAGTCTGTGAACGGTGGCTCCAGTTTCGCTCGAGTCGGTGCCTACGGGCAAGACTCTTGTACCACCAAACCTGAGGCCGGAGGTTCTCTTGTGGGACCACACGTCTAAGTTGGGTGGGCACTTTGGGATCAAGAGGACTACTGATCTCCTGGCGAGGTCATATTGATGGCCGCTGATGTCACGTGATGTTAAGGACTACGTTCTTTCGTGTGTTTCTTGTGCCCAGAATCGGCCTTCTCGGCAAAGGCCCGCAGGCTTGCCACATCAGTAGTAAGGGGGCTGGATGTCTCATCAAAAAGAAATCAGACAGGTGCCACGCTCCTATCAAAGTGTATCAAACACTCCCCTTGTTTGATAAACTTTTATATCAATTTGATATAAATTTGATATAAAAGATGTTGTATCATAGGACAAAATATTTATATGTCCAATTATTTACTCTTTTATAGGCCTTTTAATAAAGTAGAATAAAAGGATCGCTATTGGTTTGATATAAAAGGATGTGTTTGATACACTTTTACATGACCAATGATTCCCTTTTATAGACATTTTATACTTTAATTAGTATTGATTCATTCGGCATATTATTTATATGGTGAATATTTTAATAAAGGAAACATTTTATTTGATTTGTAAAAAAATGAGAGACGTCATTTTTATAAAAAAGATAATAGTGTTTATTGAACAACAATCAAATACATTTTTATAAAGCATTACATTTGACATTTACATTGTCATTTTAGAAGTACAATCAATTACATTTTATTTATTACACTGTTATTCACAGTTATTCAAATCAATATAAATTATATATATATATATATATATATATATATACACTGTATAGACATATAATACAGTACAATATAAAACCTGTGGGTATTTCCTGGATTTGCTAGTGCACCCCCTGACGAAGGTACGCCGAAACGCGCATAGGGGCTAGCACATCCCGGGGACTTCAGCAGCACAAGAGGTACAGCACTGAGCGCTTATTTTGACACTTTAATTTTGCCTTTGGTATTTTTATACACTTACTGTGTTTGAGCACAGCTCTTATGTAGCTCTCCTATTGCACCGCACTTTATTTGTTATTGCTGCACTGATTTATATGCATTTGCACTTAATGGAATACTGTCTGAGTTTAATATGTTTTATATATTTGGTTATATATTCATATAATGGTTAAGCACGGTCACCTTATTATTATTTTTGTACCCCTTGGTGTATTCAGACATATTATTGAATATTTTTGTCCCCGGTTGTGCCCATTCCATGGCATTGGCCTTTCCCCACTTTGAATTTTACTCATATTTTCTTGTATGATAATTATTCAATAAATAAATTTATGATTATTGGACATCTTTTCGGTCTTTTTCATTGTTTTGAGACATATATATATATAAATATATATATATATATACACACATATATACATACACACTGTATATACATATAATACAGTACAATATAAAACCTGTGGGTATTTCCTAGTTTTGTTAGTACTTCAGGAATGCAGAAAATCGAATACAGAGGACAGGATATACCATTACAATACAATAGGGTCTATGTATTTTAATTGAACAGAGAAGAGAAGTCAATGCAGAAAAGGGATAAAGATGTAAAGATGTTAATATGTCAAGTTGTTAAGGTATGGCCTTACAATAAGGCCTATGTATTTTAATTGAACAGAGCAGAGAGGTCAATGCAGAAATGGGATAAAGATGTCAGAGTATATCATCACAATACAATAGATACTATGTACTTAATTGAGCAAAACAGAGGTTACTATTTACATATCTAACTTTTTCAACAGAAACAACTGAAAAACAGATGTCACTGCATCCCGGACGCTTTCCCATGGCTAACTTTAATTAGTATTGATTCATTGGCTTTTATAACAATAAAGGAATCATACACTCAGTGTAATATGTAGGCTTCATCATAACCTGTGCTGGTTATGATGAAGCTTACATATTACACAGTGAAAAGCAACACTAAACATAAAAGAATTTTTGCAGAAATAGCAGTTTGATTCAAGTAAATCTTGCTTTACAGATATATATGCTAAATTATCATTATGATTTAAGTCATAAGTAAAATGTTGCAAAATCTCATGGAATGAAATGCCCCTTGCAAGTTTCTTTAGGATATGCATGCAATAATGTCCGCACACAGTATTATGATTATTTTGAATTTGCTTGTCTTGATAGCAGAAAAATTCGCTATTTCTCTTTAGGAAATTTATAAATTCATCCGGAAAAAGTACGCTGTCTGGCGAGAGTCCATAACTGTCAAAGAATATCACATTTTTTTTCGGTACAAAGTAAAATTAATATTCAATGTTTGCCGCTCTGATTGGACCGGTCTGTATTTACAATGTAAGCTTCAGGCCTCTGAGTGACTCTATTTGATGGTAGCAAGTCACACAGATACACCCCATAAAATATGGACTCTGTATAGTGATCGACTTTCAAAAACGTAGCGAACTGCAGGGAATCCATCATCAGTAGAAATCATACAATACTTCACGGTGGTTATTAATGTCTAAAATAGACAAATTCATGCCATATACCACCATATTTAGCATATGAGGTGTGGCTAACGCAAATCCGACTTCAGAACGCTGGTTCCCAGTTTTAATGAGAGTGAAGTGTCCTCCAGGTTCTTGGTCGGCTGATAAATCAAATGCAAAAAATGTATAGCCGTCCATAAATTCTTTTTGGTCAATTGCCAGCGCACAATCAGCCTTCTGCTTTCCAGAAATATGCGCAAGAGCCATATACTTTCTCACAGCTAAATCAATATTGAAATTAGGTTGGAATGGCTGGGAGGGTATCAGCTGACCATCCAAATATAAAGCCGCATGGTTTACATTATATTGATGAAAGTACAATGGGTTTTTATTATACGTTCCGCTAAAGGCCTCATTATCTACAAAACCCAATATAATTACTCGTGGGATGATCCCTAAAAGAGTTTCTCTATGTTTGAAATTCGTGTACCTGCAGGGATGTTGTATATTTTCATACAGGCCCTATCAATAGCATGTTTTGCTGTAGCAGATAGTAAGGCCTGAAAGTGACCAATCTTTACAGTTCATGATTTGTACTTTAAGTGGATCGGCTTCAGCAGACATCACACAGAAAGTGTCCTTATTTCACATCAGCTTGATTTTAAGGTCAAGTCCATTCAATATAAGCTTCAACTGATTAAATATATCACCCAAAAATGGCCCCAACAAATCCACCGGCTTGGAGTGAACAATTGCAAGAGCCCGTTTGCTGAAACCCACATTCGCACCATCCAGGATTCGTACATTATGATGTCCAGCGTCATCTTTATAGAATAATCCTGATGTGAATTGGGAGGCTAAAGTCTGTGCGCTGTAATTTAACAGAGTTTCAATGTAGGCCCTATAGCTATATAGATTGTCTGATTGTGAGATGAGGCGATCACCCAGGGTGATATCAACTTGATTAAAAAGAGTCGCTAAAGGAAAGTTTATGAGCGCTACACGAGCACCATCGGCGATAGCCGAGTTATCTTGTTTTAAGACTGGGCAATGTAAACTAGGGTATTATTTAAATCATAATAATATTCACCACTTCCAGATATGAAAAATTCCAGTGGTGCATTGTCCGCCAAAGCCGCAATAGGTTGAACTTCTACAAATATTGATTTCTCGACAGAAACCGGCATAGAAGGTATTTGAAAAATATCCAGTTCTGATTTCATGCACTCCACCGAAGCATCACGTATGAAGGCCATTTTGTATATTTTGCTTAAAAGATGTCTTCAATAGAGCGTCTCTTTTCTGGCGGTGGCGTCTTGCGGGAGTAATTTTATTCATGAGCATTGGCGGGGGTGAATAGCGAACATGCCTTTTTCTTTTTTCTGTTTTTTAGCAACATAAACAATACTGGATCTTTCCTGAGGAGGTGTGTTTAGCCTATTCATAGCGGATGCTGAGAAAGAGGCAATGGCATCCTTAGCAATATTTGAAACAGCGGTCTTTACATGGGGCTTTACTAATTTGAGTCCTTTTCTCAATAGAGAAACCGCTTTCCTAAATAAGCTTCTAAATATTCCTGAAAGCCCTGCCCCATACATGTACTCATCACTGCGAAAACCTCTAAACTGTGACCTGTCTGAGCAATATAGTAGAGGGCATAAATGGTCGGGTCTCCGTAAACACGTTGCGACACCATTTTGACGTGTCAATCACGATGCGGCCTAAAATGTAAAAGCAAAATAGTTTTTCCGTACTTGAATTTAACATGCGTACCCTGATCAGTCAAGATGGAGATGCTTACAGAATCAAAGTGCTGTTTGCATTGGGGCACATAATCAGGCATTGTGTATTGAAGTGTGATGATCTCCCCACGTTTACCGGTCACCTACGCAGTTCTCAGAAGCTGGACATAAGAATCTCCTACTAGCTGATAGTTAATAATGTCCGAGTAAACAAATAATGTATAAAATCTGTTCAAGATATCTGCATAGTTCTTCTCCTTGGCTCTAATCACACTATTATCATAGGCCTCAATATAAGGTGGTAGCCCTAAAATATGAGTCAACTTTGGTCCTGGAGCAAAATGTATCGTGGGGGAATCCGATAGAGTAACACTTCTTTTCACTTTATCGTAACGAAGTTTAAAGCCTTCGGAGGTGATCTTCAAGCTGTCGATTCGCTCATTAATGGCCCTTATGAGTTTCGAAATATCTAAATAATAGCCTGCTTTTACGCAATATTTCCTTAGCTCTTCACCTCGTTTTCCAAGAAAAAATGTACCTTCACTATTTTCGAAAGTAAACCAGGTGTGGGGATACTGAAATTCTGTGAGTGCAACTTCATATGAGCCTACAAGATGTACAGGTTTTGCCAGTTTAGTGGTAAAAGTCGAAATTGTGTTGTCTGGAAATAGCTTACTTGACACATTACATGCTAGGGTAATATAAAATGATCCAGAATCCATGATTAGAGGTCCGTCAGCTGATTTTCTTTAATCCAACTGTTAAATTTTGTCGGGTATCCGAGCCATTTGACGAGATACAGGGGGGCCCCTCTGACGCGCTTTTTTCTTAATACTTTTTTTTTAGATGTGATTCTCTTCCAATGAGACTTTTTGTAGTTCCTCCTTATAAAATGAACCAATCACAGGTTCTCCGTACAAATCCACGATTTTGTAGACAGGAAATTGGAATTTTGTGTTAATTTCGGTTATGATAAATATTTAATCGGTATAGGATTGTTAATCTGCTTTCATAAATATACGTTTATATCGGACCAAACGTACATTATTACCAATTTTAAAAGAAGGCTTAATTAGCTTATTTTTCATGCTAGAGCCATAAATATTTTTCCATATTTGTAGCGAATTTTTGCTTGTAACATCAATTGGTCTACATCGAATGGAAGAATGATAGGTGTGATTGTAGCTATCAACCAAATCCGGTAAAATATCAATAAACCTATTAGTGTTATTTTTCGTAAAATACCGCTACATTCGGGTTTTTAATGTACGATTAAAGCGCTCCACAATGGAGGCCTAAAATGCATTATTCGTCAGATAATGCAGAATATCATACGTTTTACAAAGACGTTTCATCAGCGAATTAATAAATTCTTTGCCCCAATCCGTCTGTAATTTCTTCAGTATGCACTTATCATTTTGAAATATCAGATCAAAATTAACTGGATACAGCGGCTCCAGTCTTGTTTGATAAGGCTACGCACCACGCAAATTTCGATAGGCAATCAATCACGGCAAGGATATATTTACCATTATCATTTTCCTTCGAATAGTCAATTAAACTCACTAAATCTCCTTGCCACAACGAATCTATGTTTGAGACCATAATCTTATTTGTCAGAAATCTTTTTCTCACGGGTTTGTGCAACAAATAGCTATCCTGGCTATTCAACCAATCACGCTCAATTGTTTTTTTAATTCCGTAATCTCTAGTTTCTCTATATAATTTATCAATGCTGCCATATGATCCTGACGCTTTAGGCTTAAAAATATTGTTTCTCGAATATTTTTTCATCGTGTCTAGAAGGCATGTTCTCATGAACAAATGCTGTCTATCAGAAATTCAAAATGTATAAAATGATATTAAATGTGGAATGTAATACAAATATATCATGTTTGATAGCAGTATAATACGAGTATATCATGATTGCTTGGGTCAGCATGGTGGGATGTAACTGGGAATGACCAATAATGATTCCCTTTCATAAACATTTTATACTTTAATTAGCATCGAATATATATATATATATATATATATATATAAATATAAGAGAATTGGGATCCAGCAAAAAGATGAAAGTTCACCAGAATTATAAAATCTTCTTCATTATTTATCCTTTTATAATCACCACCCCTACGTGGTTTTGAGGTGGTTACAAAACCACGTAGGGGTGGTGATTATAAAAGTAAAATCCTCTCTAGAGAAAGGTCATCTGAATATGTTCCACAAAGGAGGATATATTGTCAGTGTTGGAGCTCAGTTCAAATAGGACCGTGAAGAAGGCACATAGTGCTGAAACATGTAGTCCCTTGCTGGAATGTTACCAATTGTTTGGAGTTCCTCATATATTTTTTAGATGAATTAATGGATAAATAAAGAAGAAGATTTTATAATTCTGGTGAACTTTCATCTTTTTGCTGGATCCCAATTCTCTTATATTTCTATTTGTTGGGGCATACTCCCTGCCTGGATCCGTGCAGAATATAAAGTGAACACCGACTATTGCATTAAGAGGAACTCCTTTATGGTGAGCTGGCTATATGTTTTTTACATTGTTTGAATATATATATATATATATATACACTCACTGGCCACTTTATTAGGTACACCTGTCCAACTGTGTGTTAAGACTTAATTTCTAATCAGCCAATCACATGGCGGCAACTCAGTGCATTTAGGCATGTAGACATGGTCAAGACAATCTCCTGCAGTTCAAACCGAGCATCAGTATGGGGAAGAAAGGTGATTTGAGTGCCTTTGAACGTGGCATGATTGTTGATGCCAGAAGGGCTGGTCTGAGTATTTCAGAAACTGCTGATCTACTTGGATTTTCACGCACAACCATCTCTAGGGTTTACAGAGAATGGTCCGAAAAAGAAAAAAAATCCAGTGAGCGGCAGTTCTGTGGCCGGAAATGCCTTGTTGATGTCAGAGGTCAGAGGAGAATGGGCAGACTGGTTCGAGCTGATAGAAAGGCAACAGTGACTCAAATTGCCACCCGTTACAACCAAGGTAGGCAGAAGAGCATCTCTGAACGCACAGTGCGTCGAACTTTGAGGCAGATGGGCTACAGCAGCAGAAGACCACACTGGGTACCACTCCTCTCAGCTAAGAACAGGAAACTGAGGCTACAATTTGCACAAGCTCATCGAAATTGGACAGTAGAAGATTGGAAAAACGTTGCCTGGTCTGATGAGTCTCGATTTCTGCTGCGACATTCGGATGGTAGGGTCAGAATTTGGCGTAAACAACATGAAAGCATGGATCCATCCTGCCTTGTATCAACGGTTCAGGCTGGTGGTGGTGGTGTCATGGTGTGGGGAATTTTTTCTTGGCACTCTTTGGGCCCCTTGGTACCAATTGAGCATCGTTGCAACGCCACAGCCTACCTGAGTATTGTTGCTGACCATGTCCATCCCTTTATGACCACAATGTACCCAACATCTGATGGCTACTTTCAGCAGGATAATGCGCCATGTCATAAAGCTCGAATCATCTCAGATTGGTTTCTTGAACATGACAATGAGTTCACTGTACTCAAATGGCCTCCTCAGTCACCAGATCTCAATCCAATAGAGCATCTTTGGGATGTGGTGGAACGGGAGATTCGCATCAGGGATGTGCAGCCGACAAATCTGCGCCAACTGTGTGATGCCATCATGTCAATATGGTCCAAAATCTCTGAGGAATGCTTCCAGCACCTTGTTGAATCTCTGCCACGAAGAATTGAGGCAGTTCTGAAGGCAAAAGGGGGTCCAACCCGTTACTAGCATGGTGTACCTAATAAAGTGGCCAGTGAGTGTATATATATATATATTGATTTTATTAACTGCTGCGCATTGTGATAAATAAAATGCAGTTGATTGTATCTCTAAAATGACAGTGTAAATGTCAAATATAATGCTTTATAAAAATGTATTTGATTGTTGTTCAATAAACACTATTATCTTTTTTATAAATATGACGTCTCTCATTTTTATTTACAATTCAAATAAAATGTTTCCTTTTTTAAAATATTAGCCATATGAATAATATGCCCAATGAATCGATACTTATTAAAGTATAAAATGTCTATAAAGGGAATCACTGTGGTCATATAAAAGTGCATCAAACACATCCTTTTATATCAAACCAATAGCGATTGATATAAAAGTGATTCAGTAACGATCCTTTTATTCAACTTTATTAAAAGGCCTATAAAAGAGAAAATAATTGGACAAATAAATATTTTGTCCTATGATACAACATCTTTTATATCAAATTTATATCAAATTGATATAAAAGTGTATCAAACACAAGCCTTTTATAGCAATTTGATATTAAATTGATATAAAAGGGACGTGTTTGATACACTTTGGTAGGGCCGTGGCACCTGTCAGATTTCTTTTTGATGAGACATCCAGCCCCCTTACTACTCACATCCCCTCCCAGTGGCAGATACACCCTGGGAGATGGTCGGGATGGACTTCATTGTGGGCTTGCCCAAGTCTGTAACAATACAGTCATCTGGGTAGTCACCGACCATTTCTCCAAGATGGTTCATCTTGTTCCTCTTCCGTGTGCACTGTAGGCACAGGCTTTGGCTTTGCTATTTGTAAGGTACGTTTTCTGTCATCACGGGATGCATGACAAAATAGTCAGTGACCAGGGTCCCCAGTTTCTCCTTGGTTCTGGAGAGAACTCTGTAGGCTGTTCAGTATTGAGCTTAACCTCTCTTCGGCATATCATCCCGAGACGAATGGGTTGGTGGAGAGGACCAATCAGACCCTGGTCACCTAACTACGATGCATTTTGGAAACTAGACCCCCTAAGGAACTTTTCTAGATGTGTGGTGAGAACTTTGAACCCCGCTTCACAGAACTTTATAACGCCTGCGCGTGAATATAAAAATCATATTTTTTTTCCACAAAAATGATATTTTTGCCCCCAATTTTTTATTTTCCTAAGGGTAACAGGAGAAATTGGACCCCAAAAGTTGTTTTGCAATTTGTCCTTAGTAGGCTGATACCCCATATATGGGGGTAAAACACTGTCTGGGTGCATGGCAGAGCTTGGAAGGGAAGGAACACCATTTGACTTTCTCAACGCAGAAATGGCTGGAATTGAGATCAGACGCCATGTTGCGTTTGGAGAGCACCTGATGAGCTCAAACAGTGGAAACCCCTGAATTCTAACTCGAACCGTAACCCCAACACACCCCTAACCCTAATCTCAGCCATACCCCTAACCCTAGCCCTAACCCCAGCCCTAGCCTTAGCCATAACTCTTACCCTAGCCCTAACACTAGCCCTAACTCTAACCCTAACCCTAATGGGAAAATGGAAATAAATACTTTTTTATTATTTTATTATTTTTCCCTAACTAAGGGGGTGATAAGGGGGGGTTTGATTTACTATTTATGGCGGGTTTTTATGTTTGGCAGCTGTCATATGCTAAAAAACGCTTTTTATTGTAACACCAAGTCATGTGTGGTCTTATTTTTTGCAGGACGAGTTGTCGTTTTTATTGATATCATTTACGGGTACGTGACTTTTTTGATCGCTTTTTATTCCGATTTTTGGGACGCAGAATGAACAAAAACCAGCATTTCATGAATTTATTTTGGGGGGTGCGTTTACACCGTTCCGAGTGCAGTAAAATTGATAAAGCTGTTTTTTTCTTCGGGTCAGTACAATTACAGCGGTACCTCATTTATGTCTTTTTTTTATGTTTTGGCGCTTTTATGCAATGAAAATAATTTTATATAAAAAATAATTATTTTTGCATCGCTTTATTCTGCAATCTATAACTTTTTCATTTTTATGCTGATGACGCTGTATGGTAGCTTTTTTTTCAGGACAAGATGACGTTTTCAGCGGTACCATGGTTATTTATATTCATCTTTTTGATCACGTGTTATTGCACTTTTTGTTCGGCGGTATGATAATAAAGCAAAACATTGCTGGAAGACCCATGACCTCTGAGGGAGACCCAGCTTTCTCACACTGGACCCTACATTATGCTGCAAAATTTGTTGGTAGTCTTCAGACTTCATAATGCCATGCACACGGTCAAGTAGTCCAGTGCCAGAGGCAGCAAAGCAACCCCAAAACATCAGGGAACCTCCGCCATGTTTGACTGTAGGGACCGTGTTCTTTTCTTTGAATGCCTCTTTTTTTCTCCTGTAAACTCTATGTTGATGCCTTTGCCCAGAAAGCTCTACTTTTGTCTCATCTGACCAGAGAACATTCTTCCAAATCGTTTTAGGCTTTTTCAGGTAAGTTTTGGCAAACTCCAGCCTGGCTTTTTTATGTCTCGGGGTAAGAAGTGGGGTCTTCCTGGGTCTCCTACCATTCAGACGCCGACAGATAGTACGGGTTGACACTGTTGTACCCTCGGACTGCAGGGCAGCTTGAACTTGTTTGGATGTTAGTCGAGGTTCTTTGTCCAACATCCGCACAATCTTGCGTTGAAATCTCTTGTCAATTTTTCTTTTCCATCCACATCTAGGGAGGTTAGCCACAGTGCCATGGGCTTTAAACTTCTTGATGACACTGCGCACGGTAGACACAGGAACATTCAGGTCTTTGGAGATGGACTTGTAGCCTTGAGATTGCTCATGCTTCCTCACAATTTGGTTTCTCAAGTCCTCAGACAGTTCTTTGGTCTTCTTTCTTTTCTCCATGCTCAATGTGGTACACACAAGGACACAGGACAGAGGTTGAGTCAACTTTAATCCATGTCAACTGGCTGCAAGTGTGATTTAGTTATTGCCAACACCTGTTAGGTGTCACAGGTAAGTTACAGGTGCTGTTAATTACACAAATTAGAGAAGCATCACATGATTTTTCGAACAGTGACAATACTTTTGTCCACCCTCTCTTTTATGTTTGGTGTTGAATTATATCCAATTTGGCTTTAGGACAATTCTTTTTGTGTTTTTTCATTTAAGACAAATTAAATGAAGATAATAATACCAAAGAATTTGTGTTTGCAATCATTTTCAGGAAGAAACTGAGTATTATCTGACAGAATTGCAGGGGTGTCAATACTTTTGGCCACAACTGTATATAAAGCTCAAGTGTGTGTATGTATGTATGTAAGTCCGGGATTTGCATCCGCACCGTCGCAGCTACAGCCACAAAATTTGGCACACCGAGCCCTCATCCACGCCACCGGGCCGATCAGGATGGGCCCGATGAAAAGCACGAACCAATCTATCGGCATGAATATCAGAGGCAGAGACCCAAGAATTGTCCTCCTGGCCATAACCCTTCCACTTGACCAAATACTGGAGTCTCCGTCTAGCCAGACGAGAATCCAGTATTTTCTCTACCTCATATTCCACATTACCTTTAACCAATACAGGGTCAGAAGGTGCCGCCATAGGAACTACTGGCTCAACATATCTCTTCAACAGCGACTTATGAAACACGTTATGGATCTTAAACGTAACAGGAAGAGCCAATCGAAAAGAAACCGGATTAAGAATCTCCAAAATCTTGTAAGGTCCAATAAATTTTGGCTTGAACTTTGGAGAAGCCACCTTCATAGAGATATTCTTTGATGACAACCAAACCATATCACCCACTTTAAACCGGGGACCAATGGTCCTATGCCGGTTAGAAAACCGCTGGGCCTTTTCCTGGGAGAGAGACAACTTATCCACTACTTGGTCCCAAATCTGCTGCATTCCCTCTACCACAGTGTCAACACCTGGGCAGGCTGAAGATTCCACTTGCCCTGAAGAAAATCGAGGATTAAACCCAAAGTTACAGAAAAAGGGGGACATCAAGGTGGCAGAACTAGCTCTATTATTTAAAGCGAATTCGGCCAAGGGCAAAAATGAAACCCAATCATCCTGATCAGCAGATATAAAACATCTCAAATAGGACTCCAAAGTCTGGTTTGTTCTCTCCGTCTGCCCATTGGTCTGAGGGTGAAACGCAGAGGAGAAGGACAACTGAATTTCCAGCTTGGAACAAAAGGCTTTCCAGAATCTGGAAACAAACTGAACTCTTCTGTCCGATACAATGTTCTCAGGAATCCCATGCAACTGAACCAACTGTTGTAAAAACAAGGGTACCAACTCTGAGGAAGATGGCAACTTTGGGAGTTGTACAAGATGGAACATCTTAGAGAATCTATCACAAATCACCCAGATAACAGTCATTCTCTGAGAGACAGGAACATCAGAAATAAAATACATTGAAATATGGGTCCATGGCCTCTTAAGCACCGGCAAGGGCATCAACAACCCACTAGAGTGAGAACAGGGTTTAGAAGGGGAACAAGTCCCACAGGACTGCACAAAATTCCTGACATCACGAGATAAGGCAGGCCACCAAAAAGACCGACTCACCAAATCTCTGGTACCAAAAATACCTGGATGACCAGCCAATGCGGAGCAATGAACTTCATACATCACTCTCTTCCTCCACTGGTCAGGAACATACAATTTTCCCATAGGACAACGCTCAGGTTTGTCCTCCTGGAATTCTTCCAAAGCACGTCTCAAATCGGGCAAGATGGCAGAAAGAACTACCCCCTCACCTAGGATGGTAGTAGGCTTGGTCACAATAGGAGAATCAGCAAAGAAACTCCTAGAAAGGGCGTCTGCCTTAACATTCTTAATGCCTGGAAGAAAGGAGACCACAAAATCAAAACACGTAAAAAACAAGGCCCACCTAGCGTGTCTAGGATTCAAGCGTTTGGCCGACTCAAGGTAAATCAAATTCTTGTGGTCAGTGAGGACCACAACTTGATGTCTAGCTCCCTCCAACCAATGTCTCCACTCCTCAAATGCCCATTTCATGGCTAACAATTCCCAATTCCCCACATCATAGTTGCGTTCAGATGGGGAGAACTTTCGGGAAAAGAAGGCACAGGGATTCATTTTAGACGTCACCGGATCTTTTTGGGACAAAACAGCTCCTGCACCAATCTCTGAAGCGTCTACCTCCACCTGAAAAGGAAGTGAGACATCAGGTTGCCGCAAAACCGGAGCAGAAGTGAACCTCCGCTTCAGCTCCTGAAAGGCCGAAACAGCCTCTGAAGACCAATTCAGCACATCAGCGCCCTTCTTAGTTAAATCAGTCAGTGGTTTAGCAATACCAGAAAAATTAGCTATAAATTTACGATAAAAATCAGCAAAACCCAAAAACTTCTGGAGGGCCTTCAAAGAAGTGGGTTGAACCCAATCATAAATGGCCTGTACCTTGGCCGGGTCCATTTCAATAGTTGACGGAGACAAAATAAATCCCAAAAATTAAATCCTCTGTACACCAAAAAGGCACTTCGATCCCTTAACATACAAGGAATTCTCCCTCAAAATCCGGAGCACAGTCCAAACATGTTCCACATGAGAATCCCAATCCCTGGAAAAGATCAAAATATCATCCAGATAGATGATCGAAAACTTATCCACAAAGTCCCAGAAAATATCATTCATGAAGGATTGGAAGACAGAAGGGGCAATAATGAGCCCAAAAGGCATCACCAGGTACTCAAAATGTCCCTCCGGAGTATTAAACGCCGTCTTCCATTCATCCCCATGCTTGATGCGAATAAGATTATACGCCCCCCCGAGGTAAAGCTTAGTAAACCAGCAAGCACCTTTAACTCTGGAGAATAAATCAGAAATCAGGGGTAACGGATACTGATATTTAACCGTAATTTTGTTAAGGGAACGATAGTCAATACAAGGCCTTAATGAACCATCTTTCTTGGCCACAAAAAAAAACCCAGCACCTAAGGGCGAAGAGGATGGTCTAATATGACCCTTCTCCAACGACTCCTTAATATAAGATCGCATAGCCTCGTGTTCGGGTACAGATAAATTGAAAAGTCGACCCTTGGGAAATTTACGTCCTGGTCTCAACTCAATTGCCCAGTCATAACTCCTATGAGGAGGCAAAGATGCAGACTTGCTCTCACTAAATACATCATAAAAATCAGCCAAATAGTCAAGGAACATCATGCGACTGGGGAGAGGTGGAGAAAACAGGAGTGTCGCCAAGAGCACACCGACAACCCCAACTCACCACAGACACAGATTTCCAATCCAAAACCGGATTATGGATTTGCAACCAGGGAAAACCCAGAACAATGGTATCATGTAAATTATGCAACACCAAAAATCTGCAATTTTCTTGGTGGTCTGGGCCAACCCGCATTATCACCTGGGTCCAAAACTGAGGTTTATTCTTCGCCAAAGGTGTAGCATCAATAACCCTCAAAGGAATAGGCGTCCGCAGAGGAGTCATAGGAAAACCACAACGTTTAGCAAAATCCAAGTCCATCGGATTCAAGGCCGCTCCTGAATCCACAAAAGCCTTCATGGAAAATGTGGATAAGGAGCAGATCAGAGTAATTGCCAAAAGAAACTTAGGTTGTACACCACCCACAGCAAATGTGTGTGCAAAACGTTTCTCTCGTTTAGGGCAGACAGAAATAACATGAGAGGCATCTCCACAGAAAAAACACAGCTTATTATGCCTTCTAAACTCCTGACGTTGTGCCCTAGACAAAACTCTATCACATTGCATAGGTTCAGACATTTGTTCAAAAGGTGGCAGCGCCTCCTGTGTAGTCTTGCGTTCAAGTAAACGCCAATCAACTTGAATGGCTAATGACATAGAATCGTCAAGACCAGAGGGAACAGGAAATCCCACCATAGTATCTTATAAAGTTTCAGACAAACCCTTCCGAAAGAGAGCTGCCAAAGCACTATCATTCCAGGTAATAAGGACCGCCCACTTTTGGAATTTCTGACAGTATAACTCTGCAGGATCCTGACCCTGGTTCAATGCCAATAGGGCTCTCTCAGCTTGATCAATAGCATTAGGTTCATCATATAACAACTCCAAGGCTTGAAAAAATGCATCCACATTAGTCAAAACAGGATCTTCAGGTGTCAAAGAAGGAGATGACAATTTTAACCTGTTGCGCAGAGCTCCCCGATGAGTTAGGCTTCAAGGCAAGAAATAATTTACAATTATTCTTAAAATTCAAAAATTTAGACCGATCCTCAAAAAACACATCAGGAGTTGGTTCAACAGCATGTGAATGAGTGAGATAGACGGAAATTCCCCGCACTTCAGCAGTGAGCTGCTCCACACGATCAGACAATTGTTTAATCTCCATCAAGGAGAAAGAAAAAAAAAAGAATCCTCCTACGGCCCCAGAGAAAAAGAGGAGAAAATAAACATTTAAAAAAAAAAAAAAATTTCCGACACTTTTTTTTTTTTGATTTTTTTCTTACAATTCTCTCCTGCTTTTGAGTACCCTAGAATCTGTGGTATGGCTGGTGATTCTGTTATGAATGAGTCACAGAGGAGGAAAAAACAGAAAGCAAGCTAAGCCCAGAAAACCGGAGAGGTTGGTAACTAGCGGATTGCAGACCCCTGATCCTATCCACACAACTAGCAGTAGCCGTGGAGCATGCCTATGGTGGTCCTAGATGCCTCGTCACGGCCGGAGAACTAAATAAGCCTAAAGAAAGAAAGGGGAAATCTAAACTGCCCCAGAGCAGACCCTAAAGCAATAGACAGCCCCCAACATGTATTGTTGGTGAAACAAGATGAAAACACAAGCACAGATAGAAAGATAGGCTGTGCAAATGATGGGGCCTAACTAGAAAGGACAGGAAAGAAAAGCTGCTGTCTGCAATCACGCAAAAAAACCCTGCCAAAAAATGTCCAACACGTCTGATAAAAAAAAGGCCCTGAAGTCGCTAGACTTCAATTCCCTATATCAGCACTCAGGTATATTCTGAAGACAGAGAAAAAGAGATCAACTGATCAGAGACAAAATGGGGATTCAGCCCAGTCCCAGCCAGGGCTGGCTGAACACAAAAACTAAGTAAACCAGACAAAAACTCATATGAACAATAGCAGAGAAAACTTAGCTTTAAGAAGGCAGGAACCAAACTGGAAACCAGAAGCCACAGTCAGGAGAAATCACTAGCAAGAAACTAGGGAGTCAGCTGCCTTAAATCCAATCAGAAACTCCTGACATCCAATCAGAGTCCTCTTCCTCAGGTGGCCAGTCTCTGCCACTTAGATCAGCTTCATTACCTCCCTTCACCAACAGAGGGAGTCCAGATAGAGAACTCACTACTCCTCTGTCAGCACAGCCAGCTCCATAACCCTCACCAGAAACCAGAGGCAAACCTGAAAATGAGCTCACAACAGAAAGTAGTATCTCCGTCACTGTATTGCTGTAGCCCCTGGAGATCAGCCGCATCAGCTGATTTGGCAGCTCTCCACGGGAGGTCGACGTGGGACCCTCGTTATTAATGGATTATGGCAGAAATGTGAGTATAGGTTGGTTTATTATTTTAATATTATTTGCAGGAGACGAAGGCTTCGGGGAATTAGGTGTGTGCGGTGAGTAAGTACTGTGTTGTATGTTACGTGTATGTACTGTATGTTATATGTTGTATGTTCTGTATATCTTTTTTTTTTTTTACATTCACCACATTAGCCGGAAGATGGGAATACTACTTTCCCATCATCCGCTAATGCTGTCACTGTAGCGAGCATAGCTGGATGGGACAAGTAGTCCCATCGGAAAATGCCGACACAGCCCGCGCAGCCCGGCACAGGCCCTGCACAGGCCCGAAACAGGCACCGCACAGCCCGGCACAGGCCCTGCACAGCCAGGCACAGACCCCACACAGCCCGGTACAGGTTCGCACAGCCCGGCACAGGCCCCACACAGCCCGACACATGTCCGCACAAGCCAGTATGGCCCGGCACAGGCCCGGCACAGACCCCACACAGCTCGGCACAGGCTGGCACAGCCAGGCACAGGCCCCGCACAGGCCAGTACAGGCCCAACACGCCCCGGCACAGGCCCCACACAGCCCGGCACATGCCCCGTACAGCACAGGCACAGCCCCTGCAGAGGCCAGCACAGGCCTGCACATGCCAAGCAGAGCCCGGCACAGGCCGGTCAGCCCCGCACACACACACACAGCCCCACAGACCCTTGCACACATTCTCCACACACATTGACCGCGCACACATAGTCTCCACCCACACACATTCTCCCCCCACACACATTCTCCACCCACACACATTCTCTGCCCATTACTCGCATTTCCCATAGACTTATATTGGACTTGCTACTCATTATGAATACCCGAGTATTAGGAGCTACTCGTAGCGAGTACAGCAAGTCCAAGTATTTCACTACTCGCTCATCCCTAATAATAGCATGTTTAAAAGTCAAGGCAGGGAATGTATCAGAGATTTTAGGATGAATTTGAATAGTGAGTGTCACGGCTAACAACTTAGTAATATAGGGATAGAAAGGCCTAAAATTTTGGACAAATACTATAGACAAGGTGAGTTGTTTGTTGTTCAGAAAGTAAAGTAGAATATGAGGGTAGTAGTCTATGAATAATACAGAGATTTAATTAGTATGAGGAGTGAGAGATAGGAGAGTTGTCAGCAACAGTGACAGGGTGATTGATCACACACTAATATATATATTACCTGGCAGCTGGCCTACTGGATTTAAAATACACATTTTTTAATTTTTTTTTCATTTTTCATGCACAGGAAAGTGACAAGTCAACAAAATATTTCTTAAGTTAAAAAAATCTATATTGAGTGTCTTTTAGAGAAAGCACGATAGTCACAAGTGAGCGTACTTAGTTTTTGAATTTCTTCATCCATCCTTTATAGGAAGGAATAAATAATTATGTTAAAAAAAACTTAAGAAAAGTAGCCAAAATGCAGACATTAAACTGAATGCCCAAACCTCTTTTTTTGCACATCTTTTTAGTAAAAAAAAAATAGGACATATATACACGCTACTACTGCAACCTGTTGGCACACTTAGTTTTGCCGACATGTAGCTAGTAATTTTTATTCAGTCTTTTTTGTGAAAGAGAGAATAATTATGATAAAAAACCCAGTAATTTACCTGTGATTGTTTTTTTTAAACATTTAGTATTCAAATTTGACACCAATATATGCTGACAAGCGAAAGCGTAACAATGTTTTGAACTTTTGACTTTCAGCTTCCATATCTCAGCATCCACTATTGCTTTGAACATGAGACTACCACCATTTCAAAGACAATCATCTTCTCTTTCTCATACTGTATATAAATTTGACTTGCAACTGCTTAGTACATGACTAGTTAGGCCGGAGTCACACTTGCGAGGAATACGGATGAGTGCCATGTGATAAAACATTGCATAGTACTCAGACCGCTGTTAATCTATGGGGCAGCTCCCATCACCGTTTTTTTCTCGGCCGTATATGTGCGAGTGAAATCTTAGCATGCTGCGAATAGCTGCATATATCGGCTGAGACTCACCAATGAAAGTCTATAGGTGCGAGATTTTTACGCACCGGTGTCCTTTGAAAAGCCGGCAATTCATGTGTGGCTACTGTAAAATCACACTGACAGCTTAGGCCGTTTTCACATTTCCATTTTTTGACGGCAGTCCAAATCCGCCAGAATGTGGAAAACGGGAGAGAGAGAGAGATTCTGCCGCCAGAAAGGAATTTGGGGTTAAATTTCTGGTAAGGAAATTCTTCCGGGCATGCTCAGTGTAAAAAAGCTGATCCGTTCCCGGATTCCGTCATGTCTGTGACACACACATATATGTATTTATATTGCATTAGCTGAAGAGCCCAGCATTACTCGGGCATAGTAACTAACTGTGGTTAGTTATAGCAAATTATAATGATGATATGTTGCACATAAAAGGTCGCTGTATGTCACCTCCTCCTGTATATAGTGTATATCTGTGACTCATCTCCTCCTGTAGATGGTATATACCTGTGTGTCATCTCCTCCTGTATCTATAATATAACGCTACAAGCCTCACTCTGTCCAAAGCCTTTATAGACTGTGCAAGCGTGACACGCCTGCGCAGTCTGGCTCCAGACAGAAGGAGGTATCCAATGATTACAGGTAAGAGGAGTGTGTATGGCGCTGGAAATCGCAGTATGCATAGACACTGAATGCATACCTCGATTTCTGGCACCATACGTACATGACCGGGAGGAGCGTTGCCGTGGTGCTTCTCTTTTCGTCGGAGACCGAGGCAGGAGTGTGGCATGAGAATCGCGCATGCGCATAGCGCTATCCGGCGCCATTTTACTGAAGACACATTTGCAGTGTGTCATCAGATATATGGTGCTGGACAGCGCAGTATGGGCATGCGCATACTCCAGCATCGCCCTCCTCCCCTGGACTCCGGCTGAACGGGACAGCGGTGGAGCACATGGAAGAAAGGTGAGCATAAATGTTTTTTTGTATGTGTGCAGTTTAATAGGGGTGAGGGGGACCATAGACATCAGGATAGGGGGGTGAGAGGTAGCATGCATACCAGGATAGGGGGTGAGGGGACCATGCATATCAGGATTGGGGGGTGAGGGGACCATGCATATCAGGATAGGGGGGTGAGTTGTAGCATGCATACCTGCATACCAGGATAGGGGGGTGAGAGGACCGTGCATACCAGGAAAGGGGGGTGAGAGAACCATGCATATCAAGAAAGGGGGGTGAGATGACTATGCACACCAGGAAAGGGGTGTGAGAGGACCATGCATAACAGGATAGGGGGGAGAGGGGATCATGCACATCAGGATTGGGGTGAGGGGACCATGCATACCAGGATGGGGGGGTGAGAGGACCATGCAATCCAGGATAGGGGGGTGAGGTTACCATGCATATCAGGATTGGGGGTGAGGGGACCATGCATTGGGGGTGAGAGGACCATGCATACCAGGATTGGGGGTGAGAGGACCAAGCATACCAGGATTGGGGGGTGAGGAAGCCATGCATACCAGGATAGGGGGGTGAGGGGTACATGCATACCAGGATTGGGGATGAGGCGTATCATGTATACCAGGATTGGGGATGAGGGGACCATGCATACCAGAGTTGGGAGGTAAGGGGTTCCATGTATACCAGGATTAGGGATGAGGGGACCATGCATACCAGGATTGGGGAGCGAGGGGACCATGCATTCCAGGATAAGGGGGTGAGGGGATCATGTATGCCAGGATTTTGGGGTGAGGGGACCATGCATACCAGGATTGGGGGGTGAGGGGACCATGCAGACCATGATAGGGATGACGGGGTACCATGAATACCTGGATTGGGGGTGAGGGGACCATGCATACCAGAATAGGGATGAGGGGGCCATGCTTACCATTATAGGGATGAAGGGACCATAGCAGGATAAGGATGAGGGTTACCATACATGCCAGGATAGGAGGGGGGCAGCACATACCAGGATGGGAGACCATATACCAATAAAAATGCTCGCCACCTCGACGTAGAACGGGTTCATAGCTAGTATAGTATATACCTGTATGTCATATCCCCTGTATATAGTATATACCTGTATTTAATCTCCCCTGTATATAGTGTATACCTGTATGTCTTCTCCCCTGTATATAGTATACTAGCTGAAGAGCCCGGAGCTGCCCGGGCATAATAACTAACTGTGGATAGTTATAACAAATTATAATTATCCTCCATCCCATAGTTCCGTGCCCATATACCAACCCTACATATCCACGATCCCATAGTCCCATGCCTATATACCCATCATACATATTCTCCATCCCATAGTCCCATGCCCATATGCCCATCATACATATTCGCCATCCCATAGTCAAGTGCCCATATACCCATCACACATCCTTCATCTCATACTCCCATGCCCATATACCCATCATACATATCCTCCTTCCCATAGTCCCATGCCCATATACCCATCATACATATCCATGATCCCATAGGCCCGTGCCCATATACCCATCATACATATCCTCCATCCCATAGTCAAGTGCCCATATACCCATCACACATCCTCCATCCCATAGTCCCATGCCCATATACCCATCACACATCCTCCATCCCATAGTCCCATGCCCATATGCCCATCATACATATTCGCCATCCCATAGTCGAGTGCCCATATACCCATCACACATCCTTCATCTCATAGTCCCGTGCCCATATACCCATCATACATATCCTCCATCCCATAGTCCAGTGCCCATATACCCATCATACATATCTGCCATCCCATAGTCCAGTGCCCATATACCCATCATACATATCTGCCATCCCATAGTCCTGTGCATATATACCCGTCATACATATCCTCCATCCCATAGTCCAGTGCCCATATACCCATCACACCTCCTCCATCCCATAGTCCCGTGCCCATATACCCGTCATACATATCCTCCATCCCATAGTCCAGGGCCCATATACCCATCACACCTCCTCCATCCCATAGTCCCGTGCCCATATACCCGTCATACATATACTCCATCCCATAGTCAACCATTATGGCATCATAATGAGCGGCGGGGCTTGCAACCTATGATGACATCAGCGTCGCCATGGCAACCATTATGACATCATAATGAGGGGCGGGGCTTGAAACACACACTTTTTCCCCATTATGTAGGTAGGGGCAAAATTGTTTGGTGAATTGAAATGCGTGGGGTTAAAATTTCGCCTCATAACATAGCCTAGGAAACTCTCGGGGTCCAGACGTGTCACTGTGCCAAATTTTGTGGCTGTAGCTGCGACGACGTGGATGCCAATCCCGGACGTACACACACGCACACATACATACATACACACACTTGAGCTTTATACATTAGATACCTGTATGTCATCTCCTACTGTATATAGCATATACTGTACCTGTAAGTCATCTCCTTCTGTATATAGTATATACCTGTATGTCATCTCCTCCTGTATATAGTTTATAACTGTATGTCATCTCCCACTGAATGTAGTATATAATGTAGCTGTATGTCTTCTCCTCCTGTATATAGTATGTACTTGTTTGTCATCTCCCCTGTGTATAGTATATACCTGTATGTCATCTCCCCCTGTAAATAGTATATGCCTGTATATCATCTCCAGATTCACTCCCATCTGTACACCATGGAGGCGTAGTGTCCCTGCAGCACAGAGCATTTCAGTGCGACATCTCCACCCCTTGAGTGTAATACGATTTAGCTAGAAATTGTAGAGAATGACTAATTTAGATTTGCATTAGTTATAGCTGTATAAGTAAGTTTAAAGCGAACCAGGCATTGTCAGGGTTGGCACTGTTAAACCGATTAAAATAATACCTGAGTTGGAGATATCCATCTTGTGTTTCTTTTTTAATGTGTGTTTGAAGTTTTAAGTTAATGAGATGCTTCATGCCAGACAAAGAGAAGTTCCTGATTCTGGGCTCCCCCTGTAGTCTGTGTCAGAGGGTGGTCTGCGTCGGCATGGTCATAAATTGTGTTATTTCCAGCTTTACAGAAGGATAATAACACCATAGAAATGATAAGAAGAATAGGCCTCAGTTACCACAATTGTCTACAAGGAAAACTACTTCTGCAGCTTTCATCTTTTAAAAACAGCTCTGGTGAAATGAAAGATGCTTAGTGCTTGGTTGCTATGGGCAACACAGGCAGTGTAAACTTTTGTAGTTAAGAAGATGTGACTTTGAAATATACAGTATATATGTATATATATATATATATATATATATATATATATACACACATTTAGTAGATTAGATATTTATTTTATAGATCTATATTAGGATAGATATTTATTATAGGAGGCTTTGCGTGTGGAGTAGGTGGGGCTATGTGAAGTGGGCATGGCTTGATCCACTCATACACATGCATACATACATAAACTCATTTTTAGATAGATAGATAGATAGATAGATAGATAGATAGATAGATAGATAGATAGAAAAATCCGGTAATTAATATGTGGTGTACAGGTTAGAAAAGAATAGATATATACAAATAGAATACCTATATACACTGCTCAAAATAATAAAGGAAACACTAAGATACCACATCGTAGATATTACTGAATGAAATATCGCAGCTGCAAATCTTTATTCATTACATAGTGACATGCATTGAGAATATGAAAACATAAAAACGATCAATGTAAATCAAAATTAATATCCCATGGAGGTCTGGATTTGGAAGGATACTCAAAATCAAAGTGGAAAATTAAATTACAGGCTGATCCAACTTCAGTGGAAATGCCTCAAGACAAGGAAATGATGCTCAGTACTGTGTGTGGCCTCCACGTGCCTGTTTGACCTCCCTACGACACCTGGGCATGCTCCTGATGATTTCGTTGATGTTGTCATTAAGGATGTCCTCCCAGACCTTGACTAAAGCATCTGCCAACTCCTGGACTGTCTGTGGTGCAACGTGACGCTGGTGGATGGAGCGAGACATGAAGTTCCAGATGTGTTCAATCGGATTCAGGTCTGGGGAACAGGCGGGCCAATCCATAGCTTCAATGCCTTCATCTTGCAGGAACTGCTGACACACTTCAGCCACGTGAGGTCTGGCATTGTCCTGCATTAGAAGGAACCCAGGGCCAACTGCACCAGCATATGGTCTCACAAAGGGGTCTGAGGATCTCATCTCTGTACCTAATGACAGTCAGGCTACCTCTGGCGAGCACATGCGGCCCTCCAAAGAAATGCCAAACCACACCATTACTCACCCACTGCAAAACCGGTCATGCTGAAGGATGTTGCAGACAACAGATCACTCTCCACAGCTTCTCCAGACTCTGTCATGTCTGTCACATGTGCTCAGTATGAACCTGCTTTCATCTGTGAAGAGCACAGCGCGACAGGGGCGAATTTAACAATCCTGGTGTTCTGTGGCAAATGCCAAGCGTCCTGCACGGTGTTGGGCTATGAGCACCATCTGTGGACGTCGGGTACTTAGACCATCCTCATGGAGTCGGTTTCTAACCTTTGTGCAGACACATGCACATTTGTGGCCTGCTGGAGTTCATTTTGCAGGGCTCTGGCACTGCTCCTCCTGTTCCTCCTTGCACAAAGGCTGAGGTAGCAGTCCTGCTGCTGGGTTGTTGCCCTCTTACGGCCCCCTCCGTGTCTCCTGGTTTACTGGCCTGCCTCTTGGTAGTGCCTCCAACCTCTGGACACTATGTTGACAGACACTGCAAACCTTCTTGTCACAGCTCACATTGGTGTGCCATCCTGGATGAGCTGCACTACCTGAGCCACTTGTGTGGGTTGTAGAGTCTGTCTCATGCTACTATGAGTGTGAAAGCACAACCAACATTCAAAAATGACCAAATCATCAGACAGACAGCATTGATACTGAGATGTGGTCTGTAGTCCCCACCTGCAAAACCACTCCTTTTTTGAGTGTGTCTTGATAATTGCCAATAATTTCCATCTGTTGCCTTTTCCATTTGCACAACAGCATGTGAAATTGATTGTCAATCAATGTTGCTTCCTAAGTGGACAGTTTGCATTTCACAGAAGTTTGATTTAATTGGAGTTATAGTCTGTCGTTTAAGTGTTCCCTTTATTTTTTTGAGCAGTGTATATATATATATATATATATATATATATACACATACACTAGCTGAAGAGCACGGTGCTGCCCGGGCATAGTAACTAACTAGAGTTGAGCGACTATTGGTTTTTTAGGGTCGAGTTTCGTTTCGTGAAACCCGACTTTTCCAAAAGTCGGGTCGAGCAAGATCGTCCGATTATAGGGAAAAGTCGGGGTCGTCCCGAAACACGAAACCCAATGTAAGTCAATGGGGAATAAAAGTCGGCAGTGAGAGGAGGACGGGAAACACACCTACAGTGCCCATTTGAATGCCAAAAGCATCAATTCTTCTTACTTAAGCTTGTCAACCTTAATTAACTTCATAATACAAGTTACGCACTGAAAAATGGGGGTTATTTGGCTACAGTTGTGGGGGGGGAGGGCTGGCTCCAGGTTTTCATGTGCCCTGGGCGAAAGAGCGCCCCTTTAACACATACCACATCTCATCATGCTCCGATACGGCAGATAAATAGCGGTATAGTACAATGAAAAATACTTCACTTTTTACATCTCATGACGAGGCCCATTTATTTCTCCATACAGAATCATTGGTCCCATATAATGTTTGAAACAGTATATGATGAGCTCCACATAATGCTACAGTATATGTTGGTCCCCATGGATGAAGCTCCACTGTCTTATGGGCCCAAATAATACTCCAAACATAATGGGCCCCATTTCTAATGCTCTAGTGTATAATGGGCCCTGTAAATGCTGCTCCAGTGTCTGATGTCCACCTTTGGAATGTTCCAGTGTATGGTGGGCCCCATCTATCATTCTCCAGAGTATAGTGCTCCCCAAAATTTGCTGTCCCAACATTGAAAACAATCAAATAAGTCTCCTCGCTAGGGAATCCCTGTACTTGTCTGGACTCCTCGTCGTCCCCATCTTCCATCTCACTGCACAGTATTTCAACTTTGCAAGTGCTGTGATCCTGAGCAAGCAGGGGGGGGCCCACTCGTTGGCGACGGCACTGGCACAGGGCCCCTGATAGTACGGTGGTGTGTCTGATGGCGGTTGGGCCGAACCTGCACTTTCATCTGCAGCTTCCTCTTTGTCACCGTGTAAGATGGAACTGTATATGGGAAGGGTAACCTGAGTTTCATCAGGGTCAGATTCAGGCCGTGTAGCGTGTGAGGGGAATGTAGTGGTCTGGGTCAATGTACCAGCAGATTCATCGAGCAGTGGCTGGGCATCAGTGCACTTGTGTCGCCCCCAGGAGTACGGTCGCCACAGTGGCATTACCTTCCTCCTAGGGAGTGTGATATCATGCTTGGGAGCAACGAAGGATCTCTCTAGCAGGTTAACTGATTGGGCGGCGTTATTCCCACGAGTCATGACCCTCCAAACAGCGTTCATGAAGGCAAAGTGTTTGTTTTACGTGGGCAGTATGGTTGCAAAGCTGAACCTTAAAGGAATGTCCAGAAGGGCACCACCAGGAGTGGAGCCTACGGTTAAATTCGACTCCACCTGGGAAACCTCAACCATGCCAGCTACAGAACAGATGCACACATTGCAAGCTTAATTCCGTTAACGAACGAGACTCCGTCATGCCCCGCGGTCCGAGTCCGGCTTACTAGAGGGACACGTGAGGCTTTAGCACATGAGATTGGCCAATAACTGGTGTGTCATGCCCTTACATGTCCGTGGCTGCATGTGCGCTACACTGAAAAGGCCAGCATTTGTCGCTTACAGGTGCAGATAACCCGCTGAACAACGTTAGTGATGGGGATCACTGATTACAATTATTACCCGCGAACAATGATTTCCCAGTAAGTGCAGGTCAACCGCAGTTCCGGAATTAGGCCTAACCGTCATTCCTGAAAAAATGAAAAACTTACGTGTGCAAACCACAGGTGCTGTAGCTTGCTTAACAGCTCGCCAGCCGTTCTCACGCCCAGTATGGATTGCACGTGATTGCACAAAGGTTAGAAAGGGTACCGTATCCCCGGATAACATGTATGGATAGCGTACACATTCAAAATATATGTCTATACATCAGGAGGCAGGCTCAGACGGTGTTAGGCCCAGTATGGATTGCACGTGATTGCACAAAGGTTAGAAAGGGTACCGTATCCCCGGATAACATGTATGGATAGCGTACACATTCAAAATATATGTCTATACATCAGGAGGCAGGCTCAGACGGTGTTAGGCCCAGTATGGATTGCACGTGATTGCACAAAGGTTAGAAAGGGTACCGTATCCCCGGATAACATGTATGGATAGCGTACACATTCAAAATATATGTCTATACATCAGGAGGCAGGCTCAGACGGTGTTAGGCCCAGTATGGATTGCACGTGATTGCACAAAGGTTAGAAAGGGTACCGTATCCCCAGATAACATGTATGGATAGCGTACACATTCAAAATATATGTCTATACATCAGGAGGCAGGCTCAGACGGTGTTAGGCCCAGTATGGATTGCACGTGATTGCACAAAGGTTAGAAAGGGTACCGTATCCCCGGATAACATGTAAGGATAGCATAGTGTACACATTCAAAATATATGTCTATACATCAGGAGGCAGGCTCAGACGGTGTTAGGCCCAGCATGGATTGCACGTGATTGCACAAAGGTTAGAAAGGGTACCGTATCCCCAGATAACATGTATGGATAGCGTACACATTCAAAATATATGTCTATACATCAGGAGGCAGGCTCAGACGGTGTTAGGCCCAGTATGGATTGCACGTGATTGCACAAAGGTTAGAAAGGGTACCGTATCCCCGGATAACATGTATGGATAGCATAGTGTACACATTCAAAATATATGTCTATACATCAGGAGGCAGGCTCAGGCGGTGTTAGGCCCAGTATGGATTGCACGTGATTGCACAAAGGTTAGAAAGGGTACCGTATCCCCGGATAACATGTATGGATAGCATAGTGTACACATTCAAAATATATGTCTATACATCAGGAGGCAGTCTCAAACGGTGTCAGGCACAGTATGGATTCGACGGCCCAGACTACACAGCGGAGGAGCAGGGAGAGGTAAAGATTGCAAATGCTGGGGCCCTGCCAAAGCAAGGGGGGCCCACTCGTGGGCGTCGGTACTGGCACTGGGCCCCTCATAGTACGGCGGTGTGTCTGACGGCGGGTGTGCACCACCACCGTCAGAGACACTTGATTGCACTATGAGGCACCCTGTGCCAGTGCCCACGCCCAAGAGTCGGCCTACCCACCTGTCCAGGGCAACGGCACTCGCACGGTGTCGTGCGCTAGGTGGTGACCCCGGCCATGGGGGGGGGAGGCAGCACAGTTAGGGAGTTTTAGAAAGTGGCATATGTTGATGTTGGACATTCAGCTGATGCAAAAGGTGAAATAGGTCAAGTCCCAGGAAGAGGTGGACCAAAGCAAGCCATTTTTCTGTCACCCTATGTGTCATCAGGGGAAGGTGGGACAAAATCCTTGGAAACCCATGCGTGGTTCATTTTAATGAAGGTTAGATCATCCACATTTTGGGTTGACAGACGGGTCCTTTTTTCTGTCAGGATTGATCCAGCTGCACTGAAGACTCTTTCCGATAGCACACTTGCAGCTGGGCAAGCGAGCTCCTGTAAGGCATATTGTGCCAATTCAGGTCAGGTGTCCAGTTTAGCGGCCCAATAGTCAAAGGGGAATGACCTGTGTGGGAGAACATCGATTTGGGAGGAAAAGTAGTTTGTAACCATAGTTGACAACTGCTGTCTCCTGTCACTTTCCATCGATGCAGTATTACCAGTTGTGTGAGCGGTACTTGAAAAATCAGTCCACAACATTGTCATGAAACCCCTGTCTCCAACGCCACTTCTGCTGTGTGCACCACGAACACCTCTGCCAAGCTGACCCCGGCCCGTACGGCTCGTGTGAGAACTATCACCGCTGCTGTTTGCTGGGAATGCCTCAAGCAACCGATTTACCAGAGTTGCTTGTTTATTAGCCAATATTAGGTCAAGGTTCTCCTGTGGCATGATGTTTTGTAATTTGCCTTTATAGCGTGGATCCAGGATGCTGGCCAACCAGTAGTCGTCATCGTTCATCATTTTGGCAATGCGGGGGTCCCTTTTTAGGATCTGCAAGGCATAATCTGACATGTGGGCCAATGTTCCCGGTGTCAATGATGCACTGCGAGTGCTGGTTGGAGGAGCACTTTCTGGCAAATCCACATCCCTCCAGTCACACACAAACCGTGTACCAGACCTTGCCACGCCAACATTTTCACTTGCCCCATGAGATGCATCCTCCTCCCCTAAGTAATCATCCCCATCATCCTCCTCCTCCTCCTCCTCTTCTTCCTCCACCTCGTACAGGAGAGGTACCTGAGCAGACAATGGCTGAATGTCATCAAGGATTCCCTCCTCCTCTTCCTCCTCATCAACATTGGCTGCAGAAGCCTGCTCCTTAAGGTGCGTCAAAGTTTGCATGAGCAGACGCATAAGTGGGGTGCTCATGCTTAGGATGGCGTCGTCTGCGCTTACCAGCCGTGTGCATTCCTCAAAACACTGAAGGACTTTACAGAGGTCTTTCAGCTTCGACCACTGCACACCTGTCAACTCCCTGTCTGCTCTCAAAGTGCCTGGCCGTGTATCCTCCCACAAATGCATTATGGCCTGCCTCTGCTCGCACAGCCGCTCCACCATGTGCAGGGTGGAGTTCCACCTTGTTGCAATGTCGATAATGAGGCGGTGGTTGGGAAGGTGGAGCAATCGCTGCAGCTTCTGCATACGAACGGAGTGTACAGGCGACCGGCGGATGTGCGCGCACAGTCTTAGCACCTTCTGGAGCAGGGCTGTTAACTCCGGATAATTTTTGAGGAAGCACTGCACCACCAGGTTCAAGGTGTGAGCCAAGCAAGTATGTGGCTGAGTTTTGAAAGGGCTATGGCTGCCACAAAATTACGGCCTTTATCACTAACTACCTTGCCTGCCTCAAGATGTACACTGCCCAGCCATGACTCAGTTTGTCGCTTCAAGTAATCGGCCAGCACCTCGGCGGTGTGTCTGTCGCCCAAACACATCATCTGCAACACAGCCTGCTGACGCTTTCCACTAGCTGCTCGATAGGGGGACACCTCGTGTGCAACAGTGGCAGCTGCAGATGGAGTGCTCGTACGACTGCGCTCTGAGGACGAGCTTTCGCTTCTGGAGGAGGAGGAGGAGGAGGGTCGAACGCTTACAGCCAACTGTTTCCTATACCGTGGGCTAGGCAGCACTGTCCCACCACCGCTGTCCCCTGTGGACCCTGCATCCACCACATTAACCCAGTGCGCAGTGATGGACACGTAACGGCCCTGGCCATGCCGACTGGACCATGCATCAGTTGTGAGGTGCACCTTTCCGCTCACTGACTGCTTGAGTGCATGAACAATGCGGTCTTTCACATGATGGTGGAGGGCTGGGATGGCTTTGCGAGAGAAGAAGTGGCGACTGGGTAGGTCATAGCTTGGTACTGCATAGACCATGAGTTCGCGGAAAGCTGCGCTTTCCACCAACCGAAAAGGCATCATCTCAAACGAGATTAGTTTGGCAATGTGGGTGTTCAAACCCAGTGTACGCGGATGAGAGACTGAGTACTTTCTTGACCTACTCATAGTGTCTGGGAGGGTGAGCTGGACTTGAGAGCTGCATATGGTGGAAGTAGCGGTGGACAGGGCGGACTGAGAGAGGGTTGATGATGGTGATGGAGTTGTTGTTCTTTCTGATGGCCTAGAATCAGTCTTTCGTTGATATAACAGTGGGATTCCCTGACTGCTGTGGCCTTGCAACGACACCTCAACATTTGCTGCTGTGCTAACCGGTGGGCTTACAGTGGGGGAAACAATGTAGCGTTGCTGACTACCTTCGTTGTGATCAGTTGCACATGTGGCACTTGAGGTTTGGTGTTGTGTCCACGCTTGCAAGTGCATGGTGGTTAAATGTCTAAGCATGCAACTGGTATTCAAATTTTTCAGATTTTTCCCTCGGCTAAAGGTCTTTGCGCACTTCTTACAGATAACCTTGGCCTGATCATGAGGATTTTGTTCAAAAAAGTGCCACACTGCACTCTTCCTACTTTGGCAGACATTTTGCGGCCTAGCACGCTGTGATCTTTTGACCCTCTGGACAAGCTGTCCAGCAACTCTTTTGATTTTTGGAACCTGTCTTTGGAGTGCTCCGGGCCTGCCAGATAACAGCTGTTGTGATGTCGATGTCTGCTGTGGATGCTCCTCATCTGAGCTATTGGAAGCAACACCCTCTTCCCCCAATGGATGCCAATCTGGGTCAACAACTGGGTCATCCATCACCTCCTCTTCTATGTCATGTGCACCTTCCTCTGTGTCACCGTGTATGATGGTATAGTGTGCGGGAAGGGGCACCTGAGTCTCATCAGGGTCAGAATCTGGCTCTGTACACTGCGAGGACAATGTAGTGCTCTGAGTGAATGTACCAGCAGAATCATCCATCAGCGGCTGTGCATCAGTGCACTCCATGTCAGATTCATCTTGGCCTGGGTAATTCACCATTTCACTTGATAATCCAGGCATGGTATGTGAAAACAGCTCCATGGAGTAATCAGTAGTATGGCCTGCGTCATCCTTCAATCTTGGTTGGGGTGAAGGACACAAGGAAAGGTGTGGTTCATGAACATGAGCCTCCAATGACGACAGTGCTTTTACTTTTTACAACTGAAGAAGAGGAGGCGATAGAGCTGGAGGCTGAGTCAGCAATGTAAGACAAAACTTTTTCCTGATGCTCTGGCTTTAAAAGCGGTTTGCCAACTCCTAGAAAACTAAGCCTTCGAAGCCTTATGGAGCCAGACGATGACGCAGGCTCAACACCTCCTGCATTCGGTCCTATTTTGCTCTTGCCACTACCATCAGATCCACCACCAACACCATCATTACCAGCTGCCAACCCCCGCCCAATTCCACGGCCTCTTCCACCAGCCTTCCTCATTTTTGGTAGAAATGTAGACAAAATCCAACAAACTATATAGTAATGTAAAACAAGGTACAAGGTGTCTATAGGACAGGGGAGATTTTGAATTTCTGCAGACACTTGTGGACACTGGACACTTTTGGATTGTGTGAGGCCCACTGAATATCTGAGCGCTATGTCACAGGCTCGATGGCACAGCTGTGACCAAAGTGTCTAGAGGATAAGGGAGATTTTGAATTTCTGCAGACACTTGTGGACACTGGACACTTTTGGATTGTGTGAGGCCCACTGAATATCTGAGCGCTATGTCACAGGATCGATGGCACAGCTGTAACCAAAGTGACTAGAGGATAAGGGAGATTTTGAATTTCTGCTCACACTAGTGGACAATGGACACTTTTGGATTGTGTGAGGCCCACTGAATATCTGAGCGCTATGTCACAGGCTCGATGGCACAGCTATAACCAAAGTGACTAGAGGATAAGGGAGATTTTGAATTTCTGCTCACACTAGTGGACAATGGACACTTTTGGATTGTGTGAGGCCCACTGAATATCTGAGCGCTATGTCACAGGCTCAATGGCACAGCTGTGACCAAAGTGACTAGAGGATAAGGGAGATTTTTAATTTCTGCAGACACTTGTGGACACTGGACACTTTTGGATTGTGTGAGGCCCACTGAATATCTGAGCGCTATGTCACAGGCTCGATGGCACAGCTGTGACCAAAGTGACTAGAGGATAAGGGAGATTTTGAATTTCTGCAGACACTTGTGGACACTGGACACTTTTGGATTGTGTGAGGCCCACTGAATATCACAGCGCTATGTCACAGGCAGAAATTGGCTAGTGTATCACAAACTACAAGGTGTATGTAGAATTGGGCAGAATAGCAATCTCCCTAGAGTGCAGGTCTGTAAGAACGGAACATGTCCTCGACTTATTCTCACAGAGTGACACACAGATAGCTTCACTGTGGCTGTGATAACAGCCGTTACACGGTACTGTGTGAGGAGCGTACACCGCTGTATGTTGTGAAAAAATGCACGCTCAGTACCTCAGCAGGACAAAAAAAAAAAATTGGGATTGCTTTTAAAAAAGCAGTTTGCAGAGCAGTGGGTAAACAGCAATGCAGCTGTCAGGAAGCCTTAGAAGGCAGCCCAACAACCAACACCACTGATACAACACAATATAGCCTCCCCTTGCACTGCACACACAGTGACTGGTGTGTTGTACAGGCAAAATCGCTAGCAGCAGAAGCAGTTTTTTTTTCTTCTTCCCTGCCTAACGCTCTCCCTACAGAATCAGCAGCAGCAACCTCTCCCTATGCTAAGATCGGCAGAAGTAAGATGGCGGTCGGCGTGCACGCCCTTTTATACCCCCTATGACGCCCACCAAAGCAAGCCAATCTCTTGCATGCCCTTCTGAAAGATGGTGGTGACCCGTGCCTATGTCATCACGTTGCCCACAGTGTCCGTGGATCCTGATTGGCTGAAAAAGAGCACAAAACAAACTTTTGAAACACGACTTTGGCGCGTAAGTCGCCGACCTCGTGGCCGACCTCATCCTAGGGTCGGGTTTCGTTTCATGAAACCCGACTTTGCCAAAAGTCGGCGACTTTTGAAATTTTTCGACCCGTTTCGCTCAACTCTATAACTAACTGTGGATAGTTATAACAAATTATAATTATCCTCCATCCCATAGTCCCGTGCCCATATACCCATCATACATATCCACGATCCCATAGGCCCGTGCCCATATACCCATCATACATATCCTCCATCCCATAGTCGAGTGCTCATATACCCATCACATCCTCCATGCCATAGTCCCATGCCCATATACCCATCACACATCCTCCATCCCATAGTCCCATGCCCATATACCCATCATACATATCCTCCATCCCATAGTCCCATGACCATATACCCATCATACATATCCACGATCCCATAGGCCCGTGCCCATATACCCATCATACATATCCTCCATCCCATAGTCGAGTGCTCATATACCCATCACACATCCTCCATTCAATAGTCATATGCCCATATACCCATCACACATCCTCCATCCCATAGTCCAGTGCCCATATACCCATCACACATCCTCCATTCCATAGTCTTGTGCCCATATACCCATCATACATATCCTCCATCCCATAGTCCAGTGCCCATATACCCATCACACATCCTCCATCCCATAGTCAACCATTATGACATCATAGTGAGCGGCGGGGCTTGCAACCTATGATGACATCAGCGTCGCCATGGCAACCATTATGAAATCATAATGAGGGGCGGGGCTTGATACACACACACTTTTTCCCCATTATATAGATAGGGGCAAAATTGTTTGGTGAATTGGAATGCGTGGGGTTAAAATTTCGCCTCACTTTTGTGGCTGTAGCTGTGACGGTGCGGATGCCAATACCGGACATACACACACATACATACACACATACACACACTTGAGCTTTATATCTAATATACTGATGTCATCATAGGTTAATCACACAAAAAAGTCCTGAAATCTGAACAACCCCTGTAATTGGGGCACATCCTTACCAAATACAATAATTCACACAATTGGTTCCTAAAACAGGCAACACAAAGGGATGCTAATAAATCAATTTTTTATTGAAATATTTTAAAAGACATAATGAAGGAATTCATGAATTTACACAACCAAGGACCTCATGTCATAGACAAATTACGATGCAAAAGAGAAGCTGAAAAAAACAGCAATATCACCACGTGGTGAAATAATGGAACCCGCTAAAAAAATGCCTTATTCATATGTAAAATACCTCTTTTATATATAAAGTTAGGGGTTTTCTGAATACTGAGTCCTATATACCAATGTCCTTCCCCTAACTAGATGATACAAAAAGCTCACCTAATGGGTGTATGTAACTACAACATTTATTCAATGAATATATTTATAAAAAAGGGGCCAAATGAGCCACTATAAAGTGCTTAACATCAAATAAATGTATATAGCTATAAAAACATATGCACAAAGGCGCAAGTTCCTACGTGATAGTGCCTGCAGCTGCAAATATGGACAACAACCACCCAATTTGTCCAACAGTAAAAGTCAATTAATAAAAATAAGTAATTTGCGCTAGCAGGATAAATACTGAACAAACAGTGTGTAGACGCACACAGTGTATAGACACACACAGGACACTTCTCCCCTTCTCACACCAGGGGTAATACCGTTCAGACGTTGCAAGGAAATGTCCACAGTGGAACTGATTCACAAAATATATATAACGATACCTTCGTTCCGATGAATTATGGACTAATGGAAGACTCCTTCCTCAAGCAGGGTCCCGGTGCAGAGGTGACGATGCAAGCAGTAGTGATACTGACGGTGGTAAGCTTTAGAACGTTGAAGCTCAGTTGGAAAATGCAGGTATTGGACGCTGCTCCGGCCGGTAGCAAGCGTCCTTCTAATCGCGTGACCGCCGCCGACACCCAGCGAGTATAACCGCGCGAATAGAATTCAAAAGCCGGCAAGGTAGCAAGACGTGCAGGACCTTGCGTGACGTCACGGTCACGCGGAGCACCACGTGACTGGCTAGTGAGCGCAAAAAAGACCAAAAAATGTATATAGCTATAGGGCTACAGAAATGTGTCACTTTAGAAAGCTAAACAGACCGATGTGTAAAACACTACCAGTCAGATGTAGTGTACAATCATTTTAATCATAGAATTGTATACACATATCTCAATTCAAGCTGAAAAAACAGCTTAGTAAACTAATGTGCCTAAATATCTATAGCGCTATACAACACATAGATCAAACAAGTGCATATAATTATAACATTACACAATACACTCATAAGTAGGGCTAAGTAAAACCCTATATAGCATAGCGGTAAAATCACAATGAACATAAGAATTCATTACCGGTATATTGCACGTGAATGTCCTGCCGTCCTCACTGCCCCAACGTGCGTTTCGATCCCCTTCGTCAGGAGGTGTCACTTGTTTAATCTATGTGTTGTATAGCGCTATAGATATTTAGGCACATTAGTTTACTAAGCTGTTTTTTCAGCTTGAATTGAGATATATGTGTATACAATTCTATGATTAAAATGTTTGTACACTACATATGACTGGTAGTGTTTTACACATCGGTCTGTTTAGCTTTCTAAATTGACATATTTCTGTAGTGCTATAGCTACAGTTGTGGCCAAAAGTATTGACACCCCTGCATTTCTGTCAGATAATACTCACTTTCTTCCTGAAAATGATTGCAAACACAAATTCTTTGGTATTATTATCTTCATTTAATTTGTCTTAAATGAAAAAACTCAAAAAGAATTGTCCTAAAGCCAAATTGGATATAATTCCACACCAAACATAAAAAAGAGGGTGGACAAAAGTATTGGCACTGTTCGAAAAAATCATGTGATGCTTCTCTAATTTGTGTAATTAACAGCACCTGTAACTTACCTGTGGCACCTAACAGGTGTTGGCAATAACTAAATCACACTTGCAGCCAGTTGACATGGATTAAAGTTGACTCAACCTCTGTCCTGTGTCCTTGTGTGTACCACATTGAGCATGGAGGAAAGAAAGAAGACCAAAGAACTGTCTGAGGACTTGAGAAACCAAATTGTGAGGAAGCATGAGCAATCTCAAGGCTACAAGTCCATCTCCAAAGACCAGAATGTTCCTGTGTCTACTGTGCGCAGTGTCATCAAGAAGTTTAAAGCCCATGGCACTGTGGCTAACCTCCCTAGATGTGGACGGAAAAGAAAAATTGACAAGAGATTTCAACGCAACATTGTGCGGATGTTGGATAAAGAACCTCGACTAACATCCAAACAAGTTCAAGCTGCCCTGCAGTCCGAGGGTACAACAGTGTCAACCCGTACTATCCGTCGGCATCTCAATGAAAAGGGATTGTATGGTAGGAGACCCAGGAAGACCCCACTTCTTACCCCGAGACATAAAAAAGCCAGGCTGGAGTTTGCCAAAACTTACCTGAAAAAGCCTAAAACGTTTTGGAAGAATGTTCTCTGGTCAGATGAGTGTTGTGAGTTCATTTTTCCCTTCACCATTGAGGTCTGATGAACTCCCTCCTCTAGTGAAGGAAGGTAGTGAGACTGATTACCAAACACCTGGGCAGCTAGATGATGACTGGGTGGCTGGAATTGAGGACTGGATATAAGGCTGCCGATGCCCTTCTTCCTGGCTGGTGATTTTCCTGCTGGATTCTTGGAGACCAGTCTGATTCCTGCATCTCAAAGCTAAGTTTTTCTGCTCTGCTTTGTACTCTTCTGTTTTGTTTTTGTTTTGCCTTGTTTTTTGGGAGTTCTGCCATCCCTGGCTGGGGGTGAGCTGAATTCCATTTTTGACTCTGATCTGTTGATAGTTTGCTCTGTCTTCAGAATATACCTGAGTGCTGATATAGTCTTTTGAAGCCTAGCGACTTCAGGGCCTGTTTTTCCTATCAGTCGGTTGGCTCATTTTGATAGAGTTTTTGCGGATGGCAGACAGCAGCCTTCCTATCCTGTCCTATGTAGTTAGCTTGGGCCCCATCATTTGCTCAACCTATCTTTCTATCTGTGTTAGTGTTTTCATCTTGCTTCACCGTCATTGTATGTTGGGGGCTGCCTATTGCTTTGGGGTCTGCTCTGGGGCAGTTTAGTTTTTCCCCTTTCTGTCTTTAGGCTATATAGTTCTCCGGCTGTGATCGAGGGGTCTCCCCACGGCTACTGCTAGTTGTTTTGGATAGGTTCAGGGGTCTGCAATCTGATAGCTGCCAACCTCTCTGTTTTTTCTGGACTTAGCTGGTATTTTGTTTTTTCCTCCTTCGGTGACTCATCATAACAGAATCACCAGCCATACCGCAGATCCTAGAGTACTCAATAGCAGGAGAGAATTGTAAAAAAAAAAAAAAAAAGAAAATAGTGTCAGAATTTTTTTTTTTGTGTGCATATTTTTTCCTCTATATCTCTGAGGCCGTAGGGGGAATTTTTCTCTCAATGGAGATGAAGCAATTGTCTGATCGTGTAGAGCAGCTCGCTGCTGAAGTGCGGGGAATTTCCACCTATCTTGCTCATTCACATGCTGCTGAACCAAGGATTCCTACTCTTGATGTATTTTTGGGGGATCGGTCTAAATTCTTGAATTTCAAGAATAATTGTAAATCATTTTTTGCCTTGAAGCCTAACTCGTCGGGGAACTCCGTGCAGCAGGTTAAAATTGTCATCTCTTTGCTGCGCGGCAATCCCCAGGATTGGGCGTTTTCTTTGAAACCTGATGATCCTATTCTGAATTATGTGAACGCATTTTTTCAAACCTTGGGGTTGTTGTATGATGAACCTAATGCTATTGATCAGGCTGAAAAGACCCTGTTGGCATTAAGCCAGGGTCGGGATTTGGCAGAGTTGTACTGTCAAAAATTCCGAAAGTGGGCGGTCCTTACTACCTGGAATGATGGTGCCTTGGCAGCCCTCTTTCGGAAGGGTTTGTCAGAAACTGTAAAAGATACTATGGTGGGATTTCCTGTTCCCTCTGGTCTTGACGATTCTATGTCATTAGCCATTCAGGTGGATCGGCGTTTACGTGGACGCAAAACTACACGAGAGATGTTACCACCTGTTGAACAAATGTCTGAACCTATGCAATGTGATAGAGTTTTGTCTAGGGCGCAACATCAGGAGTTCAGAAGGCGTAATGAGCTGTGTTTTTTTTGTGGAGATGCCTCGCATATTATTTCTGTCTGCCCTAAACGAGAGAAACGTTGTGCACACACGTTTTCTGTGGGTGGTGTTCAACCTAAGTTTCTTCTGGCAATTACTCTGATCTGCTCCCTGTCCACATTTTCCGCCAAGGCTTTTGTGGATTCAGGAGCAGCTCTGAACCTGATGGACTTGGATTTTGCTAAACGTTGTGGATTTCCTATGTCACCTCTGCGGACGCCTATCCCTTTGAGGGGTATTGATGCTACTCCTTTGGCGAAGAATAAACCTCAGTTTTGGACCCAGGTGGTAATGCGGGTCGCCCCAGACCATCAAGAAAATTGCAGATTTTTGGTGTTGCATAATTTGCATGATACTATTGTTCTGGGGTTTCCCTGGTTGCAAATCCATAATCCAGTTCTGGATTGGAAATCTTTGTCTGTGGTGAGTTGGGGTTGTCGGTGTGCCCTTAGTGATGCTCCTGTTTTCTCCACCTCTCCCAAGTCACATGACGTTCCTGACTATTTGGCTGACTTTTATGATGTATTTAGTGAGAATGAGTCTGCGTCTTTGCCTCCTCATGGGAGTTATGACTGTGCTATTGAGCTGAACCCGGGGTGCAAATTCCCCAAGGGTCGGCTTTTCAATTTATCTGTAACCGAGCACGAGGCTATGCGATCCTATATTAAGGAGGCATTGGAGAAGGGTCATATTAGACCATCCTCTTCACCCTTAGGTGCTGTTTTTTTTTTCGTGGCTAAAAAGGATGGTTCATTAAGGTCTTGTATTGACTATCGTGCCCTCAACAAAATTACTGTTAAATATCAGTATCCGTTACCCCTGATTTCTGATCTATTCTCCAGAGTTAAAGGTGCTTGCTGGTTTACCAAGCTTGACCTCAGGGGGCGTATAATCTTATTCGCATTAAGCATGGGGATGAATAGAAGACGGCGTTTAATACTCCGGAGGGACATTTTGAGTACCTGGTGATGCCTTTTGGGCTCACTAATGCCCCTTCTGTCTTCCAGTGCTTCATGAACGATATATTCCGAGACTTTGTGGATAAATTTTTGATTATCTATCTGGATGATATTTTGATCTTCTCCAAGAATTGGGACTCTCATGTGGAACATGTTCGGACTGTGTTCCGGATTTTGAGGGAGAATTCCCTGTATGTCAAGGGATCTAAATGCCTTTTTGGGGTACAGAGGATTTCATTTTTGGGATTTATTTTGTCTCCGTCAACTATTGAAATGGACCCGGCCAAGGTACAGGCCATTTATGATTGGGTTCAGCCCACTTCTTTGAAGGCCCTCCAGAAGTTTTTGGGTTTTGCTCATTTTTATCGGAAATTTATAGCTAATGTTTCTGGTATTGCCAAGCCATTGACGGATTTGACTAGGAATGGTGCTGATGTGCTGAATTGGTCTCCGGAGGCTGTTTCTTCCTTTCAGGAGCTGAAGCGAAGATTCACTTCTGCTCCGGTTTTGCGGCAACCTGATGTCTCACTACTATTTCAGGTGGAGGTGGACGCTTCTGAGATTGGTGCAGGAGCGGTGTTGTCCCAAAAAGATCCTGTGACATCTAAAATGAATCCTTGTGCTTTCTTTTCCCGAAAGTTCTCCCCATCCGAACGTAACTATGATGTGGGGAATCGGGAACTGTTGGCCATGAAATGGGCATTTGAGGAGTGGAGACATTGGTTGGAGGGAGCCAAACACCAAGTCGTGGTCCTTACTGACCACAAGAATTTGATTTACCTGGAGTCAGCCAAGCGCTTGAATCCTAAACAGGCTAGGTGGGCCTTGTTTTTCACACGTTTTGATTTTGTGGTCTCTTTTCTTCCGGGCACAAAGAATGTCAAGGCAGGCGCCCTCTCTAGGAGTTTCCTTGCTGATTCTCCTGTTGTGACTAAGCCTGCTACCATTTAGGCGAGGGGGTAGTTCTTTCTGCCATCTCGCCCGATTTGAGACGTGCTCTGGAAGAGTTTCAGGAGGACAAACCTGAGCGTTGTCCCAGTGGAAAGTTGTATGTTCCTGACCAGTGGAGGAAGAGAGTGATGTCTGAAGTTCATTGCTCTGCATTGGCTGGTCATCCAGGTATTTTTGGTACTAGAGATCTGGTGAGTCGATCTTTTTGGTGGCCCGCCTTGTCTCGTGATGTCAGGAATTTTGAGCAGTCCTGTGGGACTTGCTCCCGGTCTAAACCTTGTTCTCGCTCTAGTGGCTTGTTGATGCCTTTGCCGGTGCCCAGGAGGCCATGGACCCATATTTCAATGGATTTTATCTCTGATATGCCTGTCTCTCAGAGAATGACTGTTATTTGGGTGATTTGTGATAGATTCTCTAAGATGGTCCGGTCCATCTTGTACCACTCCCTAAGTTGCCATCTTCCTCTGAGTTGGTGCCCTTGTTTTTGCAACAGGTGGTTCGCTTGCACGGGATTCCTGAGAACATTGTATCTGACAGAGGAGTTCAGTTTGTGTCTAGATTTTGGAGGACTTTCTGTTCCAAGCTGGGAATTCAGTTGTCCTTCTCCTCTGCGTTTCACCCTCAGACCAATGGGCAGACAGAGAGAACAAACCAGACTTTGGAGTCGTATTTGAGATGTTTTATTTCTGCCGATCAGGATGATTGGGTTTCATTTTTGCCCTTGGCCGAATTTGCTTTAAATAATAGAGCTAGTTCTGCCACTTTGATGTCACCTTTTTTTTGTAACTTTGGTTTTCACCCTCGATTTTCTTCAGGGCAGGTGGAGCCTTCTGCCTGCCCAGGTGTTGACACTGTGGTGGAGAGAATGCACCAGATCTGGGACCAAGTAGTGGATAAGTTGTCTCTCTCCCAGGAAAAGGCCCAGTGGTTTTCCAACCGGCGTAGGACCGTTGGTCCCCAGTTTAAGGTGGGTGATATGGTTTGGTTGTCATCAAAAAATATCGCTATGAAGGTGGCTTCTCCTAAGTTTAAGCCTAGATTTATTGGACCTTACAAGATTTTGGAGATTATTAATCCCGTCTCTTTTCGGTTGGCTCTTCCTGTCACATTTAAAATTCATAATGTGTTTCATAAGTCCTTGTTGAAGAGGTTTGTTGAACCAGTAGTTCCTGTGGTGGCACCCCCTGACCCTATATTGGTTGAAGGTAACATGGAATATGAGGTAGGGAAGATGGATTCCCGTCTGGCTAGATGGAGACTCCAGTATTTGGTTAAGTGGAAGGGTTATGGTCAGGAGGATAATTCCTGGGTCTCTGCCTCTGATATTCATGCCGAAAGATTGGTGCGTGCCTTTCATTGGGCTCATCCGGATCACCCTGGTGGCATGGATGAGGGTTCGGTGACCCCTCCTCAAGGGGGAGGTACTGTTGTGAGTTCATTTTTCCCTTCACCATTGAGGTCTGATGAACTCCCTCCTCTAGTGAAGGAAGGTAGTGAGACTGATTACCAAACACCTGGGCAGCTAGATGATGACTGGGTGGCTGGAATTGAGGACTGGATATAAGGCTGCCGACGCCCTTCTTCCAGGCTGGTGATTTTCCTGCTGGATTCTTGGAGACCAGTCTAATTCCTGCATCTCAAAGCAAAGTTTTTCTGCTCTGCTTTGTACTCTTCTGTTTTGTTTTTGTTTTGCCTTGTTTTTTGGGAGTTCTGCCATCCCCGGCCGGGGGTGAGCTGAATTCCATTTTTGACTCTGATCTGTTGATATTTTGCTCTGTCTTCAGAATATACCTGAGTGCTGATATAGTCTTTTGAAGCCTAGCGACTTCAGGGCCTGTTTTTCCTATCAGTCGGTTGGCTCATTTTGATAGGGTTTTTGCGGATGGCAGACAGCAGCCTTCCTATCCTGTCCTATGTAGTTAGCTTGGGCCCCATCATTTGCTCAACCTATCTTTCTATCTGTGTTAGTGTTTTCATCTTGCTTCACCGTCATTATATGTTGGGGGCTGCCTATTGCTTTGGGGTCTGCTCATTGCTTTGGGGTCTGCTCTGGGGCAGTTTAGTTTTTCCCCTTTCTGTCTTTAGGCTTTATAGTTCTCCGGCTGTGATCGAGGGGTCTAGGGCACCGTAGGAACCCCCCACGGCTACTGCTAGTTGTTGTGGATATGTTCAGGGGTCTGCAATGTGATAGCTGCCAACCTCTCTGCTTTTTCTGGAGTTAGCTGGTATTTTGTTTTTTCCTCCTTCGGTGACTCATCATAACAGATGAGACAAAAGTAGAGCTTTTTGGGCAAAGGCATCAACATAGAGTTTACAGGAGAAAAAAAGAGGCATTCAAAGAAAAGAACATGGTCCCTACAGTCAAACATGGCGGAGGTTCCCTGATGTTTTGGGGTTGCTTTGCTGCCTCTGGCACTGGACTGCTTGACCGTGTGCATGGCATTATGAAGTCTGAAGACTACCAACAAATTTTGCAGCATAATGTAGGGCCCAGTGTGAGAAATCTGGGTCTCCCTCAGAGGTCATGGGTCTTCCAGCAGGACAATGACCCAAAACACACTTCAAAAAGCACTAGAAAATGGTTTGAGAGAAAACACTGGAGATTTCTAAGGTGGCCAGCAATGAGTCCAGACCTGAATCCCATAGAACACCTGTGGAGAGATCTAAAAATGGCAGTTTGGAGAAGGCACCCTTCAAATATCAAGGACCTGGAGCAGTTTGCCAAAGAAGAATGGTCTAAAATTCCAGCAGAGCATTGTAAGAAACTAATTGATGGTTACCGGAAGCGGTTGGTCGCAGTTATTTTGGCTGAAGGTTGTGCAACCAAGTATTAGGCTGAGGGTGCCAATACTTTTGTCTGGCCCATTTTTGGAGGTTTGTGTGAAATGATCAATGTTTTGCTTTTTGCTTCATTCTCTTTTGGGTTTTTTAATTTAAGACAAATTAAATGAAGATAATAATACCAAAGAATTTGTGTTTGCAATCATTTTCAGGAAGAAACTGAGTATTATCTGACAGAATTGCAGGGGTGTCAATACTTTTGGCCACAACTGTATATACATTTATTTGATGTTAAGCACTTTATAGTGGCTCATTTGGCCCCTTTTTTTTATAAATATATTCATTGAATAAATGTTGTAGTTACATACACCCATTAGGTGAGCTTTTTGTATCATCTAGTTAGGGGAAGGACATTGGTATATAGGACTCAGTATTCGGACAAACCCTAACTTTATATATAAATGAGGTATTTTACATATGAATGAGGCATTTTCTTAGCGGGTTCCATTATTTCACCACGTGATGATATTGCTGTTTTTTTCAGCTTCTCTTTTGCATCATAATTTGTCTATGACATGAGGTCATTGGTTGTGTAAATTCATGAATTCCTTCATTAAGTCTTTTAAAATATTTCAATAAAAAATTGTTTTATTAGCATTCCTTTGTGTTGCCTGTTTTAGGAACCAATTGTGTCATCATAGGTTGCAAGCCCTCCGCTCATTATGATGTCATAATGGTTGATTATGGGATGGAGGATGTCTGATGGGTATATGGGCACTGGACTATGGGATGGAGAATATGTATGGTGGGTATATGGGCACGGGACTATGGGATGGAGGATGTGTGATGGGTATATGGGCACTGGACTATGGGATGGAGGATATGTATGACAGGTATATGGGCATGGGACTATGGGATGGAGGATATGTATGATTGGTGTATGGGCATGGGACTATGCGATGAAGGATGTGTGATGTTTATATGGGCACTCGACTATGGGATGGCGAATATGTATGATGGGTATATGGGCATGGGACTATGGGATGGAGGATGTGTGATGGGTATGTGTGCACGGGACTATGAGATGGAGGATGTGTGATGGGTATATGGGCACTGGACTATGGGATGGAGAATATGTATGGCGGGTATATGGGCACGGGACTATGGGATGGAGGATATGTATGATGGGTATATGGGCACGGGACTATGGGATGGAGGATATGTATGATGGGTATATGGGCACGGGACTATGGGATGGAGGATATGTATAATGGGTATATGGGCACGGGACTATGGGATGAGGATATGTATGATTGGTATATGGGCATGGGACTATGCGATGAAGGTCCAGTGCCCATATACCCATCACACATCCTCCATCCCATAGTCAACCATTATGACATCATAATGAGCGGCGGCAGGGCTTGCAACCTATGATGACATCAGCATTGCCATGGCAACCATTGTGACATCATAATGAGGGGTGGGGCTTGATACGCACACACTTCTTCCCCAGTATGCAAATAGGGGCATTATGACATCATAATGAGGGGCGGGGCTTGACGCGCGCACACTTTTTCCCCAGTATGTAGATAGGGGCAAAATTGTTTGGTGAATTGGAACGCGCGGGGTTAAAATTTCGCCTCACAACATAGCTTACGACGCTCTCGGGGTCCAGACGTGTGACTGTGCCAAATTTTGTGGCTGTAGCTGCGACTGTGCGGATGCCTATCCCGAACATACACACATACACACATACAAACACACTTTGAGCTTTATATATTAAATATACTGTATATGTATATATAATATACTGTATATACAGCTCTGGCAAAAATTAAGAAACCACTTTCAAATGTTGCGTTTATATGATTTTTCTCTTTATAGGTATACTAGCTGAAGAGCCCGGCGCTGCCCGGGCATAGTAACTAACTGTGGTTAGTTATAGCAAATTATAATTATCCTCCAACCCATAGTCCCGTGCCCATATACTCATCATACATATTCTCCATCCCATAGTCGAGTGCCCATATACCCATCACACATCCTCCATCCCATAGTCCCATGCTCATATACCCATCACACATCCTCCATCCCATAGTCCCATGCTCTTATACCCATCATACATATTTGCCATCCCATAGTCGAGTGCCCATATACCCATCACACATCCTTCATCTCATAGTCCCATGCTCATATACCCATCATACACATCCTCCATCCCATAGTCCCGTACCCATATACCCATCATACATATCCGCAATCCCATAGTCCCATGCCAATATACCCATCATACATATCCTCCATCCCATAGTCCATTTCCCATATACCCACCACACATCCTCCATCCCATAGTCAACCATTATGACATCATAATGAGCGGCGGGGCTTGCAACCTGTGATGACATCAGCGTCGCCATGGCAACCAATATGACATCATAATGAGGGGCGGGGCTTGACACGCACACTTTTTCCCCATTATGTAGATAGGGGCAAAATTGTTTGGTGAATTGGAACGCGCGGGGTTAAAATTTCACCTCACAACATAGCTTAGGACACTCTCGGGGTCCAGACGTGTGACTGTGCCAAATTTTGTGGCTGTAGCTGCGACGGTGAGGATGCCAATCCCGGACATACACACATACATACACACACACACATACATACATACATACATACATACATACATACATACATACACACACTTGAGCTTTATATATTGGATTTTTGAGTAAAATGTCAATTGTTCTTTTAGTCTGTAAACTCCTGACAATACGTCTCCGAATTTCCAAGCAATAAATTTTGTATTTTTTTCTGACAAAGAAAAATAGTCAAAATTAAATAAAAAAACAACAAAACAGTGCTTTCAGACCTCAAACAATGCAAAGAAAACAAGTTCTTAATCATTTAGAAACAACAATACTAATGTTTTAACTCAGCAAGAGTTCAGAAATCAATAGTTTGTGGAATAACCATGATTTTTAAAAATACTTTTCATGTGTCTTGGCATGCTTTCTGCCAGTCTTTCACACTGCTCCTGGAGCAAAAATGTAAGCAGTTCTTCTTTGTTTCATGGCTTGTGACTATCCATCAACCTCTTAATTACATTCCAGAGATTTTCAAAGGGGTCCAGGTCTGGAGAATGGGCTGCCCATGACAGGGTGTTGATGAGGTGGTCTTTTGATTTTTGCCAGAGCTGTATATATGTCTTTATATTTCACAGAGAGATATATCAATAAAAAGCTGGAAGGAAAGTAAAAGCGCAATAGGGTCTTATCTGGATATTAAGGTATACCTCTAATCAGATTTTTCTCACCAGATAGAGCCTAATCACAGTTTCAAAGAAATATTAGCTACTGCAGATCCACCTGTCTCCTCATGACTAGCCAGAGGAAAAAAAATGGGATAATGTGGATTAACTCTGTGCTGAAAGATAGAAGTCCAAAATGATATTTAGATGAAAAAGTGCCTTTATTCAACGTGCTTCGGAGTACTATGACTCCATCAGGAAACCACAAAAGTATATACAGCCACAAAAGTATTTAAAAGGTATATACTTTTGTGGTTTCCTGATGAAGGAGTCATAGTACTCCGAAACACATTGAATAAAGGCACTTTTTCATCTAAATATCCTTTTGGACTTCTAACTTTCAAGCAGCGCCGAGCAGTGTTGAGCGATACCATCCGATACCCTAAAATATCGGATCGGATGGTATCGGCCCGATATGAAAAAAGTATCGGGTATCGCTGATCCCGATACCGGAAGTCCCATTCAAGTCTATGGGACTTCCGGTATCGGAATAAGAAAAACCCTTTTCTTTCCTTGTACAGCCTCTCGGGGGGGTGTACGGACCTTCCGGGGGTCTGTGCCGACTGCCCGGGGGTCTGTGCGGACTGCCGGGGGGCTGTACCGACTGTCCAGGGGTCTGTGCAGGCTGCGGTGGGCTGTGCCGGTCTGCCGGTGGTCTGTACCGACTGTCCAGGGGTCTGTGCAGGCTGCGGTGGGCTGTGCCGGCCTGCCGGTGGTCTGTACCGGCCTGCCGGGGGGCTGTGCCGGCCTGCCGGTGGTCTGTACCAACTGTCCGGGGATCTGTGCAGGCTGCGGTGGGCTGTGCCGGCCTGCCGGTGGTCTGTACCGGCCTGCCGGGGGGCCGTGCCGGCCTGCCGGGGGGCCGTGCCGACTGTCGGGGGGCTGTGCCGACTGTCCGGGGCTCTGTGCAGGCTGTATTCCTCCGCCACTGTAAAAAAAAAAAAAAAAAAGTCCCTAGTCTCATTTTATGGCATTGCTGTGTGAGAAATTTCCCACGCAGCTTTTGCCATAAAGTGAGACTAGGGAATTTTTTTTTTTTTACAGTGGCGGAGGAATACAGGGCAGAAGGATGCCTACCTCCCAACACTGGTTTCCTGGAGCCCGTAGAGAACGGTAGCATCAGCTGATGCTGCTGTTCTCCACTCGTGGACTTCTGCGGATCAGGGGTAAGTATATTGCTGCTTTGTTATTTTAATATTTATTCCATATATGACAATGGCTACTACTGTCCCATCATTGGCTAATGTGTCAATCACCGTCATGGTAGCAGGCATTGCCCGATGGGACTTGTAGTCCCATCGGACAATGCCTGCATAGACCCCCGCAGCCTGCACCAAGCCCCGGACAGAAGGCACAGCCCCCCGGCAGGCCGGCACAGCCCCCCGGCAGGCCGGCACAGCCCCCCGGCAGTCCGCTCAGACCCCCGGACAGTTGGTACAGACCACCGGCAGGCCGGCACAGCCCCCCGGCAGGCCGGTACAGACCCTCGCAGCCTGCACAGACCCCCGGACAGTCGGCACAGCCCCCCGGCAGGCCGGTACAGACCCCCGGACAGTCGGTACAGACCACCGGCAGGCCGGCACAGCCCCCCGGCAGGCTGGTACAGACCCCCGCAGCCTGCACAGACCCCCGGACAGTCGGTACAGACCACCGGCAGGTCGGCACAGACCCCCGGCAGTCCGCATAGACCCCCAGGCAGTCGGCACAGACCCCCGGCAGGCTGGTACAGAACCCCGGGCAGTCGGCATAGACCCTCCGGAAGACCCGAACTGACGGCGCATCATGATGCGCACAGACCGCGCATCATGACGACGTCATTTCGGCAGCCAATCAGAGCCACAGCAGTGGCTTTTTGCATTATGGGAACTTCCGATTCCGATATCCGATATTGAAAAAATATCGGTACTCGGTATCGGAATTCTCAACACTAGTAGTATGTATGTATGTTGCATGCATGTGGTATATATGTATGTTGCATGCATGTAGTATATATGTGGTATATATGTAGTAAGCATGTTGCATGCATGTAGTATGTATGTAGCATGTATGTGGTATGTATGTAGCATGTATGTATTTTTTCTTTTTTTTTACATTCAACACATTAGCCGGATGATGGGACTACTACTGTCCCATCATTGGCTAATGTGTCAGTCACTGTCATGGTAGCAGGCATCGCCCGATGGGACTTGTAGTCCCATCGGGCGATGCCTGCACAGACCCCCGCAGCCTGCACAGACCCCCGGACAGTCGGTACTGACCCGCGCAGCCTGCACAGCCCCCTGGACAGTCGGCACAGACCCCCGGCAGGCCGGCACAGACCCCCGGCAGGCCGCTCAGACCCCTGGACAGTTGGTACAGACCACCGACAGGCCGGCACAGCCCCCCGGCAGGCCGGTACAGACCCCCGCAGCCTACACAGACCCCTGGACAGTTGGCACAGCCCCCCGGCAGGCCGGCACAGCCCCCCGGCAGGCCGGTACAGACCCCCGGCAGTCCGCTCAGACCCCCGGACAGTCGGTACAGACCACCGGCAGGCCGGCACAGCCCCCCGGCAGGCCGGTACAGACCCCCGCAGCCTGCACAGACCCCCAGACAGTCGGTACAGACCACCGGCAGGCCGACACAGACCCCCGGCAGGCCGGTACAGACCCCCGGCAGTCCGCACAGACCCCCGGGCAGTCGGCACAGACCACCGGCAGGCGGGTACAGACCCCCGGAGCAGTCGGCACAGACCCCCGGGCAGTCGGCACAGACCCCCCGGCAGGCCAGTACCGAACCCCGGGCAGTCGGCATAGACCCCCCAGAAGGCCCGAACTGACGGCACATCATGATGCGCACAGACCGCGCATCATGATGACGTCATTTCGGCAGGCAATCAGAGCCACAGCAGTGGCTCTTTGCATTATGGGAACTTCCGATATCCGATATTGAAAAAATATCGGTACTCGGTATCGGAATTCCGATACAGCGAATATCGGCCGATACCCGATATTTGCAGTATCGGAATGCTCAACACTAGTATTATGTATGTATGTTGCATGCATGTGGTATATATGTAGTATGTATGTATGTTACATGCATGTAGAATGAATGTAGCATGTATGTAGTATGTATGTATTTTTTTTTTTTTTTACATTCAACACATTAGCCGGATGATGGGACTACTACTGTCCCATCATTGGCTAATGTGTCAATCACTGTCATGGTAGCAGGCATCGCCCGATGGGACTTGTAGTCCATCGGACGATGCCTGCACAGACCCCCGCAGCCTGCACACACCCCCGGACAGTCGGTACAGACCCCCGCAGCCTGAACAGCCCCCCGGACAGTCCACAGACCGCGCATCATGATGACGTCATTTCGGCAGCCAATCAGAGCCACAGCAGTGGCTCTTTGCATTATGGGAACTTCCGATTCCGATATCCGATATTGAAAAAATATCGGTACTCGGTATCGGAATTCCGATACAGCGAATCATAGAATCATAGAATCATAGAATCATAGAATCGTAGAGTTGGAAGGGACCTCCTGGGCCATCTGGTCCAACCCCCTGCTCAAAGCAGGATTCGCTAAATCATCCCAGTCAGATGTCTGTCCAGCCTCTGTTTGAAGACTTCCATTGAAGGAGAACTCACCACTTCTCGTGGCAGCCTGTTCCACTCATTGATCACTCTAACTGTCAAAAAGTTTTTTCTAATATCTAATCTGTGTCTCCTCCCATTCAGTTTCATCCCATTGCTTCTAGTCTTTCCTTGTGCAAATGAGAATAAAGTTGATCCTTCTACAATGTGACAGCCCTTTAGATATTTGTAGACAGCTATTAAGTCTCCTCTCAGTCTTCTCTTTTGCAAACTAAACATTCCCAAATCCTGCAACCTTTCCTCATAAGACAGGGTTTGCAGACCGGTCACCATTCTGGTCGCTCTTTTCTGAACTTGCTCCAGTTTGTTGATGTCTTTTTTAAAATGTGGTGCCCAAAACTGGACACAATATTCCAGATGAGGTCTGACCAAAGAGGAGTAGATAGGCGCGCGGTTTTTCCAATTTCCTCTTTTCAGCTGCAACAGCCAAAACCCAGTGATCGTTGAGCTCGCGGCCGATACCCGATATTTGCAGTATCGAAATGCTCAACACTAGCGCCGAGTTAATCCACCTTTTTATCCCATTTTTTATAGAGAGATACGAGTATATAGAAGAATAGCCAGTAATTCATTTGCCGGCTTCTGTTAAATCACTGCAGGAGCCGACAGAATAGGAGACATGGATTACATACAGTAAATCCATATAGAATAGGTAGATACAGTGCCTTGCGAAAGTATTCAACCCCCTTGAACTTTTCAATCTTTTCCCACATATCATGCTTCAAACATAAAGATACCAAATGTAAATTTTCGGTGAAGAATCAACAAGTGGAACACAATTGTGAAGTTGAACAAAATGTATTGGTTATTTTAAATTTTTGTGGAAATACAAAAACTGAAAAGTGGGGCGTGCAATATTATTTGGCCCCTTTAACTTAATACTTTGTTGCACCACCTTTTGCTGTGATTACATCTGCAAGTCGCTTGGGGTATGTCTCTATCAGTTTTGTTCATCGAGAGACTGAAATTCTTGCCCATTCTTCCTTGGCAAACAGCTCGAGCTCAGTGAGGTTTGATGGAGATCGTTTGTGAACAGCAGTTTTCAGCTCTTTCCACAGATTCTCGATTGGATTCAGGTCTGGACTTTGAATTGGTCATTTTAACACCTGGATACATTTATTTGTGAACCATTCCATTGTAGATTTTGCTTTATGATTGGGATCATTGTCTTGTTGGAAGACAAATCTCCGTCTCAGTCTCAGGTCTTTTGCAGACTCTAACAGGTTTTCTTCAAGAATAGTGCTGTATTTGGCTCCATCCATCTTCCCATCAGTTTTAACCATCTTCCCTGTCCCTGCTGAAGAAAAGCAGGCCCAAACCATGATGCTGCCACCACCATGTTTGACAGTAGGGATGGTGTGTTCAGGGTGATGAGCTGTGTTGCCTTTACACCAAACACATTGTTTGGCATTGTTGCCAAAAAGTTTGATTTTGGCTTCATTTGACCAGAGCACCTTCTTCCACATGTTTGGTGTGTCTCCCAGGTGGCTTGTTGCAAACTTTAAACAACGCTTTTTATGGATATCTTTGAGAAATGCCTTTCTTCTTGCCACTTTTCCATAAAGGCCAGATTTGTGCATTGTGCGACTGATTGTTGTCCCATGGAGAGACTGTCCCACTTCAGCTAAAAAATTGGTATCTTTATGTTTGAAGCATGATATGTGGGAAAAAGGTTGAAAAGTTCCAGGGGGCTGAATACTTTTTCAAGGCACTGTATCTAATCCATTATTTCTTGCTATTTAACAAAAATACCTTTGGCCTAGGTTTTTCTTTGCAGGTCTGCCTAGAGAATTAACTCCTTTTCTTTTTCTTATTTATTGGTATTCTGGACTTAGGACTAATATCATATTGGGCATTGTGCAATTAATGTCAAATTGATTTTAATATTAAATGCCTACCATTTACTCTACTTTCCAGTTTGAAGAGGTTTATGTGCGCTAATTTGTTTACACTTAATTTATCTTCATATTCATGACAAATTCGTGGTTTTTTGTCTACCTTCGCTGCACTCAATACTCTAGCGCTACTGAATCTCTAAACAATTATACAATTTATTTTATGGTTACAATTTTAATGAATTCACACAAACCATAGGAAAGAAGATTTGTATTCGAGCAAATCAGACTTTTTTGCAAATAATTAATGGTGGTATTACATGGCACAGTGACTGATGGAAAAAGATTAATGCTTAAAAAATGGCATGGAATCCCCCAAAATTTTATTAACCAGCAGAGGGAAAGCAGACAGCAGAAGGCTAATGTTACAACTGTATACTTAACCTTTACTGGTTATTAAAATGGGGGACCCCGAAAAAAAATGACTTTGGGTCCACCTTATAATTAATAACCTGTAGCAATGAGCGAGCATGATCACCACTACTCATTGCTCACCTGAGCATCTTAGTGCTCGAGATGCTCAGAGCTCGCCGAGTCTTTCTGGGGTTGCTCGGCGGGAGCTCGGGTCCCCACCCTGCATGTTTGGCGTTCGTTAGAGAACCAATTAACATGCAGGGATTGTCCACCACAAACTGTAATGCCGCAGCCATGTTGGTTGTAGCATTACAGAGATTGGCTGGCCGCAGTGTCATCAGGTCTATATCAGATCTGACGCCGCCCTGCTCATCACAGTCAGCTCCGGAAACACGCAGTGTAGGGAGAGTTGCTGCTGAGCTAGAGAGAGATTTGTTTGCTTCGAAATTAGTGTGGGTATACCACATATAATACACATATCCATCTCAACTAACAGTCCTTCTGAGGATATATATCTATGCATAGATATCAGTGCTAGGCAGGAAGGCAGTGTATGTGGAGATTGCAGTGCATATAGCAATAGGGTCCATTCCAATTCTGTCTGCTGCTGAGGTGCGAAACCGGTTAAATAAGATTAAAATAGATAAATCTCCATTTCCGGAAGGCATACACCCACGAGTACTAAGAAAGTACTAAGAGAACTAATTAATGTAATAGACAAGCCATTATTTCTTAGATTTAGGGACTCTATAGTGATGGGGTCTGCTCTACAGGACTGGCACATAGCAAATGTGGTACCAATATTCAAAAAGGGCTCTAAAAGTGAACCTGGAAATTATAGGCCAGTAAGTCTAACCTCTATTGTTGGTAAAATATTTGAAGGTTTTCTGAGGGATGTTATGCTGGATTATCCAAATGAGAATAGCTGTTTAACACCATATCAGCATGGGTTTATGAGGAATTGCTCCTGTCAAACCAATCTAATCAGTTTTTATGAAGAGGTAAGCTATAGAGCTGGTAGAATGTTTACACAGTAAATATCGATATTTGTAGATGATACAAAACTATGTAAAGCAGTCAAGAGAAGATAGTATTCTGCTACAGATGGATCTGGCTAAGTTGGAAACTTGGGCCGAATGGTGGCAGATGCAGTTTAATAATGATAAACGTAAGGCAATATACATGGGAAAAGGAATCAATATCACCATTGCACACTGAGCGGGAAACCACTGGGTAAATATGACATGGAGAAGGTCTTGGGGATCCTAGTTAATGATAAACTTACCTGGAGCAGCCAGTGCCAGGCAGCAGCTGCCAAGGCAAACAGCATCATGGGTTGCGTTAAAAGAGGCCTGGAAACACATGATGAGAGCATTATACTGCCTCTACAAATCCCTGGTTAGACCCCACATGGAGTACTGTTGTAACAACCCTGCTGGCATCGCTGCATGGCCTCCTATTCCCCACTCACCAACTTGCTCACTGCTCCAGGCCATGCTGTGATTTCTGTATACTGCCAGCGACATGCTCTGTCCCTCTTATCTCCTATTTGCTGTGTTCATGTTTCCTGACTGTGTGTATAGGGGGGCGGCGCCTGAACACTCTGCTTATTATGGAGTCAGGGTGCACCTGGCTAATGTGCCCCTGACCAATTAACTAGAGCCCGCTACTATTTAGGGCTGCCCCACCAACTGAACCTTGCCTGAGCAATGTCTAAACTCAGTTAGTATCTTGCTCCTGAGCCTGCCAGGTCCTCTCCTGTGTATCTCCTTCTCTTGAGTTTTTTCCCTTTGCCTTGCTTGGTACTCTCTGTCTGCCTTCCAGGAGGCAGAATATCCTGGTCTCTGTGCCTAGTCCTAGCCCTGTCTCTCTACTTAGCCTAGTACTTCTCTGTCCGCCCTCCAGGAGGCAGAATATCCTGATCCTGGTGCCATTACTCCTTGTCTTGTCTTGATCCAGCCTTGCTTTGTGTTTGTCTCCTTAGTCATATACCTTGCCTCACACCTAAGCCTTGTCTGAACTCTGTCCTACCTCTGGCTGTCAGTCTTCTTGTTTGTGGTTCCTTTCCCTGCTGTGTCTTTCCTGGTGTCCTCCCTGTCTACTTGTGCTCTGTACTCTAGCAGTTCTGCTCTGTTCTGCCTGTACTCTGCTTCTGCTGCTGCAGAACCTCTTGCTGCAGCTTCTCTCCACAGACCTTGTGGTTTAGCTTTGCTCTGCACCTGCTGCTGCAGAACTTCTTACTGCAGCTTCTCTCTGCAGACCTTGTGGTTCAGCTTTGCTCTGCTCCTGCTGATGCAGAACCTCTTGCTGCAGCACCTAGTCCGCACTCCTTCAGCTCTGCCTACACCACACTCCTGCCTGTATTCGTATCTGCACCTCCTGTGTGAACAGGTCCAAACCCGTTCCTTCATATTCCACTCCTTCCTGCCTGCATCCGTACCTGCCTCTCTTGTGTGAACAGGTCCAAAACCTGTTCCTTCATATTCCACTCCTTCCCGCCTGCATCCGTACCTGCACCCACTGTGTGAACAGGTCCAAAACTGTTCCTTCATATTCCACTCCTTCCTGCCTGTATCCGTACCGGCACCCGCTGTGTGAACAGGTCTCTACCTGTTCCTCCATATACCACTCCTGCCTGCCCTGTGTCTCTCCTGTGCCAGCCTGCCCTGTGTCTTTCCCATGCAAGCCTGCCCTGTCTCTCTCCCATGCCAGCCTGCCCTGTGTCTCTCCTGTGCCAGCCTGCCCTGTGTCTCTCCCGTGCCTGCTTGCCAGTGTCTCTCCCATGCCCGCTTACCAGTGTCTCTCCTGTGCCCGCTTGTCAGGTGTCTCAAGCCATGCCTGCCTGCCCTGTGTCTCAAGCCGTGCCTGCCTGCCCTGTGTCACAAGCTGTGCCTGCCTGCCCTGTGTCTCCGCCGTGCTTGTCTGGGTACCAGCCATGCTTGCCGTGTGAACCTGCCTGCCTGTCAGTCGCACCTGTCCAATTGCCTTGTCCCTGAGTGGGATCAGCAGCCACAGCCAAACACCACCCTGGAGTGGCACCTGGCAGCTACCTGCCGCACAAGCTTGACCTCACCATTAGAGGCTCCAGCGAATACAGAGGTAGCTGTCATAGTCACGCCCCTTCCAGGGTAGTCTGGTTTGTGGCACAGTGGGGCCACAACCCCCCGACTTGCGCCAACCTGCCAAGGTGCGAGTGTGACAACTGTGTACAGTTTTGGCACCGGTGCTCAGGAAGAATAGAATAGAACTAGAGGGAGTACAAAGGAGGGCATCAAAATTAATAAAGGGGATGGGGGATCTACAATACCTAGAGAGATTAGCAAAACAAGGATTATATAGGCTAGAAAAAATATGACTGAGGGGCGATCTAATAACCATGTAAAAGTATCTCTCCAAGGATCTGTTTACACCAAGGAATGTTATGGTCTCAAGGGGGCATTCTCTGCATCTGGAGGTGAGAAGGTTTTTCCACCAGCATAGAACAGGATTCTTTACTGTTAGGGCAGTGAGAATCTGGAATTCCTTGCCTGTGGAGGTGGTGATGGCAAACTCAGTCGAGGGGTTCAACAGAGGCCTGGATGTCTTCCTAGAGTGTAACAATATTATATCTTACAGTTATTATGTTCTTTAGAAGGATGTAGATGTGAGGATTTATTCTGACTAAATATAGGCTGAACTGGATGGACAAATGTCTTTTTTTGGCCTTGCTAACTATGTTGGTATGTTTTGTTACCTATCACAGATATTTATAGACATAGCCCGATGTATCAGGGGCCAGGAATACTTTTTTTTGGATCTTAATCCTGATTATTTGCATTAACCCATTTATGACCTTAGACGTACTATCCCGTCCATGAAACTCGTGACATTATGACTCTGGACAGGATAGTATGTCATAGCGATCGGCTGCGCTCCCCCTGTGGCCAGTTGTCAGCTGATTCTCACAGCTGACACCCAACACTAAGTGCCAGGAGTGGTCACAGACCGCTCCCGGTACTTTAACCCCCGGTACACTGTGATCAACATGATCGCAGCGTTCCGGTGGCATAGGGAAGAATCTCTCAGGGAGGGGGCTCCCTGCATGCTTCCCTGAGACCCTCAGAACAACGCAATGTGATCGAGGTTGTTCCCAAGGGGCTCCTCCCTGCAGGCACCTGGATCCAAGATGGCCACGGGGTCCTTCCGGGTCCTGCAGGGAGGTGACTTGTCAGTGCCAGCTGAGAGCAGCCACCGGCAAGCCTCCTACACTGCCTGTCAGATCGCTGATCTGACACAATGTTGTGCAAAGCGTCAGATCAGCAATCTGATTTTGTATAGTAATGTCCCACCCTGGGACAATGTAAACATAAAAATATTATATTGTGTAAAAATATAAAAACATTCCTAAATAAATAAAAAAAAATGTCAACGATAAATACATTTTTGTAAAAAAAGTAAAAATGAAAGTAAACATTTAGTATCGCCGCGTCCGTAACGATCCGCCCTATAAAACTGTACCACTACTGTAGTTAACCCCTTCAGTGAACCCCGTAAAAAATAAAATACAAGGCAAAAAAATGCTTTATCTTCATAGCATCAAACAAAAAGTGCAATAACACGCAATCAAAAAGATGGATATAAATAAACATGATATCTCTGAAAACGACATGTTGTCCCGCAAAAAATGAGCTGCCATACAGCATCTTCAGCGAAAAAATTAAAAAGTTACAGCTCTCAGAATAAAGTGATGCAAAAACAATCATTTTTTATATAAAATAGATTTTATTGCATAAAAGCACTAAAACATAAAAAAAGCAAACATGAGGTATCGCTCTATTCGTACTAACCCGAAGAGCAAAACCACTTTATCAATTTTACCACATGTGGAATGGTATAAACGCCCCCCCAACCAAGAAAAAAAACAAATTAATGAATTGCTGGTTTTTGTTCATTCTGCCTCCCCCAAATCGGAATAAAAAGTGATTAAAAAATGTAATGTGCCTGAAAATGGTACCAATAAAAATGTCAGCTCATCCCTCAAAAAACAAGACCTCAAATAACTCTGTGGGCCAAAATATGGAAAAATTATAGCTCTAAAAAAAAATTCCTCCACCACTTTAAAAAAAAAAAGTCCCTAGTCTCACCTTATGCCATTGCTGCGTGGGAATTCCCACGCAGCAATGGCATGAAGTGAGACTAGGGACTTTTTTTTTTTTAAAGTGGTGGAGGAATACAGTGCGGAAGGATACCTACCTTCCGTCATTGTATTCCTGGAGCTGGTAGAGAATGGTAGCATCAGCTGATGCTGCTGTTCTCCACGCAAGATGGACGTGGGACCCTCGTGGACTTCTGCGGATCGGGGTAAGTATATTGGTGTTATTTTATTTTGATATTTATCCCTCAGGTGACAATGGCTTCGGGGATCAAAGTGACAAGTGACGGTAAGTATGTACTCTATGTTATATGTACTGTATGTCTATATGTATGTATTGTATGTAGTATATATGTATGTTGCATGCATGTAGTATATATGTAGTATGCATGTGGTATGTATGTAGTATGTATGTAGCATGTATGTAGTATGTATGTAGCATGTATGTATGTAGCATGTATGTAGTATGTAGCATGTATGTAGTATGTAGCATGCATGTAGTATGTAGCATGCATGTAGTATGTATGTTACATGTAGTATATATGTAGTATGTATGTTACATGTAGTATATATGTAGTATGTATGTTGCATGCATGTAGTATATATGCAGTATATATGTAGTATGCATGTTGCATGCATGTGGTATGTATGTAGTATGTATGTAGTATGTATGTTGCATGTATGTTGCATGTATGTAGCATGTATGTAGCATGTATGTAGCATGTGTGTTGCATGTGTGTTGCATGTATGTAGCATGTATGTAGTATGTAGTGTGTATGTTGCATGTATGTAGCATGTAGTATATATGTAGTATGTATGTTACATGTAGTATATATAGTATATATGTAGTATGCATGTTGCATGCATGTAGTATATATATTGTATGTATGTTGCATGCATGTAGTATGTATGTAGCATGTATGTAGTATGTATGTAGCATGTATGTAGTATGTAGCATGTATGTAGTATGTAGCATGCATGTAGTATGTAGCATGTATGTAGTATGTATGTTACATGTAGTATATATGTAGTATGTATGTTACATGTAGTATATATGTTGCATGCATGTAGTATATATGTATTATGTATGTAGTATGTATGTAGCATGTATGTAGTATGTATCATGTATGTAGTATGTAGCATGTATGTAGCATGCATGTAGTATGTAGCATGTATGTAGTATGTATGTTACATGTAGTATATATGTAGTATGTATGTTGCATGCCTGTAGTATATATGTAGTATGTATGTTGCATGCATGTAGTATATATGTAGTATGTATGTTGCATGCATGTAGTATATATGTAGTATGTATGTTGCATGTATGTAGAATGTAGCATGTATGTAGCATGTAGCATGTATGTAGTATGCATGTTGCATGTAGTATATATGTAGTATGTATGTTACATGTAGTATATATGTAGTATGCATGTTGTATGTATGTAGCATGTATGTAGCATGTAATTTTTTTTTTTTTTTTTTTTACATTCAACACATTAGCCAGATGATGGGACTACTACTGTCCCATCATTGGCTAATGTGTCAATCACTGTCATGGTAGCAGGCATCGCCCGATGGGACTTGTAGTCCCATCGGACGATGCCTGCCCAGACCCCCGGAGCCTGCACAGACCACCGGCAGGCCGGCACAGCCCCCCGGCAGGCCGGCACAGACCACCGGAGCCTGCACAGACCACCGACAGGCCGGCAGGCCGGCACAGACCACCGGAGCCTGCACAGACCACTGGCAGGCCGTCACAGCCCCCTGGCAGGCCGGCACAGACCACCGGAGCCTGCACAGACCCCCTGGCAGGCCGGCACAGCCCCCCGAAAAGCCCGTACAGACCCCAGAGAGGCTGTACAAGGCAAAAATAGGGTTTTTCTTATTCCGATACCGGAAGTCCCATAGACTTGAATGGGACTTCCGGTATCGGAATCGGCGATACCGATACTTTTTTTTAAGATCGGCCGATCCATTCCGATCCGATATTTTCAAGTATTGGCTGGTATCGCTCAACTCTACTCACCACACATCTACATAAGTTCCTTAGGGGGTCTAGTTTCCAAAATGATGTCACTTGTGGGGGGTTTAAATTGTTTAGGCACATAAGGGGCTCCAAATGCGACATGGCATCCAATCTCAATTCCAGCCAATTTTGTATTGAAAAATCAAATGGCGCTCTTTCTTTTCCAGGCTCTACCATGCGCCCAAACAGTGGTTTATGTGCATATATAGGATATCAGCATACTCAGGACAAATTGTACAACAATCTTTGGGGTCCAATTTCTCCTGTTACCCTTGGTAAAATAAAAAAAATTGGATCTGAAGTACATTTTTTTGTGAAAAAAAGTTAAATGTACATTTTTTTTTAAACATTCCAAAAATTCCTGTGAAGCATCTGAAGGGTTAATAAGCTTCTTGAATGTGGTTTTGAGCACCTTCAGGGGTGCAGTTTTTAGAATAATGTCACTTTTGGGTATTTTCTATCATATAGATTCCTCAGAGTGAATTCAAATGTGATGTGGTCCCTAAAAAAATTGGTGTTGAAAAATGAGAAATCGCTGGTCAACTTTTAACCCTTATAACTTCCTTTTAAAAAAAAAATTTTGTCCCAAAATTGTGCGGATGTAAAGTATACATGTGGGAAATGTTACGTATTAAGTAATTTGTGTGATATATCTCTGTGATTTAAGGGCATGAAAATTCAAAGTTGGAAAATTGCAAAATTTTCAAAATTTTCGCCAAATTTCCAATTTTTTCACAAAAAATGCAAGTCATATCAAAGAAATGTTGCCGCTATCTTGAAATACAATATGTCACAAGAAAACAGAGTCAGAATCACCAGGATCCATGGAAGAATTCCAGAGTTATTACCTCATAAATGGACAGTGGTCAGAATTGTAAAAATTGGCTTGGCCATTAACATGTAAACAACCCTTGAAGGTAAAGGGGTTAAAAGCAATCCAGAGAACATCGTTTTTCTGCTCCATTTGCTTGTTGGCACTGCAGAATACAGCCAGATCCTTTCCATATTACAGCGGTAAAAAACAGTTATTTTAAACTGGGGTTTGTCCGCCACACGGATCACATATCAGTGCGGTCAAAATTGTACAATTTCAGGCATCAATTTCAATTTTGTGGCAGTGTTTTAGGCAAGTTATTGACACCAGTTTGCTAAAAAGAAAATAGTTACCCACAGGCCAGATATTTTACACTGGGGTTTCGCTGCCACATGAATCGCATATCAGTGCAATCAAAATTGTGCCATTTCAGGCATCAATTTAAATTTTGCTGCAGTGTCTTAGGCAAGTTATTGACACCATTTTTCTAAAAAAAATAGTTACCTACAGGCCAGATATTTTAGACTGGGGTTTTCCCTCACTTGGATCACATTTAAGTTCGCTCAAAACTCAGCAATTTGTAGTGAACATGGAAAATATTGTTCTCCATTTAAAATGGGCAAGACGTGTGGCAAGAAAGTGGATATGATGGTGATGGTGCATGCAGAGGCCAAGGTCATGGGCAAGCTGAAGTAGTGCCACAACAAACATCCATATCTTCTTGTCCTACCTTCCTATCCCAATTACTAGGGAACACCAGCAGCACATCACTATCGAACCGAACAGAGCAGTGTCAAAAGGTTGTTGGTTGGATAGTGGATAATGCTTTTAGTCACTTTGCCTCCTCCACCACCCTGGCTTTCACATGGTCAAGTCTGAGTGGCCATGAATCTGGACTGCATATTCCTCACCCTGATCCTCCTTCCTCCCGCCTTGCCGAGTGCCCGGAGATAACTGATCCCACACTTGTACACTCCGAAGAGCTGTTCAGTTTTCCATTTATAGATTTGGGCCTCTTGCCCGGTCCACTTGAAGCGGTGCAAGAGGAGATTGCATGTAGCGATGCCCAAATATTTGTGCAGCTATAGTCACATGAAGGCGACGGTGGGAAAGTGTCACAAAAGGTGGACAATGATGAGATAAAATAGCCATAAAGTCAGGAGGAGGACCAGGGTGTGGAAGTGGAGGACGAGGTGGTGGATGATATAGTAACTGACCTAAGCTGGTAGGAGGACCGTGCACAGCAGCACACAGGGGGAGGGGGCATAGCACCCCAACAGGCAGGAAGAAGCAGTGTGGTGGTGGCAGAAAGAAGGCGAATAACCGTTTCCTGTAACACCAACACGATGAAAGTTGCCAGTCAAACTGTTAGGTCTTCCCTAGTCTGGTTGTTTTCTAAAGACTCTGCCTATAACCCCCAAAAGGCCATTTGCACCACCTGCCAAGCCAGCATCAGCAGGGGTAGCAAAACTACCAGCTTGACCACCACCATCATGATCAGTCACAAGGCAGCAAAGCTCACGACTTTGTGGGCCGAACCCCTGGGTCCAGGAACAGTGTCTGCGGGTGACACCACTGCTTCTAATACTGTTGTGCGTGCAAGCCAATCATCTGTCCATGCAAAGATACCTTCTGCCCTGCACATGTCATTGCACACACTCATCTAGCACCATCAGCAAGCACGTCCACGCCCTTGCCCCACTGCAGCAATCAGCTGTCCATACCCCAGTCCTTGGAACGCAAGCGCAAGTACGCAGCCAACGCCCCACAGGCCACACTACTAAATTCCCACATTTCGCGAGTCCTTGCACTGGAAATGATGCCTTTTTATGCTTGTGGAGAAGGAAGCTTTCTGCAGCCTGATGGTGGTGGCCATCCCTCAGTACTCGGTACCCAGCTGCCACTTTTTCTCCCGCTGTGCCGTCCCGACATTACATAAGCACATGTTACACAATATTAGCCATGCCCTCAACAATGCAGTTTCTGGGAAAGTGCACCTAACCATGGACACGTGGTCAAGTGCTTCTGGGCAGGGACTGTACATCTCACTGGCGGCACACTGGGTTAACATAGCAGAAGCCGGGATCCACTCAGACCTTGGGATGGAACACGTCCTCCCGACGCCGATGATTGCGGGACCTAGGTCAATCAGGGTTGTCCCCACAGTCTTCAGCACCTACATCTCATCCTCCTCCTCTCCAGCCTCCATCTCCAAAATGACCACATCAATCACAACTGAAAGCACTGCAGCACTGCCTCAGCCAAGCATCAAACTGTGCTGAAGCTAATATGTTTAGGTGAAAAACTGTTAGAATCTATTTCATATTGACCATCCGCCATCTTGTTGTGGTTTTCTGGCTGCTGGTCTTGTTCCTCTGGTGCTGAGTTTGTCTTAGGTCAGGTGATTGTATCACCCTTTAATACCATGCACCTGCCCCCCATTCCTTGCTGGACAACAGTGTTATTCTGCTAGTGTTCTGGCTTGGTGCTTTGATTGCTTTCTGTGTGTGATATTGTGCAGTTTTGGGTCCTCTAGTTCTGCCTGTTTTTGTTTTTACGTTTGTTTCTGCAACTCCCTCTATTTTCCTACTAGGAGATTACCTGTTTTGTTCCCAGTCCCTAGGTCATTCAGGGATTCCCTTCCCCCTACCTATAGGTCTTCGTTTGAGTTTAGCCTAGGCTTTGTTGATGGGTCTATTCACAAGGAATAGGTTGCCCACTCCATCGTAGGGTTTCAGCCTAGTCCTAGTACAGGGTCAGCTTTCCCCCTTCTACCCTAGTCTTGAGTTGCAGATCCGTAACACAAAACACACAATGCAGAAGAGTTGTGGACAGTTTTGAAAGAGCAGGCAGATCTGTGCCTGACACCGCTGAACCTACAGTAAGGCATGATCGTGTATAACAATAGCTAGAACCTGGTGGCTCTGAGGCGAGGCTAGCTCCCACACGTGCCATGCCTGACCCATGTGCTTAGCCTCATCTTTCAGTGATTTCTCAAAACCTACCCGTATCTGCTTGATCTGCATGTGAAAGTATGTGCTTGTGTGCCCATTTTGTTGGTGACAATGGCAGGAACTTGGTGGCGGCTCTGAGGCAAGACAAGCTCACACATGTACCATGCCTGGCCCATATGCTTAACCTCATTTTTCAGTGGTTTCTCAAAAGCTACCCAGATTTTCTGGATCTGCTAGTGAAAGTACACCACCTGTGTGCCCATTTTAGAAAGTCAGCTACAGCTTCATCCTCCCTTGCCGTGCTTCAGCAGCTTTTGCAGCTTCCGATTAACCGACTGATGTGTGATGTCCCCATGCATTGAAACTCTACACTGCAGATGTTGTAAAGCATTTGTGAGCAGAAGAGGTCAGTTGTTGACTACTAGCATCAACAAGGCCGTCGTTATTTAGTTCAGACTCCACATATAAGACCTCAGGAGTGGACATGGATGTCAGACATATGTACCATCCTCCAAAACTTTGAGGACTCCACCAAGATGGGAAGCGGCGATGACGCCATAATTAGCGTCACAATCAAAGAAGATTAATTTCAGGCGGAGTATGATGAGATGGAACAAGAAACCATACAGGGTGATTACACACAGCCCAACCTCATCTCATCCCAAGGAGGATTGCGTGGCATTGAGGAAGAGGAGGAGGAAGAACAAGAGCTACTTTCTTGTGCTATAGACGGTACTACAAGCACAACTGTCATACCGTCTGTTCAGCGTGGACGGCCTAAGGACAGGGAGGAGGAGGAAAGCATGGTCAGTCATCCTCTTGGTGATGACACGTAAGTCTTGCCTTTTAGCAGTCTGACACGCATGTCTAAATTTATGTTACGCTGCCTTTCCCATGACCCTCGTATGCTCAAATTTTGGGTGACAGTCATTACTGGATGGTGACACTTCTAGGCTCACTCTACAAGGAGAACTTTCTATCGCTTATTCTAGAGGCACACATGTCTACTAAAATGGGGTAGTACCAGAAGGCCCCTGGTGCAGAATTATTTAAAAAATTCCCATCTGAAAACGCTGGAGGCAGAGGTCACAGTTAATTGGACAGCCAAGGAGTACAGGCAAGGTGTGATGTCCGCCTGTAAGTCTGGGCTGCAGTAAGACAGCACCCCGAGCAACCCCGATACCCTTTACCCCTATACAGGGATCTGGATTTACAGCAGAGCCCAGGAGGCGCTGTCTGAATATGAGCAGCGGGCCAGAGCAGGACGGTCGCCAGAGAAGGGTTAAAAACGGGACCAAAAGCGAAGTCAGAAATCCGAGTCTTAACCAGGCGGGCAGCAAAGGTACAAAAACGGCAGGCAATAGCAGAGTCAAATTCAGGCCAAAGTCAGAGTAATAAACCAGGAGGACGGCAGGGGTACAGAATGGTTAGGCAGTAGCAGAGTCAGAAATCCAGGCAAAGGTCAGAATCAAGGATAGCAAATAACAACTAGCACACGGGGGAAACCAAGACTATATCTGGCAGCCTGCAAGACAGGCCCCAAGGTATTTGAAGGATCAGGCTATCCCTCACAGGCTCACAGTCTGATGATGCCATTCGGACCGCCCCCAGGACCAGGCCAGATGGTGATGCCTCAACCCTTTCATGACTGACAGAGGAGCGGAGCCTGCGCCCACCAGATGCCTGCGCAGGAGCACCTTCTCTGTCACCACTACCTACGGGGAAACCATGGCGCCTCCTAGTGGCCGAGGCAGGAACAGCCGTCCCCGAGTCTGACGGTGATGTGACCGCCCGCTGCCTCCCAGTGGTTGGGACCTGAACAGCAGTCCCTGTATCTGACGACGACGTGACAGTCCGGTGCCTCCCAGTGGCTGATGCAGAAGCAGCAGTCCCTGTGTCTGACGGCGACGTGACAGTACCCCCCCTTCTAAGAGGGGCCTCCGGACCCTCAAAACCAGGTTTGTTAGGGTGAAGGAGGTGAAATTTTCTAATCAGACCTTTGGCGTGGATGTCACTTGCAGGAACCCAGGACCTCTCCTCCGGGCTGTAGCCCCTCCAGTGCACCAGGTACTGCATGGTACCTCTCACTAAGCGGGAGTCAAGAACACCCTGAACTTCGTATTCCAAGGTGCCCTTGACCAAAACTGGAGGAGGAGGGGACTGGACAGGATGGATTGGAGAGCGGTACAACTTGAGGAGAGATTTGTGGAAAACATTAGGTAATTTAAAAGACTGAGGGAGCTTTAAACGAAAAGCTACCGGGTTAATCACTTCCAATATTTCATATGGACCAATGAATCTGGGACCCAGTTTGGCAGGCGGCACTTAAGCTTGATATTCTTGGTGGAAAGCCAGACCTTGTCCCCAACTCCCAGGTGTGGTCCCTGGGATTGCTGTCTATTTGCAGCCAAAGCTTGTCTAACCTGGGACCCCTTCAAGTTTGTGTTTACTTCCGACCTGATAGTCTTTAACCGATGTATAGATTTTTCTACCCCCGGAAGTCCAGACAACGTGGCCGAAAATGAACCAAAGCGTGGGTGCAGCCCGAGATTGCAGTAAAAAGGGGTAGTTTTGATGGACTCCTGGTATTGGTTGTTCAGGGCGAACTCAGCTAATGGCAGATGTTCCACCCAGTCGGATTGATGCTCCGATACATAACAGCGGAGATACTGCTCCAAAGCCTGGTTGGTGTGTTCCGTTTGACCATTGGTCTCAGGGTGGTAGGCAGAGGAGAAGGACAATTCAACACCTATGCGTTTGCAGAATGCCCTCCAGAACTTGGAAACAAACTGAGTACCCCTGTCGGAGACAATATTCACCGGAGCGCCGTGCAATCGTATAACATGAACTACGAAGAGCTTACTCAAAGTTTCAGAACAGGTAAACCTGACAGGGGAACAAGATGACACTGCTTACTGAACCTATCCACCACGACTCAGATACACGTCTTCCCTTCTGAGGGCGGCAGGTCAGTAATGAAGTCCATGGAGATGTGGGTCCATGGACTCTCAGGAATGGGCAAGGACTGGAGCCAGCCGGCAGGGCGATTATGGGGGGACTTGGCGGGGGCACAGATTTCACAAGCTGACACAATCTTTACAATCCTTAACCACCGTTGGCCACCAAAAATTCCTAGTCACCAGTCTGGTGGTATTATTGACACCAGGATGGCCTGCCAGAACGGAGTCGTGCGACTCTTTCAGAACTTGCAGGCGAAACATGGCCGGAACGAACAATTTTTGAGGAGGCGTCATGTCAGGGGCTTGTTCTGGGGACCCACGGATCGCTTCCAGAAGGTCCAAAGACACAGCCGAAACAACAATCCCATTGGCCAATATAGGAACCGGTTCAGAGTCCTCAGCTTGTGAGGGGCAAAAACTGCGAGAGAGGGCATCAGCCCTTACATTTTTAGTACCTGGACGAAAGGTGATTACAAAGTCGAATCTCGAGAAAAACAAGGCCCACCTTGCCTGTCTAGAATTCAGCCTTTTGGCTGACTCCAGGTAGGTCAAGTTCTTGTGATCTGTGATCACTGTAATTTTATGTTTCGCACCTTCGAGGAAGTGACGCCATTCCTCGAAGGCCCATTTTATGGCCAACAATTCCCGATTCCCTATATCATAGTTTCTCTCCGTAGGAGAGAACTTTCGGGAAAAGAAAGCACATGGACGAAGTTGCGTAAGGGCTGTCGTGCCTTGTGAAAGCACTGCCCCCACTCCAACCTCAGAGGCATCCACCTCTACCACAAACGGCCAAGCTGGATTAATACTGGGTTAGCCACAAAACACTCTTTTAAAGAAGAAAATGCCTGAAGTGCCTCAGGTTTCCAATTAGCCAGGTCTGCCCCCTTCCTGGTCAAATCCGTGAGTGGCTTGGCAATCTCTGAGAAACCCTTGATAAATTTGCGGTAGTAATTGGCAAACCCTAAGAATCGCTGCATTGCTTTTAGCAATTTGGGTTGTACCCAGGCTTTAATAGGTTGGATCTTGGCAGGATCCATGCGGAAACCTTTGCCTGAGACCATATATCCCAAAAACTGTACCTCCTCAGCAAAAAAACCACATTTCTCCAGTTTAGCAAACAAGGAGTGTTCTCGCAGTCTCTGCAGCACAGAACAGACGTGTTGAGCGTGTGTCACAGGGTCAGCAGAGTAAATCAAAATGTCATCCAAATACACAACTAGATACACCCCACAAATGTCTCTGAAAATATCATTTACAAAATGTTGAAACACGGCAGGTGCGTTGCTGAGTCCGAACGGCATTACGAGGTACTCAAAGTGGCCAAGGGGGGTGTTAAACGCGGTTTTCCACTCATCGCTGTCTCTTATGCGGACCAGATTATATGCCCCCGGAGATCAAGTTTAGTAAACCAACGGGCTCCCATTAGCTGATTAAAAAGATCAGGGATGAGTGGAATCGGATACTGTTTTTTAATAGTGATTGCGTTTAATTCCCGGTAATCAATGTAGGGTCTGAGACCTCCATCTTTCTTTTCCACAAAAAAGAACCCGGCCCCAACTGGTGAAGTGGACGGTCTAATAAAATCTTTTTGTATACTTTCTGCTATGTAGTCCTTAATGGCCTGACGCTCTGGACCGGAGAGATTAAATATTCTCCCCTTTGGGAGACGGGCATCCGGACTCAAGTCTATAGGGCAATCATATTCTCTATGAGGGGGTAATTTCTCAGATTCCACTTTAGAAAAGACATCCTCATAGTCCCTGAAGGCATAAGGTATGACGGGGGTTGTAACATTAACCTGGTTCACTGCTAGCTATATGCAGTTATCCTGACATTGTGGACTCCAGCGCACGATATCAGCAAGGTGCCAGTCAATGACAGGATTGTGCTTGTATAACCATGGCATACCTAAAACAACTGCGACTGATTAAATTATCGACCACAAAAAATGAGATATGTTCAGTATGTAATGCCCCCACTGACATAGCAATTCTTGGAGTAACAAATTCCACTCCACCCTGAATAATAGATGTGCCATTGATAGCAGTGGTTTTAATAGGGGCATTCAGCCTCAGTAACGGTACACCCAGATTCCTGGCAACCAGAGAATCCATGAAATTTCCCTCAGAGCCACTATCCACATAAGCTTTCAAGCACAGAGATTTCTTACAAAAAGAGAGAGAGACAGGTAACAAAACTTTAGCCGCATTTGCGGGCAATACCTGAGCCCCCGGGAAGGTTTGACCAGAGCTGCCCAGGGGCCGACGTGCCAGGACTGTGGATCTCTGATGTCTGACGTTTTCTCTGAAGTCTCCAGACTGCAGCATGCTTGTGTTGGAGGATGAAAGTGCTGCTCCAGGCTGTGCACTGAAACAGGTAACAGGTGCTTTAGCCAATTAGTCAGCTCAGGCAGGAGAGGAGAGAGGAAAGAAAAAAAAAAAAAAAGTTCAGGGAGAATGCTTTTATGTATATGCGATATATATAAAAACGATTTTTTAGGGCCAGATATAATGTGACGTCCGCCTGTAAGTCTGGGCTGCAGTAAGACAGCACCCCGAGCAACCTCGATACCCTTTACCCCTATACAGGGATCTGGATTTACAGCAGAGCCCAGGAGGCGCTGTCTGAATATGAGCAGCGGGCCAGAGCAGGACGGTCACCAGAGAAGGGTTAAAAACGGGACCAAAAGCGAAGTCAAAAATCCGAGTCTTAACCAGGCGGGCAGCAAAGGTACAAAAACGGCAGGCAATAGCAGAGTCAAATTCAGGCCAAAGTCAGAGTAATAAACCAGGAGGACGGCAGAGGTACAGAATCGTTAGGCAGTAGCAGAGTCAGAAATCCAGGCAAAGGTCAGAATCAAGGATAGCAAATAACAACTAGCACATGGAGGAAACCAAGACTATATCTGGTGGCCTGCAAGACAGGCCCCAAGGTATTTGAAGGATCAGGCTATCCCTCACAGGCTCACAGTCTGATAACGCCATTCGGACCACCCCCAGGACCAGGCCAGCTGGTGATGCCTCAACCCTTTCATGACTGACGAGGAGCGGAGCCTGCGCCCACCAGATGCCTGTGTAGGAGCCCCTTCTCTGTCACCACTACCCACGGGGAAACCATGGCGCCTCCTAGTGGCCGAGGCAGGAACAGCCGTCCCTGAGTCTGACGGTGACGTGACTGCCCCGCGCCTCCCAGTGGTTGGGACCTGAACAGCAGTCCCTATATCTGATGGCGACGTGACAGTCCGGCGCCTCCCAGTGGCCGAGGCAGGAACAGCAGTCCCTGTATCTGACGGCGACGTGACAGTCCGGTGCCTCCCAGTGGCCGATGCAGAAACAGCAGTCCCTGTGTCTGACGGCGACGTGACACAAGGTAGACGCAACTCCAATCCAGCAGAGGCAGGGGAACACTCGCAAAGTTCTGGTAGAGTTTTCTCAGACTCTCCCTTCACACTGGCCCTGAGGTGTGGGGTACTCTCACAAGGAGTGCAAAGTTTTGGAAGATGCTGAGGGAGTACCTTGCTGACCATACCAACGTCCTCCGTGATTCCTCTGTGCCTTATAATTATTGGTTATCCAAGCTGGACATGTGGCGTGAGCTGGCTCTCTACGCCTTGGAGATCCTGGCCTACTCTGAAGCTAGCGTTTTGTCAGAGCGGGTTTTTAGTGCCACTGGTGGAATTATAACTGATAAGCGCATTTGCCTGTCAACTGAAAATGCTGACAGGCTCACTCTTACAAAAATGAACAAGAGCTGGATTGGGCTAGTCTTCTCAACAGCACCGAATGATAGCATCGTAACATAAACTCAAATCCAGTGACTTTTTTTGGGAGGTCTATTCCCATGCACCTCTTCACACCCACACATGGGCATACGCTTCCTGATTTTGACTATTTGTTGTTGTCCTCCTCCTTATCTAGATTACCAGGGTGACCGGGGTCTGTGATGCAACACCCACATAATTTTTTTAAAGGGTGATTATGATGCCTATACCAAAAAAATGGTTTTACATTATGTTCATGTATACCCCCCAGTGGTAAATGTTTGTCAGCCCATAGAGTTAGTGCATGGGCATTACAGGTATAGGAGACCTGCTCCTTTCTAATGGGAACATTTTTTAAAAGGCCCTCTTCCATGTGACAGCCCTTGCATTCACTACATAGGCAAACACTATGTGAGACCCACTTCCTAATAAGAGTAACATTGTTTTCATTAGATCCTCCTGTAAGTCTTATCAAAGGGGTATTGGGGTGTGTCCAAATATGTAGCAGCTGTTGCATTCACTGCTTAGGCAAACAGTATGGGTGCCCCACCCCCTTTTGTGCCTCCACCCCCTTTTGTGCCTCCACCCCCTGGTTGGGACCCCCAGTAGGAAGTGGGCCGCTTTCCCACAGAACATTCCATCCCCTGGTATCTCTGGACCAGTCCGACCAGTTAATCGGCATTCTGGTGATCACCATGGGTAGCCCAAGTCTGTATGGGCCTTGGCAGGGAGTGCACAAACCAGTCCATCTTCGCAGGCATAGAGGACTCTGGCTGCAGCCACTTCTGGACCAGGTGCAACAGGTCAAATATTTGGGAGCGCGGTAGTTTGTCCCAGTGATACGCCCAATGGTGACCCCGCTGTGCCTTGAGAGTAATTGTTATCTCCAAGGGTGCAAGAATCTCCGATTTTAGCTTGCCATACACTTTAGCATCCTGCAAAGCTAAATTATAGCATGCTTTCTGGGTTTCCTCCCATGAAGCATGGCACCAGTACCTCTGATCACTGCTCTGGCAGGAGTTTCTCCCTCTCAGTGACCCTTTCAAACACCGTCAGGAAAGCTTCAAAATTGCAATGTTCCATTATAGATTATTCAGCCTCAAAAATGCAGTTGTCCAATGCACACTGTTCAGCTTCAACAATGCAATTCCCCACTGCAATTTCTTCAGCTTCAACATAGAAATTCTCCAGTGCAGGTTTTTCAACCTCAACACTGCATTTCTCCACTGCAGGTTCTTCAACCTCAACACTGCAATTCACTGCAGGTGCTTCAGCTTCAATATTTCAATTCTTCACTGCAGGTTCTTCAGCCTCAACACTGCAAATTTCTACTGCCATTACTTCAGCCTCAACACTGCAATTCACTGCATGTTCTTCACCTTAAATATTGTAATTCTCCACTGCAGGTTCTTCAAATACAATATTGAAATTCTCCACTGCAGTTTATTCAGCCTCCACATTTCAATTCACCACTGCAGTTTATTCAGCTTCAACACTGCAATTCTCCACTGCAGGTTTTTCAGCCGGTTTTTCGGCCTTAACACTGTTATTCACTGCAGGTTCTTCAGCTTCAATATTGCATTTCTGCACTGCAGGTTTTTCAGCCTCAACAATGAAATTCACTGCAGGTTCTTCAGCCTCAACACTGCAATTCTCCACTGCCGGTTCTTTGGCCTTAAGACTGTTATTCACTGCAGGTTCTTCAGCCTCAACACTGCAATTCTCCACTGCAGGTTCTGCAGCCTCAAAACTGCAATTCTCCACTGCCGGTTCTTCGGCCTTAAGACTGTTATTCACTGCAGGTTCTTCAGCTTCAATGACAAATAAAGAGAAAAGTATATGCACATAAATAGGGATCACCACACACTAATATAATCAAGAATCAAATTTTATTATAGTGAACACAACAAGCAAACACTTAGTTTAAAAACAATTAAAATGTCTGAACTCACAGACACACATAGACAAAGACAATGGGTCATGTTAATAGACAGTTAAATACTGTGGGCCACAGAATTAACCATTTAATCAAATAACAAATATCTACTGAATTTCAATATCTGGGATCTAACACCACAGGTTATCAATCCCAATCTTATTCATTGTCATAATATCATGGTGTTAATACAAATATACCAGAATATCTACATATCAAGTCCTATAGGGAAACACTGTGACTGCATAAGTGATACACAGGCAAAATAAACGCCATGTGTATGCATCAAATTCTCAACATGTTACCACTAAATCAAATACAAGAAAATAGGGACAACATAGCCCCTTTCCCTAACATGATATCACCTGATTTATCAGGACAAGCAGACCAATGGTTAAATTGTATGGGACCCCCAAACCCACGCGTATCGACACTATGAAGTGTCTTTCCCAAGGTCAGTGTCAGTGTTCTTCAGCTTCAATATTGCATTTCTGCACTGCAGGTTTTTCAGCCTCAACACTGCAATTCTCCACTGCCGGTTCTTTGGCCTTAAGACTGTTATTCACTGCAGGTTCTTCAGCTTCAATATTGCATTTCTACACTGCAGGTTTTTTAGCCTCAACACTGCAATTCTCCACTGCAGGTTCTTCAGCCTCAAAACTGCAATTCACTGCAGGTTCTTCAGCCTCAACACTGCAATTCTCCACTGCCGGTTCTTTGGCCTTAAGACTGTTATTCACTGCAGGTTCTTCAGCCTCAACACTGCAATTCTCCACTGCAGGTTCTTCAGCCTCAGCACTGCAATTCTCCACTGCCGGTTCTTCGGCCTTAACATTGTTATTCACTGCAGGTTCTTCAGCTTCAATATTGCATTTCTACACTGCAGGTTTTTCAGCCTCAACACTGCAATTCTCCACTGCAGGTTCTTCAGCCTCAACACTGCAATTCACTGCAATATTGTATTTCTACACTGCAGGTTCTTCAATAGGAGTCATTTTCTGAAAAGCCCATCTTGCTGCCTTCCGAACGAAGTCATCACCAGCCAGACCTGGGGTTGGGGTGCTTGTCCTGCCCTGGATGGCGATCGTTAGAAGTTGCATCTGCAGCCGCTGCCCCTGCAGGCTTTGTTTGATCTGTTGTAACAACAGCCTGTTGGTTTCTTGCTGCTTCTGATGCGATTGGACCAGGTGTTTCAGCAGGTCCTCCATTTTGTCTTGCAATGCTTATTGACTTGCGACAGACTTGACCCAGGACATACAGTCCTTCCTGTAGCAGCCTCAAGTCTCTGCTAGGAACGCTGCCCGCATTCTCCACCAATTGTATGGGTTGTACTCACACTGGTGTGACAGGAGGAAAACAGGAGGAACGTTCCTTTAAAAGTTCATGTGGGTTTATTTCTTCATAAACTGCAGAAGCTCAAACATAAAATAAATAGCCTTTACCTCAAGCAAAGCAAAGTATAAATGTACATAGCAGGGATCTGCTTCTCCAGGCCTGAGGGCGCAGGAATTTTTATGCTATCACCGCGACTTTAGTCATGGTGGTCGCATTAATATATGACGTACCATCCCGTCCATGGTCAGACCGACCCAGGTGACATGGACAAGATAGTACATCGGATGTCAGAGAGGGGTTAATATATGATGATCATTCAAATTCAAATTAAATGTACAGTGGGAAAAAAAGTATTTAGTCAGTCGGCAATAGTGCAAGTTCCACCACTTAAAAAGATGAGAGGCGTCTGTAATTTACATCATAGGTAGACTTCAACTATGGGAGACAAACTGAGAAAAAAAATCCAGAAAATCACATTGTCTGTTTTTTTTTCATTTTATTTGCATATTATGGTGGAAAATAAGTATTTGGTCAGAAACAAGCAATCAAGATTTCTGGCTCTCACAGACCTGTAACTTCTTCTTTAAGTGTCTCCTCTTTCCTCCACTCATTACCTGTAGTAATGGCACCTGTTTAAACTTGTTATCAGTATAAAAAGACACCTGTGCACACCCTCAAACAGTCTGACTCCAAACTCCACTATGGTGAAGACCAAAGAGCTGTCAAAGGACACCAGAAACAAAATTGTAGCCCTGCACCAGGCTGGGAAGACTGAATCTGCAATAGCCAACCAGCTTGGAGTGAAGAAATCAACTGTGGGAGCAATAATTAGAAAATGGAAGACATACAAGACCACTGATAATCTCCCTCGATCTGGTGCTCCACGCAAAATCCCACCCCGTGGGGTCAGAATGATCACAAGAACGGTGAGCAAAAATCCCAGAACCACGCGGGGGGACCTAGTGAATGAACTGCAGAGACCTGGGACCAATGTAACAAGGCCTACCATAAGTAACACACTACGCCACCATGGACTCAGATCCTGCAGTGCCAGACGTGTCCCACTGCTTAAGCCTGTACATGTCCGGGCCCGTCTGAAGTTTGCTAGAGAGCATTTGGATGATCCAGAGGAGTTTTGGGAGAATGTCCTATGGTCTGATGAAACCAAACTGGAACTGTTTGGTAGAAACACAACTTGTCGTGTTTGGAGGAAAAAGAATACTGAGTTGCATCCATCAAACACCATACCTACTGTAAAGCATGGTGGTGGAAACATCATGCTTTGGGGCTGTTTCTCTGCAAAGGGGCCAGGACGACTGATCCGGGTACATGAAAGAATGAATGGGGCCATGTATCGTGAGATTTTGAGTGCAAACCTCCTTCCATCAGCAAGGGCATTGAAGATGAAACGTGGCTGGGTCTTTCAACATGACAATGATCCAAAGCACACCGCCAGGGCAACGAAGGAGTGGCTTCGTAAGAAGCATTTCAAGGTCCTGGAGTGGCCTAGCCAGTCTCCAGATCTCAACCCTATAGAAAACCTTTGGAGGGAGTTGAAAGTCCGTGTTGCCAAGCGAAAAGCCAAAAACATCACTGCTCTAGAGGAGATCTGCATGGAGGAATGGGCCAACATACCAACAACAGTGTGTGGCAACCTTGTGAAGACTTACAGAAAACGTTTGACCTCTGTCATTGCCAACAAAGGATCTATCACAAAGTATTGAGATGAAATTTTGTTTCTGACCAAATACTTATTTTCCACCATAATATGCAAATAAAATGAAAAAAAAAACAGACAATGTGATTTTCTGGATTTTTTTTTTTCAGTTTGTCTCCCATAGTTGAGGTCTACCTATGATGTAAATTACAGACGCCTCTCATCTTTTTAAGTGGTGGAACTTGCACTATTGCTGACTGACTAAATACTTTTTTTCCCCACTGTATGATCATATGATTCTATAAAACAACATAAGAACTCACGTTATAATTAAATGTTATTCTTACTAGCACGCTTTGTTTATCTGTTATTACTGATTATATAAAGACCTCGAGCACCAGTGCAAAAAGAGTCATACCAGTCTGCCAAACAAGATTAGACAATGGATTCCAGCACCTGTAAGCGCTACCATGAAGATGAATTTGATTCCAGAGAAAGTCTGGAGAATTATTTTTCAGATAAACCTGATATGGTGTTTGGAGAGGATTCCTTGGTATTTCCCATTGAAAATCTTACAAAAACTTTCACAGAGGGTATGTATCTAATTCCTTGTGAGTTTAATTAGTTTTACAAGAAACAAAATAAGCACACTTGGTTATATAGGGTTTGGGTAATAAAAGAAGCAAAACACACTGCTCCAGGCATATCCACCAAAGAGAGCATAGCAAAGCTCTAGTTATTACAAACAATGAAGAATATAGATTCTTTAAGGTTAATAGAGTCAGTGTTCCCTCCTCCGTATTCGCCAGCACTTTAGAAAATACTTTGATTGTGAGAAAATGATCAATTTAAAATTAAAATTTCAGCTGGTACATTCACATGTGCAAATTTTCAGATGCAAATTTTGATGAACATCCAAAAAAATTCACAACAAAATTTTCAGGTGTTTCATATGGACTTTCTCTGGATTTTGTTATAGATTTGTCAATCTGCTGCAAAATTCTGCACTGGAGGTCAATTTTTGCACTAAATGGTATTTGAAGCATGTATATAAGGCTTCTTGAAAACTTATCTTAGACATCCTATTATTTTGAATGAGCAATGCATGCTTCAAGAATAGCCATTGCTTTCATTTTTTCTTTAAATCAATGGCGCACATGAAAATACAGCAGACTCAATGTCTCATATGTGATGTATATACACAAGTACCAGTGTCTAATATGTGATGTATACAACAGTCTCAGTGTCTCCTACATGATGCACAAACACAAATTCCAGTGTCTCCTATATGATATATAAAGCTGTTTCAGTGTCACCTATTTGATTTATACAACAGTCTCCGGTCTCCTATGTGATGTATAAAGCTGTCTCAGTGTATCCTATATGATGTATTCAACAGTCTCAGTGTCTCCTATGTGATGTATAAAGCTGTCTTAGTGTCTCCTATATGATGTATACAACACTCTCAGTGTCTCCTATGTGAAGTATGTTGCAGAAACACAGTTTATCCTATGGTTACCGTTTTACTGAATTCACACAAAGAAATCTGACAACAAAACTTCACAAAGGGCTATATCATAATAAACAACATAATCTTTATTAAGAAAAACCATAAAACAATAAAAACAAGGCAGGTACCACAAGATACAGGAAAAAAAAGGGTGGGTATACCCAGGAAGTGACCCCTACAAAAAATATATATATACCAAAAAATATATATGTATATCACCAAGGTTGGTTTTATGTTATTATGCACATCATATTATGGCACTATCTCTCAAGATGTTATACACAATAATTCACCCTCTACATGCAACAGGGAGCCCAAAATAAACTATAATAGTTAGATATAAGTGCAAAAGTTGCTGAAGTAAAATATAACAATGTATAAGAGAATGTGCCCCTAGTTGCAAAGAATGGATGAAAAACAATTGCACAACAGTAAGTGAAATACTAGCACCAAATAGCAAAAAGTATACAGTCATATGTTAAAGTTTGGGCACCCCTATTAATGTTAACCTTTTTTCTTTATAACAATTTTGGTTTTTGCAACAGCTATTTCAGTTTCATATATCTAATAACTGATGGACTCAGTTATATTTCTGGATTCAAATGAGGTTTATTGTACTAACAGAAAATGTGCAATCTGCATTTAAACAAAATTTGACCGGTGCAAAAGTATGGGCACCTCAACATAAAAGTGACATTAATATTTCGTAGCTCCTCCTTTTGCAAAAATAACAGCCTCTAGTCGCTTCCTGTAGCTATTAATGAGTTCCTGGATCCTGGATGAAGGTATTTGTGACCATTCCTGTTTACAAAACAATTCCAGTTCAGTTAAGTTTGATGGTCGCCGAGCATGGACAGCCCGCTTCAAATCATCCCACAGATATTCAATGATATTCAGGTCTGGGGACTGGGATGGCCATTCCAGAACATTGTAATTGTTCCTCTGCATGAATGCCTGAGTAGATTTGGAGCGGTGTTTTGGATCATTGTCTTGCTGAAATATCCATCCCCTGCGTAACTTCAACTTCGTCACTGATTCTTGCACATTATTGTCAAGAATCTGCTGATACTGAGTTGAATCCATGCGACCCTCAACTTTAACAAGATTCCCGCTGCCGGCATTGGCCACACAGCCCCAAAGCATGATGGAACCTCCACCAAATTTTACTGTGGGTAGCAAGTGTTTTTCTTGGAATGCTGTGTTTTTTAGCCTCCATGCATAACGCCTTTTTGTATGACCAAACAACTCAATCTTTGTTTCATCAGTCCACAGGACCTTCTTCCAAAATTTAACTGGCTTGTCCAAATGTGCTTTTGCATACCTCAGGTGACGCTGTTTGTGGCATGCTTGCAGAAACGGCTTCTTTCGCATCACTCTCCCATACAGCTTCTCCTTGTGCAAAGTGCGCTGTATTGTTGACCGATGCACAGTGACACCATCTGCAGCAAGATGATGCTGCAGGTCTTTGGGGGTGGTCTGTGGATTGTCCTTGACTGTTCTCACCATTCTTCTTCTCTGCCTTTCTGATATTTTTCTTGGCCTGCCACTTCTGGGCTTAACAAGAACTGTACCTGTGTTTTTCCATTTCCTTACTATGTTCCTCACAGTGGAAACTGACAGGTTAAATCTCTGAGACAACTTTTTGTATCCTTCCCCTGAAAAGCTATGTTGAATAATCTTTGTTTTCAGATCATTTGAGAGTTGTTTTGAGGAGCCCATGATGCCACTCTTCATAGGAGAATCAAATAGGAGAACTACTTGCAAGTGGCCACCTTAAATACCTTTTCTCATGATTTGATACACCTGGCTATGAAGTTCAAAGCTCAATGAGGTTACAAAACCAATTTAGTGCTTCAGGAAGTCAGTAAAAAGTAGTTAGGAGTGTTCAAATCAAGAAAATGATAAGGGTGCCCATACTTTTGCACCAGTCAAATTTTGTTTAAATGCAGATTGCACATTTTCTGTTAGTACAATAAACCTCATTTGAATCCAGAAATATAACTGAGTCCATCAGTTATTAGATATATGAAACTGAAATAGCTGTTGCAAAAACCAAAATTGTTATAAAGAAAAAAGGTTAACATTAATAGGGGTGCCCAAACTTTAACATATGACTGTATATCACTCATTAAAGTGCACATACATATGACAAGTAAAGAGGGGAGGAATAAATCCAAAAAGGACAACCTTTGGTCTATAGCATAAAAATGCTTTAGTAGTGGAGAGGCAAGGGACAGTAAAACATGTAAGACGCCAATAGCCCACAAAAAAATACATGGGCACAGTGGACCATGAATGCCTAATGTGTACAGTACATAATCAAATAAGACCAATAGGGATATGTGTTAGCCAAAAATTAATGAAAGATAACATGTCAGGCAAAAATCAAGATGCATAATATATAATACAGGCACAAGCATATCACCTGGTAACAGCAAGTGCAGGCGCACAGAGGGTCCACGTGCCCGCCCCCCCCACGAGGTGGTAGTCACAATATACGGTACTGCAGGCACTGTACTGTAATTCACAGATCCCCCTTAACAGAGCATCATCCACAGATAATAATTTTGTATTTTATTAAAGGTTTTTGAACACTACTTTTCTCAAAATATTTTTTTTCTTATTTTCCACTTTAAAATCTAGGTGCTTCCTCTAATCAGGTGTGTCTTAAGCGAAAAATACAGTAATTTTACCATTCTGCCTACCCATTGGACAAGTGGTCTCTATTATGTGGTATCTATCATTTTACATGTACATGAGTCCTGATGTTTATTACTGAGACTATAGTAAATGTTCGGCACCCGTGAAGGCAGCCTTCCGTCGGTGAAGTCGATATATGATGAAATTGCAGGAAGGGGTTAGCGAAAATGCATCAATAGTTCTGTTTTGAATTTCCCATTCAGTGTTCAATGACACAATTTGACAATTATTCTGACTTTTCCACCTCTATGTATGTTTCAATATTTGGATTTTTTTTCTGCAGGTCATGTTAAAGGCGATATCTTGATTGACTTCAGTATTGGTGCCGTGGTTCATCATCTGTTTGCAGCCTGTGACTTTTTCAAACACATCATAGTGCTGAAGATGAGAGACAGATGCATCATGGAGCTGAAAAGATGGGTGGACGAACGTACAGGCGCGTTTGATTGGAACCATGCCACAAAACTTCATGTAGATAGAGTGGGAAAGAGGTGAAGTATATGTCCATAAATTAGGAAAACACTCTGATGTCATTTTTGAATACGAAAGATATGAAAGCCGTTCTTAGTGTAATATCATTAATATCTATGGTTTACCTGATGTTACAATTCTGGTATGTTCAAACTGAAATTTTAGATCTCAGTAGGAAAGTCTACATTTATCCACTCAGGACAAAATTCTCAATGTTTGTAGCTGTAGAATAAAAGGCACTGTTGGAAGGGTACAGTAGGGCTCTGCTCATATCATGTTTGGGTTAGAGGTATAAATTAGGAGCATCCAAAACCTCAGCTCTAATGTATATATCCAATGTATTCAGCTGATTCACCATATAGAGGCAAATGGTTGCCATTGACCAAAGTGCAAAAATTAGTTTTCCAAGGTATCATTTTTTTGCAGTGGTCACTGTACCAGAAAGACCAATTTTCGGCACTTTCCTGTTTAATGAAAAAGTTTTGACAGCATCTAATATTTTAAGACAAAGCAATAAAACACTATTTTTTTTCAGTTAGGGGAATGGGGACCTATGTCTACCTTCATTGCATTTGAAAGGAACAAAACATTTTTTTTATCCACAAACTATATGAAAAGATAAGAAGTTATAAGCATAATATTTAGTGATTCAGTCTTGGTTGAATTCAAGTATTTTCCCAACTGGAAGTCGATGATCCAGCACCAACCACTGAGCTCTAATGTCATCCCATTCAATGTGCGACAGTCACTTTCATCACGTTTCCTATTTCTTTCAGTGATCAGTTACAGGACAGAGTAGGAAAAGTGCGATCAGCCCTTCAACATGTTGTGAAATGTAACCTTGAGAAAGAAAATATGATGGAACCGATCGTCTTACCACTGGCAGATTGTGTCATGAGTGGCTGGCTCCTAGATTATATCTGCAAAAACCAAGATGATTACATGAGATATCTCAGGAAGTTCTCCTCATTGCTGAAACCTGGAGGACACATTATATTATTTTCGTGTTTAGAGATGACATTTTTTCTAGTCGGGAAAGAAAAGTATCATGCTTTCAGTTTTGATGCTGAATTTGCCAGGAATGCTCTAGTTGCAGAAGGTTTTATCATTGACCGCTGTGAGGTTAAGAAGAGAACGGCTGTGAGTGACCTTACTGACTATAAGGCTATGCTGTTCATTGCTGCTCACAAAGAGAAGTAGGTCTGAGATGTCACAATTTGAGTTTCCATGTCACGATATGTAAATCTTATCATTATCCTTAATCTGAATCTGGTGCGTGATACAAGTGTAAAAAAACCTTATTGATCTGTCTTTATTGTAAAAACATGTTAATGATGATCCATTCATGTTTACTTTTTTGATGATGGGGTTGGATGTTTAGTTATAAATGTGCACACAATAAAGCAGTTTTAAGGCGACAGACGTTCGATTTATCTGTTTGTGTCATTTTGAAGCATAACATTTCTCACATTTACTTAGTATAAATTTTCCAAAAATTTACTTATGAACATTTTTCATATTGAGTGGGATGTGCCACATACTAAATACATAAAAGCATTCAGAATAAATCACGGTAAATGTTTAACAAATATTTAATGGCCATTTGCCAGTCATAAAATTGGCACCAATCAATGAAAGCAGATGGTTTAGAGAGTTAATCTTTAGGAAAAAGTTTCAATAAACCTCACAATTAGCATAAAAGGCCAAACAATTCCCATATAGCGTCAGTATTAGCTGTCCATCATATTATGTACAATACAGACTATCACATAACTGTTAAAAACCCAAAGGTATGAAATGGGATATAAACTGATGTGCATGCAGTGTGTAAGTGCACATTCACACTTGGCCGCTAAACTGAAAACAACAAAGACAGAAACATAATGATTAACCACTTAGTGACAGAGCCATTTTGCAGCTTAATGACCAAGCCAATTTTTACAATTCTGACCACTGTCACTTTATGAGGTAATAACTCCTGAACACTTTAACGGATCCTGCTGATTCTGAGAATATTTTTTCATGACATATTTTACTTCATGTTAGTGGTAAAACTTCTTAGATATGACTTGTGTTTATTTATGAAAAAAATATCTAAAAAATTTTGCAATTTTCAAACTTTAAATTTTTATGCCCTTAAATCAGAGAGTCATATCACACAAATTTCTAATTAAATAGCATTTCCCACATGTCTATTTTATATCAGCACAATTTTGGAAACAAAATTTTTTTTTGTTAGGAAGTTATAAGGGTTAAAAATTGACCAGCGATTTCTCATTTTTACAACAAAATTTACAAAACCATTTTTTTAGGGACCACATCATATTTAAAGTCACTTTGAGGGGTGTACATGACAGAAAATACCCAAAAGTGACATCATTATAAAAACTGGACCCCTCAAGGTGCTCAAAACCACATTCAAGAAGTTTATTAACCATTTACGTGCTTCAAAGGAATTGAAGCAATGTGGAAGGAAAAAATTAACATTTAACTTTTTTTGCAAGAAATTTACTTCAGAACCAATTATTTTATTTTCACAAGTGATAAAAGAGAAAATGAACCACAAAGTTTGTTGTGCAATTTCTTCTGAATACGCCGATACCCCATATGTGGGGGTAAACCACTTTTTGGGCGCATGGTAGAGCTTGCAAGGGAAGGGGCTCCGTTTTACTTTTTCAAAGCAGAATTGGCTGGAATTGGGATTGGACACCATGTTGCGTTTGGAACAAAAATGATATTTTTGCCCCCAATATTTTATTTTACCAAGGGTAGCGATAGAAATTGGAACCCAAAAGTTGTTGCGCTATTTGTCCTGAGTATGCTGATACCGCATATGTGGGGGTAAACCTCTGTTTGGGTGCATGGTAGAGCTCGGAAGGGAAGGAGCACCGGTTGACTTTTAATCTCAAAATTGTGAGACCGGATGCCATGTCAGGTTTGGACATGTGGCCTAAACAGCAGAAACCCCTCAAAACTGACCCCATTTTGGAAACTACACCCCTCAAAGATTTTATCCAGGGGTATATTGAGCAATTTGAATGCACAGGTACGACACAGAATTTGATAGCATTAGGTCGTCATATTGAAAAAGTTCAATTTTTTCCACAAAAATCTTGGTTTACACCTGAATTTCTCACTTTTGTCAGAGATTACACCAAAAAGTGGACTCCACAATTTGCTACCCACTTACTTATGAGCATGGCGATATCCCATATGTAGTCAAAAAGTTCTGTTTGGACAAACTGCAGTGCTCAGACATGAAGGGGACAATGTGACAAATTTGGCTTTATTTGAAAATCCTTTCAGGAATTATTACTCACAGAGGGAGGCATGCTCCTAAAAATACAGTGGCTGATTATAAAATTTGGTCTTGCTAACAAAACAGTTGTCCCGCATTTGCGTATATTGTATCAGGAAGAATAAACTGTAGTGGAATGAAGGGCAAAATTTGGAGGAAAATGGAGCCAACTATGTGGCAAAGCTGAGTTTGTTCCAAAGATGAAAGAACACCAGCAGGGCTAGAATGGCAGACACTTTCAGAGACAGGTCGTACAACGTCCTTTTAGCGCCATCAATCCCTGCATTGAGAGAAGAATGTGTCAATAGACGTGGTGCACCATAGCAAGCTCCCACCCGCCAAGGTCAGAACCGCTATATGCATAAAACAACCAATCCCCTACAGAATCTGGAAAGTATTGTCTGGTACCAGAGGTTCGGCAAGAACCATACGGTAAAGTCCATAGTGTATAAGTACGGAACTTCCTCATTTTTAGAAATCCTCCAATAAAATGATCATGCCCGTATCACCAACATAAATATAAGTAATATAAATGGAAGCCAAAGATTTGTATAGCAAGACAGTCGTAAAAACAGTCAAAGTTAGATAAATGGTCAAAAATGTTTGTGAGTAATTAAGTCTTAGAATTAATTCTCAGATGACCTGACTTTTCAAGAATATTTGTGGGGTCCACACTCTGGGTTGTACGGACATGGGTACGTGGATGAGAATTTGTTGGAATAGTAGTTTGGTATGGGATTGTTCAAGTGTTGGAATTAATATTGGAATGAGGTAAAAAAGAATATACTAATGAAAATATTCTCTATTGCTTGTTCCAAATTACTCTCCTGGGGCCACTAAGCAGAAAATAAAACTTATATAGAAAAAAACTAATAATTGTAGGTGGTGTAGTAGGTCTCAAAGCAGGGGGAGATACAAACGCCTGGTTGGGATGGGCATGTGGGGCAATAGTACCGGAAATCACTCCTTTTGCCATGCTTCCTGCAAACCCGGCATCATTTTTGAGGATACCTTTGGGTGGGAGTGAAAGGGACAGGGAGAGGATTCTCCGGGAATCCTCAGACTCAAAGGCTTCCCCCAGTGCCATTGACTCAAACATGAGGCCCTCAATTTTTTCCTGAAACTGTAGGAATGTAAGGGGTCCTTGGGATTTTTTATACAGGACAAAGCTGTTGTATGTGGCAGTTTGAATGTGTTCGATTGCCACCTTTTTGTACCAGGCCCTGGTCTTCCGCTTGACCAGGTATGGTTGCAGAACCTGGTCTGATAAGTCAACACCACCCATAAATTTATTTTAGTCTGTGTCGCAGACCGGTTTTTGTTATCCCTGGTGGCACCCCTCTCTGTGACAGTGGTGTCCGCATGCAGTGGGTTAGCCTGTAGATGTCCTTCGTGTCATTCCACTTCACTGCAAGAAGTTGGTCACTTGCAAGTGATAAAGACGCCCCCTTCTCCAAATGTCTGGACACCAACTGTGATGGAAACCCCACTCTGTTTTTCCTGATTGTCCCACAGGCCCCTGTATTTGCAGCGTGGAGGGATTTATATAGGGGGATGCTTGTGTAATAGTTGTCCATATACACATGGTACCCTTGAGTTAGAAAGGACATCATTAGCTGCAACACAAGTTTGCATGGGATGCCAATTGTCTGGGGGGCAGTTTGGGGGGTTTATTTGGCGGTCCCTACCTTCATAAATTAGGAAGGTGGAAGTGTACCCTAATGAGTGCTCACAAGTTTTGTATAATTTGATTCCGTATTTGGCACGCTTGGAGGGGATAAATTGGCGGAATGACAGCTGTCCCTTGTAGCTCATCAAGGACTCGCTGACTGACACATTTTTCTCTGGGGTATAGAAATTTAGAAATGAATTTCACAGGATGGAAATTAGGGTCTCAATTTATTTAGCCAATCATAATTGTGGTCACTTCGTGGGGGGCTTGGGAATTGTCACTGAAGTGGTGGAATCTCATCAGGGCTTCGTAACAGACTCGGGACATGACGGCTGCAAATACAGTGGTGCTGTGGACAGCTTTTGTTGCCCAGTAAGGCTAGGTTCAAATTGTGTTAGGGGCATCCGTTTAACGTATCCGTTAAATGGATGCACTAATGACGCGCCCCAGAGGCCGTGGGATACTCGGCGCCGGGCCCGTTAACTTCAATGGGAAATGTCACAGTAGCAGGGACCCAGTCCGTGGCCTCAGTTTCAACTTCCACCTTACGCAGTGTGCACAGTAGTTTTTTACCGGATGGTCTGCCATCCATTTTTTCAGAGGGGTTGTTTGTATATTTAGTTTATATTATTACATTGGATTTATTATTAAATTAATATTGAACATCATCCCCACTGCTTTAATAAATATATATAATAAATATGTAAAAGGGGTAGAATTGAATGTTAATAAAGTTTATGTAGTGATTCGTGACACCAGTTGGAGTGTTCGACTGTAGTATAGCCAGCACTGCAGATGATCCCTGGGGGAGTAGATGGTGATGGCAGTGCAGATGTTAAACCCGCTCCAACCAGGGCAGACCCCAGAGACTGTGATGAAAGTAGAAGGCAAGGAGTAATAAAGCAGGAGACAAGGAAAGTCACTTTATTATTTACTGTAGTTCAGGTGCCGTTCAGAGGAGATATTACAACTCTCACCAGGTTACAGTCTGCTCTGGAGAATGGGAGTTAACCTTCCCTCTCTGCTGTGACTCAGTGTAGGCTCCCTGCTGTTCAAATCCCTTCTGGGACCAAGGCTTCCCAGAGTTTAGAACTTCCATTATTGCCTCTACTCACTGTGTATTTGTCATTCAGCAATTTGCAGCTTGGATCCTTTTGTGAAGCAGCTCAAGTTCCTTCTTGCACCATCCTTCACTGATCCTAGGTTGTTTCAGTATTTCCAAGGGAAAACACTTTACTGCTGGTTGTATAATCCCACACAGTCTCTCAGCTTACCACCCTGCTGTGAAAGCATGGATGGTCTAGGGGCTGGCACCCTGATGCTTCTTAGCTCTCACTCCTGGAACAAGCACATGTCTCATGGCTCCCAAGAGCGTTCTTCTCCTCCACACTGAAAACAACCAGTCTCGACTCCTCCCCCCTCCCAGTTAGGGTGTGTCTGCAAAGCTCTAAGCTTCAGACAAGTGAGGGAGGGAGGAGAATTGTGTGTGTGTGGTGTGGTCTCTAGCAGAGAAAGCATAACTCCCATTGCTCACAAAACACATACAAAACAGTAAATATTTAACCCTTTTGTGGCGGTAACGACACAGGGTGCCAAACTAACGCTGATGTCATTTTTGACATCTTTTGTGTCTTAGAGCTAACGGTATGCGCTAACGCATGGTAGCATTTTGCTACCATGCGTTAGCCATACAGGTCTATGCACAGCGCACACGTCCGTTCGCTGTGCGCTATACCCGATGCACCCGAAAACGCTGCAGACTGTGTTTGAGGGTGCATCATAAAGTAATGCATCATCGCTAACGCATGCCGATATCGGGATGCATTACTATAATGGGTGCATTAATGCACCCGTTACATAGCATTAGTGCCGCTATGTAACGGATGAGCTCAACGCATAGCCCCTAACGCAATGTGAACCTACCCTAAGAGCAGAGTGTGTTTTATTTTTACTAAACCCATATTAAGCGTAATGCCTAATTTTTTTTTTTATATTTCAGGGACATTTGTGGGGATCCAGGAAAGGGAACGAAAGACAGTGGGTTTTTGCGAAATGTATTGTCGGGCATATAGGTTTGTTTGGTGGACAATAAATTCTAGGACTTCAAATAACCAAAATCAAGTGGGCACCATCAACACATGATAGGAGTGGGATCATTCACTTGCATGAAAAACCATTGAAACCACAAAAGAGAGAGAAAGTATATACATAGACTAAGGATCACCACAAAATATGAAAAAATAACAAAGTTTTTCTATTCAGACCAGCAAAAACACACACATGTTTAGAAACATTTAAAAACGTCCACAAGAACATACATTATTGATCCAAAATCAAGAATACAATATTCAAGAAAGTCTCCCGTGGCTACAAAATCTCTTAATATACAGAGTTAATGCATAATATCATATAGAAAAATACTGCTAGATATATTACATGATAACATTCACACCTGAACAGCAGGAGATAAAAACTGAATCTGGCCAGGACATAGTTAGTTAATAGGGCCTAGCCCAAAATGCCTCTGACCCCTGCACAATAGCATTAAGCCTAAAGAACTCACCCAATGAGTAAACTGAGTGAGAGCAGACTAAGATGTGAATAGAGGCAAGCTGATACTTCACCCTAGACAGTCAAGAAGGTCACCCCATAACCCAGAGAGCAGTGATAATGCCAAGTGGAGAACACAGACCAAAGCAGACCCACGCGTTATGACTAGTGTTGAGCATTCCGATACCGTAAGTATCGGGTATCGGCCGATATTCACTGTATCGGAATTCTGATACTGAGTTCCGATACTTTTATCATATCGAATACCGGAATCGGAAGTTCCCATAATGCTATGAGCCAGTTTGATTTGATTCAGCTAATGACAATCCTCAGAAGTGTGGGAACATCCTGTTAGGCATGTAGGCATGTTAACTAATGGCATGGCTGTGATTGGCTGCTGAAATGATGTCATGATGCACTAAAAAAGCCGCCGCATCCGCCTTTTCTGGTTCACTCTGCTGTGAATTCAGTTAGGGACAGGCTGCTTTTCAAGACTGTGAGGGACAGTTAGAGAGCGATTTTGCAAATCACATTGTGCTTTACCCAGGATACATTCTCAAAAAGTGTAGCTTTCTTTTGCCTTGCAGCAGTGTTCACAGCTGTCTGCAAGGTCTGTGTGAGTGCAGCTCACGCTGAGTAGTGTGTCCTGCAGCCACGTCTGGTTGTAGGATGCTCAGCGTGTCACTGCCTCATACATATTTTTCATTTTTTGCTGCTCATTTTTCATTTTCCAATTAGTGTGCACTGTGCATCCATCCGTATCCATATACGTTTGTTGCAAACATATAGGAGTAGACAGCGCATCCTCTCTGCAGCCTTTCAGTGCTAGTGCCCAGATTGCTGCACTGTTCACGGCTGTCTGAGAGGTCTCTGACTGTGTGTGAGTGCAGCTCACGCTGAGTATTGTGTCCTTCAGCTACATCTGGTTGTAGGCCGCTCAGCGTGCGTCACTGCCTCACACATATTTTTCTTTTATTGCAGCTCATTTTTTATTCTATTAGTGTGCATCCATCCGTATCCATATACGGTGGTTGCAAACACTATAGGAGTAGACAGTGTAGCCTCTCTGCAGCCTTTCAGTGCTATTGCCCAGTTTGCTGCACTGTTCACGGCTGTCTGAGAGGTCTCTGACTGTGTGTGAGTGCAGCTCACGCTGAGTAGTGTGTCCTTCAGCTAAGTCTGGTTGTAGGCAGCTCAGCGTGCGTCACTGCCTCACACATATTTTTCTTTTATTGCAGCTCATTTTTTTATTCTCCTATTAGTGTGCATCCATCCGTATCCATCTACATTGGTTGGTTGCAAACACTATATAGAGGTAGATAGAGGAGCCTTTTTTCTGGCTTGTGCCCTTCATCTGCAACCAGATTAGTATTACCCTATTTTTTGGAGCCTCATCTTTTGCATTGTAGGTTACCTTCCTGCATTGTAATAGCTCCAAAAAGTTAGTGATACTATCGCTTTCAAATCTTTGGTCACATCCTTTTACTTTTTTAAAAAAAAAATAAACAAAATAAAGTTAACCAAACACTCCATTTCACATTTGTGTAGGCCACATTAGCTCTTATTAAAGTGTAGTCCACACACACACTTCATAAAATTAATGTTTCTTATACCTGTTACCAGCTGTTCAGGAATAAGCACATTAAGCCCCCCCTTTGTACTTTTCTGCCTATCTTTATCAGTCTACCAAGATGAAGAAGGCAGGGAGTAAGGCACGTGGGCATGGGCGTGGAGTTTCAGCAGGGAGAGGACGTGGGGATTCTGCAGGGAGAGGACATGGGGATTCTGTGCCTGCTGCTGGCACCAGTGAGACAGCATCCCGCAATTTCACCAGGCAACAGTCCTTTATGCACAGGTTTGTAGGACCTCGCCGTACCCCACTGCTGCGGGAGGAGCAAATTGAAGCCATTGTCGGATGGATGGCAGCTAACGCATCGACTTCAATGACTTCCACGTCCTCTCAGGGCCAGAGCACTGAAGATCAACCATCTGTCTCTTCACCACCTGCCAAAGTGCCCAGGCAGTCAGAGAGCCTTGGACAGGAGCCATCACAGTCTCTACTTCTGTTCTCTGAATCTGTTGGCTTGGAAAGAGGGGGCCAGCCAAGCAGCATTCAAGAATGTGAAGAAGATGGAGTATGCAGTGATGCGCAACTTCTTTGTCCCTCTGAATCTGAAGAGGCGGGTGGGCCAGAGCCTATGGTCAGCACACCTCAGTACACGTCAGATGATGATGAGACTCAAGTGCCACTTTCTGGTGCATACGGTGCTGGCGAGACAACCCAGGAGAAGCAGGTGTTTGAAGAGGGGAGTGTAGATGATGAGGTCCTTGACCCATCATGGCGTGAGGAACAGAAAGGTGGTGGGAGCAGCTTTGAGGAAGAGATTCCCCGAACGGCCAAAACAGGAGGGAGAGGGAGGGGGCAGACTTGGTTGCCTGTAGCCTCCACTTCGGCACCCGTTAGGAGCATTCCTCTTTCAAAACCCAAAATGGTCGCTCCCAAGACTTGCAGTGCGTGGTCCTTTTTTGACACAGTTGCAGATGACATTTGCTTTGTCAAATGCAAGCTGTGTCATCAGAAAGTTAAAAGAGGGAAAAATGTCAGCAACCTCAATACCACAAATATGTGGAAACATGTGCGGACCAAGCACGAGGTGGAGTTACACAGACATACTGAAGACGTAGGCCAACGTACAGCACCACCTACCACCTCTTCAGCTCGTGTTGGGGCCTCTTCCTCCAGCTCACACACAGCTGGATCGGCTTCCTCACAGGATCGCCAAGGAAGAACCTCTGGCACTGTTGTTCAGAGACCCAGTGACATTACACCCACAGCACCATATTCCCAGTCATCCTCACACTCCCAGGACACTATACAGCCATTGGTAGCACAGGCCTGGGATAAAAGGCGGCCATACTCAGCAAACCATCCCCGAGCACAGGCTCTGAATGCTGGCATTGCCAAACTACTGGCCCTTGAAATGCTGTCATTCAGGCTGGTGGAGACTGACACATTCCGGAACTTCATGGCATTGGCAGTCCCACAATACACCGTGCCCAGCCGCTTTTATTTCAGCAGGCAAGCCGTCCCTGCCCTGCAAAAACATGTGGAGGGAAAAATAAAACATGCGCTACTAAGCGCCGTCAGTAGCAAAGTCCACCTGACCACCTATGCGTGGACCAGTAACCATGGACAGGGACTATACCTTTCCCTCACTGCCCATTGGGTCAATGTTGTGGAGCCGGGTATAGATCTGGATAGTGGCGCTGTACGTGTTCTGCCAACTCCACGGATTGCAGGAATCCAGTCTGTACACATTGACTCCTCCTCCTACTCAAGTTCCTCAGAAACAGCGCTGCAGGAGCCTGTTAAGACCGATATGAGCACAGCCGTGGCCAAACGTCAACAGGCCGTACTCAAATTAATTTCTTTGGGGAATCGAAGCCACACAGCGCAGGAGCTCTGGAATGCCATCAAGCAGGAGAGTGACGTGTGGTTTGTGCCAGCGAAGCTCCAGCCGGGTTTGGTAGTGTGTGACAATGGCCGAAATCTGATGGCAGCTCTTGGCCTAGACAACTTCACTCACATCCCATGTCTGGCATATGTGCTGAACTTGGTCGTGCAGAGCTTTCTGAGGGACTATCCGGATCTTGATGCACTGCTGCACAAGGTCCGCATAGAGTGCGCTCACTTGCGGCGTTCCAGCACGGCAAGATCGCGCCTTGCTGCTCTGCAGCGCCGATTACGCCTTCCGGAACATCGCATCATATGTGACCTACCCACCAGGTGGAATTCAACGTTACATATGTTGGAGCGGTTGTGTGAGCAGCAGGCAGCAGTCATGGAGTACCAGCTGCATCAGGCGCAAACAAGTCGCACTGTGCGCCGTTCATACTTCAGCACCACTGAGTGGGCCTCTATGAAGGACATCTGCCTCATTTTGTGTGCCTTCGATGATTCCACGCAGATGGCGAGTGCAGATGATGCACTAGTCAGCATGACTGTCCCCCTTATCTGCCTGCTTCAAAAAACACTGCAAGCACTAAGGGAGGAGGTTTTTGAAGAGGTGGAGGATGAGGAGTCCCAAATGCCATCTGCTTCTGGACAGTCTGCGCTACGTGGTTCCTCACAAAGGCCTAGGCAGGGGACACTTTGTGAGGAGGATGAGGAGGATTCAATGGAGGAGGAAGACATCTCTCCAGAGGAAGGAGGTACAAAATGCTCTAGTCAGTATGTACTGCGAGGGTGGAGTGATGCAGAGCAGGCAGAGATGACGACTAGTGTTGAGCGATACCACCCGATATTGAAAAATATCGGATCGGATTGGATTGGCCTATCTAAAAAAATATCGGGTGTCGCCGATTCCAATCCCGGAAGTCCCATTCAAGTCAATGGAACAGAAATATCGGAATTGAAAAAAAACCCTTTCTTTCCTTGTAGGCTAATTCTACATGAAGAAAAACAACTAACAATAATGTAAAATGTATTGTGGGAGGTGTAGGAGACATTAAAGCCATAGAGCTTTAGCCCAATCAAATGGAATAGCAGTAATAATTTTTTTATTTTAAAGATGTTTGGAGTTACAAAGATATTGACTATGTTAACCTCTTTTATATTTTGTCAGATTTGTATGTTTCACTACTTCCATGCTCTTCACCTTCTTTTTTACTTCTCCCACACTTTCTCCTTCATCATCCTCAGCAGCAGCATCTTTTTCATCAACTTCTTCTTCACCTTATTCATCTTCTTCTTCTTCTTCTTCTTCTTCTTCACCTTCTTCCTATTATTCTTTTTTTTATATTCTTCATATTCTTCTTATTCAACTATTATTCTTCTTCATATTCTACTTCTTCATCTTCTTCCTATTCCTCTTCTTCATCATATTCTTTTTGTGACAGGCATTCCTGTAGTTGCTATCTATATCAGGCATTTTCCAGGGGCACCACGAGGAGGAAAGGACTCACCCCCATACGCTGCTTAGTCTTCTTCTGCTTATAATTTAGATAATATCATTTGCTCTTATTTTTAGTCTTATGCTTAATGTTCTTCTGCTTTTGGTTTTTCTGCTTCTTGGTCTTCTGTCTCTTGTTGTTCTGCATCTTGGTGGTTGTCTTCATGTTCTTTGTCCTCTTGGTCATCTTCTTGAGGGTCATCTTTTTGGTCTTCGTCGGTGTGGTCTTCAGGGTTGTCGTCTTCAGGGTCATCGTCAGGGAGATCCACAGTGAGAATCAAAAAACAATTCCACAAGCTTGAACTTGGAAAAGTAGCAGAAGGTACAAGAAGGCTGAGGAACTGCCAAGAACCAGCTGACGGTACTGGAACCCAGATGGGTAGCAGAAGGAACAATAGCAAATGGAACTAGCGAGGACCAGCTGACGGTGCTGGAACCCGGAGGGGTAGCAGAAGGAACAACAGCCAATTGCACAACCGTGGACCAGCTGACGGTGCTGGAACACGGTTACTAAGCAGGAGGTACCTGTGCTCCAAAGTACTACCAAGGACCAGCAGACGTTGCTGGAACTCAGATACTGAGAAGGAGGCACCTAGGCCAAAGGCTCTGCCGAGAACCAGCTGACGGTGGTAATGGGAATGTGGACAAAGCAGGAGACATTGCCAGACACACATCAGGGGATCCACTGACGTGACAGAGCCCCTGTAACCCAGGAACAAGTGTGGATTGTGCAGACGCCACTTCAGAGCAGCAGCTGGCGGGGTTGGAGGCCAGGGGAAATACTAGAGACAGTGGAGCCAGAGGCCTAAGTGGGGTTAAAAATCAGTAGTAGTGTGACTTTGTAGGCAGCAGGAGACTTTGCCATCCACACAGCAGGGGAGCAGCTGGCGTTACTGAACCCCACTAACACCAGAGCGAGTGTTTCTATCTGTGCGGATGGCACTTCCAAGCAACCACTGGCTGTGTCGAAGCCCAGGATCAATCACGGAGCTGGCTGAGGCCAACTAGAAGCAAGTTTTATATCGGTTGTACACTACTACTGAATGTAATCGTGCTCCACTTATGCCTCTGGCTCTACTGTCTCCAGTATTTCCCCTGGCCTCCAACCACGCCAGTTGTTGCTCTGAAGTGGCATATGCACAATCCACACTTGTTCCTGGGTTACAGGGGCTCTGTCACGTCAGTGGATCCCCTGATGTGTGTCCGGGAAGGTCTCCTGCTCTGTCCACATTCCCACTACTAGTAATGGGAATGTGGACAAAGCAGGAGACATTGCCGGACACACATCAGGGGATCCAGTGACGTGACAGAGCCCCTGTAATCCAGGAACAAGTGTGGAAAGTGCAGACGCCACTTCAGAGCAGCCACAGGCGGGGTTGGAGGCCAGGGGAAAATACTAGAGACAGTGGAGCCAGAGGCATAAGTGGAGCATGGTAAAAAATCAGTAGTAGTGTGACTGTGTAGGAAGCAGGAGAATTTGCCATCCACACAGCAGGGGAGCAGCTGGCGATACTGAATCCCACTGACACAGGAGCTAGTGTGCTTCTCTCTGTGAAGATGGCACTTCTGAACACCAACTGGCATTGTTGGAGCCCAGGATGAAGCATGGAGCAGGCTGAGGCCTGATGTTTTGGGCATGTGGAGGCAGCAGGAGACATTGCCGTCTACACAGCAGGGGAACAGCAGACATTACTGAACCCCACTAACACAGGAGCTAGTGTGTTTTTCTCTGTGAAGACAGCACTTCTGAACACCAACTGGCGTTGTTGGAGCCCAGGATGAAGCATGGAGCAGGCTGAGGCCTGATGTTTTTGGCATGTGGAGGCAGCAGGAGACAATGTCGTCCACACAGCAGGGGAACAGCAGATGTTACTGAACCCCACTGACACAGGAGCTAGTGTGTTTTTCTCTGTGAAGACGGCACTTCTGAACACCAACTGGCATTGTTGGAGCACAGGATCAATCATGCAGCAGGCGGAGGCGAACTTGCAGCAGGTTTTATATAGGTTGTAGACTACTACTGATTGTAACCGTGCTCCACTATGGCCTCTGGCTCCACTGTCTCTAGTATTTCCCCTGGACTCCAACCCCGCCAGTTACAGCTCTGAAGTGGTGTCTGCACAATCCAGACTTGTTCCTGTGTAGCTGGGGCTCAGTCACGTCAGTTGATCCCCTGATGTGTGTCCGGCAAGGTCTCCTGCTCTGTCCTCATTCACACTACTAGTAATGGGAATGTGGACAGAGCAGGAGACATTGCCGGACACACATCAGGGGATCAACTGACGTGACTGAGCCCCAGTAACACAGGAATAAGTGTGGATTGTGCAGACGCCACTTCTGAGCAGCAACTGGCGCGATTGGAGGCCAGGGGAAAAACTAGAGACAGTGGAGCCACAGGCCTAAGTGGAGCACGGTTAAAAATCAGTAGTAGTTTGAATGTGGATGGAGCAGGAGACTTTGCCATCCACACAGCAGGGGAGCAGCTGGCGTTACTGAACCCCACTAACACAGGAGCTAGTGTGTTTTTCTCTGTGAAGACGGCACTTCTGAACACCAACTGGCGTTGTTGGAGCCCAGGATGAAGCATGTAGTAGCCTGAGGCCTGATGTTTTTGGCATGTGGAGGCATCAGGAGACATTGCCGCCCACGCAGCAGGGGAACAGCAGACGTTACTGAACCCCACTAACACAGGAGCTAGTGTGTTTTTCTATGTGAAGACGGCACTTCTGAACACCAACTGGCGTTGTTGGAGCCCAGGATGAAGCATGAAGCAGCCTGAGGCCTGATGTTTTTGGCATGTGGAGGCATCAGGAGACATTGCCATCCACACAGCAGGGGAACAGCAGACGTTACTGAACCCCACTAACACAGGAGCTAGTGTGTTTTTCTCTGTGAAGACGGCACTTCTGAACACCAACTGGCGTTGTTGGAGCCCAGGATGAAGCATGGAGCAGGCTGAGGCCTGATGTTTTTTTGGCATGTGGAGGCAGTAGGAGACATTGCCGTCCACACAGCAGGGGAACAACAGACGTTACTGAACCCCACTAACACAGGAGCTAGTGTGTTTTTCTCTGTGAAGACGGCACTTCTGAACACCAACTGGCGTTGTTGGAGCCCAGGATGAAGCATGGAGCAGGCTGAGGCCTGATGTTTTTGGCATGTGGAGGCAGCAGGAGACATTGTCGTCCACACAGCATGGGAACAGCAGACGTTACTGAACCCCACTAACACAGGAGCTAGTGTGTTTTTCTCTGTGAAGACGGCACTTCTGAACACCAACTGGCGTTGTTGGAGCCCAGGATGAAGCATGGAGCAGGCTGAGGCCTGATGTTTTTGGCATGTGGAGGCAGCAGGAGACATTGCCATCCACACAGCAGGGGAGCAGCAGACGTTACTGAACCCCACTAACACAGGAGCTAGTGTGTTTTTCTCTGTGAAGACGGCACTTCTGAACACCAACTGGCGTTGTTGGAGCCCAGGATGAAGCATGGAGCAGGCTGAGGCCTGATGTTTTTGGCATGTGGAGGCAGCAGGAGACATTGTCGTCCACACAGCAGGGGAACAGCAGACGTTACTGAACCCCACTAACAAAGGAGCTAGTGTGTTTTTCTCTGTGAAGACGGCACTTCTGAACACCAACTGGCTTTGTTGGAGCACAGGATCAATCATGCAGCAGGCGGAGGCGAACTTGCAGCAGTTTTTATATAGGTTGTAGACTACTACTGATTGTAACCGTGCTCCACTATGGCCTCTGGCTCCACTGTCTCTAGTATTTCCCCTGGCCTCCAACCCCACCAGTTACAGCTCTGAAGTGGCGTCAGCACAATCCACACTTGTTCCTGTGTAACTGGGGCTTAGTCACGTCAGTTGATCCCCTGATGTGTGTCCGGCAAGGTCTCCTGCTCTGTCCTCATTCACACTACTAGTAATGGGAATGTGGACAGAGCAGGAGACATTGCCGGACACACATCAGGGAATCCACTAACGTGACAGAGCCCCTGTAACCCAGGAATAAGTGTGGATTGTGCAGACGCCACTTCAGAGCAGCAACTGGCGGAGTTGGAGGCTAGGGGAAAGACTAGAGACAGTGGAGCCACAGGCCTAAGTGAAGCACAGTTAAAAATCAGTAGTAGTTTGAATGTGGATGGAGCAGGAGACTTTGCCGTCCACACAGCAGGGGAGCAGATGGCGTTACTGAACCCCACTAACGCAGGAGCTAGTGTTTTTCTCTGTGCAGACGACACTTCTGAGCGACAACTGGCTGTGTTGAAGCCCAGGGATTATAGTTCAGGTGGCAGAAACATGAACACAACAGGAGTCCAGGATACTGTTGCCAACCAATTATTTATTCAGGAAGAGGACTGGCAAATTCAGGCGAGATCCAGGCCTTGTTCATTTTCAGAAAAGTAAGCCGGTCAACGTTATCGGAAGATAGTCGCGTGCAACGGTCTGTTAGTACACCACCTGCGGCACTAAAGAAGCGTTCCGATAATACACTGGCAGCAGGGCAAGCCAGCACCTCTAATGCATACTGGCTAAGCTCTGGCCATGTATCCAGCTTAGAGACCCAAAACTTGAAGGGGGAAGAGCCATCTGGGAGTACACTGACAGGGCAAGACATGTAGTCTGTCACCATCTGACGGAAACGTTGCCTTCTGCTGACTGGAGCCGTCTGTGATGGTGTAGACAATTGTGGCGGACACACAAAACTTTGCCACATTTGGGCCATAGTGGTCTTGCCTTGTGCTGAGGCGCTGCCTCTGCTCCCTCTTTGTGCCGAGTTTCCTCCACTGCCTCAACGCACAGAGCTGCTTTGTAAAGCACAAGCACCACTGCTGTCGGATGGAATGGAAAACATGATGGACTGCACCAGTGTGACTTGGTACTCCCGCAGTTTACGCTCCTGGGTCAACGGTGGTATGAGGCTTTGTAAGTTGTCCCGGTAGCGAGGATCTAGGAGGGTGTACACCCAATAATCAGTCGTGTTGAGAATGTGGGCGATGCGGCGGTCGTTTCTCAGGCACTTTAGCATGAAATCAACCATGTGCTGCAGACTCCCAACTGCCAAAGAAACGCTGCCCCCTGCTTGATGCGTCATCTCTGCCTGCTCTGCATCACCCCACCCTCGCTGTACATACTGACTAGAGGATTGTGTACCTCCCTCCTCTCGAGAGATGTCTTCCTCCTCCATCGACTCCTCCTCATCCTCCTCACAAAGAGTCCCCTGCCTAGGCCTTTGTGAGGAACCACGTAGCGCAGACTGTCCAGAAGCAGGTGGCATTTGGGACTCCTCATCCTCCACCTCTTCCAAAACCTCCTCCCTTAGTGCTTGCAGTGTTTTTTGAAGCAGGCAGATAAGGGGGACAGTCATGCTGACTAGGGCATCATCTGCACTCGCCATCCGCATAGAATCATCGAAGGCACGCAAAACGAGGCAGATGTCCTTCATAGAGGCCCACTCAGTGGTGCTGAAGTGTGACCGGCGCACAGTGTGACTTGTTTGCGCCTGATGCAGCTGGTACTCCATGACTGCTGCCTGCTGCTCACACAACCGCTCCAACATATGTAACATTGATTTCCACCTGGTGGGTAGGTCACATATGATGCGATGTTCCGGAAGGCGTAATCAGCGCTGCAGAGCAGCAAGGCGCGATCTTGCCGTGCTGGAACGCCGCAAGTGAGCGCACTCTATGCAGACCTTGTGCAGCAGTGCATCAAGATCCGGATAGTCCCTCAGAAAGCTCTGCATGACCAAGTTCAGCACATTCCAGAGCTCCTGCGCTGTGTGGCTTCGATTCCCCAAAGAAATTAATTTGAGTACGGCCTGTTGACGTTTGGCCACGGCTGTGCTCATATCAATCGTAACAGGCTCCTGCTGCGCTGTTTCTGAGGAACTTGAGTAGGAGTCAATGTGTACAGACTGGATTCCTGCAATCCGTGGAGTTGGCAGAACACGTACAGCGCCACTCTCCATATCTGTACCCGGCTCCACAACATTGACCCAATGGGCAGTGAGGGAAAGGTATCGTCCCTGTCCATGGTTACTGGTCCACGCATCAGTGGTCAGGTGGACCTTGCTACTGACGGCATTTAGTAGCGCATGTTGTATTTTTCCCTCCACTTATTTTTGAAGGGCAGGGACGGCTCGCCTGCTGAAATAAAAGCGGCTCGGCACGGTGTATTGTGGGACTGCCAATGCCATCAAGTCCCGGAAGGTGTCAGTCTCCACCAGCCTGAATGAGAGCATTTCAAGTGCCAGTAGTTTGGCAATGCCAGCATTCAGAGCCTGTGCTCGGGGATGGATTGCCGAGTATGGCGCCCTTTTATCCCATGCCTGTGCTACCGATGGCTGTAGAGTGACCTGGGAGTGTGAGGAGGACTGGGGACGTGGTGCTGTGGGTGGAAGTTCACTGGGTCTCCGGACAACATTGCCAGAGGTTCTTCCTTGGCGATCCTGTGAGATAGTCAAACCAGCTGTGTGTGAGCTGGAGGAAGAGGCCCCAACACGAGCTGAAGAGGTGGTAGGTGGTTCTGTACGTTGACCTACGTCTTCAGTGTGTCTGTGTAACTCCACCTCATGCTTGGTCCGCACATGTTTCCACATATTTGTGGCATTGAGGTTGCTGACATTTTTCCCTCTTTTGACTTTATGATGACACAGCTTGCATTTGACAAAGCAAATGTCATCTGCAACTGTGTCAAAAAAGGACCACGCACTGCAAGTCTTGGGAGCGCATGTTTTGCCTTTTGAAAGAGGAATGCTCCTACCGGGTGCCGAAGTGGAGGCTACAGGCAACCAAGTCTGCCCCCTCCCTCTCCCTCCTGTTTTGGCCGTTCGGAGAATCTCTTCCTCAGAGCTGCTCCCACCACCTTCCGGTTCCTCACACCATGATGGGTCAAGGACCTCATCATCTTCACTCCCCTCTTCAAACACCTGCTTCTCCTGGGTTGTTTCGCCAGCACCGTACGCACCAGAAAGAGGTAACTGAGTCTCGTCATCATCTGATGCGTACTGAGGTGTGCTGACCGTAGGCACTGGCCCACCCGCCTCTTCAGATTCCGAGGGACAAAGAAGTTGCGCATCACTGGATACTCCCTCTTCTTCACATTCTTGAATGCTGCTTCGCTGGCCCCCTCTTTCCAAGCCAACAGATTCAGAGAACAGAAGTAGAGACTGTGATGGCTCCTGTCCAGGGCTCTCTGACTGCCTAGGCACTTTGGCAGGTGGTGAAGAGACAGATGGTTGATCTTCAGTGCTCTGGCCCTGAGAGGACGTGGAAGTCATTGAAGTCGATGCGTTAGCTGCCATCCATCTGACAACGGCTTCAATTTGCTCCTCCCGCAGCAGTGGGGTACGGCGAGGTCCTACAAAGCTGTGCATAAAGGACTGTTGCCTGGTGAAACTAGGGGATGCTGACTCACTGGTGCCAGCAGCAGGCACAGAATCCCCACGTCCTCTCCCTGCAGAATCCCCACATCCTCCCCCTACAAAGGGGGGGCTTAGTGTGCTTATTCCTGATCAGCTGGTAACAGGTATAAGAAACACTAATTTTATGAAGTGTGTGTGTGGACTACACTTTAATAGGAGCTAATGTGGCCTTCACAACTGTCAAATGTAGTGTTTGTTGAACTTTATTTTGTTTTTGTTTTTTTAAAAAAACTAAAAGGATGTGACCAAAGATTTGAAAGTGATAGTATCACAAACTTTTTGGAGCTATAACAATGCAGGCAGGTAACCTACAATGCAAAAGATGAGGCTCCAAAAAAATTGGGTAATACTAATCTGGCTGCAGCTGAAGGGCACAAGCCAGAAAAAAACGCTCCTCTATCTACTCCTATATAGTGTTTGCAACCAACCAATGTAGCTGGATACGGATGGATGCACACTAATGGGAGAAAAAAAGGAGCTGCAATAAAAGATAAATGTGTGAGTCAGTGACGCACGCTGAGCGGCCTACAACCAGACGTAGCTGCAGGACACACTACTCAGCGTGAGCTGCACTCACACACAGTCAGAGACCTCTCAGACAGCCGTGAACAGTGCAGAGAAGTGGGCACTAGCACTGAAAGGCTGCAGAAAGGCTCCTCTTTCTACTCCTATAGTGTTTGCAACCACCGTATATGGATACGGATGGATGCACACTAATAGGAGAATAAAAAATGAGCTGCTATAAAAGAAAAATATGTGTGAGGCAGTGACACACGCTGAAAGGCCTAAACCAGACATAGCTGCAGGACACACTACTCAGCGTGAGCTGTACTCACACACAGTCAGAGACCTCTCAGACAGCCGTGAACAGTGCAGAGAAGTGGGCTCTAGCACTGAAAGGCTGCAGAAAGGCTCCGCTGTCTACTACTAGTGTTTGCAACCAACGTATATGGATACGGATGGAAGCACACTAGATAGAATTTATGAAAAATAAGCAGCTAGAAAAGAAAAATATGTATGAGGCAGCAGTGACGCACGCTGGGCGGCCTACAACCAGACGTGGCTGAAGGACCCCCTACACAGCGTGAGCTGCACTCACACAGCCCTTGCAGATAGCTGTGAGCACTGCTGCTAGGCAAAAGAAAGCTACAGTGGTGGTTTATGTAGCCTCAGTAAAGCACAATATTTTTTTGAGAATCGCTATTTCTAACTGTCCCTCACAGTCTTCAACAGCAGCCTTTCCCTAACTGAATTCACAGCAGAGTGAACAGAAATGGCGGCGGCGGCTTTTATAGTGCATCATGACATCATTTCAGCAGCCAATCACAGCCATGCCAATAGTTAACATGCCTAAATGCCTAACAGGATGTGCCCACACTTCTGAGAATTCCCATTGGCTGAATCAAATCGAGCAGGCTCATAGCATTATGGGAACTTCCGATTCCGGCATTCGACATGAAAAAAGAATCGGAACTAAGTATTGGAATTCCGATACAGCGAATATCGGCCGATACCCAATACTTGCGGTATCGGAATGCTCAACACTAATGACGGCTCAAGCAGGGGACAGCGTTTCTTTGGCAGTTGGGAGTCTGCAGCACATGGTTGATTTCACGCTGCAGTGCCTGAGAAACGATCGCCGCATCGCCCACATTCTCAACACGACTGATTATTGGGTTCACACCCTCCTAGATCCTCGCTACCGGGACAACTTACAAAGCCTCATACCACTGTTGAACCGGGAGCGTAAACTGCGGGAGTACCAAGACACACTGGTGCAGTCCATCATGTTCTCCATTCCAACCGACAGCAGTGCTGCTAGTGCTTTACAAAGCAGCTCTGTGCGTCAAGCTCAGCACAAAGAGGGAGCAGAGGCAGCGCCTCAACACAAGGCAAGACCACTATGGCCCAAATGTGGCAAAGTTTTGTGTGTCCACCACCAATGTCTACACCATCACAGACGGCTCCAGTCAGCATGAGGCAACGTTTCCGTCAGATGGAGACAGACTATATGTTTTGCCCTGTCAGTGTACTCCCAGATGGCTCTTCCCTCTTCAAGTTTTGGATCTCAAAGCTGGATACATGGCCAGAGCTTAGCCAGTATGCTTTGGAGGTGCAAGCTTGCCCTGCTGCCAGTGTATTATCGGAACGCGTCTTTAGTGCCGCAGGTGGTGTACTAACAGACCGTCGCACGCGACTATCCTCCGATAACGTTGACCGGCTTACTTTTCTGAAAATGAACAAGGCCTGGATCTCGACAGAATTTGCCAGTCCTCTACCAGAATAAATAATTGGTTGGCAAGAGTATACAGGTCTCCTGTTGTGTTCATGTTTCTACCACCTGAACTGTAATCCCTGGGCTTCAACACAGCCAGATGTCGCTCAGAAGTGTCATTTGCACAGAGAAAAACACTAGCTCCTGCATTAGTGGGGTTCAGTAACGCCATCTGCTCCCCTGCTGTGTGGACGGCAAAGTCTCCTGCTCCCTCCACAATCGAACTACTACTAATTTTTAACCGTGCTCCACTTAGGCCTCTGGCTCCACTGTCTCTAGTATTTCCCCTGACCTCCAACCCAGCCAGTTGCTGCTCTGAAGTGGCGTCTGCACAATCCACACTTGTTCCTGTGTTCCTGGGGCTCAGTCACATCAGTTGATCCCCTGATGTGCGTCTGGCAATGTCTCCTGCTCTGTCCACATTCCCATTACTAGTAGTGGGAACGTGGACAGAGCCGGAGACCTTGCCGGACACACATCAGGGGATCAACTGACGTGACTGAGCCCCAGCAACTCAGGAACAAGTGTGGATTGGGCAGACGCCACTTCATAGCAGTAACTGGCGGGGTTGGAGGCCAGGGGAAATACTAGAGACAGTGGAGCCAGAGGCCATAGTGCAGCACGGTTACAATCAGTAGTAGTCTAGAACCTATATAAAACTTGCTTCAAGTTGGCCTCCGCCTGCTGCATGATTGATTCTGGGCTTCAACACAGCCAGTTGTCGCTCGGAAGTGCTGTCCGCACAGAGAAAAACACTAGCTCCTGTGTTAGTCGGGTACAGTAACGTCAGCTGTTTCCCTGCTGTGTGGATGACAAAGTCTCCTGCTGCCTCCACATTCAAAAACCATCAGGCCTCAGCCTACTCCATGCTTGATCCTAGGCTCCAACAACGCCAGTTGGTGTTCAGAAGTGCTGTCTTCACGGAGAAAAACACACTAGCTTCTGTGTTAGTGGGGTTCAGTAACGTCAGCTGTTCCCCTGCTGTGTGGACGACAAAGTCTCCTGCTGCCTCCACATTCACAAACCATCAGGCCTCAGCCTGCTCCATGCTTGATCCTGGGCACCAACAACGCCATATGGTGTTCAGAAGTGCCGTCTTCATAGAGAAAAACACACTAGCTTCTGTGTTGGTGGGGTTCAGTAACGTCAGCTGTTCCCCTGCTGTGTGGATGACAAAGTCTCCTGCTGCCTCCACATTCAAAAACCATCAGGCCCCAGCCTGCTCCATGCTTGATCCTGGGCTCCAACAACGCCAGTTGGTGTTCAGAAGTGCCATCTTGACAGAGAAAAACACTAGCTCCTGTGTTAGTGGGGTTCAGTAACGTCAGCTGTTCCCCTGCTGTGTGGATGACATAGTCTCCTGCTGCCTCCACATTCAAAAACTGTCATGCCTCAGCCTGCTCCATGGTTGATCCTGGGCTCCAGCAACGCCAGTTGGTGTTCAGAAGTGCCGTCTTCACAGAGAAAAACACACTAGCTTCTGTGATAGTGGGGTTCAGTAACATGAGCTGTTCCCCTGCTGTGTGGACGACAAAGTCTCCTGCTGCCTCCATATTCACAAACCATCAGGCCTCAGCCTGCTCCATGCTTGATCCTGGGCTCCAACATCGCCAGTTGGAGTTCAGAAGTGCCGTCTTCACAGAGAACATCACACTAGCTCCTGTGTTAGTGGAGTTAAGTAACGTCATCTGTTCCCCTGCTGTGTGGACGACAAAGTCTCCTGCTGCCTCCACATTCACAAACCATCAGGCTTCAGCCTCCTCCATGCTTCATCCTGGGCTCCAACAACGTCAGTTGGTGCTCAGAAGTGCCGTCTTCACAGAGAGAAACACACTAGCTCCTGTGTTAGTGGGGTTCAGTAACGTCAGCTGTTCCCCTGCTGTGTGGACGACAAAGTCTCCTGCTGCCTCCACATTCACAAACCATCAGGCCTCAGCCTGCTCCATGCTTGATCCTGGGCTCCAACAACGCCAATTGTTGTTCAGTAGTGCCGTCTTCACAGAGAAAAACACAGTAGCTCCTGTGTTAGTGGGGTTCAGTAACGTCAGCTGTTCCCCTGCTGTTTGGACGACAAAGTCTCCTGCTGTCTCCACATTCACAAACCATCAGGCCTCAGCCTGCTCCATGCTTGATCCTGGGCTCCAACAGCGCCAGTTGGTGTTCAGAAGTGCCGTCTTCACAGAGAGAAACACACTAGCTTCTGTGTTAGCGGGGTTCAGTAACGTCAGCTGTTCCCCTGCTGTGTGGATGACAAAGTCTCCTGCTGCCTCCACATTCACAAACCATCAGGCCTCAGCCTGCTCCATGCTTGATCCTGGGCTCCAACAACACCAGTTGGTATTCAGAAGTGCCGTCTTCACAGAGAAAAAGACAGTAGCTCCTGTGTTAGTGGGGTTCAGTAACGTCAGCTGTTCCCCTGCTGTGTGGACGACAAAGTCTCCTGCTGCCTACACATTTAAAAATCATCAGGCCTCAGCCTACTCCATGCTTGATCCTGGGCTCCAACAATGCCAGTTGGTGTTCAGAAGTGCCTTCTTCACATAGAAAAACACACTAGCTCCTGTGTTAGTGGGGTTCAATACCGTCAGCTGTTCCCCTGCTGTGTGGACGACAAAGTCTCCTGCTGCCTCCACATTCAGAAACCATCAGGCCTCAGCCTGCTCCATGCTGGATCCTGGGCTCCAACAACGCCAGTTGGTGTTCAGAAGTGCCGTCTTCACAGAGAAAAACACACTAGCTTCTCTGTTAGTGGGGTTCAGTAGCGTCAGCTGTTCCCCTGCTGTGTGGACGACAAAGTCTCCTGCTGCCTCCACATTCACAAACCATCAGGCCTCAGCCTGCTCCACGCTTGATCCTGGGCTCCAACAACGCCAGTTGGTGTTCAGAAGTGCCGTCATCACTGACAAAAACACACTAGCTTCTGTGTTAGTGGGGTTCAGTAATGCCAGCTGCTCCCCTGCTGTGTGGATGGCAAAGTCTCCTGCTGCCTACACAGTCACACTACTACTGATTTTTAACCGCGCTCCACTTAGGCCTCTGGGTCCACTGTCTCTAGTATTTCCCCTTGCCTCCAACCTCCCCAGTTGCTGCTCCGAAGTGGCATCTGCACAATCCACACTTGTTCCTGGGTTACTGGGGCTCAGTCACGTCAGTTGATCCCCTGATGTGTGTCCGGCAAGGTCTCCTGCTCTGTCCACATTCCTATTACTAGTAGTGGGAATGTGGACAGAGCAGGATACCTTGCCGGACACACATCAGGTGATCAACTGACGTGACTGAGCCCCTGTAACCCAGGAACAAGTGTGGATTGTGCAGACGCCACTTCTGAGCAGCAACTGGTGGGGTTGGAGGCCGGGGGAAATACTAGGGACAGTGGAGCCAGAGGCCTAAGTGGAGCACGGTTACAATCAGTAGTAGTGTACAACCGATATAAAACTTGCTTCAAGTAGGCCTCAGCCTGCTCCATGATTGATCCTGGGCTTCAACACAGCCAGTTGGTGCTCGGAAGTGCCGTCTGCACAGAGAAAAACACATGCTCTAGTGTTAGTGGGGTTCAGTAATGCCAGCTGCTCCCCTGCTGTGTGGACGACAAAGTCTCCTGCTGCCTCCAAAATCACACTACATCTTACTTTCTACTAGCTCCAAGTAGGCCTCAGCCTGCTGCATGATTGACCCTGGGCTCCAACATTGCCAGTTGGTGCTCAGAAGTGTCTTTGGCATGGGTACTCCCTCCTGCCCAGCCTGGTTCCAGCACGCCTGCTGTTTCCGGGTGGTGTCAACGTCACTTTGCCACCAATACATAGGCCTGTCGTGTTGCGGTTGGGTTAGCCGAGTCTATGGTGCCTGCAGTTTAGGTTCTTCCTATGTGGGCTGCGGGTTCTGGTAATAAAGGCTGGTTCCGTAGTGCCAATAGGACAAGCACCCCCTATAGGACTGTGGGTTTCGGTAACTGTGGCCGGCTCGCGGCCTTGCAACGTTGTTTTTCAGGGGTAGCTTCTGCTACCCGTCCGGGTTCCAGCACCGTCAGCTGGTTCTCGGCAGTGCCTTTGGCCTAGGTGCCTCCTTCTCGGTATCTGAGTTCCAGCAACGTCTGCTGGTCCTTGGTAGTGCTTTTTAGCACAGGTACCTCCTGCTTAGTAACCGAGTTCCAGCACTGTCAGCTGGTCCACGTTTGTGCCATTGGCTCTTGTTCCTTCTGCTGCCACTCTGGGTACCAGCACCGTCAGCTGGTTCTTGGTAGTTCCATTGACTCTTGTAGCTTCTGCTACCCATCCGGGTTCCAGCACCGTCAGCTGGTTCTCGGCAGTGACTTTGGCCTAGGTGCCTCCTTCTCGGTATCCGAGTTCCATCAATGTCTGCTGGTCCTTGGTAGTGCTTTGTAGCACATGTACCTCCTGCTTAGTAGCCGTGTTCCAGCACTGTCAGCTGGTCCACGGCTGTGCCATTGGCTCTCGTTCCTTCTGCTGCCACTCTGGGTACCAGCACTGTCAGCTGGTTCTTGGTAGTTCCATTGACTCTTGTGGCTTCTGCTACCCATCCGGGTTCCAGCACCATCAGCAGGTTCTCGGCAGTGCCTTTGGCCTAGGTGCCTCCTTCTCGGTATCCGAGTTCCAGCAACTTCTGCTGGTCCTTGGTAGTGCTTTATAGCACAGGTACCTCCTGCTTAGTAACCGTGTTCGAGCACCGTCAGCTGGTCCATGGTTGTGCCATTGGCTCTTGTTCCTTCTGCTGCCCATCCGGGTTCCAGTACCATCAGCTGGTTCTCGGCCGTTCCTCAGTCTTCTTGTACCTTCTGATACTTTTCAAAGTTCACGCTTGTGGAAATGGTTTTTGGTTCTCACTCTGGATCTCCCTGACGACGACCCTGAAGACGACGACCCTGAAGACCACACCGAAGAAGACCAAAAAGATGACCCTGAAAAAGATGACCAAGATGACAAAGAACATGAAGACAACCACCAAGATGCAGAACAACATGAGACAGAAGACCAAGAAGCAGAAGAACAATAAGCAGAAGGACCAAAAGCAGAAGAACATTAAGCATAAGACTAAAAATCAGAGCAAAAGATATTATCTAAATTCTAAGCAGAAGAAGACTAAGCAGTGTATGTGGGTGAGTCCGTTCCTCCTCGTGGTGCCCCTGGAAAATGCCTGCTGCTGCAGGCCAAACTGACCGCGGACAAATCCTGTTGTAAATCTTTTGTGACAGGCAGAACGGAAGGTGTAATCTTCAATCTTTTATAATTAACAACTACAGGAATGCCTGTCACAAATAAGAATATGATGAAGAAGAAGAATAGGAAGAAGATGAATAAGAAGAATATGAAGAATGTACAAAAAAAGAATAATAGGAAGAAGATGAAGAATGCAAAAAAAAAGAATAATAGGAAGAAGGTGAAGAAGAAGATGAATAAGGTGAAGAAGAAGTTGATGAAAAAGATGCTGCTGCTGAGGATGATGAAGGAGAAAGTGTTGGAGAAGTAAAAAAGAAGGTGAAGAGCATGGAAGTAGTGAAACATACATATCTAACAAAATATACAAATGGTTAACATAGTCAATATCTTTGTAACTCCGAACATCTTTAAAAACAAAATTTATTCCTGCTATTCCATTTGATTGGGCTAAACCTCTATGCCTTTAATGTCTCCTCCACCTCCCCCAATACATTCTACATTATTCTTAGTTGTTTTTCTTCATGTAGAATTAAACTACAAGGAAAGAAAGGGGTTTTTTTTAATTCCGATATTTCTGTTCCATTGACTTGAATGGGACTTCCGGGATCGGAATCGGCGATACCCGATACTTTTTTCATATCGGCCGATCCAATCCAATCCGATATTTTTCAATATCGGGTGGTATCGCTCAACACTAGTTATGACACTCAAAGGTGTCTTTGTCAGGGTGAGTGTAACTGGCCCAAAGAGTATGACTCTTATATAGCAACATAATTAGACAAAATTCTTACCAGGTGGCAGCTTGCAGCAGAAACAGAGGTATAGACCAGGGTTCCCCAACTCCAGTCTTCAAGGCCCACCAACAGATCATGTTTTCAGGATTTCCCTTATATTGTACAGGTGATGCAATTATCACCTGAACAATACTAAGGAAATCCTGAAAACATGATCTGTTGGTGGACCTTGAGGACTGGAGTAGAGGAACCCTGGTATAGACCACATGTCCCAGTATTTTGCTGCAGCCTGAAACAGACCCGGAGATTAAACACAGCGGGGTTCAGATTACTAATGCGCCAGCGCGATCTATATACCAAAACGAAAGTGAAAGAGATTTCTTAGCGTTTGCGCTGTCACTATCTGGGTAGATGAAGCACAGAAATTTAGCGCGGCAGAAGTCAATTTACTCAAGTGCCTGCGTGCACCATGTAGCACAGCGAATATTAAAAATATATATATATATATTTCACTAGTGCATGCACTGTCAGAGCCCAGAATAAGGGAAATGCAGAGCGCAGAAGCGGATTTGTTGAAGTAGTGAAAAAAGCATACTGTTTAACGCTAGCGCAGTTTGTGCCAAAAACAGCAAAGTAAGTGAAAAGGTGCAACTAACAAGCGCTATTAAGACGCATATGATAATATAAATAAATAGCAATCAACAAGCGCTGGTATATTAAGATAGCAAAATCACAAACATGAAATGCTGTCTAGCACATGTGCAGATGCTGTCAGGCTCACAACAGTGTAGTGGTAAAAGGATAGCTATGGAACTCATTTCAAGAGATGGCTACAAACATCCAGATAGGGCGGTGTGAACGACGGTCAAGGATCAAATAAAGAAATCCCCAGAAAAATGCATGCATAAAGAAAAACTTATAAATAAGGATGTCTGACAAACCATATAGAAATAAATATTTTAAAATATTTTTGAAAAAAATATTGTTGAAAAAAATATTAAAAAGTTTTTTTTGTCACAAAGCAACAAATAAATATTAATATACATCAGACAGAGTAGTGTGAAAATGCAACCATAAAGAGAACCCTCGGTAGCATGGGGAATATAACCCCCTTTAAGTAATATGGAAATATAGCAGATCTCCCATACAGACAATATGTCTAATTATATGATAATGTGTTGATAACATATGTATATATATGGAGACAATATAAAAAACATGAAGCACTTAATAGGGATATAAATAGAAATGTACAAATTTTTTAAAACAATTTAATTGGGATGAAGACCAAAAAGATCTGCAGAGATTTTTTTTTAACTAAAAAAACGGGCATAAAAACATCCAGCGAGACCGCAGTCGGGGTAGAGAGGGACTAAAAACAATGAAGTTCCCACAAAACCAAAATCCCCTGGTCAGGTTAACTCAATAGCAACTGCATTAGGGGTGGATAATAATAGGTTTTCGAAAAAACAAAATGAATTAGTTAATGGTTTACGTACCTTTTACAATTCCAAGACAAATTTTGCCCTCACGGAGGGTTCATTTAAACCCCGAAGAACCTTTACTGCTTCGAAAGCAGGGGCTATTCCAAAAACAAAAGTTAAAAATAACATGAATAAAAACAAAAATTGGGAACCAGTTAAGCAGAAAACTAGTGTAACACCTGCACAGGGAACTGTCAGAGCATCTACCGACAAATTGGAACTTACAGACCCTAAGAAGAGTTTTGCAGTGGCTGTTAAACAGGGACCTACAGACACTAATCGTTTTTCTCCTGAGTGGCAGAAGACTACAATTCCCAGGGACCCTTGTTTCAGTGAGATGATAGAAGAAGAGAGAAGGAGGGACTTGGGGGAGGACGCTGTGAAGAAAGTGAAAGTAAATGTGCAGAGAAGGGAGAGTGTGGCTGCTGCTTGCTGTGAGAGACAGAGCGGTGTGGATCTTGATTCCCCTAAGTTGCAGAGTGTGGGGGACCCGCGGAGATACCCATGTTGCTGGAGAAGATCCAGAGAGTCCTGCCGGCACTCCCATCACATAAAGGTCTAAATCCTGCAGCCCCCAGCTGGAGTCCGGCCGTTGGGAAAAAGAGAGAGCCCTTCTGAGACTTGTGGTTCTATCAGCGCTATTTACAGTGGGTACATGGCAACCTAGACTATTGACAGCAACATTCATCTAAGTGCACCCACGGTTGCTACTTTGCGCGCCAACATCCACGGCAACTGGGCCCCAATGTTTGGACTGAGTGAATACAAAAGAGGGGGAACCTGCCACGTTATATTTGCAGGGTTGGAGTTGAACTAGATTGTGATGTGTATATGACTTTTATAGAGCACCGTTAATTGCATTGTATGTTTATCCCTTTGAACCCACCTCAATTCTGCTGCATAGCAATAAATCTGTTAAACTGTTTTACTCCTGTTTCCTGAGTGTGTACCAAGCTGTGGCAGGGGTTTCCCGAATCAGCCCCTGGCGGAAGATAACTGTCCTTCTGCAGCCCCAGAGACAGAGCTCCAATCAAGATTCGGGTGGAGGCATAGCACCCTAGAGAGGTGAAACCCCCCATAACACCCAGGGTACCGTGGTAGCCCTAAAGGGGTGTTACAGTGGAGGCACTGCTGAGATCAGAACTAACACAGGAGTATTTACTATGGAGACTTTAACAGAGCGAGAAGCGTATTTGTGGTGCAGAGAGATGGATGTTACAGCTAAACAAAGCTTTGCAGTGAGTGGTGAGCTCCGTGATGCATCTGATGAGGAAATACTGAAAATAGTCAACCGACTCACTGAACTTGCCCACCCTAAAGTGGTCGACCGCAGGAAGGAAAAAGGGGGACAGTTACCCACAGTCCTGATTTCAACCACGCAGATCTTGAGGAAAGAATATTTCCCATCCATGATAGCCGTGTCCCCAGAGTATGGTCGACAATGGAGGATCACTTGGCCTACTGAGTCCGAAGTGGAGACCCGGCAACAGAAGTCCACCACTCAGCCTAGAAAGACTAGTGAAGGTCCGCCCTCTACTCCATTTAGAGCCAGTCAGGAAGAGACAGCGGCCCCTGCAGATGTGCTTATGACAGCTATGGAAAAATTAGTTAGTCAGTTTGCAAAGATGCAGCCAGAAGGGAACTACCATCGTCCAAGAACTTTCTCGGGTGCCCTCCCCACATCTGCTGGAGAAGAAGGATATGAGACTTGGAGGGATGTCACTTCGCTGTGCTTAGAAAAGTGGCAGTGCACGGATGCCGTAAAGAAGCAGAGAATAGTAGAAAGTTTGAGGGGTACTGCTATGGAAGTGGTGCTGGCTGCTTGGCGGAGAGAGCCACAAGAAACTTACCAAGAATATAAGAGTGCTTTAGAAGATGCTTTTGGATCCCCTGAAGATGCTACTGATCTTCTCTATAAACTCCGTACCACCAACCAACTGCCAGATGAGAAGATGTCCGACTATCTCTACCGACTAGACAAGCTGGTTCATAGAACAGTATCTAAAGGTGGAGTCAGCCCTAAAGAAGCTGACCAGTGTCATCTGGAACAAGTACTCAGAGGAGCTCTCACGCATGATCCAATTGCCCAGCAGATGAGGTCTTGTGACAGAGAGAAGATTCCTGGTTCTTTTCATGAGCTGCTTAAGGAAGTTTGCAAGGAGGAGGTTATTTTGGCAGCAAGAGAGAAGACATCCCCTCGGGTGACTACTGTTACCCTGAAGCCAGCAGCCGACTGCCGAGAGATGGAACTGCTGACAGTCATCGAGAAACAGGGGGAGCAGATTACACAATTGTTAAGTGCCCAGGCCAAGACAATACAGCGGCTACAAAATGTTGCGGAGGTAGCCGAGAAGAAAACCCTGGTTACAGGAAGCGAGAATGATGACCTCTGTAGAGTAAAGAGTAGGAAACCAGAAGGGTGCTTTGCTTGTGGGAGTCCAGACCATATGGCTCATCAGTGTCCGAAGAAGTGGAGCTCAAAGAACTCTTCACATCTTCCCCATCACACTCAGGGGCATTCGGGAAACGGGAAAGGGGGGCCAGTAGAACCCCATACGGTGCCCCCATCAGCAGCTAAGTCCTACTCTACCGCCCTATCCAATAGTGCCTCATCGGAAACACTGCCTGAAGGTTTAGTGGGACCAGCCCCATATGTCCCTGCATATATCAAAGGTCAACCTTGAACAGTATTGCTGGATAGCGGATCTCAAGTGTCCATCATCTTCGAAGGATTGTATAAGAGATATTTATCCAACGTGCCTCTGAAACCGTTGTCTGGACTCGTGGTGTGGGGACTGAGTGAGCACAGCTACCCCTACAGAGGGTACGTGTCCGTGAAATTACAATTCCTAAAGACTGTTGTTGGAGTGGATAAAGAGATACCCATCATAGCGTTAATCTGCCCGGAGGCAGAGGCAGATGAGAGACCAACACCTGTCATAGTGGGGACAAATGCTAACATCTTCCGTACGTTAGCTCAGTGGTGTCGGGAAATTGGGGTAGAAAATTATTCGCAGACCCTATCCATCCACCCAGTCTGTTTGGAAGCCTATGTGAAAACGGAGGAGGAGAAGAAGAGGGAACTACAGCCTGAAAGCTTTGACCCTTGTTTTGAAGGAAGTGAGCTGGAAGGAGAAGACAGGAGGCTGGTCATCGACGGCATGATCATGCAGGGGGCAGTGTTCTCTCTTGATGAATGGGACATGGGCCTTGCCCAAGGAGTAGAACATCGCATTCGGTTGAAGGATCAAAGCCTTTCCGAGAGACATCCCGAAGATTGGCTCCGGCGGATATCGAAGAAGTCAGGCGGCATTTACGTGGTATGCTGGACACAGGAGTCATCATAGAGTCTAGTAGCCCCTATGCTTCCCCTATCGTGATAGCAAGAAAAAAAAATGGAGCTATTCGGATGTGTGTGGATTATCGTACCTTGAACAAACGTACGGTCCCTGACCAGTACACTGTGCCCCGAATCGATGAAGCTTTGGATTGTCTGCAAAGGAGCCAATGGTTTTCTGTGCTAGATCTCCGGAGTGGTTACTATCAGATACCTATGTCAAAAGAAGATCAAGAGAAGACCGCTTTTATCTGCCCTATTGGGTTCTTCGAGTTTAAGAGACTGCCTCAAGGACTGACCGATGCTCCGGCCACTTTTCAGAGATGTATGGACAAAGTGGTGGGGGACATGCACGTATGTGAGGTCCTGATTTATCTAGATGATCTTATTGTAGAACACAACCAGCGGTTGTTCAAGGTACTGGATCGGTTGAAAGAGGCTGGGTTGAAGTTGTGCCTTGACAAGTGCCGAATTTGCTAGACGACTGTGAAGTATGTGGGGCACATAGTCAGCAGAGAAGAAATTTCCACCCATCCCGCCAAAGTGGAGGCTGTTGTAAACTGGCCTAAGCCCACCAAACTGAAGGAGCTTAGGTCCTTTTTAGGATTTTGTGGCTATTACTGAAGATTTGTACCCTAGTACTCTCGGATTGCGAATTCATTAACTGCCCTTACACAAGGGTATCCCCCTTCTGGGAGGACAGCCCACTCCTCAAAGTCAAGAAAGAGGGTCTACTTCCGAGTTAATGAACTTTTTTGGGAAAGATGGACACCTGTATGCGATGAGGCAATTGAGAAACTGAAGTCATGTTTGACCCAAACTCCAGTGTAGACCTATGCAGACCCCAGTAAACCATATGTGTTACATGTGGATGCTTCTCTCGATGGGCTAGGAGTGGTTCTCTACCAGGACCATGATGGCTATCTGCGTCGCGTTTACTACATTAGTCGAGGATTGACTCCTAGTGAACGCAACAACCCTGCTCACAAGCTGGAGTTTCTGGCTCTGAAATGGGCTGTAGTGGACACGCTGCATGACTAACTCTATGGGGTACATTTCGTGGTTCATACTGACAACAATCCATTAACCTACGTGAGAACCACAGCAAAATTGGATGCCACGGGGCACCGATGGCTTGCCGCACTCTCTTTGTACGATTTCAGCTTAAAATATCGACCAGGGATCAGTAACATTGATGCAGACACCCTTTCTCGCCTGCCTAGGGAACCCTTAATTGAGGAATAAGAGGGAGGATGGATAGAGGTCCCTGCCTCGGAGGTGAAGACTCTGTGCCATAGACATCAAACTAATGCCCTCCCTACGCAGTGCTGTGCTAAATTCTTGGGAGCATCCAGTGAAGCACTCCCGTTGTTGTACTGCCAAGTGACAAAAGTGACCCCAGATTCTCTTCCTCAACTGACTCATAACCAAGTTAGAAAGGCGCAGCTGGAGGATCGGTCGGTGGGGGGTAGTCCGATGGTGGGTTAAGAGGGGCATGAGGCCCGAGAAGAATGCATTGAGAACAGAGGAGTCTGTCCTGCTGACTCTGAAAAGAGGAGGATGAATGACCTCATGGAGATCAACATCCGACACTGCGGAGACACCATCACGTGTTTCTCAACGCAGTGATTCTAGAGCACTGCTCCCATCCCTTATGGGAAATATGTAAAACATGCAAATATATAAGCCGCGGAGACACCATCACATGTTTCTCAACGCAGGCAGTGACTAGCCAGGTCTTTCACCGGGAAGGAATAACCACGGGAAGGGCAGTCTCCAGTGAAGGAAACCACCTATGCCAAAACATGGTATCCATCCACAGACAGCTGTTTCGGGGTATTGCCCCTCATCAGTGTTGAGTAGGAAACTGGCTAGTGGGAGCAATGCCTAGTAACAGACCATGAAAAGAGGAGGATGAATGACCTCATGGAGATCAACATCCGACACTGCGGAGACACCATCACGTGTTTCTCAACGCAGTGATTCTAGAGCACTGCTCCCATCCCTTATGGGAAATATGTAAAACATGCAAATATATAAGCCGCGGAGACACCATCACATGTTTCTCAATGCAGGCAGTGACTAGCCAGGTCTTTCACCGGGAAGGAACAACCACGGGAAGGGCAGTCTCCAGTGAAGGAAACCACCTATGCCAAAACATGGTATCCATCCACAGACAGCTGTTTCAGGGTATTGCCCCTCATCAGTGTGGAGTAGGAAACTGGCTAGTGGGAGCAATGCCTAGTAACAGACCATGAAAAGAGGAGGATGAATGACCTCATGGAGATCAACATCCGACACTGCGGAGACACCATCACGTGTTTCTCAACGCAGTGATTCTAGAGCACTGCTCCCATCCCTTATGGGAAATATGTAAAACATGCAAATATATATGTCCTGCTGACTCGGCAGCTAGATTTGCTAGTAGTAAGAAATGGACTACTATACCGGGAGGCAAAGCTCCAGAAGGGAGGAGTTCGTAGACAGCTGGTGTTACCCACCCGATTTCGGAGGATGGTCATGAAGTCCCTGCCAATGATCATGGACATCTTGTCATCGAGAAGACCACGGGTCTTGTGGCCGACCGATTTTACTGGCCTCAGATGGAAGCGGATATAGAAGAATACTGCAAATCATGCTCCCTGTGATGAATGGGTCACCGAGGAGAAAAAACAACACAAGCTAAGTCTCAGAAAGCCAGAGAGGTTGGTAACTATGCAGATTGCAGATCCCTGATCCTAACCACACAACTAGCAGCAGTCGTGGAGCGTACCTACGATGAATCTAGACGTCTCATCACAACCGGAGGATTACATAAGCCTAAAGCAAGAAAAGGGGAAAGCTAACTGCCCCAGAGCAGACCCCAAAGGAAAGACATCCCCCACACATTTATTGACGGTGAGAAAAGATGAAAACACAAACACAGGCAGGAAAATAGGCTAAGCAAGGAAAGACACTGTCTGCAATCTGCCAAAAACCCTACAAAAATAATGTCCAACACTTCTGAAAGCAAAATTAACCCTGAAGTCACTAGACTTCTCCCACTATATCAGCACTCTGAAATATTCTGAGACAGAGCAAAAAGAGGCCAATCTAATAAGGGACAAAAAAAGGCAAATGGGAAAATACAGATAAATAAGAGTGGAAATTCAACACAGCCCCAGCCGGGGCTGGCTGACCACACAAGAAACTGAATAGACCAAACAAAATCAAGTGTGAACATTAGCAGAAAAACTTAGCTTGAGAAGACTGAAACAGAGCTGAAGTCCAAGACCTGAGAATCAGACTGAATCACCAGCACCAGGATAGGGCATCAGCTGTCTTATATCCAGTCTGATACTCCAGAGATCCAATCGTTATCATCATCATCAGGTGGCAGATCACTACCAATTAAACCAACCTCACTACCTCCTGTCACCACCAGAGGGAGAACGGAAGGAGAACTCTCAACAGGTGGAGCAGAAAACGAGTTCACAACAGCTCCCGGTGTGTGTTGAGAAAAACTTTGCCTTTGAGAACCGCCCCCCTTGTGAACATTACCAGTGATGGCCCACTTGAGCTAGTGTGCATTGATTTCCTCTCCATCGAGCCTGATAAAAGTAATGTCAGTAATGTGTTTGTGGTCACTGATCATTTCACCTGATATGCCCAAGCTTACCCCACTAAAGATCAAAGGGCAATTACTGTGGCAAAAACCCTATGGGAGAAGTTCTTTGTACATTACGGGCTGCCAGCCCGCATCCATACTGATCAAAGAAGAGATTTTGAAAGTAGACTGATCAAGGAGCTATGCGCTATCTGTGGGATCAAGAAATCCAGAACCACCCCCTATCACCCCCAAGGGGACCCTTAACCCGAGAGGTTCAACCGTACCCTTTTGAACATGTTAGGCACTTTGGATCCCAGGAAGAAAGGACACTGGAGCAGGCATGTGAGTCAGTTGGTTCATGCCTACAATTGCACCACAAATGAGTCAACGGGATACTCGCCTTACTTCCTCATGTTTGGAAGACAGGCCCAGCTACCAGTGGATATCAGTTTTGGGACATCCTCTGACAATTTTAATGAGATGACCTACTTAAAATATGTGTCCCAGCTACAAGAAGATTTGAAAAAAGCTTACAGATTGGCAGAACAGGCCTCTGGGTCGTCAGGGAGGCGCAATAAGACTCGCTATGACTGTAGAGTTCGAGAACAAGTTTTACTGCCTGGAGATAGAGTCCTTATCCAACTTTTGGGCCTTCCTGGGAAGCACAAGCTTGCTGATCGCTGGTGTCCTGACCCTTATGTGGTGATGGAGGAGCTGCCTGGTGTTCCGGCATCGACACCATTTGTTGCCTGTGGGACAAAACATCCCTTTACCACCACTGCGAATTCAAGGAGGTCGTACCACCTCTCTGTGCAATAGGAGAAGTCATAGGGGTGAATCCCCACCCCAGCTTGGGGTTGCCTCAGGAGGAAGTGACAGCAAGTCTGGGGATGAATGGGAAACCAACGATAAATGGAGCTACATATGGACCGAGGACCCATGCCCCATAGGCTCGGGCCCTGTAAACCAGACTCCTGAAGTGGAAACACGAAAAAAGGACACTTGTCAGGAGGCTAATGCGCTCTGCCCACAGTTGGGGGAGAGTTCAGAAAAAGGACAATTATTGAATGGAGAAAATCATCTGGAGGAGCCCATTTTGGAGAGACAAGAGTCGGGGGCTGAGGAGGGGGCCCCCTTGGTACACACTCATCCCAAACGGGACGTTAGGCCACTCATGATGCTCACCTATGATAGAATGGGACATACCATTGAGATCCCTAGGCGGATACCCCCTAATTCAAATTCTGTTTGGCCTTATTTCTTGGTATCTCCCATGTGTCCAGGTGGTGGTTTGTGTGCATGTAAATTTGGTGTTAGTCAGGATGCCATAACCCCCCTTCATGTTTCAGGTGGTGAGTAGAGTTGAGCGATACCGTCCGATACTTCAAAGTATCGGATCGGAATGGATCGGCCGATCTTTAAAAAAAGTATCGGTATCGCCGATTCCGATACCGGAAGTCCCATTCAAGTCTATGGGACTTCCGGTATCGGAATAAGAAAAACCCTGTTTTTGCCTTGTACAGCCTCTCTGGGGTCTGTACGGGCCTTTCGGGGGGCTGTGCCGGCCTGCCAGGGGGTCTGTGCAGGCTCCGGTGGTCTGTGCCGGCCTGCCGGGGGGCTGTGCCGGCCTGCCGGTGGTCTGTGCAGGCTCCGGTGGGCTGTGCCGGCCTGCCGGGGGGCTGTGCCGGCCTGCACATACATACTACATACATACTACATGCATGCTACATACATACTACATGCTACATACATACTACATGCTACATACATACTACATATATACTACATGCATGCTACATACATACTACATGCTACATACATACTACATGCTACATACATACTACATATATACTACATACATACTACATACATGCTACATACATGCTACATACATACTGCATGCTACATACATACTACATGCATGCTACATGCATGCTACATACATACTGCATGCTACATACATACTACATACATACAAAAAAAAAAGTCCCTAGTGTCACTTTATGCCATTGCTGTGTGGGAAATTCTCACGCAGCAATGGCATAAAGTGAGACTAGGGACTTTTTTTTTTTTAAGTGGCGGAGGAATACAGTGCGGAAGGATGCCTACCTTCCGTCATTGGATTCCTGCAGCCCGTAGAGAACGGCAGCATCATCTGATGCTGCAGTTCTCTACCCAAGATCGTCGTGGGACACACTCGTGGACTGCTTCGGATCGTGGGTGAGTATTTTTGTGGTTTGTTATGTTAATATTTATTCCGGAAAAGACAATGGCTTCGGGGAACAATGTGACAAGTATTGGTAAGTATGTTACTCTATGTTATATGTACTGTATGTCTATGTATGTATTGTATGAATGTATTGTATGTATGTAGTATATATGTGGTATGTATGTAGCATGTAGTATGTATGTAGTATGTATGTAGCATGCATGTAGCATGCAGTATGTATGTAGCATGCATGTAGTATATATGTAGTATGTATGTAGCATGCATGTAGTATATATTGTATGTAGCATGTAGCATGTATGTAGTATGTATGTGGTATGTATGTAGCATGTAGTATGTATGTAGCATGCATGTAGTATGTATGTAGTATGTATGTAGTATGTATGTGGTATGTATGTAGCATGCAGTATGTATGTAGCATGCATGTAGCATGCATGTAGTATGTATGTAGCATGCATGTAGTATGTATGTAGTATGTATGTAGCATGCATGTAGTATGTATGTATGTAGTATGTATGTAGTATGCATGTAGTATGTATGTAGTATGTATGTAGCATGCAGTATGTATGTAGCATGTATGTAGCATGTATGTAGTATGTATGTAGTATATATGTAGTATGTATGTAGCATGTAGTATGTATGTAGCATGCATGTAGTATATATGTAGTATGTATGTAGCATGTAGTATGTATGTAGCATGCATGTAGTATATATGTAGTATGTATGTAGCATGTAGTATGTATGTAGCATGCATGTAGTATGTATGTAGTATGTATGTATGTAGTATTTTTTTTTTTTTTTTTAACATTTAACACATTAGCCGGATGATGGGACTACTACTGTCCCATCATTGGCTAATGTGTCAATCACTGTCATGGTAGCAGGCATCGCCAGATGGGACTTGTAGTCCCATCGGACGATGCTTGCACAGACCCCCGGACATCAGCACAGCCCCCCGGCAGGCCGGCACAGCCCCCCGGCAGGCCGGTACAGACCCCCACAGGGTGCACAGACCACCGGCAGGCCGGCACAGCCCCCCGGCAGGCCGGTACAGACCCCCACAGGGTGCACAGACCACCGGCAGGCCGGCACAGCCCCCCGGCAGGCCGGTACAGACCCCGGGCAGTCCACACAGCCCCCCGGCAGGCCGGCAGAGACCCCCGGAAGGCCCGAAATGACGGCGCATCATGATGCACACACACCGCGCATCATGATGACGTCAGGCTGTCAATCAACTTTGAACTTCCAATTCCGATGCCGAATTCCGATATTGAAAAAATATCGGAAGTCGGTATCGGAATTTCGATACAGCAAGTATCGGCCGATACCCGATACTTGCGGTATCGGAATGCTCAACACTAGTGGTGAGTCCTCATATCGTGATGGGACACTTTTAATGACTCACCAGGGGGAGAATGTAACACCTCCACAGGGAACTGTCAGAGCATCTACCGACATATTGGAACTTACAGACCCTAAGAAGAGTTTTGCAGTGGCTGTTAAACAGGGACCTACAGATGTGGCGCTCCTGATTCTCAGTCGCCACAGAGATACTGCACCTCCTCCTGAGGTGTGGTGCCTACCTACCAGGTAAGGTGGAGGCTCCTAACCACGTTCCAACACTCACACCCCACACAACAGGGTAGTCAGCAAAGCCACATTGCGGCTCTTGCTTAGAGTGTAGCAGAGCACCTTTGGTGGCTCCCTGCTTGGAACACGAAACGTGCTGGGAGGTAGGTGGAGTTTAGAATACATAACAGAGCGGGAATGTTGAGGATTTTAGGTCAGTCTGAGTAGGAAGTCACTCAGAGAGGAGTGAGGAGAGGAGATCCCTGGAAGAGGGATGGAGGAAAGAGTGCTGCAGCTGCCTCAGTGATCTGAGCCAGCTGGCACAGGAAAGGAAAGAAGGAGAAAAGACGTAGAAATGAAGCCTGAGATTCCATAAGAGAGAAAGACAAGTACGGAACGTAGGAGAAAGGGAACATACAGGACGTGGGTTAGAGGAAGAACCCTGCCTAGAAGTTCTAAGCGCAAGGCCGGGGCACGGTCCCTGAGGTTGTATGGACACTAATGGTTCTGCGGCAGACACCGGTGGAGTAGTGGGCTGTAAATGCACTACTCCCATCTAAGACTTGGGGGCACAACAGCAACTCGGATAGAGAGCCGGGACTCAGGAGTAAGGAGTCCCCGAAGCAGGCTACAGCTGTCTGCCGTACAAGTAGAGTTCTTGGGAACATCTGACAGGAGGAACTCCAGTGTAATTCAGTACTAGGAGATCTTCACACAAAAAGGCGCTATAGAGGAGACGTTCAGAAAGGCACATGTTGGCGGAGCGTGGGAAGGGAGCATTCCATCTTGCCTGGAGATTGACTGAGTCCCTAACCTGGAGGACACGGCACGGAGGCAGGCACCTGTGTGTACTACAGACTGTGAGTAAAGCTTTGGAACTACAAGCCCTGTGTCCTCCACTGATTATTGCGCCAACATAATCAGCACCGCTACATCTGTGTACCAGCCTCTACACCACTCATGCCTCTCCTCTAACTTTACATCTATACTGCCCTGGGGTTACAGCTCCACCAGTGGGGAGCTTCACCATCTTGGCTGCAACACACCACCAGCCCCAGAGGATCTGTAAGCAGCGTTGGCTTAACATCTCACTTGTCAAACACCACAGGTGGCGCCACGAACTATTCACTAAATTTCACCAATTCAATTTCCCACCATTACTTGGCGCCCAGGGCCACGGTCTGGGTCACCGTTGCTGTGACACATCCCCCCTGACACCGGCCCGGTACCGAGTACCCCACAGCCCTGGGAGGGCGAACCACAGACACTAATCGTTTTTCTCCTGAGTGGCAGAAGATAACAATTCCCAGGGACCCTTGTTTCAGTGAGATGATAGAAGAAGAGAGAAGGAGGGACTTGGGGGAGGACGCTGAGAAGAAAGTGAAAGTAAATGTGCAGAGAAGGGAGAACGTGGCTGCTGTTTGCTATGAGAGACAGAGCGGTGTGGATCTTGATTCCCCTAAGTTGCAGAGTGTGGGGGACCCCGTGGAGATACCCATGTTGCTGGATAGAGCAAAGATCCAGAGAGTCCTGCTGGCACTCCCATCGCATAAAGGTCTAAATCCTGCAGCCCCCAGCTGGAGTCCAAAGAATCCTCCGGCTGTTAGAGACACAGTGAGTGCCCTTCTGAGACTTGTGGTTCTATCAGCGCTATTTACAGTGAGTAAACGGCAACCTAGACTATTGACAGCAACATTCATCTAAGTGCACCCACAGTTGCTACTTTGGGCGCCAACATCCGCGGCAACTGGGCCCCAACGTTTGGACTGAGTCAATACAAAAGAGGGGGAACCTGCCACGTTATATTTGCAGGGTTAGAGTTGAACTAGATTGTGATGTGTATATGACTTTTATAGAGCACAGTTAATTGCATTGCATGTTTATCCCTTTAAACCCACCTCAATTCTGTTGCATAGCAATAAATCTGTTAAACTGTTTTACTCCTGTTTCCTGAGTGTGTACCGAGCTGTGGCAGGGATTTCCCAAATCAGCCCCTGGCAGAAGATAACTGTCCTTCTGCAGCCCCAGAGACAGAGCTCCAATCAAGATTCGGGTGGAGGCACAGCACCCTAGAGAGGTGAGACCCCCCATAACACCCAGGATACCATGGTAGCCCTAAAGGGGTGTTACACTAGGGTCATATCTTCCACTCCAGATGTGATTCCTTTACCAACACATAAGAAAGGAACTTATGGGGCATCTAGTGAGGAGACTACTTTATATAATTCTGAGGGGGATTTGTCCATTAGGGAGGAAGAGGAGTCCAACAATTCACTCTTCTCCTTTTTTCCCCCAATCCAGTAGAGTCTAATACAAAGCTACAGGAAACAATATGACCTCAGAGCCATATATCTGAACTGTGTCCTAGCATTTTCACAATACATGACACCACTGAATCACCTAATCTTTACACCACAGTAGTACAAGCACCATCTCCTTCTCCAGCAAATTCTAATATATATTTTTTAGAGATTGTACCAAGAACAATACTACCACCCACGGAGGTAATTTTACCCAGTCGGGAGACCGGCTCGTTGGTAGCATCCCCAATACAGGTACAAAAGAAGAATCTGATTACAAAGTATTTTCCCCCAACACTGTTGCCAGCCTCAAAAATAAAAGGAGGACCAGAGGTTCTAGAGAAGGGAGAAAAGAAAAAAACTCTGGTGTTTCAAAAAGAGGGAGGGATATAAAAAAGAATAATACTGAACAGAATATGGGAAATAGCACAATAAAATTATTAAATTTAACAAAACATCAACTTTCTAAGGATGAAGAAGCAATTTTATCTAAAGGTCTGGGTTTCTGTCCTACACAGAGAGCCAGGCCTATTGATTTATTTCTAGATCTAAATAAATATGTCCGCAAATTAACACTTATTAGACATTTTGCTATTATGGATTGAACAGCAGGGTGCAAAGACACGGATGAAGTAAAAGCAGATACCATAACAACTCAGCAAATGTATACATAACAATGTCTGTCCCAAATCCAATTTTAACCCCACCATCAAGGTAGCCATTTGAATACTTTTTATGCTTTAGTATCTGAGGAATTTCTGGGATTAACCCTAGAATGCATATTGGGGGCCTTTTAGGCCCCCATGCTTACATTTTTGCTATTATCTGCAAAATTACTTTAGTTAGAATTTTGAAACTCCAGGTATTCCTCAAGTATGTCGTTGTTGATAATATCCAGTTGTTCATATCATTTTTTCATAGGCATTATGGTGTAACAATGCTTGTTTGGTGAAAACTACATCTGTACGAATTGGGGGCCTTTTAGGCCCCCGCTATTTTTATCATGTTCTCAGTAGTGTTTGTGTCTCAAATTACTTTATTTGTACTCAGTAATGCTGGTGGAGGGGCCAGGGTGTGGATAATAACATGTCCCAATACAAGAATTATTTCTGGACCCACTTTCTGATCCACACTATAAGGCGACAATGTCAGTGGGCAGATATGAGGAAATTAGAAGAATCAATCGCTTTGATGATAAGCGAACTCGTGCAGCGAGGTTTGAAACAGACAAATTAGCCCCTATCAGTTATATCTGGAACATATTTATCAAAAATTGCACAAAACTTTACAATCCTAATACTAATGTGTAGATGAGCAACTTGTACCGCTCAGAGGACGCTGCAAGTTCATACAATACATGCCCAGCAAGCCAGCCAAGTACGGAATCAAAATCTTCTGGATGTGTGATTCTGCAAATTATTATGGCATAAATGGCGTAATCTACTGTGGCAAAGAGGTTGGTGCACCAGTAAAGAAGGATCTGGGGTCTGAAATAATCAAAACTCTTGCTGTTCCAATATTCAATTCAGGTAGAAACATTACCATGGACAATTATTTCACCAATGTTGAACTAGGCAATTTTCTGCTTGCAAAAGCTATTACACTTGTTGGTACTAAAGCAAAACAGACGAGAAATTCCAGCAGCACTGAAACACAATCGTCAGCGAGCACTTGTGTCTTTGGATTCAATAACAAAGCGACTTTGGTATCTTACAAGGCAAAGAAGGAGAAATCTGTAATTTTACTCAGTACCATGCATCACGATCGCAGTGTTGACAGCAATGACAAAAAATTGAAACCAGAAATCATCCTGCATTACAATGCAACAAAAGGAGGTGTAGATAAAATGAACTTGTAATGCCTTACATGATAGAGCGAAGCGACTTGAAATGCTTGCCAAAGCAAACTAAAGAAGCAATGAAACGGTGTGGCGTACAGTTTCAGATTATTCCAGAGCCAGGAGAAAGAAAGCGTTGTTTCATGTGTCCAAGAAACATAGAGAGGAAAACTGAGCAATATTGTTCCACTTGTAAGGAAACTTTTTGCAAAGAACACTCTTCTGAAGAAATAACATGTCAGAATTGTTTGGAAGACTAATATAATAGAAAAGAAAGTTAGAATAAAAATGTAGCTGCAGCTAGTTTGCTATAGATTTCTATGCGTTTTTGTGTGTTTTCATGTCTTTGTGAAATTTGGGAAAAAAAAGATTTTTTGGTGTTTTCTGTGAAAAATTATAATTAAAATGTTGTCCACTATTCATATTGTATTGAGCAATTTTGAAATAAACTTGTGAAAGTTATTTAAGTGTGTTTTTCTACATTATGTGCATGGGGGCCTAAAAGGCCCCCAATACGTTAATATGTATATTTTTAACGTCATGCGTTCTAGGGTTAAATAACACTGGAGGGAAAACTATACAAAAAGGGAAAACAGAAAATACGACTTAATAAGAAACGGACAAAAAAGGAATACAGGACCCTTTCAAAAAACTAACATTTCAAAGGAAGAAAAAGAAGACTTAAACAACTAAAGGACAATGATAAAATTGTAATTGGAGAGGCAGATAAAGGAGGGGGTATTGTCATTCAGGACCAAGATGACTATTTGGAGGAAGCATAAAATATATTATTGGATGCAAAATACTACACAAAATTAGATGCTGATCCTTCTAAAAAACATATTGAAGAATACCATAGGTTGATAGACACTGCCTTTAACCTAAACATCTAATATATAAAGCTCAAGTGTGTGTATGTATGTATGTGTGTGTGTATGTATGTGTGCGTGTGTGTATGTCCGGGATAGGCATCCGCACCGTCGCAGCTACAGCCACAAAATTTGGCACAGTCACACGTCTGGACCACGAGAGCGTCATAGGCTATGTTGTGAGGCGAAATTTTAACCCCGTGCGTTCCAATTCACCAAACAATTTTGCCCCTATCTACATAATGGGGGAAAAAGTGTGTGCGCGTCAAGCCCCGCCCCTCATTTTGATGTCATAATGGTTGCCATGGCGACGCTGATTCATCATAGGTTGCAAGCCCCGCCGCTCATTACGATGTCATAATGGTTGACTATGGAATGGAGGATGTGTGATGGGTATATGGGCACTGGACTATGGGATGGAGGATATGTATGACGGGTATATGTACACGGGACTATGGGATGGCAGATATGTATGATGGGTATATGGACACTCTACTATGGGATGGAGGATGTGTGATGGGTATGTGGGCACTCTACTATGGGATGTAGGATATGTATGATGGGTATATAAGGGCATGGGACTATGGGATCGAGGATATGTATGATGGGTATATGGGCATGGGCCTATGGGATGGTGGATATGTATGATGGGTATATGGGCACGGGACTATGGGATGGAGGATATGTATGATGGGTATATGGGCACGGGACTATGGGATGGCAGATATGTATGATGGGTATATGGGCACGGGACTATGATATGGCGGATATGTATGATGGGTATATGGGCATGGGACTATGGGATGGAGGATATGAATGATGGGTATATGGGCATGGGATTATGAGATGAAGGATGTGTGATGGGTATATAGGCACTCGACTATGGGATGGCGAATATGTATGATGGGTATATGGGCATGGGACCATGGGATGAAGAATATGTATGATGGGTATATGGGCATGGGACTATGGGATGGAGGATGTGTGATGGGTATATGGGCACTCGACTATGGGATGGAGGATATGTATGATGGGTATATGGGCATGGGCCTATGGGATCGTGGATATGTATGATGGGTATATGGGCACGGGACTGTGGGATGGAGGATAATTATAATTTGTTATAACTAACCACAGTTAGTTACTATGCGCCGGGCTCTTCAGCTAGTTCTAAATAAAAGGGAAAAACGTTTCCTGACTAGGAAAAATCCGAATACAGCCCTCTTTTATCACCTGCCCAAGGTGCATAAAAATCCTGTGAAACCTCCCCGGAGACCGAACATTTTGGATATCGTATCATTAACCAGCCAGCTGTCGCATTATATCGACTTATACTTTCAAGATCTAGTCAGAAAATTACCTTATTTTCTCCTAAACTCCAGTCAATTAATAAAAGAATGTGAAAATTTTGTTTGGGAAGAAAAGTACAAGTTTATATCTTTAGATGTACAATATTGATCATATATTGGGAATCAATTCAGTTTCACATTACTTGAATGGGATAGTAGATATGCCAGAACAACAGAGACAATTTTTAATAAGGGGTTTAAAATTCATATTAGAACATAACATTTTTACTTTCCAGGGGCGATTGTATATACAGTGGCTTGGCTCTGCGATGGGGACTTGGGTAGCCCCAAGTTTCATGAATCTTTTCATGGAGTGCTTCGAGTCCTCATCGCCCCTGTGTTAGCAACCCTACTGTAACAAAATACTATGTTATCATAGTTTTATTGACGATTTAATTGTATTTTTGAAAGGCACTGAAGTTGAAGCTAAAGAATTCATTGTGGCATTAAACAGGAATGACTGGGGTATTACTTTTTCTGCAGAGGTTAATAAGGAAAAAAAATTTGCTGATCTAGAAATATCCCATAAAAATAAAAAAAATTAGCACTAAAACATATTTCAAGAAAACTGACACCAATGGTTTCCTCGATTATCGAAGTGCACACCATTAAAAATGGAAGCAAAACATTCCTTATAGTCGATTCCGTCGAATTAGGAGATCAATACAAATAAGGCAGGTTATGTGGAACAATTGAAAATTCTCATTGATAGGTTTACGGATAAGAAATATCCAAAACGATTAATCATGACAGCATACAGAACTAATCTAGAAAGAACTCAGCAGGAGTGTTTATCTAGAGAGAACAATAAAAACAAGGAAGTGGAAGAGGCGATAACTAAAGGAGAAGGAGAAAAACTGGCTTTATTTGCAGATGGCCCAATGACTAAACTCTTGCCAGGCCAGGTGGTCTCTATTCTTCTCCCTATTCAAATTTACCATACACTTTCTATCGGGGGAGAAGAATTTACAGGCTGACGCCTTATCCTTTTCCATAGTGTCGTTCAAGGAGGGGGATGAGCCACAGCTAATTAACCCTTCAGCAAGTCTGTGAACGGTGGCTCCAGTTTCGCTTGAGTCGGTGCCTGCTGGCAAGACTCTTGTACTACCAAACCTGCGGCCGGAGGTTCTCTTGCGGGACCACACGTCTAAGTTGGGTGGGCACTTTGGGATCGAGAGGACTACTGATCTCCTGGCGAGGTCATATTGATGGCCGCTGATGTCGCGTGATGTTAAGGACTACGTTCTTGCATGTGTTTCTTGTACCCAGAATCGGCCTTCTCGGCAAAGGCCCGCAGGCTTGCCACATCAGTAGTAAGGGGGTTGGTTGTCTCATCAAAAAGAAATCTGACAGGTACCACGCCCCTATCAAAGTGTATCAAACACTCCCCTTGTTTGATAAACTTTTATATCAATTTGATATAAATTTGATATAAAAGATGTTGTATCATAGGACAAAATATTTATATGTCCAATTATTTTCTCTTTTATAGGCCTTTTAATAAAGTAGAATAAAAGGATCGCTATTGGTTTGATATAAAAGGATGTGTTTGATACACTTTTACATGACCAATAATGATTCCTTTTTATAGACATTTTATACTTTAATTAGGATTGATGCATTGGGCATATTATTTATATGGCGAATATTTTAATAAAGGAAACATTTTATTCGAATTGTAAAAAAAATGAGACGTCATTTTTATAAAAAAGATAATAGTGTTTACTGAACAACAATCAATTACATTTTTATAAAGCATTACATTTGACATTTACATTGTCATTTTAGAAGTACAATCAATTACATTTTATTTATCACACTGCGCTGCAGTTATTCAAATCATGATAAATTATATATATGTATATATATATATATATATATACATACACACACTGTATAGACATATAATACAGTACAATATAAAACCTGTGGGTATTTCCTGGTTTTGTTAGTGCACCCCCTGACGAAGGTATGCCGAAACGTGCGTCGGGGATGGAACATCGCGGGGACTTCAGCAGCACAAGAGGTACAGCACTGAGCACTTATTTTGACACTTTAATTTTGCCTTTGGTATTTTTATACACTTACTGTGTTTGAGCACAGCTCTTATGTAGCTCTCCTATTGCACCGCACTTTATTTGTTATTGCTGCACTGATTTATATGCATTTGCACTTAATGGAATACTGTCTGAGTTTAATATGTTTTATATATTTGGTTATATATTCATGTAATGGTTAAGCACGGTCACCTTATTATTATATTTGTACCCCTTGGTGTATTCAGATGTATTATTGAATATTTTTGTCCCCGGTAGTGCCCATTCCATGGCATTGGCCTTTCCCCTCTTTGAATTTTACTCATATTTTCTTGTATGATAATTATTCAATAAATACATTTATGATTATTGGACATCTTTTCGGTCTTTTTCGTTGTTTTGAGACATATATATATATATATATATATATATATATATATATACACACACACACACTGTCTATACATATAATACAGTACAATATAAAACCTGTGGGTATTTCCTAGTTTTGTTAGTACTTCAGGAATGCAGAAAATCGAATACAGAGGACAGGATATACCATTACAATACAATAGGGTCTATGTATTTTAATTGAACAGAGAAGAGAGATCAATGCAGAAAAGGGATAAAGATGTAAAGATGTCAATATGTCAAGTTGTTAAGGTATGGCCTTACAATAAGGCCTATGTATTTTAATTGAACAGAGCAGAGAGGTCAATGCAGAAATGGGATAAAGATGTCAGAGTATATCATCACAATACAATAGATACTATGTATTTAATTGAGCAAAACAGAGGTTACTATTTACATATCTAACTTATTCAACAGAAACAACTGAAAAACAGATGTCACTGCATCCCGGACGTTTTCCCGTGGCCAACTTTAATTAGTATTGATTCATTGGCTTTTATAACAATAAAGGAATCATACACTCAGTGTAATATGTAGGCTTCATCATAACCTGTGCTGGTTATGATGAAGCTTACATATTACACAGTGAAAAGCAACACTAAACATAAAATAATTTTTGCAGGAATAGCAGTTTGATTCAAGTAAATCTTGCTTTACAGATATACAGTATATGCTAAATTATCATTATGATTTAAGTCATCAGTAAAATATTGCAAAATCTCATGGAATGAAATGCCCCTTGCAAGTTTCTTTAGGATATGCATGCAATAATGTCCGCACACAGTATTATGATTATTTTGAATTTGCTTGTCTTGATAGCAGAATAATTCGCTATTTCTCTTTAGGAAGTTTATAAATTCATCCGGAAAAAGTACGCTGTCTGGCGAGAGTCCATAACTGTCAAAGAATATCACATTTTTTTTCGGTACAAAGTAAAATTAATATTCAATGTTTGCCGCTCTGATTGGACCGGTCTGTATTTACAATGTAAGCTTCAGGCCTCTGAGTGACTCTATTTGATGGTAGCAAGTCACACAGATACACCCCATAAAATATGGACTCTGTATAGTGATCGACTTTCAATAACGTAGCGAACTGCAGGGAATCCATCATCAGTAGAAATCATACAATACTTCACGGCGGTTGTTAATTTCTAAAATAGACAAATTCACGCCGTATACCACCATATTTAGCATATGAGGTGTGGCTAACGCAAATCCGACATCAGAATGCAGGTTCCCAGTTTTAATGAGAGAGAAGTGTCCTCCAGGTTCTTGGTTGGCTGATAAATCAAATGCAAAAAATGTATAGCCGTCCATAAATTCTTCTCGGTCAATTGCCAGCGCACAATCAGCCTTCTACTTTCCAGAAATATGAGCAAGAGCCATATACTTTCTCACAGCTAAATCAATATTGAAATTAGGTTGGAATGGCTGGGAGGGTATCAGCTGACCATCCAAATATAAAGCCGCATGGTTTACATTATAATGATGAAAGTACAATGGGTTTTTATTATACGTTCCGCTAAAGGCCTCATTATCTACAAAGCCCAATATAATTACTCGTGGGATGGTCCCTAAAAAGAGTTTCTCTACGTTTGAAATTCGTGTACCTGCAGGGATGTTGCACACTTTCATACAGGCCCTATCAATAGCATATTTTACTGTAGCAGATAGTAAGGCCTGAAAGTGACCAATCCTTACAGTTCATGATTTGTACTTTAAGTGGATCGGCTTCAGCAGACATCACACAGAAAGTGTCCTTATTTCACGTCAGCTTGATTTTAAGGTCAAGTCCATTCAATATAAGCTTCAACTGATTAAATATATCACCCAAAAATGGCCCCATCAAATCCACCTGCTTGGAGTGAACAATTGCAAGAGCCCGCTTGCTGAAACCCACATTTGCACCATCCAGGATTCGTACATTATGATGTCCAGCGGTATCTTTATAGAATAATCCTGATGTGAATTTGGAGGCTAAAGTCTGTGCACTGTAATTTAACAGAGTTTCAATGTAGGCCCTATAGCTATATAGATTGTCTGATTGTGAGATGAGGCGATCACCCAGGGTGATATCAACTTGATTAAAAAGAGTCGCTAAAGGAAAGTTTATGAGCGCTACACGAGCACCATCGGCGATAGCCGAATTATCTTGTTTTAAGACTAGGCAATGCAAAGTAGGGTATTATTTAAATCATAATAATATTCACCACGTCCAGATACTAAAAACTCCAGTGGTGCATTGTCCGCTAGATCTGCAATAGGTTGAACTTCTACAAATATTGATTTCTCGACAGAAACCTGTGAAGAAGGTATTTGAAAAATATCCAGTTCTGATTTCATGCACTCCACCGAAGCATCACGTATGAAGGCCATTTTGTATATTTTGCTTAAAAGATGTCTTCAAAAGAGCGTCTTACTCTTTTCTGGTGGTGGCATCTTGCGGGAGTAATTTTATTCAATGGCATTGGTGGGGGTGAATAGCAAACACGCCTTTCTCTTTTTTTCTGTTTTTTAGCAACATAAACAATACTGGATCTTTCCTGAGGAGGTGTGTTTAGCCTATTCATAGCGGATGCTGAGAAAGAGGCAATGGCATCCTTAGCATTATTTGAAACAGCGGTCTTTATATGGGGCTTTACTAATTTGAGTCCTTTTCTCAATAGAGAAACCGCTTTCCTAAATAAGCTTCTAAATATTCCTGCAAGCCCTGCCCCATACATGTACTCATCACTGCGAAAACCTCTAAACTGTGACCTGTCTGAGCAATATAGTAGCGGGCATAAATGGTCGGGTCTCCGTAAACACGTTGCGACACCATTTTGACGTGTCAATCATGATGCGGCCTAAAATGTAAAAGCAAAATAGGTTTTCCGTACTTGAATATAACATGCGCACCCTGATCAGTCAAGATAGAGATGCTTTTACCGGTCACCTACGCAGTTCTCAGAAGCTGGATTTAAGAATCTCCTACTAGCTGATAGTTAATAATGTCTGAGTAAACAAAAAATGTATAAAATCTGTTCATGATATCTGCATAGTTCTTCTCCTTGGCTCTAATCACACTATAATCATAGGCCTCAATATAAGGTGTTAGCCCTAAAATATGAGCCAACTTTGGTCCTGGAGCAAAATGTATCGTGGGGGAATCCGATAGAGTAACACTTCTTTCAACTTTATCGTAACGAAGTTTAAAGCCTTCGGAGGTAATCTTCAAGCTGTCGATTTGCTCATTAATGGCCCTTATGAGTTTTGAAATATTTAAATAAAAGCCTGCTTTTACGCAATATTCCCTTAACACATCACCTCTTTTTCCAAGAAAAAACATACCTTCGCTACTTTCGAAAGTAAACCAGGTGTGGGGATACTGAAATTCTGTGAGTGCAACTTCATATGAGCCTACAAGATGTACAGGTTTTGCCAGTTTAGTGGTAAAAGTCGAAATTGTGTTGTCTGGGAATAGCTTACTTGACACATTACATGCTAGGGTAATATAAAATGATCCAGAATCCATGATTAGAGGTCTGTCAGCTGATTTTCTTTAATCCAACTGTTAAATTTTTGTCGGGTATCCGAGCCATTTGATGAGATACAGGGTGGCCCCTCTGACACGCTTTTTTCTTAATACTTTTTCTATTTTGTAGATGCAATTCTCATCCGATGAGACTTTTTGTAGTTCCTCCTTATAAAATGAGCCAATCACAGGTTCTCCGTACAAATCCACGATTTTGTAGAGAGGAAATTGGAATTTTGTGTTAATTTCGGTTATGATAAATATTTCATCGGCATAGGATTGTTCATCTGCTTTCATAAATATACGTTTATATCGGACCAAACGTACATCATGGGCATCATCCACAGGATCCCCATATTTTGTGGTATGGCATGAGAGTTATGCACACAGCGCTTATTGTATGCGCTTTTGGCTACCTGTTTTCTGAACCATTGAATCAGGGCTCAGAAACACCTTTCCTGGTTATTTGCCTCCATATTATGTCTCCTCTTTCATGAGGGGGGTAGGCTGGGGATTAGTGCATTTCTTTCTCTTGCAGGATATTGGATACCTTTGGTTCATGATTTATTTTGGTTATATCTTCATGCATGGATAGGGTATTATTACATTTGCCTAGCTATTGTATCAATGTTGTGACCAGGTATCTATTTTTACCCATGCTATACAAATGTATTAGGGGAGTCTTAGAGGGCTATATTACTAACCTCATTGGTTCACTCCAATAGTCACGGAGTAACTTTTTAATGTTTTTAATCATGTCATGGTCTGTTTGATATTCAATAAAATTATTTTTATGTTAACTAAATACCCTTATTATCACTATTATTACTACCTTCATGCAATTTTTGCAATATATTTTTTTACTTTTTTATTCCAGGATATTTGTTTTGTGTTTTGCTTTTGGTTTTCTCTGTGTAAAGGTCATGTGTTCATATGCAATTACATTTTGCATGCACATTAATTTACTTTTTCTGCTCAGACCCAGTTTCCCATTTGTTTCATTGTGCATTCTGTGCATATAAGGGTGTGACCGCCCTGTTTCTGAGTTGGAAAATCCATCCTGTCTGGCCTATACTATTACTGGTGGTTCAGTCCCTCTGTCCTTGTTCACATTTACGTCACTTGACAAGTGGAAAGGTTTTAAATACAAGAGTTAGGACTGTCCCACAAGGGTTGCCGTGACGTGGCGGGATGGCTTCTACATTATTTTGATCAAAATTATGTTAACTAAATACCATTATTATTACTATTATTACTACCTTCATGCAATTTTTGCAATATATTTTTTTACTTTTTTATTCCAGGATATTTGTTTTGTGTTTTGCTTTTGGTTTTCTCTGTGTAAAGGTCATGTGTTCATATGCAATTACATTTTGCATGCACATTAATTTACTTTTTCTGCTCAGACCCAGTTTCCCATTTGTTTCATTGTGCATTCTGTGCATATAAGGGTGTGACCGCCCTGTTTCTGAGTTGGAAAATCCATCCTGTCTGGCCTATACTATTACTGGTGGTTCAGTCCCTCTGTCCTTGTTCACATTTACGTCACTTGACAAGTGGAAAGGTTTTAAATACAAGAGTTAGGACTGTCCCACAAGGGTTGCCGTGACGTGGCGGGATGGCTTCTACATTATTTTGATCAAAATTATGTTAACTAAATACCCTTATTATTACTATTATTACTACCTTCATGCAATTTTTGCAATATATTTTTTTACTTTTTTATTCCAGGATATTTGTTTTGTGTTTTGCTTTTGGTTTTCTCTGTGTAAAGGTCATGTGTTCATATGCAATTACATTTTGCATGCACATTAATTTACTTTTTCTGCTCAGACCCAGTTTCCCATTTGTTTCATTGTGCATTCTGTGCATATAAGGGTGTGACCGCCCTGTTTCTGAGTTGGAAAATCCATCCTGTCTGGCCTATACTATTACTGGTGGTTCAGTCCCTCTGTCCTTGTTCACATTTACGTCACTTGACAAGTGGAAAGGTTTTAAATACAAGAGTTAGGACTGTCCCACAAGGGTTGCCGTGACGTGGCGGGATGGCTTCTACATTATTTTGATCAAAATTATGTTAACTAAATACCCTTATTATTACTATTATTACTACCTTCATGCAATTTTTGCAATATATTTTTTTTACTTTTTTATTCCAGGATATTTGTTTTGTGTTTTGCTTTTGGTTTTCTCTGTGTAAAGGTCATGTGTTCATATGCAATTACATTTTGCATGCACATTAATTTACTTTTTCTGCTCAGACCCAGTTTCCCATTTGTTTCATTGTGCATTCTGTGCATATAAGGGTGTGACCGCCCTGTTTCTGAGTTGGAAAATCCATCCTGTCTGGCCTATACTATTACTGGTGGTTCAGTCCCTCTGTCCTTGTTCACATTTACGTCACTTGACAAGTGGAAAGGTTTTAAATACAAGAGTTAGGACTGTCCCACAAGGGTTGCCGTGACGTGGCGGGATGGCTTCTACATTATTTTGATCAAAATTATGTTAACTAAATACCCTTATTATTACTATTATTACTACCTTCATGCAATTTTTGCAATATATTTTTTTACTTTTTTATTCCAGGATATTTGTTTTGTGTTTTGCTTTTGGTTTTCTCTGTGTAAAGGTCATGTGTTCATATGCAATTACATTTTGCATGCACATTAATTTACTTTTTCTGCTCAGACCCAGTTTCCCAATAAAATTATTTTGTGTATATATATTGTGGTGATCCCAGTCCTTTTTGGTCAGTAGCTTTTTCTCTGTTTTGTGCATTGAACCAAACGTACATTATTACCAATTTTAAAACAAGGCCTAATACGCTTATTTTTCATGCTAGAGCCATAAATATTTTTCCTTATTTGTACCATATTTTTGTTTGTAACATCAATTGGTCTACATCGAATGGAAGAATGATAGGTGTGATTGTAGCTATCAACCAAATCTGGTAAAATATCAATAAACCTATTAGTGTTATTTTTCGTAAAATACCACCACATTCGAGTTTTTAATGTACGATTAAAGCGCTCCACAATGGAGGCCTTAAATGCATTATTCGTCAGATAATGCAGAACATCATACGTTTTACAAAGACGTTTCATCGGCGAATTAATAAATTCTTTGCCCCGATCCGTCTGTAATTTCTTCGGTATGCGCTTATCATTTTGAAATATCAGATCGAATGAACTGGATACAGCGGCTCCAGTCTTGTTTGATAAGGCTACGCACCACGCAAATTTCGATAGGCAATCAATCACGGCAAGGATATATTTAACATTATCATTTTCCTTCGAATAGTCAATTAAACTCACTAAATCTCCTTGCCACAACGAATCTATGTTTGAGACCATGATCTTATTTGTCAGAAATCGTTTTCTCACGGGTTTGTGTAACAAATAGCTATCCTGGTTATTTAACCAATCATGCTCAATTGTTTTTTTAATTCCGTAATCTCTAGTTTCTCTATATAATTTATCAATGCTGCTGTATGATCCTGACGCTTTAGGCGTAAAATATTATTTCTCTAATATTTTTTCATCGTGTCTAGAAGGCATGTTCTCATGAACAAATGCTGTCTATCAGAAATTCAAAATGTATAAAATGATATTAAATGTGGAAAGTAATACAAGTATATCATGTTTGATAGCAGTATAGTATGAGTATATCATGATTGCTTGGGTCAGCAAGGTGGGATGTAACTGGGAATGACCAATAATGATTCCTTTTTATAAATATTTTATACTTTAATTAGTATCGATTTTATATATATATATATATATATATATATAGTGATTTGATTACCTGATGCGCAGTGTGATAAATAAAATCCAATTGATTGTATCTCTAAAATTACAGTGTAAATGTCAAATGTAATGCTTTATAAAAATGTATTTGATTGTTGTTCAATAAACACTATTATCTTTTTTTATAAAAATGACGTCTCTCATGCTTATTTACAATTTAGATAAAATGTTTCCTTTATTAAAATATTGGCCATATAAATAATATGCCCAATGGATCAATACTTATTAAAGTATAAAATGTCTACAAAGGGAATCATTGTGGTCATATAAAAGTGCATCAAACACATCCTTTTATCTCAAACCAATAGCGATTGATATAAAAGTGATTCAGTCACAATCCTTTTATTCTACTTTATTAAAAGGCCTATAAAAGAGAAAATAATTGGACAAATAAATATTTTGTCCTAAGGTACAACATCTTTTATATCAAATCTATATCAAATTGATATAAAAGTGTATCAAACACGACCCTTTTATAACAATTTGATATCAAATTGATATAAAAGAGGCGTGTTTGATACACTTTGGTAGGGCCGTGGCACCTGTCAGATTTATTTTTGACGAGACATCCAGCCCCCTTGCTACTCACATCCCCTGCCAGCGGCAGATACGCCTGGGAAATGGTCGGGATGGACTTCATTGTGGGCTTGCCTAAGTCCCGTAACAATACAGTCATCTGGGTAGTCACCGACCATTTCTCCAAGATGGTTCATCTTGTTCCTCTGTCGTGTGCACTGTCAGCACAGGCTTTGGCTTTGCTATTTGTAAGGCATGACTTCTGTCATCACAGGATGCATGACAAAATAGTCAGTGACCAGGGTCCCCAGTTTGCTCCTTGGTTCTGGAGAGAACTCTGTAGGCTGTTCAGTATTGAGCTTAACCTCTCTTTGGCATATCATCCCTAGACGAATGGGTTGGTGGAGAGGACCAATCAGACCCTGGTCATGTACCTACAACGCATTTTGGAAACTAGACGTGTGGTGAGCACTTTGAACCCCCAAGTGCTTCACATAAGTTTATAACGCCCAGGCGTGAAAATAACAATCATATTTTTCTCCACAAAAATTATATTTTTTCCCCCAATTTTTTATTTTCCTAAGGGTAACAGGAGAAATTGGACCCAAAAAGTTGTCTTGCAATTTGTCCTGAGTCGGCTGATACCCCATATGTGGGGGTAAAACACTGTTTGGGTGCATGGCAGAGCTTGGAAGGGAAGGAGCACCATTTGACTTTCTCAACGCAGAATTGGTTGGAATTGAGACCAGATGCCATGATGCGTTTCGAGAGCACCTGATAGGTTCAAACAGTGGAAACCCCTCCCTAGCCCTAACTCTAACCCTAACCCTAATGGGAAAATGGAAATAAATACATCTTTTTTATTTTATTATTTTTCCCCTAACTAAGGGGGTTATAAAGGGGGGTTTGATTTACTATTTATGGCAGGTTTTTATGTTTGGCAGCTGTCGTATGCTGAAAAACGCTTTTTATTGTAAAAATAGTTTTTGCATCACCACATTTTGAGAGCTATAATTTTTCCAAATTTTGACCCACCAAGTCACGTGAGGTCTTATTTTTGGCAGGACAGTTGATGTTTTTATTGATACCATTTACAGGTATGTGACTTTTTTGATCGCTTTTTATTCCAATTTTTGGGACGCAGAATGAAAAAAAAACAGCATTTCATGAATTTCTTTTGGGGGGTGCGTTTACACCGTTCTGCATGCAATAAAATTGATAAATCGGTTTTATTCTTCGGGTCAGTACGATTATTGCTGTACCTCATTTATGTCTTTTTTATGTTTTGGCACTTTTATGCAATAAAAACAATTTTATATAAAAAATAATTATTTTTGCATCGCTTTATTCTGCAATCTATAACTTTTTCATTTTTATGCTGATGACGCTGTATGGCAGCTTTTTTTTTGCGGGACAAGATGACGTTTTCAGTGGTACCATGTTTATTTATATCCGTCTTTTTGATCGCTGCGTTATTGCACTTTTTGCTCAGCGGTATGATAATAAAGCATTATTTTTTGCTTTGTTTTTTATTTTTATTTTTCAAGGGGTTCGCTAAAGGGGTTAACTAATGGGACAGTTTTATAGGGCGGCCGTTATGGGCGCGGCGATACTAAGTATGTCTACTTTTATTGTATTTTTTTTTATTTCCAAAAAATGAATTTAGGCTATATATATATATATATATATTTTTTTTTTTTTTTAATTTATTTAGCGATTTTTTTATAAATTATTTTTACACTTTTTTTTAACTTTATTACATTGTGCCAGGGGGGGACATCACTGTAATATGTCAGATCACTGATACGACAGGTTGCACAGCACTGTCAGATCAGCGATCTGACAGGTGCTGCACAAGACTTCCTCATGCCTGCTCTGAGAAAGTCGCCTCCCTGCAGGCCCCCCGAAGGTCCCCGCCATCATATTGGATCTGGCAACCTGCAGGGAAGGAGGCCCCCGCAGCAGCACTGCACATAGCGCTGCTGCGGGGTTCTCAGGGAAGCACGGAGGAAGCCCCCTCCATGCCGATGCTTCCCTAAACCCCCGGTAGAGTTTGATCGCAGTGTGCAAGGGGTTAACGTGCCGGGGGCGGTCCATGACTGCCCCTGACACATAGTGCCGGGTGTCATCTGTGATAATCAGCTGACACCCGGCCGCTATCAGCGGCGCTCCCCCCGTGAGCGCCGCTGATCACGATGATGTACTATCCCATCCACGGTCATAGGGGCCCGGGTCCGGTGGACGGGATGGTACGTCAGATGTCAGGAAGGGGTTAAAACAGCAGGATCCGCATGCTCCTGGAGGAAGTGAGCAAAACTAAACTTTTTGTATATTTTGATAGCTTAGAGTGCTCTCAGTTTTTGTACTGCTCTGTGGATTAACAGAGTCAGGCACGTTGCACTCTGTTCACACTGAGTGACGCTTAACTCGGTGTGTTTACGATGCTTGCTCGTAGCTGTGCTCTTCCATTGTCCTCTAGCCGCGGTTTTTCCATCACCGCACGGTGGACTCTTGGTTGCATTCGCACCTTCTCATAATTTGTGTGATCTGCCAACCCTAACACAGGGCTGAAAATGTGAGATGTGAAATGTGTCTTTTTTGTAAATTTTGCAGATGAGTTCTGTGTGGTAAAATTTGTCATGTCGGACTGAGCAAGATGGAAAAGACAGGAAAAATGAAAGACTATCAGAATCAATATCATCTGTATGTTACTTTATATAACTATACTGTAATCACTTGTGTGTTCTGCAGGACTGATATCTACCACTATATGGTCACTATATGGCAGTAAGATCACTTTGCCACCATAGTTCTAATCAGGGTTACCAGTTAGGGACCCACTTAGATGTTTCACCCCCCCGAGCTAAACCCGTAGTAATGCCTTTGTGTGGACAGCATCACTGAGGACAGCTGGCAGCTTCAATTCTGTTATTTGATGCTGCTCGCTGTATCAAAATACAAACAATGAATACCTAGGAGACAGCTTCAAACAATAACCATCACAAGAAAAAAGGGAAGCTTTGTCTAAAATAAAATAAACTTTTATTCAAATAGTTTTAAAAGATTTCAAATAGAATTATTGGCATATAAAATTGTGGACACAATGACAAAGTAGTACAAGCCGCCCCCTGGCAGCAATATGCATGGATGACAATATGAAATTGCCCATATGGCAAACAACCCATGAATGAATACAAAAGAGTGAATACAAAAAAGTGTGCCTCCTATTAAATACCATAGATGCAATGGACCCCATGTAATGCTGAAATGCCAGTGCATTACCATATAAAATGGGTAATAAAGGAGTGTATAAACAAAGCACTATTCATGAAGTACATTACCTTGGGGGATACGGCTGAAAACCGGACGCGCGTCCGGAAAAAGCTAACGCGAAACACGCGTCTGGTTTTCAGCCAACTCCCCCAAGGTAATGTGCATTCACTAATTTGCCTATCTTCCTATTCAGAGCTATTTGCCTGGCATTTCAGCATTATATGGGGTCCATTTTAACCCTTTGCATCTATGGTATTTAATAGGAGGCACACTTTTTTGTATTCACTCTTTTGTATTCATTCATGGGTTGTTTGCCATATGGGTAATTTCATATTGTCATCCATGCATATTGCTGTCAGGGGTCGGCTTGTACTACTTTGTCATTGTGTCCACAATTTTATATGCCAATAATTCTATTTGAAATCTTTTAAAACTATTTTAATAAAAGTTTATTTTATTTTAGACAAAGTTTCCCTTTTTTCTTGTGATGGTCGCTGTATCATAAGATGGGGTTAGGTATGTGGAGTGCATTACATGCTATGACTAGTAAAATATGCTGGGAAAAGATATAGGGCTCAGCGGAGTGTAACACACAGGATGGGATCAGATAGGCAGTATCTAATGCATGTAAAGCTCGACCCCACTCCATCTACTTCTTTGTCTACATCTATGGGAGCATTAGCGTAAAGTGTCCACTATAATGCTACTTCCATATAAGTATTAATTACCTGAATTCGGACTAACATAAACCATTGCCGAAAGAAGAGTTCCAGAAATATTAATTAAAACCACATAATATTTTATTCATAATTAAAAATAACAACAAGCGTCACGCCCCCGGAAGAAGCTGGATGCCAAACGCGTGTTGGGGTGAGGAGAGACATGTCATCACGGTGTTTCTGCTGCCTTCACCTGCAACCTGCTTTCCCTGGTAATGTGACCGGATTTCATTATACATATGTTTTAATGATACATAGCGCTACATGGAGGACTTGATTCCATTATTAATATGTAATGTGAATATATAGCGCTATATTGTGGACATTGCACATATGTAATATGGATATATAGTGCCACATTTTTGGATTGGATATAATTATGTAGCTATATAGCGCTTTATTGTGGATCCAGTTTGGGATTATTATTAGTGGTGATTTAATGGCTGCAGGATATTTAAACACGTGTTGAACATCCCTCCTAGTTTGGGTGCTTCTGATGTTTTAATTTTTGCTGTTATTTTTAATTATGAATAAAATATTATGTGGTTTTAATTAATATTTCTGGAACTCTTCTTTCGGCAATGGTTTATATAAGTCCGAATTCAGGTAATTAGTGTTGTGAAGTGCCAGGGTTTGCACAATATAGGACAAGTGTCGATCCCATATAAGTATAAAGAGCGGGGTCACACATTGCACCACTGCTCCCATAGAAGTGGATGGAGCAGGGTCACGCATTACTTCACTGCTCTCAACCAAGATACTAAAAACACATCATAGACACTAGATGACATGGACCAATCACACGATCCTTTACCCTTTTTTTTAAAAAAAAAAGCTTAAGCCCACCCACAAACACAGACAATTCCCCAAACAAATAAAACAATTACACAGTGATCACAAACTATGATATTGTGTTTAACTATGCACTTATCTGAAGCCCTGCATTTAAAATGCAGGCTTTGCTTTGCTCAGCAGCCTCGCTTAGAGTCACTGGAACTTGTAGTCCAAGTCAAAACACTGTTACTCTCATCTAGAGTTGAGCGAAACGGGTCGGTCAAATTAAAAAATCGCCGACATTAGCTAAAGTCGGGTTTCGCCGATCGAAACCCGACCATAGCGTGAGGTCAGCCATGAGGTCGCCGAGCTGAGTGCCAAAGTCGCGATTCAAATAATGCTTACAGCGTCTTTTCTCAGCCAATGATGGAGGACGCACACTGTGGGCAACGAGATGACATGGGCAGCGGCCACAACCATCTTAGAGAAGGGCATTGAAGTGATTGGCTGGCTTTGTGTGGCATCACATTGGCTATAAAAGGCCGTGACCGCCGACCGATATCTTACTTCTGCCGATCTTACAATAGGGAGAGGTGCTGCTGCTGATTCTGAATAGGGAGAGCGTTAGGCAGGGAAGAGGAAAAAAAAATTGCTTCTGCTGATAGCGCTTTTCACTGCACAGTTAGTGTGCAGTGAAAGGGGAGGATTTTTGTTGTGTGCAGTGGTGCTGGTGGTGATTAGGCTGCCTTTTAAGGCTACCTGCTAGCTGCATTGCTGTGTGCACACTGCTGTTCAAACTGCTTTTTTCAAAGCACTTCAACTTTTATTATTTTGCTCTGGTGAGTTACCGAGAGTTCATTTTTTCACACACCGTATAGGGTGTACGCTCCAAACACACTACCGTGTACCAGCTGGTATCACGGACAAATAGAAGCTATCTGGGTGTGACTCTGGAAAAACAAGCCAAGGAGATTTTCCATTTTTCCAGACCTACACCTTATAGAGCTGTCCGCTTTTCAAATAGTTTCGTATATCGGCTGTTTGATCACGGTCAAAACGAGACAGAGACAGCGTGTGTCAGTCCGTATAAAAATAGATGGAGATGGAAAATTTTCCAAACAGACACCGTATAGTGGTGTACGCTCCTCACACACTACCGTGTACCGCCTTGTATCACGGACAAATAGAAGCTATCTGTGTGTGACTCAGGAAAAACAAGCAGAGGAGATATTCCATTTTTCCAGACCTACACCTTAGAGAGCTGTCCGCTTTTCAAACAGTTTCATATATCTGCTGTTTAATCACGGTCAAAACTAGACAGAGACAGCGTGTGTCAGTCCGTATACAAATAGAGGGAGATTGACAATTTTCCATATAGACACCGTATTGCGGTGTACGCTCCTCGCACACTACCGTGTACCGCCTTGTATCACAGACAAATAGAAGCTATCTGTGTGTGACTCTGGAAAAACAAGCTGAGGAGATTTTCGATTTTTCCAGACCTACACCTTAGAGAGCTGTCCGCTTTTCAAACAGTTTAGTATATCTGCTGTTTGATCATGGTCAAAACTAGACAGAGACAGCGTGTCTCAGTCCATATACAAATAGACAGAGATTGACAATTCTCGATACAGACACCGTATAGTGGTGTACGCGCCTCACACACTACCGTGTATCGGCTGGTATCACGGACAAATAGAAGCTATCTGAGTGTGACTCTGAAAAAACAAGCCGAGGAGATTTTCCATTTTTCTAGACCTACACCTTAGAGAGCTGTCCACTTTTCAAACAGTTTTGTATATCTTCTGTTTGATCATGGTCAAAAATAGACAGAGACAGCGTGTGTCAGTCCGTATAAAAATAGATGGAGATTGACAATTTTCCATACAGACACCGTATAGCGGTGTACGCTCCTCACACACTACCGTGTACAGCCTTGTATCATGGATAAATAGAAGCTATCTGTGGAAAAACAAGCCGAGGAGATTTTCCATTGCTTCAGACTTACACCTTAGAGAGCTGTCTGCTTTTCAAACAGTTTCATACAGTTGTGGCCAAAAGTTTTGACACCCCTGCTATTCACAAAAATTCTTTGGTATTATCTTCATTTAATTTGTCTTAAATGAAAAAACACAAAAAGAATTGTCCTAAAGCCAAATTGGATATAATTCCACACCAAACATAAAAAGAGGGTGGACAAAAGTATTGGCACTGTTCGAAAAATCATGTGATGCTTCTCTAATTTGTATAAAAAACAGCACCTGTAACTAACCTGTGGCACCTAACAGGTGTTGGCAATAACTAAATCACACTTGCAGCCAGTTGACATGGATTAAAGTTGACTCAACCTCTGTCCTGTGTCCTTGTGTGTACCACATTGAGCATGGAGAAAAGAAAGAAGACCAAAGAACTGTCTGAGGACTTGCGAAACCAAATTGTGAGGAAGCATGCGCAATCTCAAGGCTACAAGTCCATCTCCAAAGACCTGAATGTTCTTGTGTCTACCGTGCGCAGTGTCATCAAGAAGTTTAAAGCCCATGGCACTGTGGCTAACCTCCCTAGATGTGGATGGAAAAGAAAAATTGATAAGAGATTTCAACGCAAGATTGTGCGGATGTTGGATAAAAAACCTCGACTAACATCCAGTTAGTATACAAATAGACGGAGATTGTCAATTTTGATATAGCGGTGTATGCTCCTCACACACTACCATGTACCGCCTTGTATCACAGACAAATAGAAGCTATTTGTGTGTGACTCTGGAAAAACAAGCCGAGGAGATTTTCCATTTTTCCAGACCTACACCTTAGAGAGCTGTCCGCTTTTCAAACAGTTTCGTAAATCTGCTGTTTGATAACGGTCAAAAATAGACAGACAGCGTGTGTCAGTCCGTATGCAAATAGATGGAGATTGACAATTTTGATATAGCAGTGTACGCTCCTCACACACTACCGTGTACCGCCTTGTATCACAGACAAATAGAAGCTATCTGTGTGTGACTCTGGAAAAACAAGCAGAGGAAATTCTCCATTTTTCCAGACCTACAGCTTAGCGAGTTGTCCGCTTTTCAAACAGTTTTGTATATCTGCTGTTTGATAACGGTCAAAAATAGACAGAGACAGCGTGTGTCAGTCCGTATACAAATAGACGGAGAGACAATTTTCCATACAGGCACCATATAGACCTGTCCGATTCTCAAACAGTAATGTATATCTGCCGTTCGTATTACAGTCACATCTATACAGAGTCAGCATGTGTGTGTGACACTCCACAAATACATATACGGAGATTGTTAGTTACTAGTGTTGAGCATTCCGATACCGCAAGTATCGGGTATCGGCCGATATTAGCTGTATTGGAATTCCGATACTGACTTCCGATACTTTTTTCATATCGGATACCGGAATCGGAAGTTCCCATAATGCTATGAGCCCGCTCGCTTTGATTCAGCCAATGGGAATCCTCAGAAGTGTGGGCACATCCTGTTAGGCATGTAGGCATGTTAACTATTGGCATGGCTGTGACTGGCTGCTGAAATGATGTCATGATGCACTAGAAAAGCCGCCACCGCCGCCATTTCTGATCACTCTGCTGTGAATTCAGTTAGGGACAGGCTGCTGTTGAAGACTGTGAGGGGCAGTTAGAAATAGCGATTCTACCAAACATATTGTGCTTTAACCAGGCTACATAAACCACCACTGTAGCTTTCTTTTCCCTAGCAGCAGTGTTCACAGCTGTCTGCAAGGGCTGTGTGAGTGCAGCTCACGCTGTGGAGTGGGTCCTGCAGCCACATCTGGCAGCCAAGCAGCATTCCAGAATGTGAAGAAGAGGGAGTATGCAGTGATGTGCAACTTCTTTGTCCCTCTGAATCTGAAGAGGAGGGTGGGCCAGTGCCTATGGTCAGCACAACTCAGTACGCATCAGATGATGACGAGACACAGGTGCTACTTTCTGGTGCGTACGGTGCTGGCGAGACAACCCAGGAGAAGCAGGTGTTTGAAGAGGGGAGTGTAGATGATGAGGTCCTTGACCCATCATGGCGTGAGGAACAGGAAGGTGGTGGGAGCAGCTCTGAGGAAGAGATTCCCCGAACAGTCAAAACAGGAGGGAGAGGGAGGGGGCAGACTTGGTTGCCTGTAGCCTCCACTTTGGCACCCGTTAGGAGCATTCCTCTTTCAAAAGGCAAAACGGGCGCTCCCAAGACTTGCAGTGCGTGGTCCTTTTTTGACACAGTTGCAGATGACATTTGCTTTGTCAAATGCAAGCTGTGTCATCAGAGAGTCAAAAGAGGGAAAAATGTCAGGAACCTCAATACCACTAATATGTGGAAACATGTGCGGACCAAGCACGAGGTGGAGTTACACACACACTGAAGACGTAGGCCAACGTACAGCACCACCTACCACCTCTTCAGCTCATGTTGGGGCCTCTTCCTCCAGCTCACACACAGCTGGTTCGGCTTCCTCACAGGATCGCCAAGGAAGAATCTCTGGCACTGTTGTACAGAGACCCTGTGACATTCCACGCACAGCACCACGTTCCCAGTCATCCTCACACTCCCAGGCCACTCGACAGCCATCGGTAGCACAGGCATGGGATAAGAGGCGGCCATACTCGGCAAACCATCCCCGAGCACAGGCTCTGAATGCTGGCATTGCCAAACTACTGGCACCTGAAATGCTCTCATTCAGGCTGGTGGAGACTGACACCTTCTGGGACTTCATGGTATTGGCAGTCCCACAATACACCGTGCCGAGCCGCTTTTATTTCAGCAGGCGAACCGTCCCTGCCCTGCAGAAACATGTGGAGGGAAAAATAAAACATGCGCTACTAAACGCCGTTAGTAGCAAGGTCCACCTGACCACCGATGCGTGGACCAGTAACCATGGACAGGGACGATACCTTTCCCTCACTGCCCATTGGGTCAATGTTGTGGAGCCGGGTACAGATCTGGAGAGTGGCGCTGTACGTGTTCTGCCAACTCCACGGATTGCAGGAATCCAGTCTGTACACATAGACTCCTCCTCCTACTCAAGTTCCTCAGAAACAGCGCAGCAGGAGCCTGTTACGACCGATATGAGCACAGCCATGGCCAAACGTAAACAGGCCTTACTCAAATTAATTTATTTGGGGAATCGAAGCCACACAGCACAGGAGCTCTGGAATGCCATCAAGCAGGAGAGCGACGTGTGGTTTGTGCCAGCGAATCTCCAGCCGGGCTTGGTAGTGTGTGACAATGGCCGAAATCTGGTGGAAGCTCTTGGCCTAAGCAACCTCACTCACATCCCATGTCTGGCACATGTGCCGAATTTGGTCATGCAGAGCTTTCTGAGGGACTATCCGGATCTTGATGCACTGCTGCACAAGGTCCGCATAGAGTGCGCTCACTTGCGGCGTTCCAGCACGGCAAGATCGCGCCTTGTTGCTCTGCAGCGCCGATTACGACTTCCGGAACATAGCATCATATGTGACCTACCCACCAGGTGGAATTCAACGTTACATATGTTGGAGCGGTTGTGTGAGCAGCAGGCAGCAGTCATGGAGTACCAGCTGCATCAGGCGCAAACAAGTCGCACTGTGCGCCGGTCACACTTCAGCACCACTGAGTGGGCCTCTATGAAGGACATCTGCCTCGTTTTGCGTGCCTTCGATGATTCCACGCAGATGGCGAGTGTAGATGATGCACTAGTCAGCATGACTGTCCCCCTTATCTGCCTGCTTCAAAAAACACTGCAAGCACTAAGGGATGAGGTTTTTGAAGAGGTGAAGGATGAGGAGTCCCAAATGCCATCTGCTTCTGGACAGTCTGCGCTACGTGGTTCCTCACAAAGGCCTAGGCAGGTTGACACTTTGTGAGGAGGATAAGGAGGAGTCGATAGAGGAGGAAGACATCTCTCCAGAGGAGGGAGGTACACAAAGCTCTAGTCAGTATGTACAGCGAGGGTGGGGTTATGCAGAGCAGGCAGAGATCACGCCTCAAGCAGGGGACAGCGGTTCTTTGGCAGTTGGGAGTCTGCAGCACATGGTTGATTTCATGCTGCAGTGCCTGAGAAACGACCACCATATCGCCCACATTCTCTACACGGCTGATTATTGGGGTAAACCCTCCTAGATCCTCGCTACCGGGACAACTTACAAAGCCTCATGCCAACGTTGAACCGGGAGCGTAAACTGCGGGAGTACCAAGACACACTGGTGCAGTCCATCATGTTTTCCATTCCACCCGACAGCAGTGGTGCTAGTGCTTTACAAAGCAGCTCTGTGCGTCGAGGCAGTGGAGGAAACTCGGCACAAAGAGGCAGCAGAGGCAGCGCCTCAGCACAAGGCAAGACCACTATGGCCCAAATGTGGCAAAGTTTTGTGTGTCCGCCACAATTGTCTACACCATCACAGACGGCTCCAGTCAGCACGAGGCAACGTTTCCGTCAGATGGTGACAGACTACATGTCTTGCCCTGTCAGTGTACTCCCAGATGGCTCTTCCCCTTCAAGTTTTGGGTCTCTAAGCTAGATACATGGCCAGAGCTTAGCCAGTATGCATTGGAGGTGCTGGCTTGCCCTGCTGCCAGTGTATTATCGGAACGCGTCTTTAGTGCCGCAGGTGGTGTACTAACAGACCGTCGCACGCGACTATCTTCCGATAACGTCGACTGGCTTACTTTTCTGAAAATGAACAAGGCCTGGATCTCTCCAGAATTTGCCAGTCCTCTTCCCAACTAAATAATTGGTCGGCAACAGTATCCAGGTCTCCTGTTGTGTTCATGTTTCTACCACCTGAACTATAATCCTTGGGCTTCAACACAGCCAGTTATCGCTCAGATGTGTCGTCTGCACAGAGAAAAACACACTAGCTCCTGTCTTAGTGGGGTTCAGTAACTCCAGCTGCTCCCCTGCTGTGTGGACGGCAAAGTCTCCTGCTCCATCCACATTCAAACTCCTACTGATTTTTAACCGTGCTCCACTTAGGCCTCTGGCTCCACTGTCTCTAGTATTTCCCCTGGCCTCCAACCCCGCCAGTTGCTGCTTTGAAGTGGCATCTGCACAATCCACACTTGTTCCTGATTACTGGGGCTCAGTCACGTCAGTTGATCACCTGATGTGTGTACGGCAAGGACTCCTGCTCTGTCCACTTTCCCATTACTAGCAGTGGGAATGTGGACAGAGCAGGAGACCTTGCCGGACACACATCAGGGGATCCACTGACGTGACAGAGCCCCTGTAACCCAGGAACAAGTGTGGATTGTGCTGACGCCACTTCAGAGCTGTAGCTGGCGGGGTTGGAGGCCAGGGGAAATATTAGAGACAGTGGAGCCAGAGGCCTAAGTGGAGCACGGTTACAATCAGTAGTAGTCTACAACCTCTATAAAACCAGCTGCAAGTTGGCCTCCGCCTGCTGCATGCCTCATCCTGGGCTCCAACAACGCCAGTTGGTGTTCAGAAGTGCCGTCTTCACAGAGAAAAACACACTAGCTCCTGTGATAGTGGGGTTCAGTAATGCCAGCTGTTCCCCTGCTGTGTAGACGGCAAAGTTTCCTGCTGCCTCCACATGCCAACAACATCAGGCCTCAGCCTGCTCCATGCCTCAACCTGGGCTCCAACAACGCTAGTTGGTGTTCAGAAGTGCCGTCTTCACAGAGAAAAACACACTAGCTCCTGTGTTAGTGGGGTTCAGTAATGCCAGCTGTTCCCCTGCTGTGTAGACAGCAAAGTCTCCAGCTCCATCCACATGCCAACAACATCAGGCCTCAGCCTGCTCCATGCCTCATCCTGGGCTCCAACAACACCAGTTGGTGTTCAGAAGTGCCGTCTTCACAGAGAAAAACACACTAGCTCCTGTGTTAGTGGGGTTCAGAAACGCCAGCTGTTCCCCTGCTGTGTAGACGGCAATGACTCCTGCTGACTCCACAGGCCCAAAACATCAGGCCTCAGCCTGCTCCATGCCTCAACCTGGGCTCCAACAACGCCAGTTTGTGTTCAGAAGTGTCGTCTTCCCAGAGAACAACACACTAGCTCCTGTGTTAGTGGGGTTAAGAAACGCCAGCTGTTCCCCTGCTGTGTAGACGGCAATGTCTCCTGCTGACTCCACAGGCCCAAAACATCAGGCCTCAGCCTGCTCCATGCCTCAACCTGGGCTCCAACAACGCCAGTTGGTGTTCAGAAGTGTCGTCTTCCCAGAGAACAACACACTAGCTCCTGTGTTAGTGAGGTTCAGAAACGCCAGCTGTTCCCCTGCTGTGTAGAAGGCAATGACTCCTGCTGACTCCACAGGCCCAAAACATCAGGCCTCAGCCTGCTTCATGCCTCAACCTGGGCTCCAACAACGCCAGTTGGTGTTCAGAAGTGTCATCTTCCCAGAGAACAACACACTAGCTCCTGTGTTAGTGGGGTTCAGAAACGCCAGCTGTTCCCCTGCTGTGTAGACGGCAATGTCTCCTGCTGACTCCACAGGCCCAAAACATCAGGCCTCAGCCTGCTCCATGCCTCAACCTGGGCTCCAACAACGCCAGTTGGTGTTCAGAAGTGTCGTCTTCCCAGAGAACAACACACTAGCTCCTGTGTTAGTGGGGTTCAGAAACGCCAGCTGTTCCCCTGCTGTGTAGAAGGCAATGACTCCTGCTGACTCCACAGGCCCAAAACATCAGGCCTCAGCCTGCTTCATGCCTCAACCTGGGCTCCAACAATGCCAGTTGGTGTTCAGAAGTGTCGTCTTCCCAGAGAACAACACACTAGCTCCTGTGTTAGTGGGGTTCAGAAATGCCAGCTGTTCCCCTGCTGTGTAGACGGCAATGTCTCCTGCTCCATCCACATTCAAACTACTACTGATTTTTAACTGTGCTCCACTTAGGCCTCTGGCTCCACTGTCTCTAGTTTTTCCCCTAGCCTCCAACCCCGCCAGTTGCTGCTCTGTAGTGGCGTTTGCACATTCCACACTTGTTTCTGAGTTACTGGGGCTCAGTCACGTCAGTTGATCCCCTGATGTGTGTCCGGCAAGGTCTCCTGCTCTGTCCACATTCCCATTACTAGTAGCGAGAATGATGAGTGAGCAGGAAACCTTGCCAGACACACATCAGGGGATCAACTGACGTGACTGAGCCCCTGTAACCCAGGGACAAGTGTGGATTGTGCAGACGCCACTTCAGAGCAGCAACTTGCGTGGTTGGAGGCCAGGGGAAATACTAGAGACAGTGGAGCCGGAGGCCATAGTGGAGCAAGGTTACAATCAGTAGTAGTCTACAACCTCTATAAAACCAGCTACAAGTTGGCCTCCACCTGCTGCATGCTTCATCCTGGGCTCCAACACAGCCAGTAGTAGCTTGGAAGTGCCGTCCGCACAGATAGAAACAGTCGCTCCTGTGTCAGTGGGGTTCAGTAACGCCCGCTGTTCCCCTGCTGTGCGGATGGCAAAGTCTCCTGCTGCCTCCAAAATCACGCAACATCTTATTTTCTACTTGCTCCAAGTAGGCCTCAGCCTGCTCGGAGCATTGATCCTGGGCTCCAACACAGCCAATTGTAGCTTGGAAGTGCCGTCCGCACAGATAGAAACACTCGCTCCTGTGTCAGTGGGGTTCAGTAACGCCAGCTGCTCCCCTGCTGTGTGGATGGCAAAGTCTCCTGCTGCCTATACAGTCACACTACTACTGATTTTTAACCATGGTCCACTTAGGCCTCTGGCTCTACTGTCTCTAGTATTTTCCCTGGCCTCGAACCCCACCAGTTGCTGCTCTGAAGTGGCGTCTGCACAATCCACACTTGTTCCTGGGTTACAGGGGCTCTGTCACGTCAGTGGATCCCCTGATGTGTGTCCGGCAATGTCTCCTGCTCTGTCCACACTCCCATTACTAGTTGTGTGAATGAGGACTGAGCAGGAAACCTTGCCGGACACACATCAGGGGATCTACTGACGTGACTGAGCCCCTGTAAACCAGGAACAAGTGTGGATTGGGCAGACGCCACTTCAGAGCAGCAACTTGCAGGGTTGGAGGCCAGTGGAAATACTAGAGACAGTAGAGCCAGAGGCCTAAGTGGAGCACGGTTTCAATCAGTTGTAGTGTACAACCGATGTAAAACTTGCTCCAAGTAGGCCTCAGCCTGCTCCGTGATTGATCCTGGGCTCCAACATCGCCAGTTGCTGCTCAGAAGTGTCTTTGGCACGGGCACTCCCTCCTGCCCAGCTTAGTTCCAGCACGCCTGCTGTTTCCGGGTAGTGTCAACGTCACTTTGTCACCAATACGTTGTCCTGTCGTGTTGCGGTCGGGTTAGCCGAGTCTATGGTGCCTGCAGTTTCGGTGCTTCCTATGTGGGCTGCAGGTTCAGGTAATAAAGGCTGTTTCTGTAGTGCCAATAGGACAAGCACCCCCTGTAGGACTGTAGGTTTTGGCAACTGCGGCCGGCTCACGGCCTTGCAACTTTGTTGTTTTCCTTGGTACCTTCTGCTACCCATCTGGGTTCCAGCACCGTCAGCTGGCTCTCGGCAGTGCCTTTGGCCTAGGTGCCTCCTTCTTGGTATCTGAGTTCCAGCAATGTCTGCTGGTCCTTGGTAGTGCTTTGTAGCACAGGTACCTCCTGCTTAGTAACCATGTTCCAGCACTGTCAGCTGGTCCACAGTTGTGCCATTGGCTCTTGTTCCTTCTGCTGCCCCTCTGGGTTCCAGCACCGTCAGCTGGTCCTCGCTAGTACCATTTGCTATTATTCCTTCTGCTACCCATCCGGGTTCCAGCACCGTCAGCTGGTTCTCGGCAGAGCCTTTGGCCTAGGTGCCTCCTTCTTGGTATCCGAGTTCCAGCAACATCTGCTGGTCCTTGGTAGTGCTTTGTAGCACAGGTACCTCCTGCTTAGTAACCATGTTCCAGCACCGTCAGCTGGTCCACAGTTGTGCCATTGGCTCTTGTTCCTTCTTCTGCCCCTCCGGGTTCCAGCACCATCAGCTGGTCCTCGCTAGTTCCATTTGCTATTGTTCCTTCTGCTACCCATCCGGTTTCCAGCACCGTCAGCTGGTTCTCTGCAGTTCCTCAGCCTTCTTGTACCTTCTGCTACTTTTCCAAGTTCAAGCTTGTGGAAATGGTTGTTGATTCTCACTCTGGATCTCCCTGACAATGACCCTGAAGACGATGACCCTGAAGACCACACAGAAGAATACCTAAAAGATGATCCTGAAGAAGATGACCAAGAGGACAAAGAACATGAAGACAACCACCAAGATGCAGAACAACAAGAAACAGAAGAACAAGAAGCATAAAAACCAAAAGCAGAAGAACATTAAGCATAAGACTAAAAATCTGAGCAAAAGATATTATCTAATTTATAAGCAGAAGACGACTAAGCATTGTATGGGGGTGAGTCCGTTCCTCCTCGTGGTGCCCCTGGAAAAGGCCTGCTGCTGGAGGCCCAACTGAATGCGGAGAAATCCTGTTGTAAATCTTTTGTGACAGGCTGAACGGAAGGTGTAATCTTCAAACTGTTATAGATTACAACTACAGGAATGCCTGACACAAATAAGAATATGATGAAGAAGAAGAATAGGAAGAAGATGAAGAAGTAGAATATGAAGAAGAATAATAGTTGAATAAGAAGAATATGAAGAATGTAAAAAAAAAAAAAAAATAGGAAGAAGGTGAAAAAGAAGAAGAAGAAGAAGAAGAAGAAGAAGAAGAAGAAGATGAATAAGGTGAAGAAGAAGTTGATGAAAAAGATGCTGCTGCTGAGGATGATGAAGGAGAAAGTGTGGGAGAAGTAAAAAAGAAGGTGAAGAGCATGGAAGTAGTGAAACATACATATCTGACAAAATATTAAAGACTTTAACATAGTCAATATCTTTGTAACTATGAACGTCTTTAAAAAAAAAAAAATTACTGCTATTCCATTTGATTGGGATAAAGCTCTATGCCTTTAATGTCTCCTACACCTCCCACAATACATTCTACATTATTATTAGTTGTTTTTCTTCATGTAGAATTAACCTACAGGGAAAAAATGAAAAAATGTTTTTTTTAATTCCGATATTTCTGTTCCATTGACTTGAATGGGACTTCCGGGATCGGAATCGGCGATACCCGATACTTTTTTTTTAGATCGGCCGATCCATTCCGATCTGATATTTTTCAGTATCGGGTGGTATCGTTCAACACTATTAGTTACACAAAAAAATGAATACAGCTGTACACTTCTGATACAGTTCCATATATCTGCTTGTTGGATTACGGTCAAATACATACTGTGAGAGCGTCTGTGACTAACAAAATATATACGTAGATTTAATTTTTTTAATACACCTTACACAGCTGGACGCCCCTTATACAGTACCATCTGTCTGCTGGTATTTTTGGTACATTTTCCCAAACATGAGGAAGTATGGTGGAAGAGCCCACGAACGTGGGCTGGGGGGCGCAGCTGGCACTGATGGTGGTGGTGCATCGGCTGGTTCTGGCAAAAGCTCAATAGCAGGTAAAGCAGGAGGTGTTGAGCCTGTGTCATCGTCTGGCCCAAGAAGGCCTGTAAGATCCCTTTTCTTGGAGTAGGAAAACCGCTTTTAAAGCCAGAGCATCAGGAACAGGTTTTGGCGTACATTGCCGAAACTGCCACCAGCTCTATTGCCTCCTCTTCTGAACGTTCGAAACCTGCAAGCACGGAGTCATCAGTGCAGGGTTCTGGTCAGGAAAAACACCTTTCCTTGTGTCCTTCACCACCACCAAAAGTTAAGGATGCGGCAGCCCACACTTCAGATTACTCTATGGAGCTCTTTTCACAAACCATGCCTTGGTTATCCAGTCAAATCCTGAATTTCCCAGTCCAAGATGAATCTGACATGGAGTGCACTGATGCACAGCCACTGCTAGATGATTCTGCTGGTACATTCACCCACAGCACTACATTGCCCTCGCAGTCTACTGAGCCAGAATCTGACCCTGAAGAAACTCAGGTGCCCCTTCCCGCATACTATACCACCTTACACGGTGACACAAAGGAAGTTAAATAGGAAGGTGCAGATGACTTTGAAGAGGAGGTGATGGATGACCCAGTTCTTGACCCGGATTGGCATCCATTGGGGGAGGAGGGTAGCGCTGGCAATAGTTCAGATGAGGAGAAGGATCCGCAGCAGGCATTGACATCACAGCATCGGTTATCTGGCAGGCCTGTAGCTGTCCAAAAATGTGGAACAAAAACTGAAAGAGTTGCAGGACAGCTTGGACAGACGGTCAACTTAGCACAGCGTGCAAGGCCAGAAAATGTATGCCATAGTAGGAAGAGTGCACTTCTTTGTCCAAAATCCTAATGATGAGGCAAAGGTTACCTGTAAGAAGTGTGGAAGGACCTTTAGCTGAGGTAAACAACTCAGAAATTTGAATGCCAATTGCATGCTTAGACATTTAATCAACATGCACTTGCAAGCGTGGACGGATTACAAAACCTCAGGTAGCAAATGTGCACCTGCTCTAACTGAAGGTAGCCAGCAACGCTCCATCACTTCCCCCACTGTAAGACCACCGCCACTGTTAAGCACACCACCAGCACTAAATGTGGAGGTGTCGTCGCAAGGCCAAAGCACTCAGGGAATCACAATGGTTTTGCAACACAACACTGAATCTAGGTCATCACCACCAATACCATCACCAACCCCCTCTCACTCCGTCCGGTCCATCGCTACTTCCCCCATATGCAGCTCTCCAGTCCAGCTCACCCTACCAGACACTCTGAGTAGGAAAAGAAAGTACTCATCCTCTCATTCGTGCACACTGTGTTTGAACGCCTACATTGCCAAACTAATCTCATTAGAGATGATGCCCTACCGTTTGGTTGAAAGCGAAGCTTTCCGCAAGCTCATGGCCTACGCTGTGCCACGCTATGACCTACCCAGTCGGCACTTCTTTTCTCGGAAAGCCATCCCTGCCCTACACCAGCATGTGAAAGACCGCATTGTCCATGCACTAAAACAGTCAGTAAGTGGAAAGGTGCACCTCACAACAGATGCATGGACCAGTAGGCATGGCCAGGGCCGTTACGTGTCCATCACTGCGCACTGGGTAAATGTGGTGGATGCAGGCTCCACAGGGGACAGCAGCGGTGGAACAGTGCTGCCTAGCCCACGGTAAAGGATACAGTTGGCTGTAGGCTTTCGACCCTCCTCCTCCTCCATCAGCTCGTCTACAGAGTGCAGTCGCATGAGCACGCCATCCGCAGCTGGCAGTGTTGCACACGAGATGTCCCACTATCGAACAGCTAGTGGTGAGCGTCAGCAGGCTGAGTTAAAGATGATGTCTTTGGGCGACAACAGACACACCGCGGAGGAACTTGCCAACTACTTGCAGCGACAAACTGAGTCATGGCTGGGCAGTCTACATCTTGAGACAGGCAAGGTAGTCAGTGATAACAGCCGTAATTTTGTGGCAGCCATAGCCCGTGCAAAACTCACACACATACCTTGTCTGGCTCACACTTTGAACCTGGTGGTGCAGTGCTTCCTTAATAATTATCTGGAGTTAACATCCCTGCTACATAAGGTGCGAAGACTGTGCTCGCACATCCATCGCTCAAACGTCCACTCCACTCGTATGCAGAAGCTGCAGCGATTGCTCCAGCTCCCCAAGCACCGCCCAATAATAGACATTGCAACAAGGTGGAACTCCACCCTGCACATTGTTGAGAGGCTGTGCGAACAGAGGCCGGCTGTAATGCATTTGTCGGAGGATACACGGGCAGGCAGTTTGAGGGAAGACATGGAATTGTCTGGTGTGCAGTGGTCAAAGCTGAAAGACCTCTGTAAAGTCCTTCAGTGTTTTGAGGAATGCACACGGCTGGTAAGTGCAGACGACGCCATCATAAGCATGAGCAACCCACTTATGCGTCTGCTCATGCAAAGTTTGATGCACATTAAGGATCAGGCATCTGCAGCGGAGGAGGAGGAGGGAAGCCTTGCTGACAGCCAATTTCTGGTCAGGGAACTGTCCTGGACGAGGTGGAGGAAGAAGAGGAAGAGGAGGAGGAGGAGGATGAGGGGGATGATTATTTTGGGCGGGAGGAAGTTTCTCAGGGGGCAAGAGAAAATGTTGGCGTTCCAAGGTCAGGTACAGTGTTTGTGCGTGACTGTAGGGATGTGGATTTGCCAGAAACTGCTCCTCCACCCAGCATTGGCAGTGCATCATTGACACCTGGAACTTTGGCCCACATGTGCGATTACGTGCGATTATGCCTTGAGGATCCTAAAAAGGGACCCCTGCATTGCCAAAATGATGAAGGATGACGACTACTGGCTGGCCAGCATGCTCGATCCACGCTACAAAGGAAAATTACAGAACATCATGCCACAGGAGAACCTAGAGATAATAATGGCTAACAAACAAGCAACTTTGGCAAACCATTTGTTTGAGGCTTTCCCAACACACAGTAGTGGTGCTGATTCTCCCATGAGCCATAGTGCGCACAATGGAAGAGTTGTTCGTGGTGCACACAGCCAAAGGGCCGTTGGAGACAGGGGTTTAATGACCATATTGTGGAATGATTTCTCAAGTACCGCTCACACGACTGCTAATACTGCATCGATTAAAAGTGACAGGAGACAGCAGTTATCAACTATGGTTACAAACTACTTCTCCTCCCATATCGATTTTCTCCCTCACAGCTCATTCCCCTTTGACTATTGGGCCTTTAAACTGGACACCTGGTCTGAATTGGCACAATATGCCTTACAGAAGCTCGCTTGCCCTGCTGCTAGTGTGTTATCTGAAAGAGTCTTCAGTGCTGCTGGATCAATCCTGACAGAAAAAAAGGACCCGTCTGTCAACCCAAAATGTTGATGATCTAACCTTCATTAAAATGAACCATGCATGGGTTTCAAAGGATTTTGTCCCACCTTCCCCTGATGACACATAGGTTGCCAGAAAACTGCCTCGCTTTTGTCCTCCTCTTCCTCGGACTTGCCCAATTACGTCCTTTGCAGCAGCTGAATGTCCAGCCAGCACATCAACATATGCCATTTTTTAAACCTCCCTAACTGGGCTGCCCACCCACCCCCAAGGGCTGGGGTCAACACCTGATGCACCCGGGCAAGTGCCATTGCTTTGATCCGGTTGATGGGCCCACTGTTGGCCGACGGCACTTGCACAGGGCCCCTCATAGTACAATACAGTGTCTCTAACGGTGGGGGGCCCACTTGCCGTCAGACACACCAGCGTACTATGAGGGGCCCTGTGCCAGTACCGTCGACCATGAGTGTGCCCCCCCCGCATGGTCATGGCCACAGCACTTGCAAGTTGCAACACTTACCTCTCCCTGCTCCACCGCTGTGTAGTCTGGGCAGTTAAATCCTTCATAGAGACAGCAACTAGAAATTTAGTGTATTGATCGATGATGGTTAAGATGTAGCTATGGCCTGTCCTGCTGGCCTCTACCTTCAGATGATCAATGGCTACCATTTGTAATGGACATCAACTTACAAGCGGATGCAGTGGTGCTTTATGATCACCTTTCACAGTTGTGATAGTCACAGACGTGTGACATTCCTGCCACCATTTTTCAATATCTCCTCTCATGCCAATCCCATAGAATCGCCTACGGCCTGTGGCTTCTGTCTTTTGCACTGCAAAATGACCAGACACATCATGATAGGCAATGAGGACTGTTGTGAGTTCATTTTCCCCTTCACCGTCGATGTCTGATGAACTCCCTCTTCTGGCAAAGGAAGGTAGTGAGGCTGATTACCAAACACCTGATCTGGTAGATGATGACTGGGTAACAGTAATTTCTGACTGGATATAAGGCAGCCGACGCCCTTCTGAGTTGCTGGTGATTTCTCTGCTGGATTCTTGGAGACCAGTCTGATTCCTGCTTCCCAAAGATAAGTTTTTGCTCTGCTATTGAACTTATTAGTTTTGTTTTGTTTACCTTGTTTTTTGGAGTTCAGCCATCCCCGGTCGGGGGTGTGCTGAGTTCCATTTTTGTCTCTGATCAGTTTGTCTTTTTGCTCTGTCTTCAGAACTTACCTGAGTGCTGATATAGTCTTTTTGAAGTCCTTGCGACTTCAGGGCCTGTTTTTCCTATCAGACGGTTGGGACATTTTTTGGTAGGGTTTTTTACGGATTGCAGACAGCAGCTTTTCTATCCTGTCCTTTTTAGTTAGCTTGGGCCCCATCGTTTGCTCAACCTATCTTTCTATCTGTGTTAGTGTTTTCATCTTGCTACACCGTCATTATATGTTGGGGGCTGCCTATTGCTTTGGGGTCTGCTCTGGGGCAGTTTAGATTTCCCCTTTCTTTCTTTTGGCCTATTTAGTTCTCCGGCTGTGATCGAGGGGTCTAGGGCATCGTAGGAACCCCCCATGGCTACTGTTAGTTGTTGTGGATAGGATCAGGGGTCTGCAATCCGATAGCTACCAACCTCTCCGGTTTTCTGGATATAGCTTGTATTTTTGTTTTTTCCTCCTTCGGTTACTCATTCATAACAGAATCACCAGCCATACCGCAGATCCTAGGGTACTCAATAGCAGGAAAGAACTGTAAAAAGATAAAAGGGTTTGTCAGAATTTTTTCCTCTATGTCTCTGAGGCCGTAGGGGGAATTTTTTTTTTCTTTCTCAATGGAGATGAAGCAATTGTCTAATCGTGTGGAGCAGCTCACTGCTGAAGTGCGGGGAATTTCCACCTATCTTGCTCATTCACATGCTGCTGAACCAAAGATCCCTACTCCTGATGTGCTTTTTGGGGATCGGTCTAAATTTTTGAATTTTAAGAATAATTGTAAATTATTTTTTGCCTTGAAGCCTAACTCGTCGGGGAGCTCCGCGCAGCAGGTTAAAATTGTCATCTCTTTGCTGCGCGGCAATCCCCAGGATTGGGCATTTTCTTTGAAACCTGATGATCCTGTTCTTACTAATGTGGATGCATTTTTTCAAGCCTTGGGGTTATTGTATGATGAACCTAATGCTATTGATCAGGCTGAAAAGGCCCTGTTGGCATTGAGCCAGGGTCGGGATTCTGCAGAGTTGTACTGTCAAAAATTCCGAAAGTGGGCGGTCCTTACTACCTGGAATGATGGTGCCTTGGCAGCTCTCTTTCGGAAGGGTTTGTCAGAAACTGTAAAAGATACTATGGTGGGATTTCCTGTTCCCTCTGGTCTTGACTATTCTATGTCATTAGCCATTCAGGTTGATCGGCGTTTGCGTGAACGCAAAACCGCACGAGAGGTGTTGCCACCTGTTGAACAAATGTTTGAACCTATGCAATATGATAGAGTTTTGTTTAGAGCGCAACGTCAGGAGATCAGAAGGCGTAATAAGCTGTGTTTCTTCTGTGGTGATGCCTCGCATATTATTTCTGTCTGCCCTAAACGAGAGAAACGTTTTGCACACACATTTGCTGTGGGTGGTGTTCAACCTAAGTTTCTTCTGGCAATTACTCTGATCTGCTCCCTGTCCACATTTTCCGCTAAGGCTTTTGTGGATTCGGGAGCAGCTCTGAACCTGATGGACTTGGATTTTACTATACGTTGTGGATTTCCTATGACACCTCTGCTGAAGCCTATCCCTTTGAGGGGTATTGATTCTACCACTTTGGCAAAGAATAAACCTCAGCTTTGGACCCAGGTGGCCCCAGACCATCAAGAGAATTGCAGATTTTTGGTGTTGCATAATTTGCATGATACCATTGTTCTGGGGTTTCCCTGGTTGCAAATCCATAATCCAGTTTTGGATTGGAAGTCTGTGTCTGTGGTGAGTTGGGGTTGTCGGTGTGCCCTTAGTGATGCTCCTGTTTTCTCCACCTCTCCCCAGTCACATGATGTTCCTGACTATTTGGCTGATTTTTATGATGTATTTAGTGAGAATGAGTCTGCGTCTTTGCCTCCTCATAGGAGTTATGACTGTGCAATTGAGCTGAGCCCTGGGTGTAAATTTCCCAAGGGTCGACTTTTCAATTTATCTGTACCCGAGCACGAGGCTATGCGATCCTATATTAAGGAGTCGTTGGAGAAGGGTCTTATTAGACCATCCTCTTCACCCTTAGGTGCTGGGTTTTTTTTCGTGGCTAAGAAAGATGGGTCATTAAGGCCTTGTATTGACTATCGTTCCCTCAACAAAATTACTGTTAAATATCAGCATCCGTTACCCCTGATTTCTGATCTATTCTCCAGAGTTAAAGGTGCTTGCTGGTTTACAAAGCTTGACCTCAGGGGGCGTATAATCTTATTCGCATTAAGCATGGGGATGAATGGAAGACGGCGTTTAATACTCTGGAGGGACATTTTGAGTACCTGGTGATGCCTTTTGGGCTCACTAATGCCCCTTCTGTCTTCCAGTGCTTCATGAATGATATTTTCCGAGACTTGGTGGATAAATTTTTGATCATCTATCTGGATGATATTTTGATCTTTTCCAAGGATTGGGACTCTCATGTGGAACATGTTCGGACTGTGTTCCGGATTTTGAGGGAGAATTCCCTGTATGTCAAGGGATCGACATGCCTTTTTGGTGTACAGAGGATTTCATTTTTGGGATTTATTTTGTCTCTGTCAACTATTGAAATGGACCGGGCCAAGGTACAGGCCATTTATGATTGGGTTCAGCCCACTTCTTTGAAGGCCCTCCAGAAGTTTTTGGGTTTTGCTATTTTTTATCGCAAATTTATAGCTAATTTTTCTGGTATTGCCAAACCATTGACTGATTTGACTAAGAAGGGTGCTGATGTGCTTAATTGGTCTCCGGAGGCTGTTTCTTCCTTTCAGGAGCTGAAGCGAAGGTTCACTTCTGCTCCGGTTTTGCGGCAACCGGATGTCTCACTCCCATTTCAGGTAGAGGTGGACACTTCTGAGATTGGTGCAGGAGCTGTTTTGTCCCAAAAAGATCCTGTAACATCTAAAATGAATCCCTGTGCTTTCTTTTCCCGAAAGTTCTCCCCATCCGAACGTAACTATGATGTGGGGAATCGGGAACTGTTAGCCATGAAATGGGCATTTGAGGAGTGGAGACATTGGTTGGAGGGAGCTAAACATCAAGTCGTGGTCCTTACTGACCACAAGAATTTGATTTACCTGGAGTCGGCCAAACGCTTAAATCCTAGACAGGCTAGGTGGGCCTTGTTTTTCACACGTTTTGATTTTGTGGTCTCTTTTCTTCCGGGCACTAAGACTGTCAAGGCAGACGCCCTCTCTAGGAGTTTCTTTGCTGATTCTCCTGTTGTGACCAAGCCTGCTACCATCTTAGGTGAGGGAGTAGTTCTTTCTGCCATCTCGCCCGATTTGAGACGTACTCTGGAAGAGTTTAAGGAGAACAAACCTGAGCGTTGTCCCAGTGGAAAATTGTATGTTCCTGACCAGTGGAGGAAGAGAGTGATGTCTGAAGTTCATTGCTCTGCATTGGCTGGTCATCCAGGTATTTTTGGTACTAGAGATTTGGTGAGTCGGTCTTTTTGGTGGCCCGCCTTGTCTCATGATGACAGGAATTTTGTGCAGTCCTGTGGGACTTGCTCTCGGTCTAAACCTTGTTCTCGCTCTAGTGGGTTGTTGATGACTTTGCCGGTGCCCAGGAGGCCATGGACCCATATTTCAATGGATTTTATCTCTGATATGCCTGTCTCTCAGAGAATGACTGTTGTTTGGGTGATTTGTGATAGGTTCTCTAAGATGGTCCATCTTGTACCACTCCCTAAGTTGCCATCTTCCTCAGAGTTGGTGCCCTTGTTTTTGCAACAGGTGGTTCGCTTGCACGGGATTCCTGAGAACATTGTATCTGACAGAGGAGTTCAATTTGTGTCTAGATTTTGGAGGACTTTCTGTTCCAAGCTGGGAATTCAGTTGTCCTTCTCCTCTGCGTTTCACCCTCAGACCAATGGGCAGACGGAGAGAACAAACCAGACTTTGGAGTGGTATTTGAGATGTTTTATTTCTGCTGATCAGGATGATTGGGTCTCATTTTTGCCCTTGGCCGAATTTGCTTTAAATAGAGCTAGTTGTGCCACTTTGATGTCACCTTTTTTTGTAACTTTGGGTTTCATCTTCGATTCTCTTCAGGGCAGGTGGAGCCTTCTGCCTGCCCAGGTGTTGACACTGTGGTGGAGAGAATGCACCAGATCTGGGACCAAGTGGTGGATAAGTTGTCTCTCTCCCAGGAAAAGGCTCAGCGGTTTTCCAACCGGCATAGGACCATTGGTCCCCAGTTTAAGGTGGGTGATATGGTTTGGTTATCATCAAAGAATATCGCTATGAAGGTGGCTTCTCCAAAGTTTAAACCTAGATTTATTGGACCTTACAAGATTTTGGAGATTCTTAATCCAGTCTCTTTTCAATTGGCTCTTCCTGTTACATTTAAGATCCATAACGTGTTTCATAAGTCTCTGTTAAAGAGGTTTGTTGAGCCAGTAGTTCCTGTGGTGGCACCTCCTGACCCGGTATTGGCTGAAGGTAATGTGGAATATCAGGTTGAGAAGATACTGGATTCTCGCCTGGCTAGACGGAGACTCCAGTATTTGATTAAATGGAAGGGTTATGGCCAGGAGGATAATTCTTGGGTCCCTGCATCCGATATTCATGCTGAAAGATTGGTTCGTGCCTTTCATCGGGCCCATCCTGATTGCCCTGGTGGCGTGGATGAGGGTTCGGTGACCCCTCCTCAGGGACAGGTACTGTTGTGAGTTCATTTTCCCCTTCACCGTCGATGTCTGATGAACTCCCTCTTCTGGTGAAGGAAGGTAGTGAGGCTGATTACCAAACACCTGATCTGGTAGATGATGACTGGGTAACAGGAATTTCTGACTGGATATAAAGCAGCCGACGCCCTTCTGAGTCGCTGGTGATTTCTCTGCTGGATTCTTGGAGACCAGTCTGATTCCTGCTTCACAAAGATAAGTTTTTGCTCTGCTATTGAACTTATTAGTTTTGTTTTGTTTATCTTGTTTTTTGGAGTTCAGCCATCCCCGGTCGGGGGTGTGCTGAGTTCCATTTTTGTCTCTGATCAGTTTGTCTCTTTGCTCTGTCTTCAGAACTTACCTGAGTGCTGATATAGTCTTTTTGAAGTCCTAGCGACTTCAGGGCCTGTTTTTCCTATCAGACGGTTGGGACATATTTTGGTAGGGTTTTTTACGGATTGCAGACAGCAGCTTTTCTATCCTGTCCTTTTTAGTTAGCTTGGGCCCCATCGTTTGCTCAACCTATCTTTCTATCTGTGTTAGTGTTTTCATCTTGCTTCACCGTCATTATATGTTGGGGGCTGCCTATTGCTTTGGGGTCTGCTCTGGGGAAGTTTAGATTTCCCCTTTCTTTCTTTAGGCCTATTTAGTTCTCCGGCTGTGATCAAGGGGTCTAGGGCATCGTAGGAACCCCCCACGGCTACTGTTAGTTGTTGTGGATAGGATCAGGGGTCTGCAATCCGATAGCTACCAACCTCTCCGGTTTTCTGGACTTAGCTTGTATTTTTGTTTTTTTCTCCTTCGGTGACACATTCATAACAGAGGACCATGTCTACATCTCTCCCTGTGATCACAATTTGATGGAGACGAGTAACGGTAATGTGATCCATGCTACTGCGATAAAGCAATCCTTTCTTCACAAAGAACTCTTTTCGCTGTCTCCACAGACACAGTAATTGAGGGTCTGCATCACCTCTGCAACATCTACCGGGAGGTTTTCCCACAATGAGTAATTCCCAAATTTCTGCTAACACTCGACTTTCCGTCTGTACTTGTATCCATGTAGTTTCCAGTAGCGGAGAATCTGGACTGGCTTTCTGAGATTGAAATATATATGAAGATTTAAAAGTACCACAACACTGTATACTGTTGTACTATTCGACTACCTTTCCCTTTTTCTACTTTTTAAATTCTGGTGTAATGCATAGTGAGCCTGTGAGTGTCTGTGTCTGACTCCGGAAGTATAGACGGAAATTAACAATTACCCCTAGACTGGATTCACCTGGTATGTGCTGATACAGTACCTTTGTTCAAAATTTTGTATTACGGTATCAACCATAATGAGTGAGCGTGTGTGGTTTATGCCTTCTATATATACAGTGAATCGGAGATACCAATTTTTACCCTATACTCGATAGCTTGTATCTTGTTATACAGTACCTTTGTTCGACATTTAGTATTACGGTCAAATCCATACTGAGTAAGCGTCTGAGATTGACTATGGGACTGTGTACACGGAGATTTCAATTGTACCCTATAATATATATACTTGCTATCTTGTTATCCAGTACCTTTTCTACAACATTTTTTATTATGGTCAAACCCAGACTGAGTGAGCGTCTGAGGGTGACTCCGGAAATATATACCGAGATTTAAAATTTGGCCAACACTGTATTCAGCTGTACGCTTCTGATACAGTAACCTTTTTAGCTATTTAGATTCTGGTGTAATCCATAATGAGCCTGTGAACGTCTGTCTGTTACTCCGGCAATATATGTGGAGCTTTAAGATTACCCCAACACTGTATACAGCTGTACTCTTGTGTTACATTACCCATTTACAGATTTTCATATTCTTGTGTAATCCATACTGGGCCTGAGAGCGTTTGTGTCTGCCTCCTGAAATGTATATGGAGATTCAGAATGTTTACACTATACTATATATACCTTGTATCTGGTGATACTGTACCCTTTTTCAACTTTTTATTTTATTGGGTAATCCATACTGAGCCAGTGAGCATCTGTGTATGACTCATGAAATATATACAGAGATTTACTGTTATCCCTAGACTGTATAGAGCTGTATGCTTCTGATACAGTACCATATATCTGCTGGTACTTTGGGTCCATTTTCCAAAACATGAGGAAGTATGGTTGTAGAGGATGCAGACGTGGGTGTGGGGGGCCTGTTATGAAAGAGTCACCGTAGGAGGCAAACACAAAAATAGTAGCTACGTCCAGAAAACCAGAGAGGTTGGCAGCTATCGGATTGCAGACCCCTGAACCTATCCACAACAACTAGCAGTAGCCGTGGGGGGTTCCTACGGTGCCCTAGACCCCTCGATCACAGCCAGAGAACTATATAGCCTAAAGACAGAAAGGGGGAAAAACTAAACTGCCTCAGAGCAGACCCCAAAGCAATAGGCAGCCCCCAACATATAATGACGGTGAAGCAAGATGAGAACACTAACACAGATAGAAAGATAGGTTGAGCAAATTATGGGGCCCAAGCTAACTACATAGGACAGGATAGGAAAGCTGCTCTCTGCCATCCGCAAAAACCCTATCAAAATGAGCCAACCGACTGATAGGAAAAATAGGCCCTGAAGACGCTAGGCTTCAAAAATACTATATCAGTACTCAGGTATTTTCTGAAGACAGAGCAAAAAGGAATTCAGCTACCCAGCAGGGAATGGCAGAAATCCAGAAAAACAAAGTAAAACAAGGTCAAAACACAAATGCAAAAGAAGAGCAGAAAACTTAGCTTTAGAGGAGCAGGACTTCAGACTGGTCTCTAAGAATCCCTCAGAGAAATCACCCGCAGGGCAGGAGGGCGTCGGCAGCCTTATATCCAGTCCTTAACTCCACTCAGCCAGTCATCCTCATTAGGCTCAGGTGCTTGATAATCAGGCTCACTACCTTCCTTTACCAGAAGAGGGAGTTCACCAGACCTCAGTAGCAAAGGGGAAAATGAACTCACAACAGGGGCCACTTGGTACTGATAGTTGTGGTGGTGCATCTGCTGGTAGTGCCAAAAACACAATAGCAGCTAAGGCAGGAGGTGTTGAGCCTGCATCATGGTGTAGCTCTGGAAGGTCTGTAAGGCTCCTTTTTTTAGGAGCAGGTACACTGCTTTTAAAGCCGGAGCATCAATCAGGAGCTGTTTTTGGCTTACATTGCTGAAACAGCCTCCAGCTCTATCACCTCCTCTTCTGAAGTTTAAAAAAATGCAAGCACTGAGTCGTAAGTGCAGGCTTCTGGTCAGAAGCAACCCCTTTCCTTGTGTCCTTTACCCACACCAAAAGTGAAGGATGCGGCAGCACACACGTCAGATTACTCCATGAAGATCTTTTCACATACCATGCCTGGGTTAATTAAAAATGGGGCCCATCATATACTGGAGCATTCCAAATGGGGGACATCAGACACTGGAGCAGCATTTATGGGGCCCATTATACACTGAAGTATTAGAAATGGGGCCCATTATATATTGACCAGCTTAGAAAAGCCCTTAATCTGGTTGACTGGGACAATGTCCTCTGAAATAAGAATACAGAAAATAAATGGGAAATGTTTAAGAACATCCTTAATAGGCACTGTAAGCGGTTTATACCTTGTGGGAATAAAATGACAAGAAATAGGAAAAACCCAATGTGGCTTAACAAAAAAGTAAGAGGGGCAATTAACAGTAAAAAGAAAGCATTTAAACTACTAAAGCAGGATGGCACTGTTGAAGCTCTAAAAAACTATAAGGAGAAAAATTCTTTATCTAAAAAAATAATTAAAGCTGCCAAAAAGGAAACAGAGAAGCATATTGCTAAGGAGAGTAAAATTAATCCCAAGCTGTTCTTCAACTATATCAATAGTAAAAGAATCAAAAGTGAAATTGTAGGCCCCTTATAAAATTGTGAGGAAAGTATGGTTGTAGATGATGAGGAAAAAGCTAATATATTAAACACCTTCTTCTCCAGGGTATTCACGGTGGAAAATGAAATGCTAGATGAAATGCAGAGACACAAAGAAAACCCTATATTAAGGGTCACCAAACTAACCCAAGAAGAGGTGCAAAACCAGCTAAATAAGATTAAAATAGATAAATCTCCGGGTCCGGATGGCATACACCCACAAGTACTAAGAGAACTAAGTAATGTAATAGACAAACCATTATTTCTTATATTTAGAGACTCTATAACGACGGGGTCTGTTCCGCAGGACTGGCGCATAGCAAATGTGGTACCAATATTCAAAAAGGGCTCTAAAAGTGAACCTGGAAATATAGGCCAGTAAGTCTAACCTCTATTGTTGGGAAAATATTTGAAGGGTTTCTGAGGGATGTTATTCTGGATTATCTTAATGAGAATAACTGTTTAACGCCATATCAGCATGGGTTTATGAGGAATCGCTCCTGTCAAACCAATCTAATCAGTAAAGCAGAGGGTGGTTATAAATGGTATATTCTCTAACTGGGTCGCTGTGATCAGTGGGGTACCGCAGGGGTCGGTGTTGGGACCTATTCTATTCAACATATTTATTAACGATCTGGTAGAAGGTTTGCACAGTAAAATATCGATATTTGCAGATGATACAAAACTATGTAAAGCAGTCAATACAAGAGAAGATAGTATTCTGCTACAGATGGATCTGGATAAGTTGGGAACTTGGGCCGAAAGGTGGCAGATGCAGTTTAACAATGATAAATGTAAGGTTATACACATGGGAAGAAGGAATCAATATCACCATTACACACTGAACGGTAAACCACTGGGTAAATCTGACATGGAAAAGGACTTGGGGATTCTAGTTAATGATAAACTTACCTGGAGCAGCCAGTGCCAGGCAGCGGCTGCCAAGGCAAACAGGATCATGGGGTGCATTAAAAGAGGTCTGGATACACATGATGAGAGCATTATACTGCCTCTGTACAAATCTCTGGTTAGACCGCACATGGAGTACTGTGTACAGTTTTGGGCACCGGTGCTCAGGAAGGATATAATGGAACTAGAGCGGGTACAAAGGAGGGCAACAAAATTAATAAAGGTGATGGGGGAACTACAATACCCAGAGAGATATATAAAACAAAACCATATGGAACAAGCTAGTATATATCCCAGTGCAGTCACCTACTTTGTAGTGTCGACTCAAAGCGAATTGAAGATGGACACTCCAGCATAACATAATAAATGAGAACAAATGGAGTACAAGTCCAATATAATGAAAAAATATATATAAAAATTTATTAAACATGTAGTAATACTGACATAACAAATATATATACAACTGAAGAAAAGGATCAGGTAATATCAGCTGCTTTTTGTCCTACAGATTCTAATATAAAGTGCTAAGTGCTTATAGTGAAAATGGGCCATGTATTAGGGACTCTAAAGTGCCGGGAAGTCCTATCAGGTGCACATCCTGAAGAAAACCCCCACTATCCCACGCATTAGTGCTTACCCATAATGAATTGCACCAGGACAAATGCAGCGCCGCCACCGAGGCGCGTTTCGCCTCTTTCTCAAGGTGCCGTGCTGTGTTGCGCGAGGGACCAGGTTTAAATACCCTGTCAGCAGGTGCCCTATTAGTTGGAGCATGTGTCCAGTCTCCTGCCCCGGAAACTGCATCACCGCCGGCGACAGCATGGCGCCGCGTATCAGGAGATGTCCTATGACATCACTGAACCGCAAGCATCACTAGTGCGCCTCAGCAATGCTCCACGGGCAAACACCGCAAACATGCGCACTAGAGTCTCAAATCCTGACATGCATCAAATGGGAAGGATATACCCTATAACAGTGACTATTGAATGTGAAAATGTGCATCTGATGAAATCAATCACAATATGAATAATTTAAAACAATATGATAATATCTACCAAATGCTTATCATTGTGATACATTAGTGATCAATGCATATTAATTGGAAAAAATTTTTTATATATAAATCCGTGTTTGAATTATCTAATATAACATAATTACATGTAAAGTGCATTAAAAAGTGCACACTTATTAAACAAAATATATATATAACATGCACATTAAGTATAATTGTGACACCATGTGTAATTATATTAAAGAAATTAAAATAATAATTTCCATTCATCCCATCTTGATGTGATATTCTTAAACCAAGGGAATAACACCATGGATCCCTCCAGATCTTCCCCACTCAAACGTCATGGAAATGTACACTGTCCAATTACAAGATCAAACTAAACAAGGAAAACAGACAAAAATATGTAAATAAACAACACATATACATACATAAAAATACGCAACACAATATTTACAAAAATGAGCTGAAACTCAACTGCTCATTGAGTCCAGCCGGCGTCACGGTATCAAGAACCGTGATCCACCGGTACTCCCTCTGAGCTAATGCACGTTAGGTGTCACCTCCTCTTATTCCCGCATGGACCCTGTCAATACCCCACCCCCATAGCCCATTTGGATCACAGCTGTATTTCAACCGAAAGTGTCTAGGAATGGGTTTGAGACTATTGACATCCTCCACCTCACGGGCGGCCATTATATCTCTCACGTGTTCTCGTATGCGAACCCGTAGTTCACGTGCAGTCAATCCCACATATATTAGCCCACATGGGCAAACTGTATAATACACCACATATGTGGTGTTGCATGTTATATAACCTCTAATTTTAAATTCTCGACGGCAGTCAGAGGAAGTGAAAGATGCAGATCTCTTGAGATTCCTGCATGCTAGGCATCCCCCACATGGAAAAAATCCATTTATGGGTGTGCCAGCCTGCAGAAAATCTGTACTCTTACTGATGTAATGGCTCTTGACTAACATATTTTTAAGGGTATTACACCTCCGTGCAGTCATAAGGGGACGTTCAGGAAGACATTCACGTAAAATTGGATCAGTTCTTAAAACCGCCCAATGTCGATTCAAGATGGATCTCATAAGATCCCGTTTATGGTTATACGTTGAAATATATCTTACATCTCCATCTGTTCTGGTTTCGGATTTCTTCCACCTGTTCGCCAAGAGATCAATCCTAGAAGATTTTTTAGCTTGCCAGTAACCCCTCCTTATACATTTCCCACTATATCCCCTTTGGGAAAATCTTTCCCCAAGGTCCACAACTTGTGACTCAAATACGGCATCCGTTGAACAAATCCTCCTCGCCCGCAAAAATTGTCCGACTGGAATGGACCTGATCGTGGAATGTGGATGTGATGAGGATGCATGTAAGAGGGCATTCACAGAAGTCTCCTTTCTATAAAGGTCTGTGTAAATATGACCATCGTCCTGCACTTTTAACATCACATCAAGAAATGTAATTTGATGCTGATGAAAAACATATGTGAGATGGATATTGAAGCTGTTACGGTTCAGAGAAGCCATAAAATCATGTAATTCAGAGACAGGGCCTTGCCAGATGAACAAAACATCATCAATATATCTAAACCATCCTGCAATTTGGGGAGCGGAATGCGCGCCATCCGAGAAAACCTCTCTCTCCCAGTAACCCAAAAATAAATTTGCATAAGATGGCACACAGGCCGCCCCCATTGCAGTGCCCTGTCTCTGTAAAAAATATCTATCTTTAAAAGTAAAAAAATTATGGGTAAGGACAAACTCCAACAGCTCCAAGACCAGGTCATGCATGTCTGGATCCAAATTACTATTTTCAAGGAAGAATCTGGAAGCCCTCAATCCATCCACATGACGAATACTGGTATAAAGCGATTCGACATCTGCTGTCACCAAAATCATATCCGCATCCACAGACAGACCATCCAGTCTCCTCAAGATGTCATTTGTGTCTCTGACATAAGAGGGCAGTGTCTCGACCTGTGGGTGTAAATAATATTCAATAAATTTACAGGTCGAGTCACATAGCCCCCCCATGCCAGACACAATAGGGCGTCCAGGAGGAGATACAGGATCCTTGTGGACCTTGGGAAGAAGAATAAAAGTAGGGATCACCGGAGTATGAACCAACAAACCATTAAGAACTTTTTTTGTTATAATGCCCCTCTCATATGCCATTTCAAGAATGTTATGTAATTCCCTCTGGAAGATATTAAGAGGACTATTCGGCAGCTGAGAATAGGTTTCCTTATTTCTCAGCTGTCTCATCACCTCTCTTTCATATTTGTCTACAGGCCAAAGCACCACGTTTCCCCTCTTGTCCGCTGGTTTAATAACTATGTCGTCCCAGCTCCCAATTTCACATAAAGCCTCTCTGTTTTGGAGTCAAATTATCACTTTTTTTGTAATTGGTGATTGTTTTTAGATCTTCTGTCACCAATCTTGTAAAAATCTCCACTTGGGGACATAGGGAAAAAGAGGGAAACGTGGTGCATCTAGCTGCTATAGGGGGCCAAGATACACTTACCGAATCTCTATTAGATTCGCACTCCAGTTCCTCTAGAGTATGTATTGCCTCAGCTTCTAAGACCGATAAACTTTGATCTGACAAAGGGCGTGAATGTAATCTTCTAAGGATGATCTGTCAGTAGAACAGGTGGATATACTTTACTGCTGTAAAATAATCAAAATTACTTACTGGAGAGAAAGATAAACCAAGTTGCAATACACTTTTATGAAGATCAGAGAGAACATGTGAGGAGAGGTTAATTACCTCTAATGTATTTGTACGAGCCTTTTTATCGCCCTTCGGTGAATTAGCCATTTTTCTTTTGTTGGTTTTTCCATTCCTCCAACGTCCATCACTCACATGATCCCTCCTATCCCACAAAGATAGTGCACCATCTGAACCGTTCATGGACTCTTCCAAAGATGAAACCGATGAAACTGAGGTGGATCTTCCTATTATGGGATTTTTATTATTATTGCTTGTTTGGTGAACACGCTACCTATATACACGATCTTGTTGTTGATCAGTGAGATCACGCTGATATTTTTTGGTTTTCCTCTGAACAATCTCCGTCTCCCATTATTTTAAGGATGTCTCCACCTCCGTTTTAACCTTGGTTACCATCTCACCAGTGAGGTTTTTATTAACCTCATCCTGTATAGATCCAATTTCCACATCCAATTCCTTCAGCTGTTTTTCATTATATTTAGATAGCAACTCCATATATTTCCTTGAACATGTGGAGGCAGCATCCTCCCATTGATTAACAAAGTCACTATCATTAATATTGAAAGATGGAAATACCTGTATCCGTAAACCTCTGGGGATGAGGCCACAGATCAAGTATTTATCCATAAATGCCTTATTCCACCATAGCCGTGTACGTTTGTTGAGTAGCTCTTTATATGTTATAATCAAAGTACTAGTGTCACCAAGTTTACAATCCGTATTAATACCAGATCCTTCATTAAAAACTTTATCAAGCTCAGTCTGCCACACTTTCTCGCGTTCACGGAAATCCATATGTTCCTTATTGGTAACTGTGAAAACACAGATGGCAAGCATATAAAATAAAACCATATAGAACAACCTAGTATATATCCCAGTGGAGTCACCTACTTTGTCGTGTCGACTCAAAGGGAATTGAAGATGGACACTCCAGCATAACATATTAAACGAGATCAAATGGAGTACAAGTCCAATATAAAGAAAAAATATATATAAAAATTTATTAAACATGTAGTAATACTGACATAACAAATATATATACAACTGAAGAAAAGGAACAGGTAACATCAGCTGCTTTTTATCCTACAGATTCTAATATAAAGTGCTAAGTGCTTATAGTGGATATGGGCCATGTATTAGGGACTCTAAAGTGCCGGGAAGTCCTATCAAGTGCGCATCCTGAAGAAAACCCCCCATTATCCCACGCATTAGTGCTTACCCATAATGAATTCCACCAGGACATATGCAGCGCCGCTACCAACGCGCGTTTCGCCTCTTTCATAAGATGGCCTGTGCACCATCTTATGCAAATTTATTTTTGGGTTACTGGGAGAGAGAGGTTTTCTCGGATGGCACGCATGCCGCTCCCCAAATTGCAGGATGGTTTAGATATATTGATGATGTTTTGTTCATCTGGCATGGCCCTGTCTCTGAATTACATGATTTTATGGCTTCTCTGAACCGTAACAGCTTCAATATCCATCTCACATATGTTTTTCATCATCGTCAAATTACATTTCTTGATGTGATGCTAAAAGTGCAGGACGATGGTCATATTCACACTGACCTTTATAGAAAGGAGACTTCTGTGAATGCCCTCTTAGGCCGGGGTCACACTAACCGACTCAAAATGCGGTCCATAGTTTACAGGCGTAATACAGATGAATGACCCCTAAATAGTGCTCCGTATGTCATCCGTAAGCAAGGTGTGTTTGCGTATTTTGCGCATGTCTGCATCAGTAAGTAATCCGTATGGCATCCGTATGCAATCCGTATGCTGAGATTTTCTCGCAGCCTTGCAAAATGGACATTTAACGGTTTTGAGGCCTGCAAACTATTTAAATCATTAGCCTGCACCCTATTTACTGCCTCAGGAACAGGTGGCTGCCTCCATTCTGTCCATTTGTGACCTTGCCTTCACTAGGTGTGTTGGTGTTGTATGTGCAACATGGCAGAGGGTCTGAGTTTCAACACAACTGAGCAGGTTCTCTTCAACTGGCTTTTGTCACGCCGCTTTGGTCACCCATACCCAGTGATAGTGGATCCGTGGAGGAGGAGACGCATGTGGGTCCATCCACTTTTGAGGCAACGACTCACAAGAGGTCATTTTCACCGCCTCTATTCTTCTCTGTGGGAGTATCCTGTGAAATTTTACCAATACTGTCGCATGAGCATTGCCACATTTGATCGACTCTTGGAGACAGTGCGCCCTGGGATAACCTTTCGGGACACAAGGCTGCGCAAAGCTATATCTGCAGAGGAGCGACTTCTACTCACAATACGGTATGTACTACAAAACCACATTCTCTATGTTCATAATGTGTGGGCCAAAGTATGTATTTTTGGCTTATTGGACTAAGTTTAATGCCCTCATCTTAGTCCACATATGTTTAAACTTACAGACCAGAATGTTAGGTCTAATATGTACTGAATATCACTTAGTCATTGTGCAACCAAATATGTGTGTGTTAGTCTATCTCAATTCCTACCAAGTTTGGTCGGCATGTAACTGATTTTTTTGGACTTTCAGCCTTCTAAAATTATCCATTTCTGTTGTTCTTCAGCTTCCTGTCCACTGGCCTGTCTTATGCCGCCCTCCACCATGAGTTTCTCATTGGAAGATCTACCATTTCTGGCATAGTCAGGTCAACATGTCTAGAAATCTGGACAAGACTCCATCAAGTCGTCATGCCCGAGCCCAGGATGGAAGACTGGTTGAGGATATCAAGGGACTTTGAGGAGGAATGCCAGTTTCCTAATTGTATTGGGGCCCTTGATGGCAAACATATCCGGGTGCGTAAGCCGCCGAACTCTGGGTCCCAATTCTTCAATTATAAACATTACTTTTCTGTTGTATTGTTGGCTCTGGCCGACCCTCAATACCAGTTTATAATTGTTGACATTGGGGCCTATGGAAGGACGGGAGACTCTAGAGTCTTCATTACTTCCATAATGGCTCGGCGGCTACGCACCAACCAGTTGGATCTACCACCACCATGCCAGCTACCAGGCTCCACTGAAGAATCAGTCCCTTATGTCCTTGTGGCAGATGAGGCATTTCAGTTAACGCGCAATGTCATGAGGCCATATCCCCGGCGCAACCTTGACCACAGGCGCAGAATTTTTAACTTGCTCCTATCACGTGCTAGGCGACTGGTGAAGTGTTCCTTTGGCATTCTTTGTGCCAAATGGCGGGTACTCCAGTCTGCCATTCAACTGAGTGAACAAAATGCTAATGAAGGTGTTAAAGTCTGTGTGGTTCTTCATAACTTCACCAGGATACATGATTGTTCCTCCTCGGCTGGTGTTGTGCCTAGGCCGGACAATGTGCGTAGGGTGAGATCACCTATCAACCCTCAACGTAGACCGCTCTCTGGGCTCAAAGTGCGTGATATTTTCACTAATTACTTTATCTCACCTGAGGGGGAAACTTCTTGGCAAGAGCATGCTGTGTCTGTTATAATTTTTGGTTTTATGTGTGTCTAAATATATATATTTATACCCCTTCTGATTCTATGACTGTTTCATTGCATTGCTAAGCGTATGTTAGTATGCTGACACTGTTTTTGAGAAATCACACAGATACGTAAACTGTAGTAGACAAATTTTTACTTTTGCCTTTGTTTGTTTGTTTTTTTAAAGGCAAACATATTATTGCCATATGAAAACTGTGGCAATGGGCCAAATTGCCCTTTTTGCATAAGAAAACTTTTTTGAAAAGTAACATTTTCAAACAGAACACAAAATAACATTATGCAATAACAACATTGCAACATTAGAAATTTACAATCCCAAGGAAAAAAGAGGTGGTCTCCAGCACCAAAATTATTGATAAAAGATAACTCACATTTCTTCTGAATGTTTTCCAATCATATTAATAATCCACCATGACAGGCAAGGCTACCTTACGCCTTTCAGACAGATATTACATGTCTGTACAAAAGAGAATATTTCACCGTGCTATACTGTAAAGTAAAAGGATGAAAATACACTACTCACTTGCTAATGCCTAGAAAAGGCGTGCTGGCCTTAGTGAAGTAGTTACTTTTTTGCCAGCTATCTATAGTTACAAATCAAGGCGACCAGCCTTAAGAACATCACGCTCTCTCTATGTCTTAACAAGTGAGTAGTGTATTCTCATCCTTTCACTTGACCAGTATAGCATGGTTAAATATTCTCTTTTGTTCAGACATGTAATATCTGTCTGAAAGGCGTAGGGTAGCCTTGCCTGTCATGGTGGATTATTAATATGATTGTAAAACATTCTGAAAAAATGTGAGTTGTCACTTTTTTCACAAAGTTTGGTGATGGAGACCACCTGTTTTTTCCCTTGGATTGGTATTTGTAGCACCAGTGAAACCGCACTGGACATCTCCTGGCATCAGACTGATTGTGGACACAGAATTATAAATTCTCATACATTGGGGAAGGAGAAGGCGGAAGAGCAGCCTGTGGTTGCTGCTGGCTACTCTGCCCAACATCGCCCTGTGTGGGGCCATACTGTTGCCCATGATGTGTGTAGTGTCCTGCCTCCTGTGATTGTTGGGGGTACTGGCCAGAGTAATAATGAGGAGGGGCATCTTGTTGGCTGTGGTAGGCACGTGTCTCATACCCACCAAGATAGCCATATCGTCCCGAACCAGGTTGGGACCAGCCTCCAACACTGGGTGGGAACAAGTGGCCATATTGGTGTGGTTGGCTAGAGGCAGACATTTGTGGCTGCTGTATTGAAGGCTGGGTAGTGGGAGGAAGGGGGTGAGGTGTAGGCCCACGTATTTGAGGATCCTCAGATCCTGCTTGAGCATGCATTTGAGGGGGGTGCCTAAGGCGCATGAGATATCTTGGTGAAAGCTGCCACCTCTCAATATATTCAAATAATTCATAGGGGGTATTGGGGTATGTGCACACATCAAGCAGGATCTGAAAACATCCTCGAATACAGAGCCTGACCTCACAGGAAAGGGCACGGAGATAAAGGGCCAGGCTGCGTGAGTATGCCTCTTCCCCATCATCACTATTTACTCTGGATAAATAATTTAGGACCCCAGTGTCCACATTAGTGCGGGTATCAGTGGCAGGTATTTGCCGCCTTCGGCTTCTTCCTCGCCGGGATGTGGCAGCAGGCTGTGGGGAGCCCCGGATGTGGCCAGTTGGGCTGCTGCTGATGTTGCCCTGCTCCTCTGCTCTTGCTGATGCTGCAGCAGCACCAGATGGTCCTGGTGGTGGGCTTTGGGGCGCAGGCAATGGCACTTCCTGACTAGAATCTTCAGCCATGCTCCTAGTAGGGGGAGAAGATGGGCCAGCCACCTCTTCCCCTGCAGACACAGGATCGATGATGGGGTCGGTTTCGGAGCCAGTTCCTCTGTCCGTAAGGTTGGACTGAGTTCTGTTATGAAATAGAACAGAGCCAAAAATAACTAAATATTTTTGGCCCTGCAAAGTATCTGTGTAATGTGGTGTGAGGTATCTACTTACGGTCTGAGATCCAGAATTGGGGCGAGGAAGGAGAGGCGGTCATAGTATATGTAGTTTCTCTGGACATAGCCCACATCCCCACTCCTGGACCGCTGCTGACGTTCCCGGCGGTATTGGTCCCGGATGCTTCGCCAGCGTCTCATCACATCTTCCACTGCAATGTGACAGGAAATATTGTCAAATTCACATATTTGATAGGTCACATTTGCTACCAGTAGTCTAGGCATGGGGCCTTCTGGGGTGTGCTTTGTACCCATGGTGGCATATCTAATTGGGGCATACAGGCCAGATACACAGGGTCACATTAGTTGATGTATCAAGTAACTACACTTAATAACTTGTTTGGCTAGGAGGATGAGGAGCTTGTGGCCTGGCCCAAATTATGGCAGTGTCAAACCACGTGTCACATCAAAATCTAACGGCCTCATGAGGAAAAAAGTACAAGAACAGGAAGGGGGGTGTTGATTCTATATTCATTTTTTGTTGTGCGGTAATTTGACTAATTTTTTGGCTTGTACTTACTCAGTTTCTGCTGCTCCTCACGTGGCCGATCACCAAAGTCATGGAACATGTGCCTACATATGCGCCTCCATGACGCTTCCTTTCTTGCCCGGTTGGCATAATGGGCATCATGTTGGTCCCATAGTTCGGGCCTCTCCTGCACCAGGACAATTAGCATTTCCACATTCAGATAAAATTTCGCCATGACGCTGCTGTACTCCGTGGAGGCTGATTTCCTGGATGTCTGGAGCGCTATTTGAGGTGATTTGCATAGCTTCCTGATGATGGATTGGGCCATTTCCTGGCAGCAGCCAAAAGACCTGCGTATTTCTCGCAGGTCACACATGTGGTCCATGTGTAATCCGTCTTTTTTGCGCACCCATAGACTTGCATTGGCGCACTACGGCTGTAGTATGCTGACAATCGCAGCATGCTGCGATTGACACGGACCGTAGAATACGGATGAGAAATATACGGCTGGTGCGAGGTACCCCATAGAAAATCATTTGTCCGTGTCTAATGCGTGCTTTTAACGCCTCTCACTCGTCCGTATTCCTCTCTAGTGTGACCCCGGCCTTACATGCATCCTCACCACATCCGCATTCCACGATCAGGTCCATTTCAGTCGGACAATTTTTGCGGGCGAGGAGGATTTGTTTAACGGATGCCTTATTTGAGGCACAAGTTGTGGATCTTGGGGAAAGATTTTCCCAAAGGTGATATAGTGGGAAATGTATAAGGAGGGGTTACTGGCGAGCTAAAAAATCTTCTAGGATTGATCTCTTGGCGAACAGGTGGAAGAAATCCGAAACCAGAACAGATGGAGATGTAAGATATATTTCAATGTATAACCATAAATAGGATCTTATGAGATCCATCTTGAATCGACATTGGGCGGTTTTAAGAACTGATCCAATTTTACGTGAATGTCTTCCTGAACGTCCCCTTATGACTGCACGGAGGTGTAATACCCTTAAAAATATGTTAGTCAAGAGCCATTACATCAGCAAGAGTACAGATTTTCTGCAGGCTGGCACAAGCAGAAATGGATTTTTTCCATGTGGGGGATGCCTAGCATGAAGGAATCTCAAGAGATCTGCATCTTTCACTTCATCGGACGGCCGTCGAGAATTTAAAATTAGAGGTTATATCACATGCAACACCACATATGTGGTGTATTATGCAGTTTGCCCATGTGGGCTAATATATGTGGGATTGACTACACGTGAACTACGGGTTCGCATACGAGAACACGTGAGAGATATAATGGCCGCCCGTGAGTTGGAGGATGTCAATAGTCTCAAACCCATTCCTAGACACTTTCGGTTGAAATACAGCTGTGATCCAAATGGGCTATGGGGGTGGGGTATTGACAGGGTCCATGCGGGAATAAGGGGAGGTGACACCTAACGTGCATTAGCTCAGAGGGAGTACCGGTGGATCACAGTTCTTGATACCGTGACGCCGGCTGGACTCAATGAGCAGTTGAGTTTCAGCTCATTTTTGCAAATATTGTGTTGTGTATTTTTATGTATGTATATGTGTTGTTTATTTACATATTTTTGTCTGTTTTCCTTGTTTAGTTGATCTTGTAATTGGACAGTGTACATTTTCATGACGTTTGAGTGGGGAAGATCTGGAGGGATCCATGGTGTTATTCCTTTGGATTAAGAATATCACATCAAGATGGGATGAATGGAAATTATTTTAATTTCTTTAATATAATTACACATGGTGTCACAATTATACTTAATGTGCATGTTATATATATATTTTGTTTAATAAGTGTGCACTTTTTAATGCACTTTACATGTAATTATGTTATATTAGATAATTCAAACATGGATTTATATCTAAAAAATTTTTTTTCAATTAATATGCATTGATCACTAATGTATCACAATGATAAGTATTTGGTAGATATTATCATATTGTTTTAAATTATTCATATTGTGATTGATTTCATCAGATGCATTTTTTCACATTCAATAGTCACTGTTGTAGGGTATATCCTTCCCATTTGATGCATGTCAGGATTTGAGGCTCTAGTGTGCATGTCTGCGGTGTTTGCCCGTGGAGCATTGCTGAGGCGCACTAGTGACGCTTGCGGTTCAGTGATGTCATAGGACGTCTCCTGATACGCGGCGCCATGCTGTCGCCGGTGGTGATGCAGTTTCTGGGGCAGGAGACCGGACACATGCGCCAACTAATAGGGCACCTGCTGACAGGGTATTTAAACCTGGTCCCTCACGCAACACATCACGGCACCTTGAGAAAGAGGCGAAACGCGCTTCGGTGGCGGCGTTGCATATGTCCTGGTGGAATTCATTATGGGTAAGCACTAATGCGTGGGATAGTGGGGGGGTTTTCTTCAGGATGCGCACCTGATAGGACTTCCCGGCACTTTAGAGTCCCTAATACATGGCCCATATCCACTATTAGCACTGAGAACTTTATATTAGAATCTGTAGGACAAAAAGCAGCTGATATTACCTGATCCTTTTCTTCAGTTGTATATATATTTGTTATGTCAGTATTACTACATGTTTAATATATTTTGATATATATTTTTTCATTATATTGGACTTCTACTCCATTTGTTCTCGTTTAATACCCAGAGAGATTAGCAAAATTAGGATTATTTAGTCTAGAAAAAAGACGACTGAGGGGAGATCTAATAACCAAATATAAGTATATAAGGGGACAATACAAATATCTGTTTATACCAAGGAAGGTGACGGTCACAAGGGGGCATTCTCTGCGTCTGGAGGAGAAAAGGTTTTTCCACCAACATAGAAGAGGATTCTTTAATGTTAGGGCAATGAGAATCTGGAATTCCCTGCCTGAGGAGGTGGTGATGGCGAACTAAGTCAAAGGGTTCAAGGGAGGCCTGGATGTCTTCCTGGAGCGTAATGATATTGTATCTTACAGTTATTGTTAGGTTCTTTAGAAGGATGTAGATCTGGGGATTTATTCTGACAGAATTTTATAGGCGGAACAGGATGGACTAATGTCTTTTTTCGGCCTTACTAACTATGTTACTATGTTACTATGTACTTGGGCCCATCATACACTGGAGCATCATCCATGAGGCCCATCATATACTGGAGCATTGTAAATAGGGCAGATCAGACACTGGAGCAGCATCTATGGGGCACATTATATAACATTAGAAATGGGGCCCAATATATATGGAGCTTTATTAGGGCCCATCATACACTGGAGCATCATCAATGAGGCCCATCATATACTGGAGCATTCCAGATTGGAGACATCAGACACTGGAGCAGCATTTATGGGGCCCATCATACACTGGAGCATCATCCATGAGGCCCATCATATACTGGAGCATTCCATATTGGGGACATCAGACACTGGAGCAGCATTTACGGGGCCCATTATACACTGGAGCATTAGAAATGGAGCCCATTATATATGGAGCATTATTAGGGCCCATCATACACTGGAGCATCATCCATGAAGCCCATCATATATACTGGAGCATTCCAGTTTGAGGACATCAGACACTGGAGCAGCATTTACGGGGCCCATCATAGACTGGAGCATCATCCATGAGGTCTTCATATACTGGAGCATTCCAGTTTGAGGACATCAGACACTGGAGCAGCATTTACGGGGCCCATCATAGACTGGAGCATCATCCATGAGGTCCATCATATACTGGAGCATTATAACTAGGGCAGATCCGACACTGGAGCAGCATCTATGGGGCACATTATACACTGGAGCATTAGAAATGGGGCCCATTATATATGGAGCATTATTAGGGCCCATCATACATTGGAGCATCATCCATGAGGCCCATCATATACTGGAGCATTTCAGATTGGGGACATCAGACACTGGAGCAGCATTTACGGGGCCCATTATACACTGGAGCATCATCCATGAGGCCCATCATATACTGGAACATTCCAGATTGGGGACATCAGACACTGGAGTAGCATTTACGGGGCCCATTATACACTGGAGCATTAGAAATGGGGCCCATTATATATGGAGCATTATTTGGGCCCATCATACACTGGAGCATCATCCATGAGGCCTATCATATACTGGAGCATTGTAAATAGGGCAGATCAGACACTGGAGCAGCATCTATGGGGCACATTATATAGTGGAACATTAGAAATGGGGCCCAATATATATGGAGCTTTATTAGGGCCCATCATACACTGGAGCATCATCAATGAGGCCCATCATATACTGGAGCATTCCAGATTGGAGACATCAGACACTGGAGCAGCATTTATGGGGCCCATCATACACTGGAGCATCATCCATGAGGCCCATCATATACTGGAGCATTCCATATTGGGGACATCAGACACTGGAGCAGCATTTACGGGGCCCATTATACACTGGAGCATTAGAAATGGAGCCCATTATATATGGAGCATTATTAGGGCCCATCATACACTGGAGCATCATCCATGAAGCCCATCATATACTGGAGCATTCCAGTTTGAGGACATCAGACACTGGAGCAGCATTTACGGGGCCCATCATAGACTGGAGCATCATCCATGAGGTCCATCATATACTGGAGCATTATAACTAGGGCAGATCCGACACTGGAGCAGCATCTATGGGGCACATTATACACTGGAGCATAAGAAATGGGGCCCATTATATATGGAGCATTATTAGGGCCCATCATACATTGGAGCATCATCCATGAGGCCCATCATATACTGGAGCATTTCAGATTGGGGACATCAGACACTGGAGCAGCATTTACGGGGCCCATTATACACTGGAGCATCATCCATGAGGCCCATCATATACTGGAACATTCCAGATTGGGGACATCAGACACTGGAGTAGCATTTACGGGGCCCATTATACACTGGAGCATTAGAAATGGGGCCCATTATATATGGAGCATTATTTGGGCCCATCATACACTGGAGCATCATCCATGAGGCCTATCATATACTGGAGCATTGTAAATAGGGCAGATCAGACACTGGAGCAGCATTTACGGGGCCCATTATACACTGGAGCATTAGAAATGGGGCCCATTATATATGGAACTTTATTTGGGCCCATAACACACTGGAGCATCGTCTATAGGGACCATCATATACTGTAGCATTATGTGGAGCTCATCATATACTGTATGGAACATTATATGTGACCAATTATTCTGTATGGAGAAATATATGGGGCTCATTATTCTGTATGGTGCACAATGTGGTGGCCATAACACTGTATGGAGTAATATACTGCCCTGTTTTTGAGCTATTGTACAATTTAAAATAGATAAGTCATGTCATGTAAGCAGTGAAGTATTTGTCATTGTACTATACCTATATTTCTGTGCCATATCGGAGCATCATGAGTTGTGGTTTGTGTTAAAGGGGCGCACTGACACTCTTTGGCCCAGGGCACACGAAAACCTGGAGCCAGCCCTACCCCCCTACAACTTTAGCCAAATAACCCCCAGTTTTCAATAAGTAACTATTATTATTAAGTAAATTAAGGTTGACAAGCTTCAGTAATAAGAATTGATGTTTTTGGCATTGAAATGGGCACTGTAGGTGTGTTTACTGTCCTCCACTCCCTGCCGACTTTGCTTCCCCATTGACTTGCATTGGGTTTCGTGTTTCCGTCGGCCTCCGACTTTTCGCTATAGTTGGCCAATTTCGTTCGACTCGACTTTTGCGAAAGTCTGGTTTCATGAAACCCGACTGGACCCTAAAAAAGGCAAAGTCGCTCATCTCTACTCTCATCCAATAAATCAACTGGAAGAAGTTGTTGGAAAATATTGTCCATAATCCCTGTATAACCTACATACCACCAGAAGCCCATACATTCTAATATCTTCACTAATATATACCACCAGGAGCTCATAAATTCTAAACTCAACCACACACAGAGAAACACATAGATAGGTACAAAGACAGACAGGCAGGCAGACATGCCGACACACAGATTATAAAGAACTTATCACCAGTCTATTTCCTCTTCAAGTCTTCCGACTCCCGCAGAGGGCAGGACCTGTGGTGATATACAGTAGTTGCATGACTGGTCATATGACCGTGATATCGGCAAATGTCCTGAAGTACCCTGTTTTCCCAAAAATAAGCCCTACCCAGAAAATAAGTTTTAGCAGAATTTTCGGCCCTTTTGAAGTAGGCTTGAAATATAAGCCCTACTCCAAAAATAAGCCCTAGTTGTGGCTCAACGTGGAAGCGTCCAGGCAGCTTAAAAAGTTAAAGAATATAGCTGGACCCTTAAATAAAGAAAGCAGGCACAGCTCAAAAAAAATAACACTCACCAGACCTTAAGCAATTACAGTTGGCAAGTGCCGACAGGGAATAGACTCTGGTACAGACATCTGCAATGCTGTCAGATCCCTCACCGGTCCAGTTGCATTACACTGCAGCTCGCACACACAGATCGGATCCCAGTATCACTCCACTCTCACACACAGATGGGGTCCCAGTATCACTCCACTCTCAATCACACACAGATGGGGTCCCAGTATCACTCTGCTCTCTCACACACAGATCGGGTACCAGTATCATTCTGCTCTCTCACACACACAGATCGGGATACAGTATCATTCCGCTCAAACACACACAGATCAGGTCACAGTGTCACTCTGCTCTCTCACACACACAGATCGGGTCCCAGTATGACTCCGCTCTCACACACACACAGATCGGATCCCAGTATCACTTTGCTCTCACACAAACACAGATCGGGTCCCAGTATAACTCCGCTCTCTCACACACAGATCGGGATCCAGTATCACTCCGCTCTCACACATGTGGCACCCCTGAGGCTCAGTCGCCACAGAGGTACTGCACCTTCTCCTAAGGTGTAGTGCCCCACCATCCAGGTAAGGTGGAAACTCCTTCTCACACTCCAACACCTGCATCCCACACACAGGATAGTTCACCAGAGGACCAGATTGCAGCTCAATGCTTAGTAGATAGCAGAGCACCTTTCGTGGATCCTTGCTTCGTAACACGAGATGTGCTGGGAGGTGGGTGGAGTTAGTATAAAAGAAGGGGAAAGATAGGATTTAGAGTCCAGTTCGGTCTGTCAGTATGACTGGAGAGGAGAGAGCAGGCTGACAGGAGGTCAGCCAGCCAGGAGGTCAGGCAGAGGAAAGACAGTCAGTCAGGAGAGGCTGAGGACTGGTCTTAGTGGAGAGCTCCCGAGGAAAGGAATAGAAGAAGGAGTGCTGCAGCTGCCTCAGTGACCTGAGCCAGCTGGCACGGGAAAGGAAAGAGAAGGAGAGATGTAGCACTGTAACCTGCATTTCCATAAGAGAGAGAAAGACAAGTACGGAACGAAGAGGAGAGAGAACAGAGAGGAGGAGTGGGTTGGATAGGAACCCTGCCTATAGGTTCTCAGCGCAAGGCCGGGGCCCGGTCCCCGAGGTTGTATGGACACTTATGGTTCTGCAGCAGACACCAGTGGAGTAGTTGGCTGTAAATGCACTACTCCCATCAAAGACTTGGGACACAACAGCAAATGAATAGAGAGCCGGGATTCAGGAGAAGGGAGTCCCTGAAGCAGGATACAGCTGTCTGTCATACAAGTAGAGTTGTTAGGAACATCTGACAGGAGGAACTTCAGGGAACCACGGTACTGGAGTTCTTCACACTGAATGGCGCAATAGAGGAGTCATTCAGGAAAGGCACATGTTGGCGGGGTGCTGGCAGGGAGAGTCCTATCTCGCCTGGAGGTTGGCTGGGTCTCTGCCCCGGAGGACACGGTACTGAAGCGGGCGCCTGTGTGCACTGCGAACTGTGAGTAAAGCTTTGAAACTGCAAGCTCTGGTGTCCTCCATTCATTCATCACTAACACCTTCAGCTCCGCTACATCTGGGTACCAACATCTATACCCGTCTGCGCCTCTCCTCATCCATTGCACCTACACTGCCCTGGGACTACAGCTCCACCTGTGGGGAGCTACACCATCTTTGCTGCATCACACCATCAGTCCCAGTGGATCTGCAAGCAGCGTTGGCTTACCATCTTACTTGCCAAACACCATCGGTGGCGTCACGAACTTTCCATATAAACCACATTACAAACATCATCTGCCATTGATATTGGGCGCCCAGGGCCATGGGCCGGGTCACCGCTGCTGTGACACATCCCCCTGACGGAGGGCGACCCACACACACACAGATCGGGTCCCAGTATCAATCCGCTCTCATACACACACAGATCAGGTCCCAGTATCAATCCGCTGTCACACACACACAAAGATCGGGTCCCAGTATCACTCTGTTCTCACACACAATCGGGTCCCAGTATCAATCTGCTGTCACACACACACAGATCGGGTCCCAGTATCACTCTTTTCTCACACACAATCGGGTTCCAGTATCACTCCACTCTCAAACACACACAGATCGGGTCCCAGTATCACTCCACTCTCAAACACACACAGATCGGGTCCCAGTATCAATCTGCTGTCACACACACAGATCAGGTTCCAGTTTCACTCCGCTCTCAAACACACAGATTGGGTCCCAGTATCACTCCACTCTCAAACACACACAGATCGGGTCCCAGTATCAATCTGCTGTCACACACACAGATCAGGTTCCAGTTTCACTCCGCTCTCAAACACACAGATCGGGTCCCAGTATCAATCCGATGTCACACACACACATGGAGTTCAGTATCACTCCGCTCTCACACACACACAGATTGGGTTCCAGTATCACTCCACTCTCAATCACACACAGATCGGGTCCCAGTATCACTCCGCTCACACACACACAGATCGGGTTCCAGTATCAATCCGCTGTCACACACACAGATCGGGTCCCAGTACCACTCCTTTCTCACACACACACATGGAGTCCTAGTATCACTCTGCTCTCGCTAACAGAGACCATTCAATAAGCAACTCTATTGTTTAAGGTCTGGTAAGTGTGATTGTTTTGGGGGTAAACAGTATATAGAGAATAACATGTTTAAAAATGGAAATTAAAATATAAGAACTGTATATATTTAGCCAGTAGATGGCACCACATACAGCAGGAAAAAAGCAATAGAGTGGGAATAAATGCCCCCTGTAAATTCATAGGGCCTCACAATGTCAAGTGCAATACAGCAAATTTTGAGAGTTTATATGAAAATGTAAAATTTACTAGGTCACTAAAATTTTAAAGAAAAGTGCTGTCTATAAAAGGAAAAAGGAGGCTATAACTAGCGTATATGACCTTTGGCATAAGGTGGAGGTGCAGGATCCTACCGGATTAGACAGAGATAGGAGAGACCTACTTTACTCTAAACTAATTACTATACATACATTACCTATGCTTCATGTTACCTGAAAACTCCATTGAGGGAAATAACACATCGGGATGCACAAAGGGAGGGTGCAGGGCCAGTTGTAGACTGCCCTTGTCAGGGCAGGAGATTTTGGGGATTCAGGCTATTGTAGGCCCTATAGGGATGTATAGGGCCATACTGTATCCAGTATTTCCTGGATGGAATTTTACCAGGATTGAAATCTCTTCCTCCACATGAATGAACATCAATTGGGTGAGGACGCTACTATTTTTTTCATTGCTTGGTTGTGTTACATGTTAAAAACTACTTATAGGATTTCCGCTGAAGCTGCACTACTGTCATCAGTACTGGTAACTCACTTCTATCATTCACTATGATCTAACATGAGTATTCTGGCTTGTTTCTCTATACCATATCTGATCACTTTCGGCTTACATTTTGTCATAATTACCAGATACCTCTGTGTCCAGCAATGATGTGATTACCAGCAAGACATTTTATTACTCGGATTAGCATTGACATATTGAAGTGTGTGGTTAAATGTCTCGCTGTTGTCCATGTTACCAAATCTTAAGTGTCTTCTGGAATTCGCTAGTGGATGGTGGACCAGGATTTGACCATTTTTTTTGACTCTTGCATCTTATTATAAAAGGGTGGGCCCCCATATTATGCCAAAAGTTACAAACCCTACTTGAAGCCCCTTTTCCCTTTTTTATAAAGCACTTTTTCATTTTGGTGACCTAATAAAAGTTAAGTTTTAATATAAACTCTCGCGTTTTGATGTAATGCACCATATAAAACAAATAAATAGTTCAAATTATGAAAATATCTGTTTTACATGTACCATATACCGGTACAGTAAGTGCCTGGATAATTTTTTACTGATTCTGCTTTGTTTGGTGTATATGGAGCACCCGCCAGGGCGAGTGGGATACTCGGTACCGGGCTGGTGTCTTAAAGGGACAGTGTCACAGCTACGGCGACCCGGTCCGTGGCCCTGGTCATCCAATGAAAGGGGATTATTTACAGGGGATGATGAAGATAAGAGTTTGTGACGGAACCTGTGGTATCTGGCCAGAAGGGGACCAGCGCTGCAGTGCAGATCCTCTGGGACAGATGGTATGATGCAGCAGAGGTGTAATAGCTCTCCACAGGCAAAGCTGTAGTCCCAGGGCAGTTGTAATAGTTCAAAAAAACACTTTTGAAAGGTAGACTCACCAAGACCCTGACTAATGCACTAGCAGGATGCAGTAGACCTCCATTGATAAAGGTTGGGGCAGCACAGGTGCATACCACTGATGAAAACAGCCAGTAACCCAAAGTGGTCTGGCTGCCTAGGGGAAAAAAAAATGCACACAAATAGGGCTTGCATAGGACATCAGTCACACAGATAAGTGTGGTCCAAAGTGTCTGAACAGCCTATTAATGACGCCCATAGTATTAGCAGGCGGGCTGCGCAGCACTATATATATGCATCACACAGGAAAAACCAAGCCAACATAAAGAGGTCTAACTGCATCCTGCAAAAATGATAAAAAGTGCAAAAAGATAAAGATATGGGGTAATAGTTACTATTTTGGCCAAAGCAGATAGGCTCGCAACCCAACGTTGAGGGTCCCCAAATTTTGCGAGTCCCTAACACTAAATCTGAATAGCGCACGTAAGTAAAAAATTCCCAAGAATTCAAAAAAACACTTTTGAAAGATAGACTCACCAAGACCCTGACTAATGTACTAGCAAGATGCACAAATGTATCACAAAGGTCATGTCACTGTGAGGTGATGCAAAAACCAAGAGTGTCACTCATTTCATGAAATAGACAGTCATTTTATTAAACATTGATAGACATACAACCATTAAAAACTGTTGCCTCAAACCAACAGGTAGGAAAAACAGCTGATGAGGGATACAATTCTAGTTGTACAATGTATCAAAATTTTGAGTAAATTACTAGAGTATCCAAAATAATATGCACAACAATATGCTTAATATCTTTTGTTAATAACAAAGGTTAGACAGAGGGCTAGATGGCTACAAAGGAATCAATAGAATGAATAGACCTAATGAAAGGCAAAAGGGTAATGAATAATCAGATTTAGTGTTAGGGACTCGCAAAATTTGGGGACCCTCGACGTTGGGTTGCGAGCCTATCTGCTTTAGCCAAAATACTAACTAATAATATCTTTATCTTTTTGCACTTTTTATCATTTTTGCAGGATGCAGTTAGACCTCTTTATGTTGGCTTGGTTTTTCCTGTGTGATGCAAATATATATAGTGCTGCGCAGCCCGCCTGCTAATACTATGGGCATCATTAATAGGCTGTTCAGAAACTTTTCACCACACTTATCTGTGTGACTGATGTCCTATGCAAGCCCTATTTGTGTGCATTTTTTTTTTCCACTTGGCAGCCAGACCACTTTGGGTTACTGGCCGTTTTCATCAGTGGTATGCACTTGTGCTGCCCCAGCCTTTATCAATGGAGGTCTACTGCATCCTGCTAGTGCATTAGTCAGGGTCTTGGTGAGTCTACCTTTCAAAAGTGTTTTTTTGAATTTTTGGGAATTTTTTCCTTATGTGCGCTATTCAGTTGTAATAGTTGTTGAGGTAGATGATGTAGTGTTTAGGCACAGAGATGTAGCAGTGCTGAAGGGGTTGCAAGAACAATTCAAAGGACACAACAAAGGGCAGTTTCTTTTACCTTTTACTGTGCTTTGTAGGTACTTTCCAGGATCCAGATCACAGATGGCACAGGAGTTAGTCAGCCTGGAAGCAACTAGGGATCTCTCTATGCAGATGTTTTGTGAGGTCTTCTTCCTAGCACTATTCAGAAGTACTTGCGGTTCTGAACTCCACACAAGTTCCTCTTTCTGTGTTACCTAGAACTCCACTTGCATGACAGGCTGCTATAGCCCTCTCTCTCTGGCTCACACACGTGGCTGCTGTGTCATCGAGTCTCAGTTGGGAACAGAGCATTTACAGCCTCTTGTTCCTCTAGTTTCTGCTGTGGGACCTTTAGTATCCACACAGCCTCGGACTCCGGTCAATGTGCATCAGCTTAGGGGTGAGCTCTGCTCCAGCTCCAGTCCCCAGCTCATCTCCACGCATCCACACTCTTCCCTGTCTCTCCACCAACTAACTAACTTAATATTCCTGACCACAGAGAGCAGCTCCTCAGCAGTTTGGTTCAGAGCTCCCGCTGCTGGCCCGGAGTAGGAACTGTGCTGTATGCTGGAACTACCTGATAGAGAGACCCTTTAATTGCTTCCAAGCATGACATCACACTCCCTAGGAGGGAGGTAATGCCACTCTAGCGACCATACTCCTGGGGGCGCCACATATACGTATAGTTATGATGATATCATGACTGTGTTTGAATAAATGTTGATTATTGTTCATAAAAAACGGTTAATATACACGGGAAAAGGAAATACCGTAGGATCTCAAGAAACTAATGATCGAATTCAAGGATTGCATGATGAGTTTTGATGATGCTCCAGAAGGAGATAACATGATTATATTTGTATAAATGTTGATATTTTGTTAAAGAATAAATGTGGATTGTTGTTCATGGAAAAATAGAAGATATTCACTGAAAATAAGCCCTAGTGCATGAACAGTATAAAGGGTTAAATAAAATTCTCATTGCTATGTGACTTTGTAGTTTATATACACTTGGCTGTTGGTTAAAGATCAGATCTTCTGATCCTCATGCACTGTCATTATTTGCTCAAGAAGATGACTTAACCATACAAAAACATTGTTCATTTTAATGATAAAACATCACAAGGAATCAGGTGATTTGTCTCATGATTTATTTTTAACACAAATGACTTAGTAGAGATAAGTGAATCAATTTGTTGCAAATTGAAAATGAACATTAGGAAATTTGCTGGACCCCCTCCCCCCAAGTTTAAAAGTTTGTGATTTGATTTGTACATACAGCAAAAGATTACATTAGCCAGAGAAGGCTCACATGACTTCAGGTTCCAGCATATCAACCTGTCCATATTACCTTTGAGATCACACATCACATGGTAAAGCACAGCCAATCAGGAGGAAATATAATAGCTAGGGATGAGCGAGTATACTAGTTAGGATTCAGTACTCGGCGAGTAATGCGGTACTCGAATCCTAGTGAGCAAATTTCACTACTCGCCTCGCAATGTTCGGATCTCCCACCCAGCATACGTTAGCCAATCACAGTAAAGCCGCCACCTTCTTTGTTGTGACATTACTGTTAGTGGCTGGCCGCGCAGCATCATAGTCATAGCCTATGAGTCATAGGCTATGACTATTTGTATGCAGAGAATGTGTGCGGGGGTCTGTCTGTGGGGCTGGGTGTGTGCGCGGGGCTGTGTGTGTGTGTGGGGCTGTGTATGTGTGCCGGGGCTCTGCCGGGCTCTGTGGGCTGTGCTGGGCTCTGCCAGCCTCTGCCGGTGCTGTGCGGGGCTCTGTCGGCCTCTGCCAGGGCTGTGCGGGGCTGTGCCGTCCTCTGCCGGTGCTGTGAGGGGCCTGTGCCGGGCTGTGCTGGGACTGTGAGGGCTGTGCGGTGCCTGTGCTGGGCCGTGCCGGCATGTACGGGGCTGCGCGGGGCCTGTGCTGGCTGTGCAGGGGCTGTGTGGGGCCTTTGCCAGGCTGTGCGGAGCCTGTGCCTGCCTTTGCAGGGTTGTGCGGGGCCTGTGCCAGGCTGTGCGAGGCCTGTGCCTGACTGTGTGGGGCCTGTGTGGGGCCGGTGCCGGGCTGTGCGGGCTGTGTCCGCATCATCCGATGGGACAACTGGTCCCATCCGACTATGCCCGCTACCATGGCAGCATTAGCGGATGATAGGAAAGTATTATCTCAGTCACTGTATCGCTGGAGCCCCTGGAGATCAGCTGCATCAGCTGATGTGGCAGCTCTCCACGGGAGATCGACGTGGGACCCTCATTATTAATGGATTACAGCAGAAAGGTGAGTATATGTTGGTTTATTATTTTAATATTATTTGCAGGAGACAAAGGCTTCAGGGAATTAGGTGTGTGCGGTGAGTAAGTACTGTGTATGTACTGTATGTTGTATGTCTTTTTTTTTTTACATTCACCACATTAGCCGGATCATGGGAATACTACTTTCTCATCATCCACTAATGCGGTCACTGTAGCGAGCATAGCTGGATGGGACAAGTAGTCCCATCGGAAAATGCCCGTGCAGCCCGGCACAGGCCCGACACAGGCACCGCACAGCCCGGCACAGCCTGGCACAGATCCCGCACAGGCCCCACACAGGCCCCACACAGCCCAGCAAAGCCCAGCACTGGCCCCGCACAGACAGGCACAGACCCCGCACAGCCCGGCACAGGTTCGCACAGCTTGGCACAGGCCCCACACAGCCCCGCACAGGCCGGCCCGGACCGTCACAAGCCCGGCACAGACCCCACACAGCTCTGCACAACCAGGCACAGGCCACGCACAGGCCTGTACAGGCCCCACACGGCCTGTCACAGGCCCCGCACAGCCCCGGCAGAGGCCAGCACAGGCCTGCACAGGCCTGGCAGAGCCTGGCACAGGCCGGCCAGCCCCGCACACACACACAGCCCCACAGACCCTTGCACACATTCTCCACACACATTGTCTGCGCACACATAGTCTCCGCCCACACACATTCTCCATCCACACACATTCTCCTCCCACACACATTCTCTGCCCATTACTAGCATTTCCCATAGACTTATATTGGACTCGCTACTCATTACAAATACCCGAGTATTAAGAGCTACTCGTAGCGAGTACAGCGAGTCCAAGTATTTCACTACTCGCTCATCCCTAATAATAGCCTGTATAAAAGCCAAGGCAGGGAATCTATCAGAGATTTTAGGATGAATTTGAATAGTGAGTATCATGGCTAACAACTTAGTAATATAGGGATAGAAAGCCCTAAAATATTGGACAAATACTATAGACAAGGTGAGTTGTTTGTTGTTCAGAAAGTAAAGTAGAATATGAGGGTAGTAGTCTATGAATAATACAGAGATTAAATTCGCATGAGGAGTGAGAGATAGGAGAGTTGTCAGCAACAGTGACAGGGTGATTGATCACACACTAATATATATTACCTTTCAGCTGGCCTACTGGATTTAAAATACACATTTTTTTATTTTTTTTTTAACTTTTCATGCACAGGAAAGCGACAAGTCAACACAATATTTCTTAAGTTAAAAAAAAATCTATATTCAGTGTCTTTTAGAGAAAGCACGATTGACACAAGTGAGTGTACTTAGTTTTTGAATTTCTTCATCCATCCTTTATAGGAAGGAATAATTATGCTAAAAAAAATTAAGAAAAGTAACCAAAATGCAGACATTAAACTGAATGCCCAAACCTCTTTTTTTGCACATCTTTTTAGTAAAAAAAAATAGGACATATATACACGCGACTACTGCAACCTGTTGGCACACTTAGTTTTGCCGACATGTAGCTAGTAATTTTTATTGTCTTTTTTGTGAAAGAGAATACTTATGATAAAAAACCCAGTAATTTACCTGTGATTGTTTTTTTTAAACTTTTCTATTAGTATTCAAATTTGACACCAAAATATGCTGAAAGCGTAACAATGTTTTGAACTTTTGACTTTCAGCTTCCATATCTCAGCATCCACTATTGCTTTGAACATGAGACTACCACCATTTCATAGACAATCATCTTGGCTTTCTCATATATAAATTTGACTTGCAACTGCTTAGTATATGACTATTTAGGCCGGAGTCACACTTGCGAGGAATATGGATGAGTGCCATGCGATAAAACATTGCATAGTACTCGGTGGGGTACTCGGTACCGGTCCCGTTGGTTTCAATGGGAGATGTCATAGTAGCTGTGACCCGGTCCATGGCCCTAGGCGTCCATTGTAAAAGGGAAATGTTGAATGTGTGGATGATGATTAAAGTTTATGAGTGAATGATTCGTGACGCCACCTGTGGTGTTCGGCAATGAAGATGTTAAACCGACGCTGCAGACAGATCCTCTGGGACAGATGGTGTGGTGCAGCTTTGATGTTGTGGCCCTCCACAGGTAGGGCTGTAGTCCCAGGGCAGTGTAGATGGAGAGGTAGTGAATAGACATAGATGGTGCAGTGCCAGGCACAGAGATGTAGCACTGCTGAGTGTGTTGGCGCAGGAATAACTAGAGGACACCAGGGCATGTAGTTCCAAAGCTTTACTCAGTCTGTTGTGCCCGCATCCATGCAGTGTCCTTCGGGTTAGGGGCTCAGTCAACCTCCAAGCTAGATGAAGCACTCCGTTCCAACACTCCGCCAACATGTGCCTTTTCTGAATGTCTCCCTCTATTGCTACACAACCCCTTTAACATAGTCAATATCTTTGTAACTCCGAAAGTCTTAAAAAAAAAAATTAATTCCTGCTATTCCATTTGATTGGGCTAAACCTCTATGCCTTTAATGTCTCCTCCACCTCCCCCAGTACATTCTACATTATTCTTAGTTATTTTCTTTCATGTAGAATTAACCTACAAGGAAAGTAAGGGTTTATTTTCATTCCGATATTTGTGTCCCATTGACTTGCATTGGTTTCCGCTATCGGAATCGGCGATATCCGATATTTTTGGGGCATCGTTTCGATCCAATCCGATATCGGAAGGTATCGCTCAACACTAGTGCTGTCCGATTTTTACGCACCGGTGTCCTTTGAAAAGCCGGCAATTCATGTGCGGCTTCTGTAAAATCACACTGACAGCTTAGGCAGTTTTCACATTTCCATTTTTTGACGGCAGTCCAAATCCGCCAGAATGTGGAAAAACGGAAGAGAGAGAGAGAGATTCTGCCGCCAGAACGGAATTTGGGGTTAAATTTCTGGTAAGGAAATTCTTCCGGGCATGCTCAGTGTAAAAAAGCGGATCCGTTCCCGGATTCCATCATGTCAGTGACACACACATACACTCACTGGCCACTTTATTAGGTACACCTGTCCAACTGTGTGTTAAGACTTAATTTCTAATCAGCCAATCACATGGCGGCAACTCAGTGCATTTAGGCATGTAGACATGGTCAAGACAATCTCCTGCAGTTCAAACCGAGCATCAGTATGGGGAAGAAAGGTGATTTGAGTGCCTTTGAACGTGGCATGATTGTTGGTGCCAGAAGGGCTGGTCTGAGAATTTCAGAAACTGCTGATCTACTGGGATTTTCACGCACAACCATCTCTAGGGTTTACAGAGAATGGTCCGAAAAAGAAAAAAAATCCAGTGAGCGGCAGTTCTGTGGCCGGAAATGCCATGTTGATGCCAGAGGTCAGAGGAGAATGGGCAGACTGGTTCGAGCTGATAGAAAGGCAACAGTGACTCAAATTGCCACCCGTTACAACCAAGGTAGGCAGAAGAGCATCTCTGAACACACAGTGCGTCGAACTTTGAGGCAGATGGGCTACAGCAGCAGAAGACCACACTGGGTACCACTCCTCTCAGCTAAGAACAGGAAACTGAGGCTACAATTTGCCCAAGCTCATCGAAATTGGACAGTAGAAGATTGGAAAAACGTTGCCTGGTCTGATGAGTCTCGATTTCTGCTGCGACATTCGGATGGTAGGGTCAGAATTTGGCGTAAACAACATGAAAGCATGGATCCATCCTGCCTTGTATCAACGGTTCAGGCTGGTGGTGGTGGTGTCATGGTGTGGGGAATTTTTTCTGGGCACTCTTTGGGCCCCTTGGTACCAATTGAGCATCGTTGCAACGCCACAGCCTACCTGAGTATTGTTGCTGACCATGTCCATCCCTTTATGACCACAATGTACCCAACATCTGATGGCTACTTTCAGCAGGATAATGCGCCATGTCATAAAGCTCGAATCATCTCAGATTGGTTTCTTGAACATGACAATGAGTTTACTGTACTCAAATGGCCTCCTCAGTCACCAGATCTCAATCCAATAGAGCATCTTTGGGATGTGGTGGAACGGGAGATTCGCATCAGGGATGTGCAGCCGACAAATCTGCGCCAACTGTGTGATGCCATCATGTCAATATGGTCCAAAATCTCTGAGGAATGCTTCCAGCACCTTGTTGAATCTCTGCCACGAAGAATTGAGGCAGTTCTGAAGGCAAAAGGGGGTCCAACCCCTTACTAGCATGGTGTACCTAATAAAGTGGCCAGTGAGTGTATATGTATTTATATTACATTAACTGAAGAGCCCAGCGTTACTCGGGCATAGTAACATAGTTATTAAGGTTGAAGGGAGACATTAAGTCCATCTAGTTCAACCCATATCCTATCCTAACCTGCCCTAACATGTTGATCCAGATGAAGGCAAAAAAAACCCATGTGGCAAACGGTAAGCTTCACATTGGGGAAAAAAATTCCTTCCCGACTCCACATACGGCAATCAGACTAGCTCCCTGGATCAATGCAATATTAAGGAAACTAGTGTATATACCCTGTAATATTATACTTCTCAAGAAAGGCATCCAGTCCCTTCTTAAATTTTAGTAGGGAATCACTCATTACAACATCATATGGCAGAGAGTTCCATAGTCTCACTGCTCTTACAGTAAAGAATCCGCATCTGTGAGTATGCTTAAACCTTCTTTCCTCCTCCCCCTTGTCCCCGTCACAGGTCTAAGAGTAAAAAGATCATTAGAAAGGTCTTTGCATTGTCCCCGCATATATTTATACATTGTATTATGATCACCCCTAAGCCTTCGATTCTCCAAACTAAATAACCCCAAATGTTATAATCTGTCTTGGTATTGCAGACCCCCCAGTTCCCTAATAACCTTGGTTGCTCTTCTCTGCACCCGCTCCAGTTCAGCTATGACTTTCTTATACACCGGAGACCAGAACTGTACACAGTATTCTAAGTGTGGTCGCACTAGTGACTTATATAGAGGTAAAATTATGTTCTCCTCATGAGCATCTATGCCTCTTTTAATGCATCCCATTATTTTATTTGCCTTTGCAGCAGCTGCCTGACACTGGCCACTAAATGTGAGTTTGTCGTCCACCCATACACCCAGGTCTTTTTCAGTGACAGTTTTGCCCAGCGTTTTACAATTAAGCACATAATTATACATCTTGTTCGTTCTACCCAAGTGCATGACCTTACATTTATCCCCATTAAAGCTCATTTGCCATTTATCAGCCCAAGCTTCTAGTTTACATAAATCCTCCTGTAATATAAAATTGTCCTCCTCTGTATTGATTACCCTGCAGAGTTTCGTGTCATCTGCAAATATTGAAATTCTACTCTCTATGCCCCCTACAAGGTCATTAATAAATATGTTAAAAAGAAGCGGGCCCAAAACTGACCCCTGTGGTACCCCACTGCTAACCGTGACCCAGTCTGAGTGTGCTCCATTAATAACCACCCTTTGTTTCCTATCCCTGAGCCAGCTCTTAACCCACCTACACAAATTTTCCCCTATCCCCATTGTTCTCATTTTATGTATCAACCTTTTGTGTGGCACCGTATCAAAAGCTTTTGAAAAGTCCATGTACACCACATCCACTGCATTCCCTTGGCCCAGTCTGGAACTTACCTCTTCATAAAAGCTTATCAGATTAGTGTGACAGGAACGGTCCCTTGTAAACCCATTTTGATATTGGGTCATGAGGTTATTCTTCTCCAGATACCCCAGTATAGTATCTCTTAGAAAACCCTCCACGATTTTACCCACAGATGAGGTTAAACTTACTGGCCTATAATTTCCAAGTTCAGTTTTAGTCCCCTTTTTGAATATTGGCACCACATTTGCTATACGCCAGTCCTGTGGTGCAGACCCTGTTATTATGGAATCTTTAAAGATTAAAAATAATGGTCTATCTATGACTGTGCGTAATTCCTGCAGTACTCGGGGGTGTATCCCATCTGGGCCCGGGGATTTGTCAATTTTAGTGACTAACTGTGGTTAGTTATAGCAAATTATAATGATGAAATTGCACATAAAAGGTCGCTGTATGTCACCTCCTCCTGTATATAGTGTATATCTGTGACTCATCTCCTCCTGTATATGGTATATACCTGTGTGTCATCTCCTCCTGTATCTATAATATAACGCTACAAGCATCACTCTGTCTGAAGCCTTTATAGACTGCGCAAGCGAGACGCGCCTGCGCAGTCTGGCTCCAGACTGAAGGAGGCATCCAGCGATTACAGGCAAGAGGAATGTGTATGGCTCTGGAGATCGCAGTATGCGTAGACACTGAATGCATACCGCGATTTCTGGCACCATACTTACATACTTACCTGACCGGGAGGAGCGTTGCCGTGGTGCTTCTCTTTTCGCCGGAGACCGAGGCAGGAGTGTGGCGTGAGAATCGCGCATGCGCATAGCACTATCCGGCGCCATTTTACTGAAGACACATTTGCAGTGTGTCATCAGATATATGGTGCTGGACAGCGCAGTATGGGCATGCACGTACTCCGGCACTGCACTCCTCCCCTGGACTCCGGCTGAACGGGACAGCGCTGGAGCACATGGAAGAAAGGGGAGTATAAATGTTTTTTGTATGTGTGCAGTTTGATAGGGGTGAGGGGGACCATACACATCAGGATAGGGGGGTGAGAGGTAGCATGCATACCAGGATAGGGGGTGAGGGGACCATGCATATCAGGATTGGTGGGTGAGGGGACCATGCATATCAGGATAGGTGGGTGAGGTGTAGCATGCATACCAGGATAGGGCGGTGAGAGGACCATGCATATCAGGAAAGGGGGGTGAGATGACCATGCACACCAGGAAAGGGGTGTGAGAGGACCATGCATACCAGGATGGGGGGGTGAGGGGACCATGCATACCAGGATGGGGGGGTGAGGGGACCATGCATACCAGGATGGGGGGGTGAGGGGACCATGCATACCAGGATGGGGGGTGAGAGGACCATGCATACCAGGATGGGGGGGGTGAGGGGACCATGCATACCAGGATAGGGGGGTGAGGTGACCATGCATATCAGAATTGGGGGTGAGGGGACCATGCATTGGGGGGTGAGAGGACCATGCATACCAGGATTGGGGGGTGAGAGGACCATGCATACCAGGATTGGGGGGTGAAGAAGCCATGCATACCAGGATAGGGGGGGTGAGGGGTACCATGCATACCAGGATTGGGGATGAGGGGAGCCATGTATACCAGGATTGGGGATGAGGGGACCATGCATACCAGGATTGGGAGGTGAGGGGACCATGCATACCAGATAGGGGGGTGAGAGGACCATGCATACCAGGATTGGGGGTGAGGGGATCAGGCATACCAGGATTGGGGGGTGAGGGGACCATGCATACCATGATAGGGATGAGGAGGTACCATGCATACCAGGATTGGGGGTGAGGGGAGCATACATACCAGAATAGGGATGAGGGGGCAATGCATACCATTATAGGGATGAGGGGGCCATGCATAGCAGGACAGGGATGAGGGGTACCATACATACCAGGATAGGAGGGGGGCAGCACATATCAGGATGGGAGACCATATACCAATAAAAATGCTCGCCACCTAGGCGTAGAACGGGTTCATAGCTAGTATAGTATATACCTGTATGTTATATCCCCTGTATATAGTATATACCTGTATGTAATCTCCCCTGTATATAGTGTATACCTGTATGTAATCTCCCCTGTATATAGTATATACCTGTATGTCATCTCCTACTGTATATAGTATATACTGTACCTGTATGTCATCTCCTTCTGTATATAATATATACCTGTATGTCATCTCCTCCTGTATGTAGTTTATAACTGTATGTCATCTCCCCCTGTATGTAGTATACAGCTGTATGTCATCTCCTCCTGTGTATAGTATATACTTGTTTGTCATCTGCCCTGTGTATAGTATATACCTGTATGTCATCTCCCCCTGTAAATAGTATATGCCTGCATGTCATCTCCAGATTCACTCCCATCCGTACACCATGGAGGCGTAGTGTCCCTGCAGCACAGAGCATTTCAGTGCGACGTCTCTGCCAATGAGTGTAATACGATTTAGCTAGAAATTGTAGAGAATGACTAATTTAGAGTGGCATTAGTTATAGCTGTATAAGTAAGTTTAAAGCGAACCAGGCATTGTCAGGGTTGGCGCTGTTAAACCAATTAAAATAATACCTGAGTAGGAGATATCCATCTTGTGTTTCTTTTTTTAATGCGTGTTTGAAGTTTTAAGTTAATGAGATGCTTCATGCCAGACAAAGAGAAGTTCCTGATTCTGGGCTCCCCCTGTAGTCTGTGTCAGAGGGTGGTCTGTGTCGGCACGGTCATAAATTGTGCTATTTCCAGCTTTACAGAAGGACAATAACACCATAGAAATGATAAGAAGAATAGGCCTCAGTTACCACAACTGTCTACAAGGAAAACTGCTTCTGCAGCTTTCATCTTTTAAACAGCTCTGGTGAAATGAAAGATGCTTAGTTGCTATGGGCAACACAGGCAGTGTAACCTTTTGTGGTCAAGATGATGTGCCTGTGAAATATACAGTATATATATATATATATTTTAGACATTTAATATATATATATATACACAGGTTAGAAAAGAATAGATATATACAAATAGAATACATATATACACTGCTCAAAAAAATAAAGGGAACACTATGATACCACATCGTAGATATTACTGAATAAAATATCGCAGCTGCAAATCTTTATTCATTACATAGTGGCATGCATTGAGAATATGAAAACATTAAAACGATCAATGTAAATCAAAATTAATATCCCATGGAGGTCTGGATTTGGAAGGATACTCAAAATCAAAGTGGAAAATTAAATTACAGGCTGATCCAACTTCACTGGAAATGCCTCAAGACAAGGAAATGATGCTCAGTACTGTTTGTGGCCTCCACGTGCCTGTTTGACCTCCCTACGACACCTGGGTATGCTCCTGATGAGTCGGTGGATGTTGTCATGAGGGATCTCCTCCCAGACCTTGACTAAAGCATCCGCCAACTCCTGGACTGTCTGTGGTGCAACGGGATGTTGGAGGATGGAGCGAGACATGAAGTCCCAGATGTGTTCAATCGGATTCAGGTCTGGGGAACAGGCAGGCCAATCCATAGCTTCAATGCCTTCATCTTGCAGGACTGCTGACACACTCCAGCCACCTTAGGTCTGGCATTGTCCTGCATTAGGAGGAACCCAGGGCCAACTGCACCAGCATATGGTCTCACAAGGGGTCTGAGGATCTCATCTCTGTACCTAATGACAGTCAGGCAACCTCTGGCGAGCACATGCGGCCCTCCAAAGAAATGCCAACCCACACCATTACTCACCCACTGCCAAACCGGTCATGCTGAAGGATGTTGCAGGCAGCAGATCGCTCTCCACAGCGTCTCCAGACTCTGTCATGTCTGTCACATGTGCTCAGTGTGAACCTGCTTTCATCTGTGAAGAGCACAGCGCAACAGGGGCGAATCTGCCAATCCTGGTGTTCTGTGGCAAATGCCAAGCATCCTGCACGGTGTTGGGCTATGAGCACCATCTGTGGACGTCGGGCACTTAGACCATCCTCATGGAGTCGGTTTCTAACCTTTGTGCAGACACACGCACATTTGTGGCCTGCTGGAGGTCATTTTGCAGGGCTCTGGCACTGCTCCTCCTGTTCCTCCTTGCACAAAGGCTGAGGTAGCAGTCCTGCTGCTGGGTTTTTGCCCTCTTACGGCCCCCTCCATGTCTCCTGGTTTACTGGCCTGTCTCCTGATAGTGTCCAGAGGTTGGAGGCACTATGTTGAAAGACACTGCAAACCTTCTTGCCACAGCTCGCATTGGTGTGCCACCCTGGACGAGCTGCACTACCTGAGCCACTTGTGTGGGTTGTAGAGTCTGTCTCATGCTACCATGAGTGAAAGCACAACCAACATTCAAAAGTGACCAAAACATCAGCCAGACAGCATTGGTACTGAGATGTGGTCTGTGGTCCCCACCTGCATAACCACTCCTTTATTGAGGGTGTCTTGATAATTGCCAATAATTTCCATCTGTTGTCTTTTCCATTTGCACAACAGCATGTGAAATTGATTGTCAATCAATGTTGCTTCCTAAGTGGACAGTTTGATTTCACAGAAGTTTGATTTAATTGGAGTTATAGTCTGTTGTTTAAGTGTTCCCTTTATTTTTTTGAGCAATATATATTAGAGATGAGCGACTTTGCCTTTTTTCGGGTCGAGTCGGGTTTCACGAAACCCGACTTTTGCAAAAGTCGGGTCAAACGAAATCAGCCGATTATTGTGAAAAGTCGAAGTCCGACTGAAACGCCAAACCCAATGTAAGTCATTGGGTAAGAAAATATGGCAGTGTGTGGAGGACAAGAAACACACCTAGAGTGCCCATTTTAATTCCAAAAACATCAATTCTTATTCCTTAAGCTTGTCAACCTTAATTTACTTTATAATAATAGTTAGGCATTGAAAACTGGGGGTTATTTGGCTAAAGTTGTGGGGGGGGGGGTAGTGCTGGCTCCAGATTTTCGTGGGCCCAGGGCCAAAGAGTGTCACTGGGCTCCTTTAACACATGACAATTCATGATCCTTTGATACGGCAGAGAAATAGCGGTACAGTACAATGAAAAATACTTCAATTCTTACATCACATGACTGATATCCATTTTCAATTCTCCAATAGCTCCAAAAAAAAACAGTATATTCCTCCATACAGTATTATGGCCACCGCATAGTGCACCATACAGAGTAATGAGGCCCATATATTTCTCCATACAGAATCAATGGTCCCATATAATGTTCCATACAGTATATGATGAGCTCCACATAATGCTACAGTATATGTTGTTCACCATGGATGAAGCTCCAGTGTCTTATGGGCCCAAATGATGCTCCATATATAATGGGCCCCATTTCTAATGCTCCAGTGTATAATGGGCCCTGTAGATGCTGCTCCAGTGACTGATGTCCACCTTTGGAATGCTCCAGTGTATGGTGGGCCCCAGATATTCTCCAGAGTATCGTGCTCCCCAAAAATTGCTCCCAACCTTTAAAACAATTAAATAAGTCTCCTCGCTAGGGAATCCCTGTACTCTGGACTCCTCGTCGTCCCCATCTACCATCTCTCTGCACTTGGACTGTTTAGGCAGAGGGCGCACAGATGTGATGTCATCGCGCTCTTTGACCATGATGTCACTGTCAGGAAAAGTGTTTGGTTTCCGGAGGCAGTATGGTTGCAAAGCTGAACTTTAAAGGAATGTCCAGAAGGGCACCACCAGGAGTGGAGCCTGGGGCTTAATTGGACTCAACACGGGCAACCTCAACCATGCCATCCACAAAAAAGCTGCACAGATTGCAGGCTTAATTTCGTTAACGAACGAGACTCAGGCATGCCCCCCCGCGGTCCGAGTCCAGCTTACTAGAGGGACACACGATGCTCTGGCACGCAAGATCGCCCAATAACAGGTCTGTCATGCCCTTACATGTCCGGGGCTGCACACTTGCTACAGTGAAAGGACCAGCGTGTATCGCTTACAGGTGTGGAAAACACGCTGAACCCCGTTAGTGATGGGGATCTGGGATTACAATTCTTCCCCGCGAACAAGCATTTCCCAGTAAGTGCAGGTCAACCGTAATTCCCGAATTAGGCCTAAACGGCATTCCAGAAAGAATGTGAAAAAATTAAGTGTCCAAACCACAGGTGCTGTAGCTTGCTTAACAGCTGGGCTCCTCTGCTGAGTAGCACACATTTCTTCCATAAACAGGCAGCATAGCTTGGTTCACGGGTGGCCAACTCTGCTGAGTAGCATACACAGTTACTAGGCCCAAAGTATTAAGTGGTGTAAATGCAGTCAAAAACTGTTTTTTTCATAAACAGGCGGCATAGCTCGGTTCACAGGTGGGCTCCTCTTCTGAGTAGCAGACACAGTAACTAGGCCCAAAAGATTTTCAGGACAATATGCGGTAAAAAATTATTAGAAACACACACGGTGTAGCTCCTTCACAGGTGTACTACACCGCTGGCTACCAGACACCGCTACTATGCCCTAAAACTGTCTATTATCATTGAAAACCATTATTAATGTGAAAAAAAAATACGCTTTTGTTTAAATAAACGCTCTCGAACAGCCGAATTTTAATCAAAGTGTTGTAGTTCGACGAACGAATCTAACACCGCCCAAAACAGCTAGAATTTGAACTTGGCCAACAGTTCCACTCAAACACCACTCATCTGTAATCAGGAGGCAGAGTTAGACGGTCTCAGGCACAGTATGAATTCGACAAGATTGCAGAAAGTTGAGAAAGGGTACAGTATCACTGGATAACAGGCATATATAGCATAGTTTAAACATTTAAAATCTCTGTGTTTATTTCCGGAGTCCGACAAAGACACTTACAGCTAAGGAAGTATGGATTAGACAACAATCTAAAAAGTAGAAAAAAGGAAATGTTTTTGAAGCGTACACCAGTATACACTGTTGGGGTATTTTTAAATCTTCATATATATATATATATATATATATATATATATATATATTTCTGTCTCAGTAAGACAGTCTAGACTCTCCGCAAGAGGAAACGAGATGGATAAAAGTACAGACAAAGTCAAATGATTGCAGAAATTTAGGAATTACTAATCACGGGAAAAACTCCAGGGAGAATTCTCAGAGGTGATGCTGACCCTCAATTACTTTGTGTGTGGAGACAGTGAAAACAGTTCTTTGTGAAGAAAGGGTTGCTGTATCGCAGTACCGTTGATCCCATCATCGTTACTCGTCTCCATCAAATTTTGATCACAGGGAGAGATGTAGACATGGTCCTCACTGCCATCATGATCTGTCAGGTAACTTTGGAGTGCAAAAGACAGAAGCCACAGGCTGTGGGCGATTCTATTGGATTGGCATGAGAGGGCACATTTAAAAATGTGGGCAGGAATGTCACACGTCTGTGAGTAGGAAAACAGTGAAAGCTGATGATAAACCACCACTGCATCTCATTGTGAGTTGACGTCCATAAGAAATGGAAGCCATTGATCATCTGAAGCTAGACCCTGGCCAGCAGGACAGGGCATAGCTACGTATTAACCATTATCTATCAGTTCACCAAATTTGTAGTGGCAGTCCCAGGGAAGGAATTGACAGCCCAGACTACACAGCGGAGGTGCAGGGAGAGGTAAATATTGCAAATGCTGGGGCCCTGCCCAAGCAAGGGGGGTCCACTCGTGGGCGTCGGTACTAGCACTGGGCCCCTCATAGTACGCCGGTGAGTCTGACGGCTGGTGTGCACCCCCACCATCAGAGACACTTGATTGCACTATGAGGGACCCTGTGCCAGTGCCAGCGCCCAAGAGTCAGCCCACCCACCTGTCCAGGGCAATGGCAGTCGCACGGTTGTGTGCACTAGGTTGTGACCCCGGCCATGGGGGGGGTAGAGACAGCCCAGTTAGGGAGGTTTAAAAAATGGCATATGTTGATGTTGGACATTCAGCAGCTGCAAATGGAGGAATTGGAGAAGTCCGAGTAAGAGGAGGACTAAAGTGAGCCATTTTTCTGGCAACCTATGTGTCATCAGGGGAAGGTGGGACAAAATCCTTTGAAACCCATGCATGGTTCATTTTAATGAACTTTAGATCATCAACATTTTGGGTCGACAAACGGATCCTTTTTTCTGTCAGGATTGAGCCAGCAGCACTGATGATTCTTTCCGATAGCACACTAGCAGCAGGGCAAGCGAGCTCCTGTAAGGCATATTGTGCCAATTCAGGCCAGGCATCCAGTTTAGAGGCCCAATAGTCAAAGGGCAATGACCTGTGAGGGAGAACATCGATATGGGACGAGAAGTAGTTTGTAACCATAGTTGACTACTGCTGTCTCCTGTCATTTTCAATCGATGCAGTATTACCAGTCGTGTGAACGGGAATTGAAAAATCAGTCCACAACATGGTCATGAAACCCCTGTCTCCAACGCCACTTCTGATGTGTGCACCGCGAACACCTCTTCCATGTTGCCCCCTACGGCTCGTTGGAGAACCATCACCGCTGCTGTGTGCTGGGAATGCCACAAACAATTTACCAGAGTTGCTTATTTGTTGGCCAAAATTAGGTCAAGGTTCTCCTGTGGCATGATGTTTTGGAATTTGCCTTTATAGCGTGGATCCAGGATGCTGGCCAACCAGTAGTCATCATCATTCATCATTTTGGCAATGCGGTGGTCCCTTTTTAGGATCTGCAAGGCATAATCTGACATGTGGGCCAATGTTCCAGGTGTCAATGATGCACTGCGAGTGCTGGGTGGAGGAGCACTTTCTGGCAAATCCACATCCCTCCAGTCACGCTCAAACCCTGTACCAGACCTTGCCACGCCAACATTTTCTCTTGCCCCACGAGAAGCATCCTCCTCCCCTAAATAATCATCCCCATCATTATCCTCCTCCTCCTCTTCTTCCTCCACCTCCTCCAGTAGAGGTCCCGGAGCAGACAATGGCTGACTGTCATCAAGGCTTCCCTCCTCCTCTTCCTCATCGTCCACGGCTGCAGATGCCTGCTCCATAATGTGCATCAAAGTTTGCATGAGCAGACGCATAAGTGGGATGCTCATGCTTATGATGGCGTCGTCTGTGCTTACCAGTCGTGTGCATTCCTCAAAACACTGAAGGACTTTACAGAGGTCTTTCAGCTTCGACCACTGCACACCAGACAACTCCATGTCTGCCCTCAAAGTGCCTTGCCATATATCCTCCCACAAATGCATTACAGCTTGCCTCTGTTCGCACAGCCACTCAACCATGTGCATGGTGGAGTTCCACCTTGTTGCAATGCCGATAATTAGGCGGCGCTAGGGAAGTTGGAGCAATCGCTGCAGCTTCTGCATACGACTGGAGTTTACCGGCAACCGGTGGATGTGCGATCACAGTCTTCGGACCTTCTAGAGCAGGCCTGTTAACTCTGGATAATTATTGAGGAAGCACCACCAGGTTCAAGGTGTGAGCCAGGCAAGGTATGTGTCGGAGTTTTGAAAGGACTATGGCTGCCACAAAATTCCGGCCGTTATCACTAACTACCTTGCCTGCCTCAAGATGTAGACTGCCCAGCCATGACTCAGTTTTTCGCTGCAAGTATTCAGCCAGTACCTCCGCGGTGTGTCTGTTGTCGCCCAAACACATCATCTTCAACACAGCCTGCTGACGCTTACCACTAGCTATTCGATAGTGGGACACCTCGTGTGCAACACTGGCAGCTGCAGGTGGAGTGCTCATGCGACTGCGCTCTGTGGACGAGCTTTCGCTTCTGGAGGAGGAGGGTCAAACGCCTACAGCCAACTGTTTCCTATACCGTGGGCTAGGCAGCACTGTCCCACCGCCGCTGTCCCCTATGGACCCTGCATCCACCACATTAACCCAGTGCGCAGTGATGGACACGTAACGGCCCTGGCCATGCCTACTGGACCATGCATCTGTTGTGAGGTGCACCTTTCCACTCACTGATTGCTTGAGTGCATGGACAATGCGGTCTTTCACATGAAGGTGGAGGGCTGGAATGGCTTTGCGAGAAAAGAAGTGCCGACTGGGTAGGTCATAGCGTGGTATTGCGTAGGTCTTGAATTCACGGAAAGCTTCACTTTCAACCAACCGGTAGGGCATCATCTCTAACGAGATTAGTTTGGCAATGTGGGTGTTCAAACCCAGTGTACGCGGATGAGAGGATGAGTACTTTCTTGTCCTACTCATAGTCTCTGGTAGGGTGAGCTGGACTTGAGAGCTCCATATGGTGGAACTAACGGTGGACATGGTGGACTGAGAGAGAGTTGATGATGGTGATGGAGTTGGTGTTCTTTCTGATGGCCTAGATTCAGTCTTTCGTAGCAATAACATTGTGATTCCCTGACTGCTTTGGCCTTGCGATGACACCTCAACATTTGCTGCTGGTGGTGTGCTAACCAGTGGGCTTACAGGGGGGGAAACGATGTAGCGTTGCTGACTACCTTCACTGCGAGCAGTTGCACATGTGGTACGTGAGGTTTGGTAGTCCGTCCATGCTTGCAAGTGCATGGTGGTTAAATGTCTAAGCATGCAGCTGGTATTCAAATTTCTCAGATTCTTCCCTCTGCTAAAGGTCTTTGCGCACTTCTTACAGATAACCTTTGCCTGATCAAGAGTGCCACACTGCACTCTTCCTACTATGGAAGACATTTTGAGGCCTTGCACACTGTGCTAATTTGACCATCGGGCCTAGCTTTCCTGCAACTATTTTGGTTTTTGTAACCCGCTTTTGGACTGCTCCCGGCCTGCCAGATAACAGCTGTTGCGATGTCGATACCTGCTGCGGATGCTCCTCCTCTTCTGAGCTATTGGCAGCGGCACCCTCTTCCCCCAATGGATGCCAATCTGGGTCAACAACTGGGTCATCCATCACCTCCTCTTCAATGTCATGTTTACCTTCCTCTGTGTCACCATGAAAGGTGGTATAGTATGCGGGAAGGGGCACCTGAGTTTCAACAGGGTCAGATTCTGGCTCAGTGCACTGTGAGAACAATGTAGTGCTCTGAGAAATGTTGAGCGATACCTTCCGATATCGGAAATATCGGATCGGACCGATACCCCAAAAATATCGGGTATCGCCGATACCGGAAACCCATGTAAGTCAATGGGGCACAAATATCGGAATGAAAATAAACCCTTTCTTTCCTTGCACATCCAGTTCGGGAGGGGGGGGGAAAGAGTGTGGGCGGTGCATGGGTGGAGACTGTGCGTGTGTGTGTGTGCGGGCACGGTCTGTACGGGCCTCTTGGGGGTCTGTGCGGGCCTACCGGGTGTCTGTGCGGGCCTGCCGGGGGTTGTGTGTGTGAGCAGGCATCGTCCGATGGGACTACAAGTCCCATCGGGCTATACCTGCCACAATGACAGTGATTGACACAATAGCCAATGATGGGACAGTAGTAGTCCCATCATCCAGCTAATGTGTTGAATGTAAAAAAAAACAAGACGCAAAAACACATACATACTACATACATACTACATATATACAACATCCATACAACATACTACATACATACTACATTCATACAATATACATACATACTAAATAATACATACATACTACATATACAGTGGGGAAAAAAAGTATTTAGTCAGTCAGCAATAGTGCAAGTTCCAATACTTAAAAAGATGTGAGGCGTCTGTAATTTACATCACAGGTAGACCTCAACTATGGGAGACAAAGTGAGAAAAAAAAATCCAGAAAATCACATTGTCTGTTTTTTTTTCATTTTATTTGCATATTATGGTGGAAAATAAGTATTTGGTCAGAATCAAGCAATCAAGATTTCTGGCTCTCACAGACCTGTAACTTCTTCTTTAATAGTCTCCTCTTTCCTCCACTCATTACCTGTAGTAATGGCACCTGTTTAAACTTGTTATCAGTATAAAAAGATACCTGTGCACACCCTCAAACAGTCTGACTCCAAACTCCACTATGGTGAAGACCAAAGAGCTGTCAAAGGACACCAGAAACAAAATTGTAGCCCTGCACCAGGCTGGGAAGACTGAATCTGCAATAGCCAACCAGCTTGGAGTGAAGAAATCAACTGTGGGAGCAATAATTAGAAAATGGAAGACATACAAGACCACTGATAATCTCCCTCGATCTGGTGCTCCACGCAAAATCCCACCCCGTGGGGTCAGAATGATCACAAGAACGGTGAGCAAAAATCCCAGAACCACGCGGGGGGACCTAGTGAATGAACTGCAGAGAGCTGGGACCAATGTAACAAGGCCTACCATAAGTAACACACTATGCCACCATGGACTCAGATCCTGCAGTGCCAGACGTGTCCCACTGCTTAAGCCTGTACATGTCCGGGCCCGTCTGAAGTTTGCTAGAGAGCATTTGGATGATCCAGAGGAGTTTTGGGAGAATGTCCTATGGTCTGATGAAACCAAACTGGAACTGTTTGGTAGAAACACAACTTGTCGTGTTTGGAGGAAAAAGAATACTGAGTTGCATCCATCAAACACCATACCTACTGTAAAGCATGGTGGTGGAAACATCATGCTTTGGGGCTGTTTCTCTGCAAAGGGGCCAGGACGACTGATCCGGGTACATGAAAGAATGAATGGGGCCATGTATCGTGAGATTTTGAGTGCAAACCTCCTTCCATCAGCAAGGGCATTGAAGATGAAACGTGGCTGGGTCTTTCAACATGACAATGATCCAAAGCACACCGCCAGGGCAACGAAGGAGTTGCTTTGTAAGAAGCATTTCAAGGTCCTGGAGTGACCTAGCCAGTCTCCAGATCTCAACCCTATAGAAAATCTTTGGAGGGAGTTGAAAGTCCGTGTTGCCAAGCGAAAAGCCAAAAACATCACTGCTCTAGAGGAGATCTGCATGGAGGAATGGGCCAACATACCAACAACAGTGTGTGGCAACCTTGTGAAGACTTACAGAAAACGTTTGACCTCTGTCATTGCCAACAAAAGATATATCACAAAGTATTGAGATGAAATTTTGTTTCTGACCAAATACTTATTTTCTACCATAATATGCAAATAAAATGAAAATAAAAACAGACAATGTGATTTTCTGGATTTTTTTTTCTCAGTTTGTCTCCCATAGTTGAGGTCTACCTATGATGTAAATTACAGACGCCTCTCATCTTTTTAAGTGGTGGAACTTGCACTATTGCTGACTGACTAAATACTTTTTTTCCCCACTGTATACTACATTCATACAACATACATACTACATATATACATACAACATACATGCATACTACATACATATTACATTCATACAACATACATACTATATAATACATACATTCTACATATATACTACATACATAAAACATGCTACAGACATACAACATACAATACATATAGACATACAGTACATATAACATAGAGTATGTACTCACCATCACTTGTCACTTTGATCCCCGAAGCCCAGTGTCATCTGTAAAAAATATTAAAAACAACAACATATATAGTCCCTAATCCGCAGAAATCCACGAGTGTCCCACGACGATCCCCCATGGAGAACAGCAGCATCAGCTGATGCGACCTTTCTCTAGGGGCGCCGGGAGGTAGATATCCTTCCGCACTGTATTCCTCTGCCACTGTAAAAAAAAATAGTCCCTAGTCTCACTTTTGGCATTGCTGTGTGAGAAAGTTCCCACGCAGCTTTTGCCATAAAGTGAGACCAGTGAACTATAGTAACCTCTCAGTGATGCACTGCAGGAGATCATCGTGGGACACTCATGGATTTCTGTGGATCAGGAAGTATATTGGTTGTTTGTTATTTTAATATTTTTTACAGTGAGATGACACTGGCTTCGGGGAGTATGTACTCTATGTTATATATACTGTATATCTATATGCATGTATTGTATGAATGTATGTAGTATGTATGTATGTATGTATGTATGTAGTATGAATGTAGTATGCATGTTTTTTTTTTACATTCAACACATTAGCCGGATGATGGGACTACTACTGTCCCATCATTGGCTAATGTGTCAATCACTGTCATTGTAGCAGGCATCTCCCGATGGGACTTGTAGTCCCATCGGACGATGCCTGCACACACACACACACGCAACCCCCGGTAGGCCCGCACAGACCCCGGCAGCCCGCACAGACCCCGGCAAGCCCGCACAGACCCCCGGCAAGCCCGCACAGACCCCCGGCAGCCAATCACAGCCATGCCATTAGTTAACATGGCTAACACACCTGGCTCATTGCATTATGGGAACTTCCGATTCCGGTATTCGATATTGTAAAAATATCGGAAATCGGTATCGGAACTCCGATACAGCGAATATCGGCCGATACCCGATATTTGCAGTGTCGGAATGCTCAACACTAGCTCTGAGTGAATGTACCAGCAGATAAATCTAGCAGTGGCTGTGCATCAGTGCACTCCATGTCAGATTCTTCTTGGACTGGGTAATTCACTATTTGACTTGATAACACAGGCATTGTATGTGAAAAGAGCTCCATGGAGTAATCTGTAGTGTGGCCTGCCGCATCCTTTACTTTTGATAGGGGTGAAGGACACAAGGAAAGGTATGGTTCCTGACCATGAGCCTCCAATGACGACTCAGTGCTTTTATTTTTTGAAAGTTCAGAAGAGGAGGCGATAGAGCTGGAGGCTGTGTCAGCAATGTAAGCCGAAACTTGTTCCTGAAACTCCGGCTTTAAAAGTGGTTTATCTACTCCCAGAAAAGGGAGCCTTCGAGGCCTTGTGGAGCCAGACAATGATGCAGGCTCAACACCTCCTGCATTAGATGCTATTGTGCTTTTGCCACTACCAGCAGATCCACCACCAACACCATCATTACCAGCTGGCAACCCCCGCCCACTTCCATGGCCTCTTCTAACACACTTCCTCATTTTTGGGAAAATGTACCCAAAATACCACCAGCAATATGGTACAAGGTGTATATAGTATTGGGGAGAATTTGAATCTCCCTACAGACTTGAGGATACTAAACTATTATCTCAGACCCAGTGTAGATTACACCTCAATATAACAGGCTGAAATTGGATGGTGTATAAAATGTCTATATAGGACTGGGGAGAATTTAGCAAGCTGACAATGATGCTCTCAGTCCCAAGTATGGTAGCAGGCTGCCTAATAAGCAGGACTGCTGCACACAAAAGTGTGGAAAAATGAATGCTTGGTAAGGCTAGTTTCACACTAGCGTTTATGAGCCCCGCCCCCTGCCGCGCCCCGCCGGTAGCTCCGCCCACCGGCGCATGATGCTGCATGCGCCCTGCGTCACCTATCTTTATCACAGGGGGCGCAGGCCGTGCGCAGTATGCGTTTGGCGGCGCATGCGCCTTTTTGACGGTGCGCCGATGCAACCAAACTGCAGCAGGTTGCGTTTGGCGCAGGTCGGCACACCGTCAAAAGGACGCATGCACCGCCAAATGCATACTGCGCACGGCCTGCGCCCCCTGTGATAAAGATAGGGGATGCAGGGCGCATGCAGCGTCATGCGCCGGTGGGCGGAGCTACCAACGGAGGCGCGGCAGGGGGCGGGGCTTAGCGGCGGCCGTGCGCAGGCCGTCGCTGCGCTCATAAATGCTAGTGTGAAACTAGCCTAACTGGGCAAAAAAGAGGATGAAAAGTATTTTTGCTTTTAACCCCTTCACTACCAAGGGTGGTTTGCACGTTAACTCCCGGGCCAATTTTTACAATTCTGACCACTGTCCCTTTATGAGGTAATAACTCTGAAACACTTCCATGGATCCCGGTGATTCTGACACTGTTTTCTCGTGACATATTGTACTTCATGTTAGTGGTAAAATTTCATTCAAATAACTTGCGTTTATTTGTGAAAAAAATGGAAATTTGGCGAAAATTTTTAAAATTTCGCAATATTCCAAATTTGAATTTTTATGCCCTTAAATCACAGAGATATGGCACACAAAAAACTTGATAAGTAACATTTCCCACATGTTTACTTTACATCAGCACAGTTTTGGAACCAAAATTTTTTTTGTTAGGAAGTTATAAGGGTTAAAAATTGACCAGCGATTTCTCATTTTTGCAACACCATTTTATTTTTACGGACCACATCACATTTGAAGCCACTTTGCGGGGTGTATATGATAGAAAATACCCAAAAGTGACACCATTCTAAAAACTGCACCCCTTAAGGTACTCGAAACCACATACAAGAAGTTTATTAACCCTTTAGGTGTGTCACAGGAATTTTTTGAATATTTAAAAAAAAATTAACATTGAACTTTTTTTCACTAAAAAAATACTTTAGGTTCAATTTTTTTTATTTTACCAAGGGTAACAGGAGAAATTGGACTGCAAAAGTTATTGTGCAATTTGTCATGAGTATGCTGATACCCGATATGTGGGGGGGAATCACTGTTTCGGCGCATGGCAGAGCTCAGAAGGGAAGGAGCGCCATTTGACTTTTTCAATGCAAAAGTGGCTGGAATTCAGATCGGACGCCATGTCGCGTTTGGAGAGCCCCTGATGTGCCTAAACAGTGGAAACCCCCCACAAGTGACCCCATTTTGGAAACTAGACCCCCTCAAGGAATTTATCTAGATATGTGGTGAGAACTTTGAACCCACAAGGGCTTCACAGAAGTTTATAACGTACAGCGGTACAATTAAAAAATCATATTTTTTCCACAAAAATGATCTTTTCACCCCCAATTTTCATTTTACTAAGGGTAACAGGACCCTAAAAGTTATTGTGCAATTTGTCCTGAGTATGCTGATACCCCACATGTGGGGGTAAACCACTATTTGGGCGCATGACAGAGCTCGGAAGGGAAGCAGCGCCATTTGACATTTTTGGCTGGAATTGAGATCGGACACCATGTTGCGTTTGGAAAGCCCCAGATGTACCAAAACAGTGGAAACCCCCCACAAGTGACACCATTTTGGACACTAGACCCCCGAAGGAACTTATCTAGATGTGTGGTGAGAACTTTGAACCCCCCAGTGCTTCACAGAAGTTTATAATGCCTGGGCGTGAAATTAAAAAAATTGTATTTTTTCCACAAACATGATCTTTTAGTCACCAACTTTTTTATTTTCCCAATGGTACCAGGAGAAATTGTACCCCAAAAGTTGTTGTCCAATTTTTCCTGAGTACGCTGACACCCCATATGTGGGAGAAAACTACTGCATGGGCACATGTCGGGGCTCGGAAGGGAAGTAGTGATGTTTTGGAATGCAGACTTTGATGGAATGGTCTGTGGGTGTCATGTTGCTTTTGGAGAGCCCCTGATGTACCTAAACAGTGGAAACTCCCCACAAGTGACCCCATTTTGGAAACTAGACCCCCTAAGGAACTTATCTAGATGTGTGGTGAGCACTTTGAATCCCCAAGGGTTTCACAGAAGTTTATAATGCCCAGGCATGAAAATAAAAAAATCGTATTTTTTCCACAAACATGATCAATTAGTCCCCAATTTTTTTATTTTCCCAAGGGTACCAGGAGAAACTGGACCCCAAAAGTTGTTGTCCAATTTGTCCTGAGTACGCTGATACCCCATATGTGGGAGAAAACTACTGTATGGGCACACGTCGGGGCTCGGAAGGGAAGTAGTGACGTTTTGGAAGGCAGACTTTGATGGAATGGTCTGCGTGTGTCGTGTGCGTTTGGAGAGCCCCTGATGTACCTAAACTATTGAAACTCCCCACAAGTGACCCCATTTTGGAAACTAGACCCCCCATGGAACTTATCTAGATGTGTGGTGAGCACTTTGAACCCCCAAGTGCTTCACAGAAGTTTATAACACCCGGGCGTGAAAATAAAAAAATAATTTTTTTCCACAAAAATGATATTTTTGCCCCCAATTTTTTATTTTCCTAAGGGTAACAGGAGAATTGGACCCAAAAAGTTGTTTTGCAATTTGTCCTGAGTAGGCTGATACCCCATATGTGGGGGTAAAACACTGTTTGGGCGCATGGCAGAGTTTGGAAGGATCACCATTTGACTTTTTCAACGCAGAATTGGCCAGAATTGAGATCAGACGCCATGTTGCATTTGGAGAGCACCTGATGTGCCCAAACAGTGGAAACCCCTAATTCTAACTCCAACCCTAACCCCAACACACCCCGAACCCTAATCCTAGCCCTAATCCTAACCCTAACCCTAGCCGGAAAATGGAAATAAATACATTTTCTTTTAATTTTATTATTTTTCCCTAACTAAGGGGGTGATAACGGGGGGTTTGATTTACTATTTCCGGCGATTTTTATGTTTGGCAGCTGTCACACGCTAAAAGACACTTTTTATTGTAAAAATAGTTTTTGCATCACCACATATTGAGAGCTATAATTTTTCCATATTTTGACCCACCGAGTCATGTGAGGTCTTTTTTGCGGGACGAGTTGACGTTTTTATTGGTACCATTTTCGGGCACGTGACATTTTTTGATCGCTTTTTATTTTGGTTTTTTGGGACGCAGAATTTACAAAAACCAGCCTTTCATGAATTTCTTATGGGTGGTGCGTTTACGCCGTTCCGGGTGCGGTAAAATTTATAAGGCGGTTTTATTCTTCAGGTCAGTACGGTTACAGCGATACCTCATTTAGGTCTTTTTTTATGTTTTGGCGCTTTTATGCTATGAAAACTATTTTATATAAAAAATAATAATTTTTGCATCACTTTATTCTGCGAGCTATAACTTTTATTTTTTCGCTGATGATGCTGTGTGGCAGCTCGTTTTTTGTGGGACAAGATGACGTTTTCAGCGGTACCATGGATATTTATATACGTCTTTTTGATCGCGCGTTATTGCACTTTGTTCGGCGGTATGATAATAAATCATTATTTTTTGCTTCGTTTTTTATTTTTATTTTTTAAGGGGTTCGCTTAAGGGGTTAACTATTGGGACAGTTTTATAGGGCGGGTCGTTACAGACGCGGCGATACCAAATGTGTACTTTTATTGTTTTGTTTTTTTTATTTCCAAAAAATGAATTTATTGGGGAATATTTTATTTTTTTTTGAATTTATTTAGCGATTTTTTAAAAATTATTTTTACACTTTTTTTTTACTTTATTACAATGTCCGAGGGGGGACATAACTGTCCTGTGACAGATCGCTGATCTGTCACATCACAGATCACTGTGACAGATTAGCGATCTGTCACAGGCAGTCCAGAAGGCTTCCTCATGCCTGTGCTTTGCAGGCACTGAGGAAGCCAGCTTCCTGCAGGTCCCCGCCGCCATATTGGATCCGGGGACCTGCAGGAAAGGAGCCCCCCACAGCAGCGCTGCACATTGCGCTGCCGTGGGGGCTCCTTTCCTGCAGGTCCCCGGATCCAATATGGCGGCGGGGACCTGCAGGAAGCTGGCTTCCTCAGTGCCTGCAAAGCACAGGCATGAGGAAGCCTTCTGGACTGCCTGTGACAGATCGCTAATCTGTCACAGTGATCTGTGATGTGACAGATCAGCGATCTGTCACAGGACAGTTATGTCCCCCCTCGGACATTGTAGGTAAGGGGTTAAAAAAGCAGTTTGCACAGCAGTGTGAAAACAGCAATGCAGCTATCAGGGAGCCTTATAAGGCAGCCTAATAACCAACAGAGCTGATGCACCAAAATATAGCCTCCCCTTGCACTGCACACTAACTGGTGTGTTGTACAGGCAAAATCGCTAGCAGCAGAAGCAGTTTTTTGTATCTTCTTCCCTGCCTAACTCTCTACTTACAGAATCATCATCAGCAGCACCTCTCCATATTCTGAGATCAAAGACACAGAAACAGAACACAGTATGACAAACGTGCATAAATACTCTGCTGTAAAATACATGTAACTGTAAGTAGCAAGTGCTAGTAAAAGATGTTAACAAAACCAGGGTATTTTGTTGATACGTTTTTCTGCAAAAAAATGTACGCTAAGCCACTCCGCCGCGTCAAGGCATACCCTTCTTGGAGCAGTCCTATCTAATATATTTAAAAACCTGAACATGTGAATATACCTTCATGAGCAGGGTTCAGAAAGGCGCTTATGCAAGCTTTGGGAGATCCCCGCCTCTCTCTTATGGGACATGCATAAAAAGCCATTTCGCCCAGCGAGCCCATACCGGGCAGCGCCTTTCGGCGGCTTTTGAAACTGACCGACCCGTTCAACTCTAATATATATATATATATATATATATATATATATATATATATATATATATATACATATATTCAGTGGCGCTTGTGTATGTGTGTAATTCCAGCAGCAAACACTAAGACACCTGTCACAAGGGTGTCAAAGAAATAAAATAAAAAATAACTCATAATATTAGTGTGCGCTTGGAACACTCGTAAAGAATAGGGAAATCTAAATTAGGTGGTTATAGAAGAAAAAAAAAAAAAACCTCTTATAAGTGCTCTTTATGTAGCTAGATGATAGCGAGAAAATAGCAATTAGTAATAGACAATTGTAAGACCTCAGAAGAAGTGCTTAAGGGAAAAAAAATATATATATATATTCTGGTGGCAATCTTAGTTCCATCCTGAACAATCATTAAAAACTAAAAAGGCATGAGTGAGGGTAAAAACCTGAAATCACTGAACAGGTTATATACTGCAGGGTACTTCTCCCTGATAGCAGCTTAAAAAAAAAGTCAAAGTCAAATTGCAGCCTGTGAACGGCTGTGCAGAGTAGCCGCAATAGTAAATGCACAAGTCAGAGAGCGGTACCTGTAAAGATAATGCGATGCGAAGTCTTCACTCCAGTAAGCGGTGCAGGTTAAAATAGCGCTTTTTGCTCCAGCGCTTGGAAAAAGAGAGGGGGGGTTTGTACACAGGGGTAGAGACGAGTTACAGGGGCTGCCCCGGCCGGTGACAGCCTCCTGTCAGTGTGGAACAGACGTGAGTGGCCTCTCGTGCTCCCGGCGTCTGTGAGCTGCTCCAGGTATACAGGACCTTCGTGATGTGAGTCAGCACATGACCACGTCGGTTTCACTTGCTGGTGGTTGCGGCGGGGACCAATGGACTTTCCAACATGTTTCAAAGACTAACTGTCTTCTTCCTCAGGGATGGTCCCCCCCACCACAGGAGGATTATTTAAGCAGTCCCGCCGCTTAAGCAAGTTTAACCCAATTAAATTAATGGAAGCCAAAAAGTTGGATTTCACTATTTAACCCCTTCGGTATTAGGGTGTCCAATGCAAATATCCAGCGGCTCTCAGCGTGTGACATTAGCTTTATATGGTTGCCTTTGTGCACTTGTGGCTTAACATTTTCAATTCCAGTGAAGATAAGGTTATTCACAGAGCCTCCATGGCATTCTGCAAAATGTTTAGAGAGGGGATGACCCAGAAATTTTTTCTTTATATTTCTTATATGTTCCTTAATCCTTATCTGCAGGGATCTTTTCGTGCGTCCTACATATACCTTCTGGCATGGATATTTGATGGTATATATGACACTCTCCGTTTTACATGTAATAAAATCTGATATTTCCAATTTATTAGAATTATTGCTCCCCATAGCCCATTGTTGTTTAGGGCTCATAGTTTGTTGGCAAGCCCTGCATTTTTTGCAGGGAAAAAAACCTTTTAAATTGCCTATAAAAGATGGAGTAGGTGCATTAATATGGTTATTTAATACAGTGGGGGCAATCATACTACCAATATTACGGGCTTTTCTGTAAACGAACTTTGGACCTGGTGGAATTGAGGATCCTATCATTTTATCCTCTTTCAAAATGGCCCAATGTTTTTTGACAATTCTAGTCAAAATATGACAGTTTGAGTTGTATTCGGTTACAATAGGGATAAAGTCCTCAAAGGGAGTATTTTTCTTATTAGTATTGTTTATCCTTCTCAGAGTAGCACTAGGTTTATTTCTGGCTGTTATATTTGCTTCCTCCAGAAGTGAGTTGTAGCCTTTCTCCAGAAATTGATGAGTTACCGCAGATGCTTCAGAATCATAATCCTGAATTTTAGAGCAATTCCTGCGAATTCTGATGTACTGACTCTTAGGTACATTTAATAGCCAATTAGGTAAATGGCAGCTGTCTATTGGGATGTAGCTGTTTGCATCTGTAGGCTTATGGAAGACACGGGTTTGAATGGAGTTATCCTCAATAAAAATATTTAGATCTAAAAAATTAATACTGCTGGTACTGGTGGTAGAGGTAAAGTTTAAAAAATATTCATCTTTATTAATATCCGCTAAAAACAACTCTAATGATTCTCGGCCACCAGACCAAATAAAAACAACGTCATCAATGAAACGTTTCCAAAGTACCAGGCCCGCGTGTAGCTCCCCGGAAGGGTAAATTGTGTCCTCCTCCCATTTTCCCACATACAAATTGGCGTAAGTTGGTGCGAACCTGGTACCACTCGCGGTCCCCCATTGCTGGGTGTAGTAGTCCGCCAAATATTTAAAATAGTTGTGGGTTAAAAAAAATTGCATACATTCATGTAAAAATTCAGCCTGTATGTCTGGAACTGTTCCATGTTTCTTTAAAAAATAGGTGGCGGCATAACAGCCTTTTTCACGTTGGATCACCATATACAGAGAAGTGATGTCTAGTGAACCTAAAATATAATGATCCTGCCATCCTACCTCCCCCAGCAGTTGCAATACATGGGTGCTATCCCTAAGATAGGCTGGCAGTAGGGGAAATAATTTCTGGAGGTGGCAGTCAACATACTTTGATAGGTTAGCCGTTAGGCACTGTATACCCGAGATAATAGGGCGGCCGGGGGGATTAATCAAACTTTTATTTACTTTCGGTAAGTAATAAAACATAACGATCCTAGAAAAAGGGGTGTTGATAAAATCAAATTCTTTTTTATTTAAAATACCCAGCTGAAATGCCCCCATTGTAAGGAGCTTTAGTTCTCCTATGAATTTATCAGTAGGACCTCTCTCCAATTTCTTATATGTCTGTGTATCACTCAATAATCTCATAGCCTCTCTATGATAATTCTCTTGATCCAATAAAACAATACCACCCCTCTTATCAGCTGGACGTATTACAATTTTATTGTTATTTTGTAAAGATTCAATGGCTTTTCTTTCAGCAAAGGAGAGGTTGTATTTAAAATTCAGACACCTTTTCTCACTTATTTTCCGTATGTCAGATATGACATTTTTCTGAAATGTTTCCATCGATTCAGAATACTCATTCAAGGAGTGAAAGTATGACTTGTTCCTTAATTCCATATGTACAAAATTGTTTGTTGGAGTAGAATCCTGAACAGTAGGATTTTTAATGAAATGCTTTTTAATAGCCAATTTGCGCATGAAGAGTTTTATTCCTATAAAGGCTTGAAATTTGTTGAATTTACATGTAGGAGCATATTTCAAGCCTTTTGCCAATAATAGAGTTTCGTTCTAAGAGTATGGGAACTTAGATTAAAAATCGATTGAGTACTCTGATTCGAGGGGATTAAGTTCTTTTTCTTTCTGGAGAGTTTCCCCCCCGGCAGCCCCTCCTGCATGTTTTTTTGGGGCCACCTGAAAATTTTTTGTATTAATTTGTTTTTTCTTTATTTGTTGTCCAGGAATGGATGGATCTATTTTATTACTCCTTTTATTGTTAGTAGTTTTCCTCTGTTCATTCGTGGAAGTACTAGGAGAGTTTTCTATAGATCCAAATACTGAAAAGCGATTTTGAGTACTCATTAGTAGTGTTGAGCGATACCATCCGATACTGAGAAATATCGGATCGGATTGGATTGGACCGATACCCAAAAAGTATCGGATATTGCCGATTCCGATACCGGAAGTCCCATGCAAGTCTATGGGACAGAAATATCGGAAGTAAAAAAGCCCCTTTCTTTCCTTGCACATCCAGTTTGGGAGGGGGGAAGAGTGTGGGCAGTGCGTGGGTGGACACTGTGCATGTCTGTGTGTGCGGGCGGGGTCTGTACGGGCCTCTCAGGGGCCTATGCGGGCCTCTTGGGGCTCTGTGCCGCCTGCCGGGGACTGTACGGGCCTCTCGGGGGTCTATGTGGGCCTGCCGGGGCCCTGTGCGGGCCTGCCGGGCCCTGTGCGGGCCTCTCGGGGGTCTATGCGGGCCTGCTGGGGCCCTGTGCAGGCCTGCCGGGGCCTGTATGGGCCTGCTGGGGGTCTATGCGGGCCTGCCGGGGGGTCTTGTGTGTGTGCAGGCATCGTCCGATGGGACTACAAGTCCCATCGGGCGATGCCTGCTACAATGACAGTGATTGACACATTAGCCAATGATGGGACAGCAGTAGTCCCATCATCCGGCTAATGTGTTGAATGTAAAAAAAAAACAAAACAAAAAAAAACATACATACTACATACATACTACATTCATACAACATACATACCGTACATACTATATACATACTTCATATATACTGCATTCATACAACATACATACATACTACATACATACTACATATATACTACATTCATGCAACATACATACATACTGCATACTACATGCATACTACATATATACAACATTCATACAACATACATACTACATATATACTACATTCATACAACATACATAGTACATATATACTACATATACACTACATTCATACAACATACATACTACATATATACTACATTCATACAACATACATAGTACATATATACTACATATACACTACATTCATACAACATACATACTACATATATACTACATTCATACAACATACATACATACTACATATATACAACATTCATACAACATACATACATAATACATATATACTACATTCATACAACATACATACATACATGCTACATATATACTACATTCATACAACATACATACTACATACTACATACATACTACATATATACAACATTCATACAACATACATACTACATATATACTACATTCATACAACATACATACATACTATATATACTACATATATACTACATTCATAAAACATGCATACATACATACTACATATATACAACATTCATACAGCATACATACATACTACATATATACTACATTCATACAACATACATATATACTACATATATACTACATTCATACAACATACATACATACTACATATATACAGCATTCATACAACATACATACATACTACATATATACTACATTCATACAACATACATACATACTACATATATACTACATTCATACAGCATACATACATACTACATACATACTACATATATACAACATTTATACAACATACATACATACATACTACATATATACTACATTCACACAACATACATACATACTACATACATACTACATTCATACTACATACATACTACATACAATACATACATACAGACATACAGTACATATAACATAGAGTACATACTCACCATCACTTGTCACTTTGTTCCCCGAAGCCAGTGTCATCTGTGGAAAAATATGAAAATAACAAACAAGCGATAAACTCCCTGATCCGCAGAAATCCACAAGAGTCCCACGGCGATCTCCCATGGAGAACAGCAGCATCAGCTGATGCCACCGCTCTCTGCGAGCCCCAGGAATACAATGACAGGAGGTAGGTATCCGTCCGCAATGTATTCCTCCGCCACTGTAAAAAAAAAGGCCCTAGTCTCACTTTTGGCATTGCTGTGTGAGAAGGTTCCCACGCAGCTTTTGCCATAAAGTGAGACTAGGGACTTTTTTCTACATTGGCGGAGGATTACAGTGCGGAAGGATACCTACCTCCCGTCATTGTATTCTTGGGGCCCGTAGAGAGCGGTGGCATCAGCTGATGCTGCTGTTCTCCATGGGAGATCGTCATGGGACACTCGTGGATTTCTGCGGATCAGGGAGTATATATGCTGTTTGTTATTTTCATATTTTTCCACAGATGACACTGGCTTCGGGGATCAAAGTGACAAGTGATGGTGAGTATGTACTCTATGTTATATGTACTGTATGTCTATATGTATGTATTGTATGAATGTATTGTATGTAGTATGTATGTTGTATGTATGTTGTATGTATGTAGCATGTTGTATGTATGTTGTATGAATGTAGTATATATGTAGTATGTATGTATGTGGTATGAATGTAGTATATATGTAGTATGTATGTAGTATGTAGTATGTATGTTGTATGAATGTAGTATATATGTTGTATGTATGTAGTATGTATATTGTATGAATGTAGTATATATGAAGTATGCATGTAGTATGCAGTATGTATGTATGTTGTTTGAATGTAGTATATATGAAGTATGCATGTAGTATGCAGTATGTATGTACAGTGTGGAAAAAAAGTATTTAGTCAGTCAGCAATAGTGCAAGTTCCACCACTTAAAAAGATGAGAGGCATCTGTAATTTACATCATAGGTAGACCTCAACTATGGGAGACAAACTGAGAAAAAAAAATCCAGATAATCACATTGTCTGTTTTGTTTTCATTTTATTTGCATATTATGGTGGAAAATAAGTATTTGGTCAGAAACAAAATTTCATCTCAATACTTTGTGATATATCCTTTGTTGGCAATGACAGAGGTCAAACGTTTTCTGTAAGTCTTCACAAGGTTGCCACACACTGTTGTTGGTATGTTGGCCCATTCCTCCATGCAGATCTCCTCTAGAGCAGTGATGTTTTTGGCTTTTTGCTTGGCAACACGGACTTTCAACTCCCTCCAAAGGTTTTCTATAGGGTTGAGATCTGGAGACTGGCTAGGCCACTCCAGGACCTTGAAATGCTTCTTACGAAGCCACTCCTTCGTTGCCCTGGCGGTGTGCTTTGGATCGTTGTCATGTTGAAAGACCCAGCCACATTTCATCTTCAATGCCCTTGCTGATGGAAGGAGGTTTGCACTCAAAATCTCACGATACATGGCCCCATTCATTCTTTCATGTACCCGGATCAGTCGTCCTGGCCCCTTTGCAGAGAAACAGCCCCAAAGCATGATGTTTCCACCACCATGCTTTACAGTAGGTATGGTGTTTGATGGATGCAACTCAGTATTCTTTTTCCTCCAAACACGACAAGTTGTGTTTCTACCAAACAGTTCAAGTTTAGTTTCATCAGACCATAGGACATTCTCCCAAAACTCCTCTGGATCATCCAAATGCTCTCTAGCAAACTTCAGACGGGCCCGGACATGTACAGGCTTAAGCAGTGGGATACGTCTGGCACTGCAGGATCTGAGTCCATGGTGGCGTAGTGTGTTACTTATGGTAGGCCTTGTTACATTGGTCCCAGCTCTCTGCAGTTCATTCACTAGGTCCCCCCGCGTGGTTCTCGGATTTTTGCTCACCGTTCTTGTGATCATTCTGACCCCACGGGGTGGGATTTTGCGTGGAGCACCAGATCGAGGGAGATTATCAGTGGTCTTGTATGTCTTCCATTTTCTAATTATTGCTCCCACAGTTGATTTCTTCACTCCAAGCTGGTTGGCTATTGCAGATTCAGTCTTCCCAGCCTGGTGCAGGGCTACAATTTTGTTTCTGGTGTCCTTTGACAGCTCTTTGGTCTTCACCATAGTGGAGTTTGGAGTCAGACTGTTTGAGGGTGTGTACAGGTGTCTTTTTATACTGATAACAAGTTTAAACAGGTGCCATTACTACAGGTAATGAGTGGAGGAAAGAGGAGACTCTTAAAGAAGAAGTTACAGGTCTGTGAGAGCCAGAAATCTTGATTGCTTGTTTCTGACCAAATACTTATTTTCCACCATAATATGCAAATAAAATGAAAAAAAAACAGACAATGTGATTTTCTAGATTTTTTTTTCTCAGTTTGTCTCCCATAGTTGAGGTCTACCTATGATGTAAATCACAGACTCCTCTCATCTTTTTAAGTGGTGGAACTTGCACTATTGCTGACTGACTAAATACTTTTTTTCCCCACTGTATATTGTATGAATGTAGTACGTATGTAGTATGTAGTATGTATGTATATTGTATGAATGTAGTATATATGTTGTATGTATGTAGTATGTATGTATGTTGTATGAATGTAGTATATATGAAGTATGTATGTAGTGTGTATGAATGTAGTATGTAGTATGTATGTAGTATGTACAGTATGTAGTATGTATGTTGTATGAATGTAGTATATATGTTGTATGTATGTTGTATGAATGTAGTATATATGAAGTATGTATGTAGTATGTATGTATGTTGTATGAATGTAGTTTGTATGTAGTATGTATGTATGTTGTATGAATGTAGTATATATGAAGTATGTATGTAGTATGTATGTTGTATGAATGTAGTATATATGAAGTATGTACTGTATGTAGTATGTATGTATGTATGAATGTAGTATGTATGTATGTTGTATGAATGTAGTATATATGAAGTATGTATGTAGTATGTATGTTGTATGAATGTAGTATATACAGTATGTAGTATGTATGTATGTTGTACGAATGTAGTATATATGAAGTATGTTTGTAGTATGTATGTATGTTGTATGAATGTTGTATATATGTAGCATGTATGTAGTATGTATGTATGTTGTATGAATGTAGTATGTATGTAGTATGTATGTATGTTGTATGAATGTAGTATATATGAAGTATGTACGTAGTATGTAGTATGTACATATGTTGTATGAATGTAGTGTATATGTAGTATGTATGTAGTATGTATGTTGTATGAATGTAGTATATATGAAGTAGGCATATAGTATGTATGTATGTTGTATGAATGTAGTATGTATGTAGAATGTATGTTTTTTTTGTTTTTTTTTTTACATTCAACACATCAGCCGGATGATGGGACTACTACTGTTCCATCATTAGCTAATGTGTCAATTACTGTCATTGCAGCAGGCATCGCCCGATGGGACTTGTAGTCCCATCGGATGATGCCTGAACACACACACAACCCCCGGCAGGCCCGCATAGACCCCCGAGAGGCCCCTACAGGCCCCGGCAGGCCCGTATAGACCCCCGAGAGGCCTGTACAGGCCCCAGCAGGTCCGCACAGGGCCCCGGCAGGCCCGCATAGACGCCCCAGAGGCCCGTACAGGCCCCCGACAGCTGGCACAGGCCCCCAGCAGGCCCGTACAGGCCCCGGCAGGCCCGCACAGGGCCCCGGCAGGGCTGCATAGACCCCCGAGAGGCCCATACAGGCCCCCGACAGCCGGTACAGGCCCCCAGCAGGTCCGTATAGGCCCCGGCAGGCTCGCACAGGGCCCCGGCATGCCCGCATAGACCCCCGAGAGGCCCGTACAGGTCCCCGACAGCCGGCACAGGCCCCTGTCAGGCCCGTACAGACCCCCTGCAGTCGGCACAGACCGCACATCATGATGCGCACAGACCGCGCATCATGATGACATCATTTCAGCAGCCAATCACAGCCACAACAGTGGCTCACTGCATTATGGGAACTTCCGATTCCGGTATCCGATATTGAAAAAATATCGGTACTCGGTATTGGAATTCCGATACAGCGAATATCGGCCAATACCCGATATTTGCAGTATTGGAATGCTCAACACTACTCATTAGTGTTAAAGGTGATCCTGAATCTAAGGGAGGGGTATTGATAGTAGGGATAATGGTGGTAAGAAGTGTGGCGTCTTCCCTGCCTGAATTTGTTGATTCAGGATCAGGGGTGCCATTTATGGCTTCATTTATAACAGGCAGATTTATAGATGTTGATTTATTTGGGGTTGGGTGGATGGTCCATCTTTCCTCCATGGAGCTAATATCTGAGTAGCTCTCATTCACCTCATCGATAGTCTCAAATGCCTGTTCAGAGCGTGAGTGATTCCATCCTACACACTCTGGAATAGTGTCCCGCCCGAATTTTTTCCGTTTTTTCTCTACTATCTCCCTCTCTTTTTTTGCAATCCTGTTACATATGCTTTTGGATAAATAAATAATCTCTGGATGATTCTCAAAGGGTTTAATGGCATCAAATAATTTAGAGATTTTTTGTTTGCTTTCTAATAGTTGCTTCTTTCGTTTGCTAATAATAAATCCTACTGCTTGTTTTGAAAAGTCCTTGAACATATCATTCCATTCAGATAAGGTATTAGCGTCTCCAATATCACCTGAAAGAGCCTTGGACACCACCAGGCCTTTTGGAATGCAATCATAGGCCAGGTAGCGTTCTAAAGTTGCTACTTCCCATAAATCCCGCATTTCTTTAAGGAGCAAATTTTCTAAATTCCTCAAAGTTTCTTTAATTCTATCAATACTATCCTGTTTTGGAATTGTGGGGGCTTGTTGTTGCCCTCGATGAAAAAAATGCTGGATGTTTAAAATCCGCTCCTATCTGTCAGACCACAAATCCCCCATTGTAAATACCAAAACAAAAAAACAACACTAGCTGCCCGCTGAAAAAAGTGACTAATAACAGGTAATACAAATGGAGATTCAGTGGCGCTTGTGTATGAGTGTAATTCCAGCAGCAAACACTAAGACACCTGTCACAAGGGTGTCAAAGAAATAAGGTAAAATAACTCATAATATTAGTGTGCGATTGGAACACTCATAAAGAAGAGGGAAATCTAAATTAGGTGGTTATAGAAAAATAAAAAAACCTCTTATAAGTGTTCTTTATGGAGCTGGATAATAGCGAGAAAATAGCAATTAGAAATAGAGAATTGTAAGACCTCAGAAAAAGTGCTTAAGGGAAAAAAAAAAATATATATATATATATAGTGTATACTAGCTGAAGAGCCGGCGCTGCCCGGGCATAGTAACTAACTGTGGTTAGTTATAACAAATTATAATTATCCTCCATCCCATAGTCCCGTGCCCATATACCCATCATACATATCCACCATCCCAGAGGCCCGTGCCCATATACCCATCATACATATCCTCCATCCCATAGGCCCATGCCCATATACCCATCATACATATCCACCATCCCATAGTCCCGTGCCCATATACCCATCATACATATCCTCCATCCCATAGGCCCGTGACCATATACCCATCACACATATCCACCATCCCATAGTCCCGTGCCCATATACCCATCATACTTATCCTCCATCCCATAGTCCAGTGCCCATATACCCATCACACATCCTCCATCCCATAGGCCCGTGACCATATACCCATCACACATATCCTCCATCCCATAGTCGATGGCAGGCAGGAGTGGTATATGGATGAACAGGTAGAGACCTGTTCACACAGTGGGTGCAGGTACAGATACAGGCGGGAAGGAGTGGAATATGAAGGAACAGGTTTGGACCTGTTCACACAGTGGGTGCAGATACAGATACAGGCAGGAAGTAGTGGAATATGAAGGAATGGGTTTGGACCTGTTCAGACAGGAGGTGCAGGTACAGATACAGGCATTAGTGCGGCGTAGGCGTGGGTCGCCCTCCCAGGGCCGTGAGGTACTTGGTACCGGGCCGGTGTCAGGGGGGATGTGTCACAGCAGTGGCGGTGACCCGGTCCGTGGCCCTGGGCGCCCAATATCAATGTGATGGTTTTTCGTGGTTAATGGAATAGTTAGTGACGCCACCTGTGGTGTTTGGCAAGTAAGATGTTAAGCCAACGCTGCTTGCAGATCTGCTGGGACTTATGGTGTGATGCAGCAAAGATGGTGTAGCTCCCCCACAGGTGGAGCTGTAGTCCCAGGGCAGTGTACAATTGTGGCCAAAAGTATTGACACCCCTGCAATTCTGTCAGATAATACTCAGTTTCTTCCTGAAAATGATTGCAAACACAAATTCTTTGGTATTATTATCTTCATTTAATTTGTCTTAAATGAAAAAACACAAAAGAGAATGAAGCAAAAAGCAAAACATTGATCATTTCACACAAAACTCCAAAAATGGGCCAGACAAAAGTATTGGCACCCTCAGCCTAATACTTTGTTGCACAACCTTTAGCCAAAATAACTGAGACCAACCGCTTCCGGTAACCATCAGTGAGTTTCTTACAATGCTCTGCTGGAATTTTAGACCATTCTTCTTTGGCAAACTGCTCCAGGTCCCTGATATTTGAAGGGTGCCTTCTCCAAACTGCCATTTTTAGATCTATCCACAGGTGTTCTATGGGATTCAGGTCTGGACTCATTGCTGGCCACCTTAGAAGTCTCCAGTGCTTTCTCTCAAACCATTTTCTAGTGCTTTTTGAATTGTGTTTAGGGTCATTATCCTGCTGGAAGACCCATGACCTCTGAGGGAGACCCAGCTTTCTCGCAGTGGGCCCTACATTATGCTGCAAAATTTGTTGGTAGTCTTCTGACTTCATAATGCCATGCACACGGTCAAGCAGTCCAGCGCCAGAGGCAGCAAAGCAACCCCAAAACATCAGGGAACCTCCGCCATATTTGACTGTAGGGACCGTGTTCTTTTCTTTGAATGCCTCTTTTTTTCTCCTGTAAACTCTATGTTGATGCCTTTGCCCAAAAAGCTCTACTTTTGTCTCATCTTACCAGAGAACATTCTTCCAAAACGTTTTAGGCTTTTTCAGGTAAGTTTTGGCAAACTCCAGCCTGGCTTTTTTATGTCTCGGGGTAAGAAGTGGGGTCTTCCTGGGTCTCCTACCATACAGTCCCTTTTCATTCAGACGCCGACGGATAGTACGGGTTGACACTGTTGTACCCTCGGACTGCAGGGCAGCTTGAACTTGTTTGGATGTTAGTCAAGGTTCTTTATCCAACATCAGCACAATGTTGCGTTGAAATCTCTTGCCAATTTTTCTTTTCCGTCCACATCTAGGGAGGTTAGCCACAGTGCCATGGGCTTTAAACTTCTTGATGACACTGCGCACGGTAGACACAGGAACATTCAGGTCTTTGGAGATGGACTTGTAGCCTTGAGATTGCACATGCTTCCTCACAATTTGGTTTCTCAAGTCCTCAGACAGTTCTTTGGTCTTCTTTCTTTTCTCCATGCTCAATGTGGTACACACAAGGACACAGGACAGAGGTTGAGTCAACTTTAATCCATGTCAACTGGCTGCAAGTGTGATTTAGTTATTGCCAACACCTGTTAGGTGCCACAGGTAAGTTGCAGGTGCTGTTAATTACACAAACTAGAGAAGCATCACATGATTTTTCAAACAGTGCCAATACTTTTGTCCACCCTCTTTTTTATGTTTGGTGTGGAATTATATCCAATTTGGCTTTAGGACAATTCTTTTTGTGCTTTTTCATTTGAGACAAATTAAATCAAGATAATAATATCAAAGCATTTGTGTTTGCAATCATTTTCAGGAAGAAACGGAATATTATCTGACAGAATTGCAGGGGTGTCAATACTTTTGGCCACAACTGTAGGTGCAATGGATCTGGAGAAGTGCAGGGTGGTGCGGATGCTGGTACCCAGAAATAGCGGTGCTGAAGGTGTTAGCGACGAAGGAATGGAAGACACCAGAGCTTGCAGTTTCAAAGTTTTACTCACAGTTCGTGGTACACACTGGTGCCTGCCTCCGTGCCGTGTCCTCCGGGGTAAAGACTCAATCAATCTCCCGGGCAAGTCAGAGCTCTCCTCTCCAACACTCCGCCAACATGTACCTTTTCTGAATGACTCCTCCAATGCGCCTTGTGGTGTGAAGCACTCCAGTACTTAGTTACCCTGGAATACCTCCTGTCTAGATGTTCCTAGAACTTTACTTGTATGACAGACAGCTGTAGCCTGCTTGGGGATGCTCCTGGATCTCGGCTCTCTATCCGTGTTGCTGTTGTGTCACAAGTCTTGGATGGGAGTAGTGCATTTACAGCCAACTACTCCACCGGGGTCTGCTGCAGAACCATAAGTGTCCATACAACCTCGGTGACCGGGCCCCGGCCTTGCGCTGAGAACCTATAGGCAGGGTTCCTATCCAACCCACTCGGTCGGACAGTGTTCACACCACCCACTGACTGAAACACAAAAAGAAAGCACAGAATAACAAATGTGCAAAAATGCCCTGCAGTAAAAAATCTGACAATAAGAAATCCTGTTCATTTAGACACTTTCATATGTTCAGGTCTTAAATATATTAGATAGGGATTGCTCCATTAAGGGTTACCTTGACGAGGTGGAGTGGCTTGGTATACACTTCGACTAAATCGACTAAATACCCTGTATTTGTCATCTCTTTACCAGCACTTGCTGATTATTGTCATATTTTTTACTGCAGGGCATTTTTGCACAATTGTTATTCTGTGCTTTCTTTTTGTGTTTCAGTCAGTGGGTGGTATGAACACTGTCCGACCGACTTGTTCACATTTGTGCATGTCACATGTGTTTTTAATCCATTTTTTTCCTTGCTTTTGCATGGTTTGAGAGACCCCACCCTCTCTTGTGTGACATGCACATAATGAGCCGTCTTACACCACGTGCCCATACTAGGAAGCGCCTGTCTTAATCCTGATCATTTAGACACTGTTCATATGTTCAGGTTTTAAATACATTAGATAGGGACTGCTCTGTTAAGGGTTACCATGACGAGGTGGAGTGGCTTCGTATACACTTTTTTGCAAAAAAACGTATCGACTAAATACCCTGCATTTGTTGTCATCTTTTTAGCAGCACTTGCTGATTATTGTCATATTTTTTACTGCAGGGCATTTTTGCACATTTGTTATTCTGTGCTTTTTTTTTGTATTTCAGTCAGTGGGTGGTGTGAACACTGTCCGACCGACTTGTTCACATTTGTGCATGTCAGATGTGTTTTTAAGTTATTGACACCAGTTTGCTAAAAAGAAAATAGTTACTTACAGGCCAAATATTTTACACTGGGGTTTCTTTGCCTCATGAATTGCATATCAGTGCAATCAAAATTGTGCCATTTCATGCATCAATTTAAATTTTGCTGCAGTGTCTTAGGCAAGTTATTGACACCATTTTTCTGAAAAAAAATAGTTACCTATAGGCCAGATATTTTAGACTGGGGTTTTCCCTCACTTGGATCACATTTAAGTTCGCTCCAAACTCAGCAATTTGTAGTGAACGTGGAAAATATTGTTCTCCATTTAAAATGGGCAAGACGTGTGGCAAGAAAGTGGATGTGATGGTGATGGTGCATGCAGAGGCCGAGGCCATGGGCAAACTGAAATAGTGCCATAAGAAACACCCATATCTTCTTGTCCTACCTTCCTATCCCAATTACTAGGGAACACCAGCAGCTAGAGTTGAGCGATTTTGGTCGGATCGGGTTTCATGAAACAAAATTTGAGTCGGATGAAACTGGTCTGACTAGGGCAAAAAAAAGTCGGAGATTCGTCCGAAACCCGACCCCAATTCAAGTCAATGGGGAATAAAGGTTGGCATTGAGTGGATGTGAATGTCATCCGCTCAATGCCGAATTTTATTACCCATTGTCTTGCATTGGGGTCGGGTTTCGGACGAAACTCCGACTTTTTTTGCCGTAGTCGGACCAGTTTCATCCGACTCAAATTTTGTTTCATGAAACTCGATCTGACCAAAGTCGCTCAACTCTACCAGCAGCACATCACTATCGAACTGAACAGAGCAGTGTCAAAAGGTTGTTGGTTGGATAATGGATAATGCTTTTAGTCACTTTGCCGCCTCCACCACCCTGGCTTTCACATGGTCAAGTCTGAGTGGCCGTGAATCTGGACTGCATATTCCTCACCCTGATCCTCCTTCCTCCCGCCTTGCCGGGTGCCCGGAGACAACTGATCTCTCACTTGTACACTCCGAAGAGCTGTTTACTTTTCCATTTATAGATTTGGGCCTCTTGCCCGATCCACTTGAAGTGGTGCAAGAGGAGATTGCATGGAGCGATGCCCTAATATTTGTGCAGCCATAATCACATGAAGGCGACGGTGGGAAAGTGTCACAAAAGGTGGACAAGATGAGATAAAATAGCCATAAAGTCAGGAGGAGGACCAGGGTGTGGAAGTGGAGGATGAGGTGGTGGATGATATAGTAACTGACCTAAGCTGGTAGGAGGACCGAGCACAGCAGCACACAGGGGGAGGGGGCATAGCACCCCAACAGGCATGAAGAAGCAGTGTGGTGGTGGCAGAAAGAGGGCGAGCAACCGTTTGCCGTAACACCAACACGATGGAAGTTGCCAGTCAAAATGTTAGGTCTTCCCTAGTCTGGTTGTTTTTTAAAGGCCATTTGCACCACCTGCCAAGCCAGCATCAGCAGGGGTAGCAAAACTACCATCTTGACCACCACCATCATGATCAGTCACATGGCAGCAAAGCTCACGACTTTGTTGGCTGAACCCCAGTGTCCAGGAACAGTGTCTGCGGGTGACACTACTGCTTCTAACGCTGTTGTGCGTGCAAGCCAATCTCCTGTCCATGGAGCATGCAAAGATACCTCCTGCCCTGCACCTGTCATTGCACACACTCATCTAGCACCATCAGCAAGCACGTCCACGACCTTGCCCCAGTGCAGCAATCAGCTGTCCATACCCCAGTCCTTGGAACGCAAGCGCAAGTACGCAGCCAACGTCCCACAGGCCACACTACTAAATTCCCACATTTTGCGACTCTTTGCACTGGAAATGTTGCCTTTTTATGCTTGTGGAGATGGATGCTTTCTGCAGCCTGATGGTGGTGGCCATCCCTCGGTACTCGGTACCCAGCTGCCACTTTTTCTCCCGCTGTGCCGTCCCGGCATTGTACATCACGTGTTAAACAATATTAGCCGTGCCCTCAACAATGCAGTTTCTGGGAAAGTGCACCTAACCATGGACACGTGGGCAAGTGCTTCTGGGCAGGGACTGTACATCTCACTGATGGCACACTGGGTTAACATAGCAGAAGCCGGGATCCTGTCAGACCTAGGGATGGAACACGTCCTCCCGACGCCGAGGATTGCGGGACCTAGGTCAATCAGGGTTGTCCCCACAGTCTTCAGCACCTACATCTCATCCTCCTCCTCTTCAGCCTCCATCTCCGAAATGACCACATCAGTCACAAGCTGGAAGCACTGCAGCACTGCCTCAGCCAAGCATCAACAAACTGTGCTGAAGCTAATATGCTTAGGTGAAAAACTGTTAGAATTTATTTCATATTGACCATCCACCATCTTGTTGTGGTTTTCTGGCTGCTGGTCTTGTTCCTCTGGTGCTGAGTTTGTCTTAGGTCAGGTGATTGTATCACCCTTTAATATCAAGCACCTGCCCCCCATTCCTTTCTGGACAAAAGTGTTATTCCGCTAGTGTTCTGGCTTGGTGCTTTGATTGCTTTCGGTGTGTGATATTGTGCAGTTCTGGGTCCTCTAGTTCTGCCTGTTTTTGTTTTTACGTTTGTTTCTGCAACTTCCTCTATTTTCCTACTAGGAGGTTTCCTGTTTTGTTCCCAGTCCCTAGGTCATTCAGGGATTCCCTTCCCCCTACCTATAGGTCTTCGTTTGAGTTTAGCCTAGGTATTGTTGATGGGTCTATTCACAAGGTATAGGTTGCCCACTCCATCGTAGGGTTTCAGCCTAGTCCTAGTACAGGGTAAGCTTTCCCCCTTTTACCCTAGTCTTGAGTTGCAGATCCGTAACACAAAACGCACAATGCAGAAAAGTTGTGGACAGTTCTGAAAGAGCAGGCAGATCTGTGGCTGACACCGCTGAACCTACAGTAAGGCATGGTTGTGTGTAACAAAAGCCAGAACCTGGTGGCTCTGAGGCGAGGCTAGCTCACACACGTGCCATGCCTGACCCATGTGCTTAGCCTCGTCTTTCAGTAGTTTCTCAAAACCTACCCAGATCTGCTGGATCTGCTTGTGAAAGTATGCGCTTGTGTACCCATTTTAGAAAGTCAGCTACAGCTTCATCCTCCCTTGCCGTGCATCAGCAGCGTTTGCAGCTTCCAACCAACTGATGTGTGATGTCCCCATGCACTGGAACTCAACACTGCAGATGTTGGAAAGGATTTGTGAGCAGAAGAGGTCAGTTGTTGACTACTAGCATCAACAAGGCCATCGTTATTTAGTTCAGACTCCACATGTAAGACCTCAGGAGTGGGCATGGATGTCAGACATATGTACCATCCTCCAAAACTTTGAGGACTCCACCAAGATAGGGAGCGGCGATGACGCCATAATTAGCATCACAATCAAAGAAGATTCATTTCAGGCGGAGTATGATGAGATGGAACAAGAAACCATACAGGGTGATTACACACAGCCCAACCTCATCTCATCCCAAGGAGGATTGGGTGGCATTGAGAAAGAGGAGGAGGAGGAGGAACAAGAGCTACTTTCTTGCGCTATAGACGGTACTACAAGCACAACTGTCATACCGTCTGTTCAGTGTGGATGGCCTGAGGACAGGGAGGAGGAGGAGAGCATGGTCAGTCATCCTCTTGGTGATGACATGGAAGTCTTGCCTTTTAGCAGTCTGGCAAGCATGGCTAAGTTTATGTTACGCTGCCTTTCCCATGACCCTCGTATTCTCAAATTTTCGGTGACAGTCATTACTGGATGGTAGTGTTGAGCATTCCGATACTGCAAATATCGGGTATCGGCCGATATTCGCTGTATGGGAGTTCCGATAACGAGTTCCGATATTTTTACAATATCGAATACCGGAATCAGAACTACCCATAATGCAATGAGCCAGTTGTGTTAGCCATGTTAACTAATGGCATGGCTGTGATTGGCTGCTGAAATAATGTCATCATGATGCGCGGTGTGTGGGCCTGCCGGGGGTCTGTGCGGGCCTGCCGGGGGTCTGTGCAGGCTGCCGGGGGTCTGTGCGGGCCTGCCAGGGGTCTGTGCAGGCTGCCGGGGGTCTGTGCGGGCCTGCCAGGGGTCTGTACGGGCCTGCCGGGGGTTGTGTGTGTGTGTGTGTGAAGGCATGCCTGCTACAATGATAGCGATTGACACATTAGCCAATGATGGGACAACAGTAGTCCCATCATCCGGCTAATGTGTTGAATGTAAAAAAAAAAAAAAAAAAACATACATACTACATACATACTACATTCATATAACATGCATACAACATACATACTGCATACATACTTCATATATACTACATTCATACAACATACATACATACTACATACATACTACATATATACTACATTCATACAACATACATACTACATACATACTACATTCATACAACATACATACTACATACTTACTACATACATACATACAACATGCTACATGCATACAACATACATAGTACATGCAAACCACATACAATACATTCATACATTCATACAATACATACGTATAGACATACAGTACATATAACATAGAGTACATACTCACCATCACTTGTCACTTTGATCCCCGAAGCCAGTGTCATCTCACTGTAAAAAATATTAAAATAACAAACAACCAATATACTCCCTGATCTGCTGAAGTCCACGAGTGTCCCACGATGATCTCCTGCCGTGCATCACTGAAAGGTTACTATAGTTCACTGGTCTCACTTTATGACAAAAGCTGTGTGGGAACTTTCTCGCACAGCAATTCCAAAAGTGAGACTAGGGACCATTTTTTTACAGTGGCGGAGGAATTCAGTGCGGAAGGATACCTACCTCCCGTCATTGTATTCCTGGAGCCCCCAGAGAGCGGTCGCATCAGCTGATGCTGCTGTTCTCCACGGGAGATCGTCGTGGGACACTCGTGGATTTCTGCGGATCAGGGAGCATATTGGTTGTTTGTTATTTTAATATTTTTTACAGATGACACTGGCTTCTGTAAATGGTGAGTATGTACTCTATGTTATATGTACTGTATGTCTATATGTATGTATTGTATGAATGTATTGTATGTAGTATGTATGTAGTATGTATGTTGTACAGTTGTGGCCAAAAGTATTGACACCCCTGCAATTCTGTCAGAAAATAATCAGTTTCTTCCTGAAAATGATTGCAAACACAAATTCTTTGGTATTATCTTCATTTAATTTGTCTTAAATGAAAAACACAAAAGAGAATGAAGCAAAAAGCAAAACATTGATCATTTCACACAAAACTCCAAAAGTGGGCCAGACAAAAGTATTGGCACCCTCAGCCTAATACTTGGTTGCACAACCTTTAGCCAAAATAACTGCGACCAACCGCTTCCGGTAACCATCAATGAGTTTCTTACAATGCTCTGCTGGAATTTTAGACCATTCTTCTTTGGCAAACTGCTCCAGGTCCCTGATATTTGAAGGGTGCCTTCTCCAAACTGCCATTTTTAGATCTCTCCACAGGTGTTCTATTGGATTCAGTTCTGGACTCATTGCTGGCCACCTTAGAAGTCTCCAGTAGTGTTGAGCGATACCATCCGATATCGTGAAATATCGGATCGGATTGGATTGGAACGATACCAAAAAAGTATCGGGTATCGCCGATTCCGATACCGGAAGCCCCATTCAAGTCAATGGGACAGAAATATCGGAATTAAAAAAAACCCTTTCTTTCCCTGTAGGTTAATTCTACATGAAGAAAAACAACTAAGAATAATGTAGAATGTATTGGGGAGGTGGAGGAGACATTAGAGGTTTAGCCCAATCAAATGGAATAGCAGGAATTAATTTTTTTTTAAGACATTCGGAGTTACAAAGATATTGACTATGTTAACCTTTTTTATATTTTGTCAGATATGTATGTTTCACTACTTCCATGCTCTTCACCTTCTTTTTTTACTTTTCCCACATTTCATTTTCTCCTTCATCATCCTCAGCAGCAGCAGCAGCATCTTTTTCATCAACTTCTTCTTCACCTTATTCATCTTCTTCTTCATCTTCCTCCTATTATTCTTTTTTTTTACATTCTTCATATTATTCTTATTCAACGATTATTCTTCTTCATATTCTACTTCTTCATCTTCTTCCTATTCTTCTTCTTCATCATATTCTTATTTGTGACAGGCATTCCTGTAGTTGTTATCTATAAAAGTTTGAAGATTACACCTTCCGTTCTGCCTGTCACAAAAGATTTACAACAGGATTTGTCCGCGTTCAGTTTGGCCTGCAGGAGCAGGCATTTTCCAAGGGCACCACGAGGAGGAACGGACTCACCCCCATACACTGCCTAGTCTTCATCTGCTTATTATTTAGATAATATCTTTTGCTCTGATTTTTAGTCTTATGCTTAATGTTCTTCTGCTTTTGGTTCTTCTGATTTTTGGTCTTCTGCTTCTTGGTCTTCTGTCTCTTGTTGTTCTGTATCTTGGTGGTTGTCTTCATGTTCTTTGTCCTCTTTGTCATCTTCTTCAGGGTCATCTTTTTGGTCGTCTTCGGAGTGGTCTTCAGGGTCGTCGTCTTGAGGGTCGTCGTCAGGGAGGTCCAGAGTGAGAACCAAAAACCATTTCCACAAGCTTGAACTTGGAAAAGTAGCAAAAGGTACAAGAAGGCTGAGGAACTGCCGAGAACCAGCTGACGGTACTGGAACCCAGATGGGTAGCAGAAGGAACAAGAGCAAATGGAAATAGCGAGAACCAGCTGACGGTGCTGGAACCCAGAGGGGCAGCAGAAGGAATAAGAGCCAATGGAACAACCGTGGACCAGCTGACGGTGCTGGAACATGGTTATTAAGCAGGAGGTACCTGTGCTAGAAAGCACTACCAAGGACCAGCAGACGTTGCTGGAACTCGAATACCGAGAAGGAGGCACCCAAGCCAAAGGCACTGCCGAGAACCAGCTGACGGTGCTGGAACCCGGATGGGTAGCAGAAGGAACAAGAGCAAATGGAACTAGCGAGGACCAGCTGACGGTGCTGGAACCCAGAGGGGCAGCAGAAGGAATAAGAGCCAATGGCACAACCGTGGACCAGCTGACGGTGCTGGAGCAAGGTTACTAAGCAGGAGGTACCTGTGCTAGAAAGCACTATCAAGGACCAGCAGATGTTGCTGGAACTCAGATACTGAGAAGGAGGCTCATAAGCCAAAGGCATTGCCGAGAACCAGCTGACGGTGCTGGAACCTGGATGGGTAGCAGAAGCTGCAAGAGCCAATGGCACTACCGAGGACCAGCTGACGGTGCTGGGACCCGGTTACTAAGCAGGAGGTACCTGTGCTAGAAAACACTACTAAGGACCAGCAGACATTGCTGGAACTCGGATACCGAGAAGGAGGCACCTAAGCCAAAGGCACTGCCGAGAACCAGCTGACGGTGCTGGAACCCGGATGGGTAGCAGAAGCTGCAAGAGCCAATGGCACTACTGAGAACCAGCTGACGATGCTACTAAGCAGGAGGTACCTGTGCTAGAAAGCACTACCAAGGACCAGCAGACGTTGCTGGAACTCGGATACCGAGAAGGAGGCACCTAAGCCAAAGGCACTGCCGAGAACCAGCTGACGGTGCTGGAACCTAGATGGGTAGCAGAAGCTGCAAGAGCCAATGGCACTACCAATAACCAGCTGACGGTGCTACTAAGCAGGAGGTACCTGTGCTAGAAAGCACTACCAAGGACCAGCAGACGTTGCTGGAACTCGGATACCGAGAAGGAGGCACCTAAGCCAAAGGCACTGCCGAGAACCAGTTGACGGTGCTGGAACCCGGATGGGTAGCAGAAGGAACAAGAGCAAATGGAACTAGCGAGGACCAGCTGACGGTGCTGGAACCCGGAGGGGCAGCAGAAGTAACAAGAGCCAATGGCACAACCGTGGACCAGCTGACGGTGCTGGAACACGGTTACTAAGCAGGAGGTACCTGTGCTAGAAAGCACTATCAAGGACCAGCAGACATTGCTGGAACTCGGATACCGAGAAGGAGGCACCTAAGCCAAAGGCACTGCCGAGAACCAGCTGAAGGTGCTGGAACCTGGATGGGTAGCAGAAGCTGCAAGAGCCAATGGCACTACCGAGGACAAGCTGACAGTGCTGGAACCCGGTTACTAAGCATGAGGTACCTGTGCTAGAAAGCACTACCAAGGACCGGCAAACGTTGCTGGAACTTGGATACCGAGAATGAGGCACCGCAGCCAAAGGCACTTCCGAGAACCAGCTGACGGTACTGGAACCTGGAGGGGTAGCAGAAGGAACAAGAGCAAATGGAACTAGTGAGGACCAGCTGAGCTGAAGTAACAAGAGCCAATGGCACAACCGTGGCCCAGCTGACGGTGCTGGAACATGGTTAATAAGCAGAAGGTACCTGTGCTAGAAAGCACTACCAAGGACCAGCAGACGTTGCTGGAACTCGGATACCGAGAAGGAGGCACCTAACCCAAAGGCACTGCCGAGAACCAGCTGACAGTGCTGAAACCCGGATGGGTAGCAGAAGCTGCAAGAGCCAATGGCACTACCGAGGACCAACTGATGGTGCTGGAACAAGATTACTTAGCAGGAGGTATCTGTGCTAGAAAGCATCACCAAGGACCAGCAGACGTTCCTGGAACTCAGATGCCGAGAAGGAGGCACCTAAGCCAAAGGCACTGCCAAGAACCAGCTGACGGTGCTGGAACCCAGATGGGTAGCAGAAGGAACAAGAGCAAATGGAACTAGCGAGGACCAGCTGACGGTGCTGGAACCCAGAGCGGCAGCAGAAGGAACAAGAGCCAATGCCACAACCGTGGACCAGCTGACGGTGCTGGAACAAGGTTACTAAGCAGGAGGTACCTGTGCTAGAAAGCACTACCAAGGAACAGCAGACGTTGCTGGAACTTGGATACCGAGAAGGAGGCACCTCAGCCAAAGGCACTTCCGAGAACCAGCTGACGGTACTGGAACCTGGAGGGGTAGCAGAAGGAACAAGAGCAAATGGAACTAGCGAGGACCAGCTGAGCTGAAGTAGCAAGAGCCAATGGCACAACCGTGGCCCAGCTGATGGTGCTGGAACATGGTTAATAAGCAGGAGGTACCTGTGCTAGAAAGCACTACCAAGGACCAGCAGACGTTGCTGGAACTCGGATACCGAGAAGGAGGCACCTAAGCCAAAGGCACTGCTGAGAAACCAGTGCTGAAACCCGGATGGATAGCAGAAGCTGCAAGAGCCAATGGCACTACCGAAGACCAGCTGACGGTGCTGGAACAAGGTTACTAAGCAGGAGGTATCTGTGCTAGAAAGCACTACCAAGGACCAGCAGACGTTGCTGGAACTCGGATGCCGAGAAGGAGGCACCTAAGCCAAAGGCACTGCCAATAACCAGCTGACGGTGCTGGAACCCAGATGGGTAGCAGAAGGAACAAGAGCAAATGGAACTAGCGAGGACAAGCTGACGGTGCTGGAACCCAGAGCGGCAGCAGAAGGAACAAGAGCCAATGGCACAACCGTGGACAAGCTGAGGGTGCTGGAACAAGGTTACTAAGCAGGAGGTACCTGTGCTAGAAAGCACTACCAAGGAACAGCAGACATTGCTGGAACACGGATACCGAGAAGGAGGCACCTAAGCCAAAGGCACTGCCGAGAACCAGCTGACGGTGCTGGAACCCGGATGGGTAGCAGAAGCTGCAAGAGCCAATGGCACTACCGAGGACCAGCTGACGGTGCTGGAACCCGGTTACTAAGCAGGAGGTACCTGTGCTAGAAAGCACTACCAAGGACCAGCAGACGTTGCTAGAACTCGGATACCGAGAAGGAGGCACCTCAGCCAAAGGCACTTCCGAGAACCTGCTGATGGTACTGGAACCCGGAGGGGTAGCAGAAGGAACAAGAGCAAATGGAGCTAGCGAGGACCAGCTGACGGTGCTGGAACCCGGATGGGTAGCAGAAGGTACCCATGAAAAACAAAGCTGCAAGGCCGCGAGCCGGCCGCAGTTACCGAAACCCACAGTCCTACAGGGGGTGCTTGTCCTATTGGCACTACGGAACCAGCCTTTATTACCAGAACCCGCAGCCGACATAGGAAGCACCTATACTGCAGGCACCATAGACTCGGCTAACCCGACCGCAACATGACAGGACAACGTTTTGGTGGCAAAGTGACGATGACACTACCCGGAAACAGCCGGCATGCTGGTACCAGGCTGGGCAGGAGGGAGTAGCCGTGCCAAAGACACTGCCGAGAACCAGCTGACGGTGCTGGAACCCGGATGGGTAGCAGAAGCTACAAGAGTCAATGTAACTACCGAGACCCAGCTGACGGTGCTGGAACCCGGATGGGTAGCAGAAGCTGCAAGAGCCAATGGCACTACCGAGGACCAGCTGACGGTGCTGGAACCCGGTTACTAAGCAGGAGGTACCTGTGCTGGAAAGCACTACCAAGGACCAGCAGATGTTGCTGGAACTCGGATACCGAGAAGGAGGCACCCAAGCCAAAGGCACTGCCGAGAACCAGCTGACGGTACTGGAACCCGGAGGGGTAGCAGAAACTACCCCTGAAAAACAATGTTGCAAGGCCACGAGCCGGCCGCAGCTACCGAAACCCACAGTCCTACAGGGGGTGCTTGTCCTATTGGCACTACGGAACCAGCCTTTATTACCAGAACCCACAGCCCACATAGGAAGCCCATAAACTGCAGGCACCATAGACTCGGCTAACCCGACCGCAACACGACAGGACAACGTATTGGTGTCAAAGTGACGTTCACACTACCCGGAAGCAGCAGGCGTGCTGGAACCAGGATGGGCAGAAGGAAATACCCGTGCCAAAGACACTTCTGAGCAGCAACTGGCGATGTTGGAGCCCAGGGTCAATCATGGTGTAGGCTGAGGCCTAATTTCATCAAGTTTAATATCGGTTGTAGACTACAACTGATTTTAACCGTGCTCCAATTAGACCTCTGGCTCCAGTGTCTCTAGTGTTTACCCTGGCCTCCAACACCACCAGTTGCTGCTCAAAAATGCAGTCTGCACAATCAACAGTTGTTCCTGTGTTACTGGGGTTCTGTAACGTCAGTTGATCCCCTGATGTGTGTCCGGCAATGTCTTCTGCTCTGTCCACATTCCCACTTGTGCCTCAAGTCTTCTAGGGGAGCAGGGCATCTACAGCCTCCTACTCCTCGGTATCTGTGGCAGGGCCGTTAGTACCCGTACCACCGTGGAGGCCCGACTCCAGTTCTGTGCGCTCTCAAGCTGAGGGAGCTTGCCTGCTGCAGCTCAACCTCCAGCTTTGCATTCCACGTCTGCATCACTCCTCCCCTCAATCCTGGGTCAGAGCTCCCCCTGCTGGTCAGGAGGGGAACTGTGTTGTATGCATGGATTGAATGTGAGAGAGACCCATCATTGCCTCCAAGCCTGGCATTACCCTCCCCTGGAGGAAGGCAAAGCCAGTGTGGCGACCGTATTCCTGGGGGCGCCACATTCCCCCCTAGTGAAAGTCAGCACTCCTGGGCTGAACAAAAGAAAACATAGATAACATATAAACATTTGAACAATAATATTTGTACAAGATTTGAAAAAGGAAAAAATGTACAAAAACCAAGTGTTTCCAAAAATGGTCCTATGATGGTAAGTCCAGCATCAATGTCTATGGTCCATTCCTGGCAAATGGTAAATTATTTATAAATAAAGTTTTTGACCACACACAAGTCCTGTGGTTCAGTGTCCATAAAAATCAAAGGGAACTCTTACAGGTTACCTGTAGGCACAAAAGCTTGAAAACAGTTACATATTTACATTTCAACAGTTTCATCATTCACATTTACTTTATATGCAGTATCTAACTGGCGGTATTCCCTGTGTGGTACGTGTAGATCTACGTAACACTGGTGCTGTAGTGTGTGAGGTACTGGGTACACTACTAGGGATTCTACATGTCACAGGGATATGTGATTGTCTAGTGACTCTTGGACTCCCCAGGGGTACAACAGGTTCACCACTGGCAGGGCGAGGGTTCTCTGGCTCCACTGCTGGTGTGGCTTCTGCTACCTGATTCTCCTGATCTTCTCGAGTCACGTCCTCCTGTGCTTCCACTTGAGGGAATAACAACACTGGTACCACTATTGCATCATTAATTCTAGTCCAATTCGCAGGGAACTCCCCAAGCACTGTGCTGACCTTCTCTTCCGCCTCTATCGGTTGGAGGTTATCAGATTCTTCTTTTCTCTCTTTTAACTGGTCAGGGCACAACTTCAAATGGTCCCTGGATACCGCTGCTGAGGTCTCTCCTCCATCTTTACTAACAAGGCATACTTTAGCATTATCAAAGTTTGAGGGCAGAATGGTGTAAGGTTCAGCCTCCCACTGATCATCCAGCTTGTGCAACCTCCTCTTCCTTTTGAGGACTACTTCTCCCGGCGAAAAGGGGACAGCAGGTGCATTCTGATTGTAAAGCTTCTCCTGCCTTTGCCTTGCCTGGGCCAGACTCTTCTCCACACACTCCTGCACTCTTCTATACTGCCGCTGCCTCTCCTTGTCCCAGTCAGCATCTGGCGACGTGGCTTCCGGCGTGAGGACTCCCATGTCCAAATCCACAGGCAGCCTACCCGGTCTTGCTCTCTTCAGGTATGCTGGAGTACAGTTGGTAGAGTTCACTGAAATATGGTTGTAGAGGTCTACCAGATCTGGCAACTTCTCAGGCCCCAGATTCCTCTCCTCCAAGGGCAGCGTCTTCAGCAGGTCAATCACTACCTGGTTCATCTTCTCGCACATGCCATTGGTCTGTGGGTGATAAGGTGTTGTCCGGATCTTCTTACAACCATACAAGTTGCAGAACTCATGGAACACTTCCGCCTCAAAAGCTGGACCTTGATCTGTGAGTACTCTTTCAGGATACCCATGTGGCCTACAGAAGTGCTGTTGGAAAGCTCTGGCTGCTGTCCTGGCAGTTAGATCTTTGACGGGTACAACTACCAGGAATCTTGAGTAGTGGTCCACAATGGTGATAGCATAGCTGTAGCCCGACCGGCTTGGAACCAGCTTCGCATGGTCCAGGGCTACCAACTCGAGGGGCTGTTTGGTAATGATTGGTTGCAGGGGAGCTCTCTGGCTGTCTCGATCCTTTCTGCGCAGGTTACATCGTCCACACTCCCGGCACCACCTCTCAATGGCTTTCCTCATACCAGCCCAGTAGAACCTCTCTCGGAGCAATGCTTCCAACTTCTTAAATCCGAAGTGTCCAGCTCCTTGATGGTATGATTCCAGGACCATTGATGCCTCTCTCTTCGGGACTATTACCTGCCAGACCAGCTCATGTGTGCGGGCATTGACACTCCTCCGACACGGCTTCCCTTCGTAGATAAACAACCGGCCTCTCTCCTTCCACAGCTGCTGGGTTTCTTCAGGAGCATTTGACTTCAGACGTGAGTCAGCCCGAATCAACAGCTCTTTCACCAGGCGGACTGCTGGGTCACTATCTTGCGTTTCTGCCCAGTCATGATGGGGCAAAGGATTCAGGGTGACCTCCTTCAAACCAGACCGTCTGTCTCTCACTCCTTGAGCATGTTGGGCCGCCAGTGGCCTGTGGAAGGGAGGCAGTTTGATCTCCTCCAGAGCCTCAGGGTCTTCTCCTGCATCTGGTAGGTTCGGCATCCAGGACAGCGCATCAGCATTGGCATTCTTGTGCCCCGCTCGGTACTTGATAGTGAACTCGTAATTGGACAGTTGAGCCATCCATCGCTGCTCCAGGGCACCTAGCTTTGCAGTATCCAAGTGGGTCAACGGATTGTTATCCATGAAGATTGTAAACTTGGCAGAGGCTAGGTAGTGCTTGAATCTTTCGGTGACAGCCCAGACTGTAGCAAGGAACTCCAACTTGAAAGAACTGTAGTTATCAGGGTTCCTTTCGGTGGGACACAACTTCCTGCTGGTGTAGATCACTCCTTCTCTTCCATTCTGTACCTGAGACAGTACCGCTCCTAGTCCCACATTGCTGGCATCTGTGTACAGCACAAAGGGTTTCTCATAGTCTGGGTAGGCCAACACTTCGTCACCGGTGAGAGCCATATTCAATCGGGTGAAGGACCTCTAACTCTTCAGTCCATTCAATGGTGGAATTCTTCTGCTTGTTCTTCTTGGACTGCCCCACCAAAAGGTTTTGCATAGGGGTAGCTATTTCAGTAAAGCCCTTGATGAATCTTCGGTAGTAGCCTACCAGTCCAAGGAATTGGCGTACCTTATGGAGATTGCTGGGCTTCGGCCAGTCCCGGATGACTGTGATCTTGTCCGTATCTGGTGCCACACCTTCTGCACTGACCACATGATCGAGGTATTGTACCTTGGGCTTCAGGAGGTGGCATTTGGAGGGCTTCACCTTCAAGCCAAAATTGGACAAAGCTTCAAACACTTCAGCCAAGTGTTCCAGATGCTCTTCATAGGTTTTGGAGAACACGATGACATCATCCAGGTACAGCAGGACCGTTTCAAAGTTCATGTGTCCCAGGCAGCACTCCATCAGCCATTGAAATGTCCCTGGAGCAGTGCAGAGACCAAATGACATATAATTGAATTCACAGAGACCCATTGGAGTGGTAAATGCGGTTTTCTCTTTATCCGCCTCTGCCACGGGAAACTGACAATACCCACTGGTAAGATCCAAGGTGGAAAAGTAATTAGCAGTTTTAAGTGCAGCTAAGGATTCCTCAATCCTAGGTAATGGGTAGGCATCTTTATGTGTAATGCTATTAATCTTTCTGTAATCAACACACATTCTCATGGTACCATCCTTTTTCTTTACAAACACAATGGGAGCTGCCCAGGGGCTACAACTGTCTCTGATAACCCCAGCTTCCTTCATCTCCCTCAACATACTCTTAGCACACTGGTACTGTGTTGGGGGTATTGGTCTGTACCTCTCCCTTATGGGTGGATGGTCTCCTGTGGGGATATGATGTTGGACCCCTTTTGCCTGCCCAAAATCTAGTGGGTGTTTGCTGAATACCTGCTCATACTCTTGTGTCACTCTGTAGACCCCATTTCTTTGGTATGAAGGTGTAGAGTCAGTTCCCACCTGCAGCTGCTGGCACCACTCCTCTGGCTGTTTCACAGAACCATTGTCCTCCACCTGATCAGATGAGACCAAAGGCTCTGCTGCCTGCAAAGAGTTATTGTTAACGGTGAGCAGCTTAGCAACTGTGGCGTACCGAGGTATTGCGGCTTCCTCTTCCCCGCAATTCAGAAGACGTACAGGTACTCTCCCTTTTTTGACATCAACCACCCCTCAGGCTGTCAGGACAGTGGGCCTACTTTCGGAGTATACTGGTTCTACCAATGCCTGGTAATCTTTCCCTCTAAGACCTATGGCTGCCCGACACCATACCAACATTTCACATCTGGGGGGTATTGCAATGGGGAAGGCATCACTCACTCTGACGCTGCCAATCTTGCCACCAGCGAGTTCCACTTGATGCCTTTGCATCAGGGCTCGGATCTCCTTCTGCAGGACTCATTGTTCTCCGGAACCAGCAATTTCAGCCACCTGCTGCAACAAGACAATAACCTCGGACAGACAGTTTTCAATTACATTGGTTTCAAGAGTCATCATAGGGTTAAATTCACGTCTATCAATATCAACAATTATCAGACCTTGAGACTTTAATTCCACCCTTCCCACTTTGACTGTAATCTCCTTACATCCAATCTGCATTAAGGTCTGACCATTACTAGCAACTACTGTCAGTTCATCAGTGGGACCACGGGTGAGTTCAGAATCAGCCCAGTACCTCTTGTAAAGAGTATAGGGCATGGTGGTCACCTGGGAGCCAGTGTCCAGCAAAGCGTTCATGGGGATACCATCAATCACCACAGGAAGGATTGGTCTCCCTCCCACATACTTGGCTCTCCAGTTTCTTGGGCCTGGGGATCCTACTCCTGGGGGTTGGCCCTCTGCCCCAGGGGTTGCTGGTTTAAAGGATAGTACCTGGCAAGATGACCTGCCTTGTGACAGCGACGACAGATGGGACATCCGTCCTGGTCATAGCGATCGTTGGTCCTTCCTCGAAGTGGTGGGGCTCTCCTTCTCCGGAGCCACGGGACATCCTCTGGACTGGAAGCAAGCTGGATCTTGTCTTTGGAGGACATCTGTAGGGACTGCACGGTTTTAGTGAGTGCAGCCATTCCTTTGGTCAACTCCTGGACCTGTAGACGCAGCTCCTCAGTGGGGTCCTTGTCCAAAGTCTGTGCATCAGCCTCCACAGGGATGGAAGGAAAAGACGTTGCTTCCTGATGATAGGTGATCGCCGGGTGTCTAGGGGGCGCTGGACGGCTGTCAGTGAATTCCTGCAGTACCCGGATAGCCCTGTCCTTGAATTCAGCAAAGTCCAATTCAGGGTTTTGCAGGGTTATCATACGCAACTGTCCTCGGTGGGTACTGGACAAGAGGCCTTCAATGAACTGCTCCTTCAACAGTTTAACTTCTTCCTTTACGCTGTCAGGATCAACTTGCTTGACTGCTCGCAGCGCCTCCTGCAGGTTGAGAGCATAGTCCCTGATACTGTCCTGTGCCCTCTGCTTGCAGCCAAAGAACCTCATCTTGATCTCAGCGGCAGTACGGGTGTCAAAACTGCTCTTCAGCTTGGCCAGGACCTTTGCAACAGTCTCTTTATCCGTGTCCTGCCAGGCTTTCACTTCTCTCAGCGCTGCACCCGTGAGCTGTCCAATCAGGATATTTACTTTCTGGCTTTCAGACAGGGGGTAAACTTTAAACAAGCTGCACAGTCTCTCTTTAAACTCACTCAGGGTGTCTGACTCACCCGAGTACTGCGGTAGCCAGGCCGCTCCCGGTATGTAGGGCATCGACAGCGGCATGATGGGAACCACTGCGGTGGGTGCACCTCCTGGCGGGACCGCAGGGTTGGAGGCGGCGTCCGCAGCTGCGTCGGCTTGTGGCACGGACATCTTCTGCCCCCCCTAGTGAACGTTAGCCAGGGCCGGGGGGTTGTAGGAGCTCACCGGCGGCCACTTCGTAGGCCCGATCCTCCGGGCTGTAGGCCTCAGCTCCTCCTCCTCTTGCGCGCTCTTTTCTCTTCCCACGCGGCACTTCACTGCTTCGCGCTCTGTGGCAGGCTCCGCCCACGAATGCAATGGTGGCAACTGGCGCCAAATTCACACAGTTCACAATCTCAGTCTATGGCACACAGGACCCGGGGATACCGGGCTCCGTAATCCTGTTCGTGATGACAAAATTGGGTCGCCCCCGCTGGCTTCACCCAGGGCTGTGGGTTACTCGGTACTGGGCAGGTGTCAGGGGGATGATGTGTCACAGCAGCGGTGACCCGGTCTGTGGCCCTGGGCCCCAATATCAATGGCGGTGGTGTTTGGTTGTAATATAAAGTTCGTGATGCCACCTGTGATATTTGGCAAGTGAGATGTTAGCCAACGCTGCGTGCAGATCCTCTGGGGCTGATGGTGTGTCGCAGCTTAGATGGTGTAGCTCCCCACAGGTGAAGCTGTAACCCCAGGGCAGTGTATAAGTGATGGGCACAGGGATGTAGCAGTGCCGACAGGTTAGGAAGCAGACACAACACAGTGGGTGCAATTTCTGTACCTTTACTTGGTAACTGCAGTCCAGGGTACTGATCACAGATGGTATTGGAGCAGGCTAGCCTGGAAGCAACTCAGGGATTCTCTCTCTCAGACGAGCTGTGCAGTCTCCCTAATAGCGCTGTGTGTGTGAAGCACTCCAGTCCTTAGTTACTCTGAAGTTCCTCCTGTCAAATGTTCCTAGACTTCCACTTGCTCGGCAGACAGCTTTAGCCTCTCTGGGACTCCTCTCACTCTCCGAATCCCCGGCTTTCTATCCATTTTGCTGTTGTGCCTCAAGTCTTCTAGGGGAGGAGGGCATCTACAGACTCCTACTCCTCGGGTATCTGTGGCAGGGCCGTTAGTACCCGTACCACCGTGGAGACATGACTCCAGTTCTGTGCGCTCTCAAGCTGAGGGAGCTCGCCTGCTGCAGCTCAACCTCCAGCTTCACATTCCCCATCTGCACACTTCACCCTCCGCAGACTAACTGAACTTGCTTCCTCCTGGCCCTCAGGGATCACTCCTCCCCTCAATCCTGGGTCAGAGCTCCCCCTGCTGGTCAGGAGGGGAACTGTGTTGTATGCATGGATTGACTGTGAGAGAGACCCATCATTTCCTCCTAGCCTGGCATTACCCTCCCCTGGAGGAAGGCAAAGCCAATGTGGCGACCGTACTCCTGGGGGCGCCACATTAGCAAGTTGAAAATATGGTCTATTTTGAATGTGGAGGGAGCAGGAGACTTTGCTGTACACACAGCAGGGGAGCAGCAGGCGTTACTGCACCCCACTAACACTGGAGCATGTGTTTTTCTCTGAGTACACGGCACTTCTGAGCAACAACTGGCGATGTTGGAGCCCAGGATCAATTATGGAGCAGGCTGAGGCCTAAATTCATCAAGTTTAATATGTGTTGTAGACTAATACTGATTTGAAACGTGCTCCAATTAGGCCTCTGGCTCCACTCTGTCTCTAGTATTTCCCCAGGCCTCCAACACCGCCAGTTGCTGCTCAGAAGTGGCGCCTCCACAATCAACACTTGTTCCTGTGTTAGTGGGGTTCAGTAACGTCAGCTGATCCCCTGATGTGTGTCTGGCAATGTCTCCTGCTCTGTCCACATTCCCAATACTATTAGTGGGAATGTGGACAGAGCAGGAGACATTGCCAGACACACATCAGGGGATCAGCTGACGTTACTGAACCCCACTAACACAGGATCAAGTGTTGATTGTGCAGACGCCACTTCTGAACAGCAACTGGCGGTGTTGGAGGTCAGGGGAAATACTAGAGACAGGGTGGAGCCAGAGGCCTAGTTGGAGCAAGTTTGAAATCAGTAGTAGTGTGAATGTGGAGGCAGCAGTAGACATTGCTGTCCACACAGCAGGGGAGCAGCTGGCGTTACTGAACCCCACTTACACAGAAGCTAGTGTTTGTCTCTGTGCAGACGGCACTTCTGAGCAACAACTGGCTGTGTTGAAGCCCAGGGATTACAGTTCAGGTGGTAGAAACATGAACACAACAGGAGACCTGGATACTGTTGCCAACCAATTATTTATTCTGGAAGAGGACTGGCAAATTCTGGCGAGATCCAGGCCTTGTTCCTTTTCAGAAAAGTAAGCCAGTCAATGTTATCGGAGGATAGTCGCATGCGACGGTCTGTTAGTACACCACCTGCGGCACTAAAGACGCGTTCCGATAATACACTGGCAGCAGGGCAAGTCAGCACCTCCAATGCATACTGGCTAAGCTCTGGCCATGTATCCAGCTTAGAGACCCAAAACTTGAAGGGGGAAGAGCCATCTGGGAGTACACTGACAGGGCAAGACATGTAGTCTGTCACCATCTGACGGAAACGTTGCCCCCTGCTGACTGGAGCCGTCTGTGATGGTGTAGACATTTGTGGCGGGCACACAAAACTTGGCCACATTTGGGCCATACTGGTCTTGCCTTGTGCTGAGGTGCTGCCTCTGCTCCCTCTTTGTGCAGAGCTTCCTCCACTGCCTTGACGCACAGAGCTGCTTTGTAAAGCACTAGCAGCACTGCTCTCGGGTGGAATGGAGAACATGATGGACTGCACCAGTGTCTCTTGGTACTCCCGCATTTTACGCTCCCGGTTCAACGGTGCTATGAGGCATCGTAAGTTGTCCCGGTAGCGAGGATCTAGGAGGGTGTACACCCAATAATCAGCCATGTTGAGAATGTGGGCGATGCGGCGGTCGTTTCTCAGGCACTGCAGCATGAAATCAACCATGTGCTCCCAACTGCCCAAGAAACGCTGTCCCCTGCTTGAGGCGTCATCTCTGCCTCCTCTGCATCACCCCACCCTCGCTGTACATACTGACTAGAGCATTGTGTACCTCCCTCCTCTGGAGAGATGTCTTCCTCCTCCATTGACTCCTCCTCATCCTCCTCACAAAGTGTCCCCTGCCTAGGCCTTTGTGAGGAACCACGTAGCACAGACTGTCCAGAAGCAGATGGCATTTGTGTCTCCTCATCCTCCACCTCTTCCAAAACCTCCTCCCTTAGTGCTTGCAGTGTTTTTTGAAGCAGGCAGATAAGGGGGACAGTCATGCTGTCATCATCTGCACTCGCCATCTGCGTGGAATCATCGAAGGCACGCAAAACGTGGCAGATGTCCTTCATAGAGGCCCACTCAGTGGTGCTGAAGTGTGACCGGCGCACAGTGCGACTTGTTTGCGCCTGATGCAGCTGGTACTCCATTACTGCTGCCTGCTGCTCACACAACCGCTCCAACATATGTAACATTGAATTCCACCTGGTGGGTAGGTCACATATGATGCGATGTTCCGGAAGACGGAATCGGCGCTGCAGAGCTGCAATGCGCGATCTTGCCATGCTGGAACGCCGCAAATGAGCGCACTCTATGCGGACCTTGTGCAGCAGTGCATCAAGATCCGGATAGTCCCTCAGAAAGCTCTGCACGACCAAGTTGAGCACATGTGCCAGACATGGGATGTGAGTGAGTTTGCCTAGGCCAAGAGCTGCCACCAGATTTCGGCCATTGTCACACACTACCAAGCCTGGCTGGAGATTCGCTGGCACAAACCACACGTCGCTCTCCTGCTTGATGGCATTCCAGAGCTCCTGCGCTGTGTGGTTTCGATTCCCCAAAGAAATTAATTTCAGTACGGCCTGTTGACGTTTGGCCACGGCTGTGCTCATATCGGTCATAACAGGCTCCTGCAGCGCTGATTCTGAGGAACTGGAGAATGATGAGGAGTCAATGTGTACAGACTGGATTCCTGCAATCCTTGGAGTTGGCAGATCACATACAGCGCCACACTCAAGATCTGTACCCGGCTCCACAACATTGACCCAATGGGCAGTGAGGGAAAGGTATCGTCCCTGTCCATGGGTACTGGTCCACGCATCGGTGGTCAGGTGAACCTTGCTACTGACGGGGTTTAGTAGCGCATGTTTAATTTTTGCCTCCACATGCTTTTGCAGGGCAGGGACGGCTTGCCTGCTGAAATAAAAGTGGCTGGACACGGTGTATTGTGGGACTGCCAATGCCATGAAGTTCCTGAAGGTGTCAGTTTCCACCAGCCTGAATGAGAGCATTTCAAGGGACAGTAACTTTGCAATGCCAGCATTCAGAGCCTGTGCTCGGGGATGGTTTGCCGAGTATGGCCGCCTTTTCTCCCATGCCTGTGCTACCAATGGCTGTACAGTGGCCTGGGAGTGTGAGGATGAACGGGAACGTAGTGCTGTGGATGGAATGTCACTGGGTCTCTGGACAACAGTGCCAGAGGTTCTTCCATGGCGATCCTGTGAGGAAGCCGAACCAGCTGTGTGTGAGCTGGAGGAAGAGGCTACAACACAAGCAGAAGAGGTGGTAGGTGGTGCTGTAGATTGACCTACGTCTTCAGTGTGTCTTTGTAACTCCACCACGTGCTTAGTCCGCACATGTTTCCACATATTTGTGGTAATGAGGTTGCTGACACTTTTCCCTCTTTTGACTTTCTGATGACACATCTTGCATTTGACAAAGCAAATGTCATCTGCAACTGTGTCAAAAAAGGACCACGCACTGTAAGTCTTGGGAGCGCCCGTTTTGGCTATTGGAAGAGGAATGCTCCTAACGGGTGCCGAAGTGGAGACTACAGGCAACCAAGTCTGCCCCCTCCCTCTCCCTCCTGTTTTGGCCGTTCGGGGAATCTCTTCCTCAGAGTTGCTCCCACCACCTTCCTGTTCCTCACGCCATGATGGGTCAAGGACCTCATCATCTACACTCCCCTCTTCAAACACCTGCTTCTCCTGGTTAGTCTCGCCAGCACCGTACGCACCAGAAAGTGGCACCTGAGTCTCATCATCATCTGATGCGTACTGAGGTGTGCTGACCATAGGCACTGGCCCACCCGCCTCTTCAGATTCAGAGGGACAAAGCAGTTGCGCATCACTGCATACTCTCTCTTCTTCACATTCTTGAATGCTGCTTGGCTGGCCCCCTCTTTCCAAGCCAACAGATTCAGAGAACAGAAGTAAAGACTGTGCTGGCTCCTTTACAGGGCTCTCTGACTGCCTGGGCAATTTGGTAGGTGGTGAAGAGACATATGGTTGCTCTTCAGTGCTCTGGCCCTGAGAGGATGTGGAAGTCATTGAAGTCGATGCGTTAGCTGCCATCCATCCGGCAACGGCTTCAATTTGTTCGTCACGCAGCAGTGGGGTACGGCGAGGTCCTACAAAGCTGCGCATAAAGGACTGTTGCCTGGTAAAACTGGGGGATGCTGACTCACTGGTGCCCGCAGCAGGCACAGAATCCCCACGTCCTCTCCCTGCTGCAACTCCCACGACCACGTTCCTTACTCCCTGCCTTCTTCATCTTGGTAGTCTGATAAAGTTAGGCAAAAAAGTACAAAGGGGGGCTTAGTGTGCTTATTCCTGAACAGCTGCTAACATGTATAAGAAACACTAATTTTATAAAGTGTGTGGACTATACTTTAATATGAGCTAATGTGGCCTACACAACTGTCAAGTGGAGTGTTTGGTGAACTTTATTTTGTTTTGTTTTTTTCAAAAAAGCAAAAAGGATGTGACAAAAGATTGGAAAGCGATAGTATCACAAACTTTTTGGAGCTATTACAATGCAGGAAGGTAGCCTACAATGCAAAAGATGAGGCTCCAAAAAATAGGGTAATACTAATCTGGCTGCGCCTGCAGGGCACAATCCAGCAAAAAGGCTCCTCTATCTACTCCTATATAGTGTTTGCAACCAACCAATGTAGATGGATACGGATGGATGCACACTAATAGGAGAAAAAAATGAGCTGCAATAAAAGAAAAATATGTATGAGGCAGTGACGCACGCTGAGCAGCCTACAACAGACGTGGCTGCAGGACACACTACAGCATGAGCTGCACTCACACAGAGACCTCTCAGACAGCCGTGAACAGTGCAGAGAATTGGGCACTGGCACTGAAAGGCTGCAGAAAGGCTCCACTCTCTACTCCTATAGTGTTTGCAACCAACGTATATGGATACGGATGGATGCACAATTGCACACTAATAGGAGAATTAAAGATGAGCAGCAATAAAAGAAAAATATGCATGAGGCAGTGACACGCTGAGGGGCCTACAAGCAGACTTGCCTGCAGGACACACTACAGCGTGAGCTGCACTCACACAGACCTTGCAGACAGCTGTGAACAGCACTGCTGCAAGGCAAAAGAAAGCTACACTTATTGAGAATGTAGCCTGGGTAAAGCACAATATTATTTGGAAAATCGCTCTCTAACTGTCCCTCAGAGTCTTGAACAGCAGCCTGTCCCTAACTGAATTCACAGCAGAGTGAACCCTAAATGTCGGCGGCAGCGGCTTTTATAGTGCATCATGACATCATTTCAGCAGCCAATCACAGCCGCCATTAGTTAACATGCCTACATGCCTAACAGGATGTGCCCACACTTCAGAGGATTGTCATTGGCTGAATCAAATCAAACTGGCTCATAGCATTATGGGAACTTCCGATATCCTAAAAGTATCGGAACTCAGTATCGGAATTCCGATACCGCGAATATCGGTCGATACCTGATACTTGCGGTATCGGAATGCTCAACACTAGTCTCCAGTGCTTTCTCTCAAACCATTTTCTAGTGCTTTTTGAATTGTGTTTAGGGTCATTATCCTGCTGGAAGACCCATGACCTCTGAGGGAGACCCAGCTTTCTCGCAGTGGGCCCTACATTATGCTGCAAAATTTGTTGGTAGTCTTCAGACTTCATAATGCCATGCACATGGTCAAGCAGTCCGGTGCCAGAAGCAGCAAAGCAACCCCAAAACATCAGGGAACCTCTGCCATGTTTGACTGTAGGGACCGTGTTCTTTTCTTTGAATGCCTCTTTTTTTCTCCTGTAAACTCTATGTTGATGCCTTTACCCAAAAAGCTCTACTTTTGTCTCATCTGACCAGAGAACATTCTTCCAAATCGTTTTAGGCTTTTTCAGGTAAGTTTTGGCAAACTTCAGCCTGTCTTTTTTATGTCTCAGGGTAAGAAGTGGGGTCTTCCTGGGTCTCCTACCATACAGTCCCTTTTCATTCAGACGCCGATGGATAGTACGGGTTGGCACTGTTGTACCCTTGGACTGCAGGGCAGCTTGAACTTGTTTGGATGTTAGTCGAGGTTCTTTATCCAACATCCGCACAATCTTGCGTTGAAATCTCTTGTCAATTTTTCTTTTCCGTCCACATCTAGGGAGGTTAGCCACAGTGCCATGGGCTTTAAACTTCTTGATGGCACTGCGCACGGTAGACACAGGAACATTCAGGTCTTTGGAGATGGACTTGTAGCCTTGAGATTGCTCATGCTTCCTCACAATTTGGTTTCTCAAGTCGTCAGACAGTTCTTTGGTCTTCTTTCATTTCTTCATGCTCAATGTGGTACACACAAGTACACAGGACAGAGGTTGAGTCAACTTTTATCCATGTCAACTGGCTGCAAGTGTGATTTAGTTATTGCCAACACCTGTTAGGTGCCACAGGTAAGTTACTGGTGCTGTTAATTACACAAATTAGAGAAGCATCACATGATTTTTCGAACAGTGCCAATACTTTTGTCCACCCTCTTTTTTATGTTTGGTGTGGAGTTATATCCAATTTGGCTTTAGGACAATTCTTTTTGTGTTTTTTTTCATTTAAGACAAATTAAGTAAAGATAATAATACCAAAGAATTTGTGTTTGCAATCATTTTCAGGAAGAAACTGAGTATTATCTGACAGAATTGCATGGGTGTCAATACTTTTGGCCACAACTGTATGTCTGTAGCATGTTTTATGTATTTTGTATGTATGTAGCATGTACTATGTATGTATGTATGTTGTATGAATGTAGTATATATGTAGTATGTATGTAGTATGTATGTGTGAATGTAGTATATATGTAGTATGTATGTAGTATGAATGTAGTACAGTATGTATATAGTATGTATGTTGTATGAATGTAGTATGTATTTATGTATGTATGTTGTATGAATGTAGTATGTATGTATGTATGTATGTTGTATGAATGTAGTATGTATGTAGTATGTATGTTGCATGAATGTAGTATATATGAAGTATGTATGTAGTATGTATGTTGTATGAATGTTGTATATATGTAGTATCTATGTAGTATGTATGTTTTTTTTTTTTTACATTCAACACATTAGCCGGATGATGGAACTACTACTGTCCCATCATTGGCTAATGTGTCAATCACTGTCATTGTGGCAGGCAAAGCCCGATGGGACTTGTAGTCCCATCGGACGATGCCTGCACACACACACAACCCCCGGCACAGACCCCCGGCACAGCCCGCACAGACCCCCAGCAGCCCGCACAGACCCCCGGCAGGCCCGCACAGACCCCCGGCAGGCCCGCACAGACCCTAGGCAGGTCCGCACAGACCCACGGCAGGCCCACACAGACCCCCCGAGAGGCCCATACAGACCCCGCCCGCACACACACGCACAGTCTCCGCCCACGCACTGCCCACACTCTTCCCCCCTCCCAAACTGGATGTGCAAGTAAAGAAAGGGTTTATTTTCATTCCGATATTTGTGCCCCATTGACTTGCATGGGTTTCCGGTATCGGAATCGGCGATATTTTTGGGGTATCGGTCCGATCCAATCTGATCCAATATCGGAAGGTATCGCTCAACACTACTGGATGGTGACACTTCTAGACTCACTCTACAAGGAGAACTTTCTATCGCTTATTCTAGAGGCACACGTCTACTAAAATGGGGCAGTACCAGAGGGCCCCTGGTGCAGAATTATTTAAAAAATTCCCATTTGAAAACGCTGGAGGCAGAGGTCACAGTTCATTGGACAGCCAAGAAGTACAGGCATGGTAGACACAACTCCAATCCAGCAGAGGCAGGGGAACACTGGCAAAGTTCTGGTAGAGTTTTCTCAAACTCTCCCTTCACACTGGCTCTGAGGCATGGGGTACTCTCACAAGGAGTGCAAAGTTTTGGAAGATGCTGAGGGAGTACCTTGCTGACCCTACCAATGTCCTCCGTGATTCCTGTGTGTCATAATTATTGGGTATGCAAGCTGGACATGTGGCGTGAGCTGGCTCTCTGCGCCTTGGAGGTCCTGGCCTGCCCTGAAGCTAGCGTTTTGTCAGAGCGGGTTTTTAGTGCCACTGGTGGAATTATAACTGATAAGCGCATCTGCCTGTCAATTGAAAATGCTGACAGGCTCACTCTTATAAAAATGAACAAGAGCTGGATTGGGCTAGTCTTCTCAACAGCACCGAATGATAGCAGCGTAACATAAACTCAAATCCAGTGTCTTTTTTTGGGAGGTCTATTCCCATACACCTCTTCACACCCACACATGGGCATACGCTTCCTGATTTTGACTATTTGTTGCTGTCCTCCTCCTCCTCTAGATTACCAGGGTGACCAGGGTCCGTGATGCAACACCCACATAATTTTTTTAAAGGGTGATTATGATGCCCGTACCAAAAAAATGGTTTTACATTATGTTCATGTATACCCCCCAGTGGTAAATGTTTGTCAGCCCATAGAGTTAGTGTATGGGCATTACAGGTATAGGAGATATGCTCCTTTCTAATGGGAACATTTTTTAAAAGGCCCTCTTCCATGTCTCATCAATGAGGTATTGGGATGTGACAGCCCTTGCATTCACTGCATAGGCAAACACTTTGAGAGACCAACTTACTAATAATGGTAACATTGCTTTCATTAGACCCTCCTGTATGTCTTATCAAAGGGGTATTGGGGTGTGTCCAAATTTTTGGCAGCCATTGCATTCACTACATAGGCAACAGTATGGGAAACCCACTTAGGAAAACATTTTTATGAGGCCCTTCTCCATGTCTCTTTCAATGGGTATTGGGGTGTGTCCAAATTTGTGGCAGCTGTTGCATTCACTGTTTAGGCAAACAGTATGGGCGCCCCACCCCCTTTTGGGCCTCCACCCCCTGATTGGGACCCCCAGTATGAAGTGGGCAGCTTTCCCACAGAACATTCCATCCCCTGGTATCTCTCGACCAGTCCATCGGCATTCTGGTGATCACCACGGGTAGCCCAAGTCTGTATGGGCCTTGGCAGGGAGTGCACAAAACAGTCCATCACTACCCATTCTACCATCTTCGCAAGTGTAGAGGACTCTGGCTGCAGCCACTTCTGGACCAGGTGCAACAGGTCAAACATTTGGGAGCGTGGTAGTTTGTCCCGGTGATACGCCCAATGGTGAGCCTGCTGTGCCTTGAGAGTCATTGTTACCCCCAAGGATGCAAGAATCTCTGATTTTAGCTTGCCATACTCTTTAGCATCCTGCAAAGATAAATTATAGCATGCTTTCTGGGGTTCCTCCCATCAAGCATGGCACCAGTACCTCTGATCACTGCTCTGGCAGGAGTTTCTCCCACTCAGTGACCCTTTCAAACACCGTCAGGAAAGCTTCAAAATTGCAATGTTCCATTATAGATTATTCAGCCTCAAAAATGCAGTTGTCCAATGCACACTGTTCAGCTTCAACAATGCAATTCCCCACTGCAATTTCTTCAGCTTCAACATTGAAATTATCCAGTGCAGGTTTTTCAACCTCAGCACTGCATTTCTCCACTGCAGGTTCTTCAACCTCAACACTGCAATTCACTGCAGATGCTTCAGCTTCAATATTGCAATTCTTCACTGCAGGTTCTTCAGCATCAACACTGCAAATTTCTACTGACATTACTTCAGCCTCAACACTGCAATTCACTGCATGTTCTTCACCTTAAATATTGTAATTCTCCACTGCAGGTTCTTCAAATACAATATTGAAATTCTCCGCTGCAGTTTATTCAGCCTCAACATTTCAATTCACCACTGCAGTCTATTCAGCTTCAACACTGCAATTTCTCCACTGCAGGTTTTTCAGCCGGTTCTTCGGCCTTAACACTGTTATTCACTGCAGGTTCTTCAGCTTCAATATTGCATTTCTACACTGCAGATTTTTCAGCCTCAACTCTGCAATTCTCCACTGCAGGTTCTTCAACCTCAAAACTGCAATTCACTGCAGGTTCTTCAGCCTCAACACTGCAATTCTCCACTGCCGGTTCTTCGGCCTTAACACGGTTATTCACTGCAGGTTCTTCAGCTTCAATATTGCATTTCTACACTGCAGGTTTTTCAGCCTCAACACTGCAATTCTCCACTGCAGGTTCTCCAGCCTCAACACTGCAATTCACTGCAGGTTCTTTAGCCTCAACGCTACAATTCTCCACTGCAGGTTCTTCAGCCTCAACGCTGCAATTCACTGCAATATTGCATTTCTACACTGCATGTTCTTCAATAGGAGTCATTTTCTGCAAAGCCCATCTTGCTGCCTTCCGAACGAAGTCATCTCCAGCCGGACCTGGGGTTGGGGTGCTTGTCCTGCCCTGGATGGCAATCGTTAGAAGTTGCATCTGCAGCCGCTGCCCCTGCAGGCTTTGTTCGATCTGTTGTAACAGCAGCCTGTTGGTTTCTTGCTGCTTCTGAAGCGATTGGACCAGGTGTTTCAGCAGGTCCTCCATTTTGTCTTGCAATGCTTACTGACTTGCGACAGACTTGACCCAGGACATACAGTCCTTCCTTTAGCAGTCTCAAGTCTCTGCTGGGAATGCTGCCCGCATTCTCCACCAATTGTATGGGATGTACTCACTCAAGGTGCGACAGGAGGAAAACAGGAGGAACGTTCCTTTAAAAGTTCATGTGGGTTTATTTCTTCATAAACCCCAGAAGCTCAAACATAAAATAAATAGCCTTTAGCTCAAGCAAAGCAAAGTATAAATGTACATAGCAGGGCTCTGCTTCTCCAGGCCTGAGGGCGCCGGAATTTTTATGCGATCACCGCGACTTTAGTCGTGGTGGTCGCATTAAGATATGACGTACCATCTCGTCCATGGTCAGACAGGCCCAGGTGACATGGACAAGATAGTACGTCGGATGTCAGAGAGGGGTTAATATATGATGATCATTCAAATTCAAATTAAATGTATGATCATATGATTCTCTAAAACAACATAAGAACTCATGTTATAATTAAATGTTATTCTTACTAACACGCTTTGTTTATCCGTTATTACTGGTTATAAAAAGACTTCGAGCACCAGTGCAAAAAGAGTCATACTAGTCTGCCAAACAAGATTAGACAATGGATTCCAGCACCTGTAAGCGCTACCATGAAGATGAATTTGATTCCAGAGAAAGTCTGGAGAATTATTTTTCAGATAAACCTGATATGGTGTTTGGAGAGGATTCCTTGGTATTTCCCATTGAAAATCTTACAAAAACTTTCACAGAGGGTATGTATCTAATTCCTTGTGAGTTTAATTAGTTTTACAAGAAACAAAATAAGCACACTTGGTTATATAGGGTTTGGGTAATAAAAGAAGCAAAACACACTGCTCCAGGCATATCCACCAAAGAGAGCAAAGCAAAGTTCTAGTTATTACAGACAATGAAGAATATAGATTCTTTAAGGTTAATAGTCAGTGTTCCCTCCTCCATGTTCTCCAGCACTTTAGAAAATACTTTGATTGTGAGAAAATGATCATTTTAAAATTAAAATTTCAGCTGGTACATTCACATGTGCAAATTTTCAGATGCAAATTTTGATGAACATCCAAAAAAAATTCACAACAAAATTTTCAGGTGTTTCATATGGACTCTCTGTGGATTTTGTTATAGATTTGTCAATCTGCTGCAAAATTCTGCACTGGAGGTCAATTTTTGCACTAAATGGTATTTGAAGCATGTATATAAGGCTTCTTGAAAACTTATCTTAGACATCCTATTATTTTGAATGAGCAATGCATGCTTCAAGAATAGCCATTGCTTTCATTTTTTCTTTAAATCAAGGGCGCACATGAAAATACAGCAGACTCAATGTCTCATATGTGATGTACATACACAAGTACCAGTGTCTAATACGTGATGTATACAACAGTCTCAGTGTCTCCTACATGATGCACAAACACAAATTCCAGTGTCTCCTATATGATGTATAAAGCTGTTTCAGTGTCACCTATTTGATTTATACAAATTTATACAACAGTCTCCGTGTCTCCTATGTGATGTATAAAGCTGTCTCAGTGTATCCTATATGATGCATTCAACAGTCTCAGTGTCTCCTATGTGATGTATAAAGCTGTTTTAGTGTCTCCTATATGATGTATACAACACTCTCAGTGTCTCCTATGTGAAGTATGTTGCAGAATCACAGTTTATATTATGGTTACCGTTTTACTGAATTCACACAAAGAAATCTGACAACAAAACTTCACAAAGGGCCATATCATAATAAACAACATAATCTTTATTAAGAAAAACCATAATACAATAAAAACAAGGCAGGTACCACAAGATACAGGAAAAAAAAGGTGGTTATACCCAGGAAGTGACCCCTACAAAAAATATATATACCAAAAAAATATATATGTATATAACCAAGGTTGGTTTTATGTTATTATGCACATCATATTATGGCACTGTCCCTCAAGATGTTTTACACAATAATTCACCCGCTACATGCAACAGGGAGCACATAATAAATTATAATAGTTAGATATAAGTGCAAAAGTTGCTGAAGTAAAATATAACAATGCATAAGAGAATGTGCCTCTAGTTGCAAGGAATGGATGAAAAACAATTGCACAACAGTAAGTGAAATACTAGCGCCAAATAGCAAAAGGTATATATCACTCATTAAAGTACACATACATATGACAAGTAAAGAGGGGAGGAATAAATCCAAAAAGGACAACCTTTGGTCTATAGCATAAAAATGCTTTAGTAGTGGAGAGGCAAGGGACAGTAAAACATGTAAGACGCCAATAACCCACAAAAAAATACAGGGGCACAGTGGACCATGAATGCCTAATGTGTACAGTACATAATCAAATAAGACCAATAGGGATATGTGATAGCCAAAAATTAATGAAAGATAACATGTCAGGCAAAAATCAAGATGCATAATATATAATACAGGCACAAGCATATCACCTGGTAACGGCAAGTGCAGGCGCACAGAGGGTCCACGTGCCCGCCCCCCACGAGGTGGTAGTCACAATATACAGTACTGCAGGCACTGTACTGTAATTCACAGATCCCCCATAACAGAGCATCATCCACAGATAATAATTTTGTATTTTATTAAAGGTTTTTGAACACTACTTTTCTCAAAATATTTTTTTTCTTATTTTCCACTCTAAAATCTAGGTGCTTCCTATAATCAGGTGTGTCTTATAAAGCGAAAAGTACAGTAATTTTACCATTCTGCCTACCCATTGGACAAGTGGTCTCTATTCTGTGGTATCTATCATTTTACATGTACATGAGTCCTGATGTTTAATACTGAGACTATAGTAAATGTTCGGCACCCATGAAGGCAGCCTTCCGTCGGTGAAGTTGATATATGATGAAATTGCAGGAAGGGGTTAGCGAAAATGCATCAATAGTTCTGTTTTGAATTTCCCATTCAGTGTTCAATAACACAGTTTGACTATTATTCTGACTTTTCCACCTGTATGTATGTTTCAATATTTGGAATTTTTCTCTGCAGGTCATGTTAAAGGCAATATCTTGATTGACCTCAGTATTGGTTCCTTGGTTCATCATTTGTTTGCAGCCTGTGACTTTTTCAAGCACATCATAGTGCTAAAGATGAGAGACAGATGCATCATGGAGCTGAAAAGATGGGTGGACGAACGTACAGGCGCGTTTGATTGGAACCATGCCACAAAACTTCATGTAGATAGAGTGGGAAAGAGGTGAAGTATATGTCCATAAATTAGGAAAACTCTGATGTCATTTTTGAATGCAAAAGATATGAAAGCCGTTCTTAGTGTAATATCATTAATATCTATGGTTTACCTGATGTTACAATGCTGGTATGTTCAAAATGAAATTTTAGATTTCCGTAGGAAAGTCTACATTTATCCACTCAGGACAAAATTCTCAATGTTCGTAGCTGTAGAATAAAAGGCACTGTTGGAAGGGTACAGTAGGGCTCTGTTCATATCATGTTTGGGTTAGAGGTATAAATTAGGAGCATCCCAAACCTAAGCTCTAATGTATATATACAACGTATTCAGCTGATTCCCCATATCGGAGGCAAATGGTTGCCATTGACCAAAGTGCAAAAATGAGTTTTCCAAGGTATAATTATTTTGCAGTGGTCACTGTACCAGAAAGACCAATTTTCGGCACTTTCCTGTTTATTAAAAAAGTTTTGACAACATCTAAAATTTTAAAAAGCAATAAAACACTATTTTTGTTTCAGTTAGGGGAATGGGGACCTATGTCTACCTTCATTGCATTTGAAAGGAACAAAACATTTTTTTATCCACAAACTATATGAAAAGATAAGAAATTGTAACCATAAAACTTAGTGCTTCAATCTTGGTTGAATTCAAGTATTTTCCTAACTGGACGCCGATGATTCAGCACCAACCACTGAGCTCTAATGTCATCCCATTCAATATTCACTGTGCGACAGTCACTTTCATCACGTTTCCCATTTCTTTCAGTGATCAGTTACTGGACAGAGTAGGAAAAGTGCGATCAGCCCTTCAACATGTTGTGAAATGTAACCTTGAGAAAGAAAATATGATGGAACCGATCGTCTTACCACTGGCAGATTGTGTCATGAGTGGCTGGCTCCTAGATTATATCTGCAAAAACCAAGATGATTACATGAGATATCTCAGGAAGTTCTCCTCATTGCTGAAACCTGGAGGACACATAATATTACTTTCGTGTTTAGAGATGACATTTTTTCTAGTCGGGAAAGAAAAGTATCATGCTTTCAGTTTTGATGCTGATTTTGCCAGGAATGCTCTAGTTGCAGAAGGTTTTATCATTGACCGCTGTGAGGTTAAGAAGAGAACGGTTGTGAGTGACCTTTGTGACTATAAGGCTATGCTGTTCATTGCTGCTCACAAAGAGAAGTAGGTCTGAGATGTCACAATTTCATTCTCCATGTCGCATGTAGTATAATCTTAAATTCTAACATCATCCTTAATCTAGTGCATGATGCAATTGTAAAAAAAACGAAGTGTTCTGTCTTTATTTTAAAAACGTGTTAATGATGATCCATTCATGTTGACATTTTCCATGATGGGGTTCGATGTTTTGTAATAAACGTGCACACAATAAAGCAGTTTTAAGGCGACAGATGTCAAATTTACCTGTTTGTGTCTTTTGAAGCATAATATTTCTCACATTTACTTAGTATAAATTTTCCAAAAATTTACTTATAAACACTGATGATATTGAGTGGGATGTGCCACATACTAAATACATAAAAGCATTAACTGAAATCAGAATAAATCACGGTAAATGCTTGACAGATATTTGGTGGACATAAAATTGGTACTAATCAATGAATGCAGATGGTTTAGAGAGTTGATCTTTAGTGAAACGTTTTCAGTAAAACTTACAGTTTGCATAAAATGCCAAACATTACCCATACCACTTCAATATTAGCTGTCCATCATGTTATGTACAAATTAGACTATCATATAATTGTTAAAAACGCAAAGGTATGAACTGGGATATAAACTGATGTGCATGCAGTGTGTAAGTGCACATTCACACTTGACCGCTAAACTGAAAAAAACAAAGACAGAAACATAATGATTAAATACCAAACAGTAAAAAAAGAAATAGCATAGTGCATGAAAATAATATACGGTGCTTAGTTGTCATGTTTTTTGATAAAAAATGCGAAAGCCATCCCACCTCTTCACTGTGACCGTAATTGGGACAGTCCTAACTCTAATATTAAAAAAAATACAGTTTGTCAAGTGACATGCATGTGGATAAAGGCTGAGACAGACTGAGCCCAACTAGTGGACACATAGACATGAGAGGCCACATCAATATAATGCCCAGCTCAAAGGCAAGTCAGGTCACACCATTATATGCACGTGAACGTGATGCAAACAGACAGTGCATATAAAGTCTGCCGCAAAGAATAGAGAGCAGGTGCTGCTGATGGGACTATAGATCATCCAGCACCTGCTCTCTAAATACTTAATAAAAAAATCAGGTTCCCCTGTATTTTTGATAACCAACCAGGCAAAACTGATAGCTGCGTGCTGCAACACTCAGCTGTCAGTGTTAGCAAAGAATAGAGGGGTCCCCAAGCCATTTTTTTAAATCATTTAAATAATTAATTAAAAATAAAAAGTGAGGGTCCCCCCTCTTTTGACAACCAGCCAAGCTAAAGCAGACAGCTGACGGCTGGTAATCTCAGGCTGGTAAGGGGCCATGGATTTTGCCAACCCATCCTAAAAATAGCAGCCTGCAGCTGCCCAGAAAAGAAACATCTGTTATATGTGCCAATTCTAGTGCTTTGCCTGGCTCTTCCCACTTGCCCTGTGGTGTTGGCATTTGGGGTTCATATTTATGGGGTTGATGCCACCTTTGTATTTTGCGGAGACATCAAGCCCACGGCTTAGTAATGGTGAGGTAAGTAAAGATGCAGGATTTTATTTGAAATATAAAAACACACTTTTTCTTTGGTATTTAAAAATAGCAAACAGTAATACTTACCAACGCCCATTCCATTGAAGCCCTCGTCTCCTGCAATAAAACAAAAATAGAAAACAACAATATCTCTCATCTGTCCATCGTTCTGTCCCTTGCCATAATTCATGTCCTGAGATAAACAGTTTTCAACCTGGACGGTGCCAAGATACGACCATCCAGGCTGAGAATCACTAATGAATGAGCTGATACAAGTGCAGCATCAGTGACCAGCTGAGTGACCGCTAGCACAGTGAGAAAACATCTCACAGTGCAACACTCAGCACAGAGAATTCACTCATAGAACTGTGGCAAAAGTTCTAAAGGTGCTCATGCTGATGTTAGTAAGTTAACTGAGTAAAATGGTTCTGAACTCCCAGGACATTTCTAACAGCACCATGAGTGTGTGAATTTTCTCACACTCGCGGTGATGCCAGTCAGGTTGTAGGAGTCCATTACCGTGAGATGGCTGGATGGCAGCTTGTATTGTCACATCATGCAACAACTCAGGCTGCCATCTAGATGTAGCATAGCTAGATGCATCATGGGACAATTGTATTATTATCTTTTCATTGGAGAGGTGAATATTAGGTTGCTTTATTATTTTATTTTTGTTACAGGCGACATTTGCTTCAGTGGACTTGGTAATGACTAGAGATAAGCAAATTTGTTTGGAAAATGATCACCAAACATAAATTCAGCACATTCAGATTTGTGATTGGAAACCCAAGCAAAATTTTATAAAATCGGTAAAAATCGGTGACATTCTTTAAAAGTGCGGGAAAATATTTTCGTTGCCATAAAAATATTTTCAGGACTTTAGCAATGGTAATGGTGGTGTATCATGAGCATTTGGCATGTGTTTGTTGAGGGGAGGGGGTTTGCAGAGCTCAGAGGCACGGCTTTATTGGAAGCACAGCACAGAAGTCATTTTTTCCTAACTACTGTATACAGTTATGGCCAAAAGTATTGACACCCCTGCAATTCTGTCAGATAATACTTAGTTTCTTCCTGAAAATGATTGCAAACACAAATTCTTTGGTATTATCTTCATTTAATTTGTCTTAAATGAAAAAACACAAAAAGAATTGTCCTAAAGCCAAATTGGATATAATTCCACACCAAACATAAAAAAGAGGGTGGACAAAAGTATTGGCACTGTTCGAAAAATCATGTGATGCTTCTCTAATTTGTGTAATTAACAGCACCTGTAACTTACCTGTGGCACCTAATAGGTGTTGTCAATATCTAAATCACACTTGAAGCCAGTTGACATGGATTAAAGTTGACTCAATCTCTGTCCTGTGTCCTTGTGTGTACCACATTGAGCATGGAGAAAAGAAAGAAGACCAAAGAACTGTCTGAGGACTTGAAAAACCAAATTGTGAGGAAGCATGAGCAATCTCAAGGCTACAAGTCCATCTCCAAAGACCTGAATGTTCCTGTGTCTACCGTGCGCAGTGTCATCAAGAAGTTTAAAGCCCATGGCACTGTGGCTAACCTCCCTAGATGTGGATGGAAAAGAAAAATTGACAAGAGATTTCAAAGCAAGATTGTGCGCATGTTGGATAAAAAACCTCGACTAATATCCAAACAAGTTCAAGCTGCCCTGCAGTCCGAGGGTACAACAGTGTCAACCCGTACTATCCGTCGGCGTCTGAATGAAAAGGGACTGTATGGTAGGAGACCCAGGAAGACCCCACTTCTTACCCCGAGACATAAAAAGCCAGGCTGGAGTTTGCCAAAACTTACCTGAAAAAGCTTAAAACGTTTTGGAGGAATGTTCTCTGGTCAGATGAGACAAAGTAGAGCTTTTTGGGCAAAGGCATCAACATAAAGTTTACAGGAGAAAAAAAGATGCATTCAAAAAAAAAAAAACACGGTCCCTACAGTCAAACATGGAGGAGGTTCCCTGATGTTTTGGGGTTGCTTTGCTGCCTCTGGCACTGGACTGCTTGACCGTGTACATGACATTATGAAGTCTGTAGACTACCAACAAATTTTGCAGCATAATGTAGGGCCCAGTATGAGTAAGCTAGGTCTTCCTCAGAGGTCATGGGTCTTCCAGTAGGACAATGACCCAAAACACACTTCAAAAAGCACTAGAAAATGGTTTGAGAGAAAGCACTGGAGACTTCTAAGGTGGCCAGTAGAGTTGAGCGATACCGTCCGATACTTCAAAGTATCGTATCGGATGGTATCGGCCGATCTTTAAAAAAAGTATCGGTATCGCCGATTCCGATACCGGAAGTCCCATTCAAGTCTATGGGACTTCCGGTATCGGAATAAGAAAAACCCTTTCCTGCCCTTGTACAGCCTCTCTGGGGTCTGTACGGGCCTTTCGGGGGGCTGTGCCGGCCTGCCAGGGGGTCTGTGCAGGCTCCGGTGGTCTGTGCCGGCCTGCCGGTGGTCTGTGCAGGCTCCGGGGGGCTGTGCCGGCCTGCCGGGGGGCTGTGCCGGCCTGCCGGGGGGCTGTGCAGGCTCCGGGGGACTGTGCCGGCCTGCCGGGGGGCTGTGCCGGCCTGCCGGGGGGCTGTGCCGGCCTGCCGGTGGTCTGTGCAGGCTCCGGGGGTCTGTGCAGGCATCGTCCGATGGGACTACAAGTCCCATCGGGCGATGCCTGCTACCATGACAGTGATTGACACATTAGCCAATGATGGGACAGTAGTAGTCCCATCATCCGGCTAATGTGTTAAATGTAAAAAAAAAAAAAAAAAAAAAAAAAAATTACATGCTACATACATACAACATGCATACTACATACATGCTACATTCATACTACATACTACATACATGCTACATTCATACTACATAAATACTACATGCAACATACATACTACATATATACTACATGCATGCTACATACATACTGCATGCTACATACATACCACATATATACTACATACATACTACATGCATGCTACATGCATGCTACATGCATAACACATATATACTACATGCATGCTACATACATACTACATATATACTACATGCATGCTACATACATACTGCATGCTACATGCATGCTACATACATACTACATACATACTACATACATACTACATACATACTACATATATACTACATGCATGCTACATACATACTACATGCTACATACATACTACATATATACTACATGCATGCTACATACATACTACATGCTACATACATACTACATATATACTACATGCATGCTACATACTACATACATACTACATATATACTACATGCATGCTACATACATACTACATGCATGCTACATACATACTACATGCTACATACATACCACATATATACTACATACATACAATACATTCATACAATACATACATAGACATACAGTACATATAACATAGAGTAACATACTTACCAATACTTGTCACATTGTTCCCCGAAGCCATTGTCTTTTCCGGGATAAATATTAACATAACAAACCACAAAAATACTCACCCACGATCCGAAGCAGTCCACGAGTGTGTCCCACGACGATCTTGGGTAGAGAACTGCAGCATCAGATGATGCTGCCGTTCTCTACGGGCTGCAGGAATCCAATGACGGAAGGTAGGTATCCTTCCGCACTGTATTCCTCCGCCACTTAAAAAAAAAAGTCCCTAGTCTCACTTTATGCCATTGCTGTGTGGGAATTTCCCACACAGCAATGGCATAAAGTGAGACTAGGGACTTTTTTTTTTTAAGTGGCGGAGGAATACAGTGCGGAAGGATACCTACCTTCCGTCATTGGATTCCTGCAGCCCGTAGAGAACGGCAGCATCATCTGATGCTGCTGTTCTCTACCCAAGATCGTCGTGGGACACACTCGTGGACTGCTTCGGATCGTGGGTGAGTATTTTTGTGGTTTGTTATGTTAATATTTATCCCGGAAAAGACAATGGCTTCGGGGAACAATGTGACAAGTATTGGTAAGTATGTTACTCTATGTTATATGTACTGTATGTCTATGTATGTATTGTATGAATGTATTGTATGTATGTAGTATATATGTGGTATGTATGTAGCATGTAGTATGTATGTAGCATGTATGTAGCATGCATGTAGTATGTATGTAGCATGCATGTAGTATGTATGTAGCATGCATGTAGTATGTATGTAGCATGCATGTAGTATGTATGTAGCATGCATGTAGTATGTATGTAGCATGCATGTAGTATGTATGTAGTATGTATGTAGCATGTATGTAGTATGTATGTAGTATATATGTAGTATGTATGTAGCATGTAGTATGTATGTAGCATGCATGTAGTATATATGTAGTATGTATGTAGCATGCATGTAGTATGTATGTAGCATGCAGTATGTATGTAGCATGTATGTAGTATGTATGTAGTATATATGTAGTATGTATGTAGCATGCATGTAGTATATATGTAGCATGCATGTAGTATGTATGTAGCATGCAGTATGTATGTAGCATGTATGTAGTATGTATGTAGTATATATGTAGTATGTATGTAGCATGCATGTAGTGTATATGTAGTATGTATGTAGCATGCAGTATGTATGTAGTATGTATGTAGTATGTATGTAGTATATATGTAGTATGTATGTAGCATGCATGTAGTATGTATGTAGTATGTATGTAGCATGCAGTATGTATGTAGTATGTATGTAGTATATATGTAGTATGTATGTAGCATGCATGTAGTATGTATGTAGCATGTAGTATGTATGTAGCATGCATGTAGTATGTATGTAGTATTTTTTTTTTTTTTTTTTTTTTAACATTTAACACATTAGCCGGATGATGGGACTACTACTGTCCCATCATTGGCTAATGTGTCAATCACTGTCATGGTAGCAGGCATCGCCCGATGGGACTTGTAGTCCCATCGGACGATGCTTGCACAGACCCCCGACCATCAGCACAGCCCCCCGGCAGGCCGGCACAGCCCCCCGGCAGGCCGGTACAGACCCCCACAGGGTGCACAGACCACCGGCAGGCCGGCACAGCCCCCCGGCAGGCCGGTACAGACCCCGGGCAGTCCACACAGCCCCCCGGCAGGCCGGCACAGCCCCCCGGCAGGCCGGCAGAGACCCCCGGAAGGCCCGAAATGACGGCGCATCATGATGCGCACACACCGCGCATCATGATGACGTCAGGCCGTCAATCAACTGAACTTCCGATTCCGATGCCGAATTCCGATATTGAAAAAATATCGGAAGTCGGTATCGGAATTCCGATACAGCAAGTATCGGCCGATACCCGATACTTGCGGTATCGGAATGCTCAACACTAGTGGCCAGCAATGAGTCCAGACCTGAATCCCATAGAACACCTGTGGAGAGATCTAAAAATGGCAGTTTGGAGAAGGCACCCTTCAAATATCAGGGACCTGGAGCAGTTTGCCAAAGAAGAATAGTCTAAAATTCCAGCAGAGCATTGTAAGAAACTCATTGATGGTTACCGGAAGCGGTTGGTCGCAGTTATTTTGGCTAAAGGTTGTGCAACCAAGTATTAGGCTGAGGGTGCCAATACTTTTGTCTGGCCCATTTTTGGAGTTTTGTGTGAAATGATCAATGTTTTGCTTTTTTGCTTCATTCTCTTTTGTGTTTTTTCATTTAAGACAAATTAAATGAAGGTTTTACCAAAGAATTTGTGATTGCAATCATTTTCAGGAAGAAACTGAGTATTATCTGACAAAATTGCAGGGGTGTCAATACTTTTGGCCACAACTGTATGTGCGCACATTGCGGCTAGCCAATCAGGGCACAGGAAACACTAACAAGGTCCTTACACTATGGCTTGTGTCATTGGTTGATGAAATCACATGTCCCTCTGCATATATATAGCGGATATTTTGTTCTAGCACCATTTTGACACTGATACAGCGCAGAGAGACTGCTCCTGATGCAAACACTGTTACTAGCAAGATTTCAGCAATTTAGTTAGGTGGCTGTATACAGGGCCGCCATCAGGACACTACTGCCCTGACTGGCGTTTTGGGCCCGGTGGGCAGAGGGGGCCTGCATCAGGCGCGGTCTCCTCGGCTCACTGGGCCCCTACCAGCAGGTAAACTGGGCCCTTAGCGCGGCGCTGCAGCAGCTAAACGCTATTGATATGCGGGCCTGCCGGCCCACACATGAATAGTTAACAGCCGCCAGCCAATTGGAGGCTGGCAGCTGACTTCAACAGCAGCGCTCACATTGCTGGCGTCTGTCGTCACTGTCAGTCTCCGGCGAGTGCACGCTTCAGCTGCCTGGAGGGACGGAGCCTCGCCACTGGAGCGTGGCCAGGTAAGAACTTGTATTTTTTTTTATTTCTTTGAGAGTGGCGATCCGGGGGGCCCGGGACAGAATGGAGACTTGGGGGCAGAATGCTGGATGCTGGGGCAGAATGGGGACTTGGGAGCAGAATGCTGGATGCTGGGGCAGAATGGAGACATGGGGGCAGAATGCTGGATGCTGGGGTAGAATGCTGGAGACTGGGGCAGAATGCTGGAGGCTGGGGCAGAATGCTGGCGACTGGGGCAGAATGCTAGATGCTGGGGCAGAATGCTAGAGACTGGGGCAGAATGCTGGAGACTGGGGCAGAATAATGGACGCTGGGGCAGAATGCTGGACGCTGGGGCAGAATTCTGGACACTGGGGCAGAAAGCTGGACGCTGGGGCAGAAAGCTGGAGGCTGGGGCAGAATGCGGACGCTGAGACAGAATGCTGGAGACTGGGGCAGAATGCTGGAGACTGGGGCAGAATGCTGGAGACTGGGGCAGAATGCTGGAGACTGCCGGGCAGAATGCTGGATGCTGCCCGGGCAGAATGCAGACATGGGGACAGAATGCTGGGCACTGGGGCAGAATGCTGAGCACTGGGGCAGAATGCTGGGGAAGAATGCTGGAGACTGGGGCAGAATGAAGACACTGGGACAGAATGCTGGATGCTGGGGCAGAATGCTGGATGCTGCCAGGCAAAATGCTGGATGCTGCCGGGCAAAATGCAGACATGGGGGCAGAATGCTGGAGACTGGGGCAGAATGCCGACATGGGGATAGAATGCTGGACATGGGAGCAGAATGCTGGAGACTGGGGCAGAATGCTGGATGCTGGGGCAGAATGCTGGAGACTGGGGCAGAATGCTAGACATGGGGGCAGAATGCTGGAGACTGGGGCAGAATGATGGACGCTGGGGCAGAAAGCTAGACGCTGCCAGGCAGAATGCTGGACGCTGGGGGCAGAATGCTGGATGCTGGGGCAGAATGCTTGACATGAGGGCAGAATGTGACAGTGAGACACAGGAGGGGGCAGAATGTGACAGTAAGACACATTAGGGCGCAGAATGTGAGACATGGCGCAGAATGCGAGACAGGGGGCATGATTGGAGACACGGGGAAGAATGGAGATAAGGGGCATGATTGGAGACAGATGGGGCAGGGTTGGAGACAGATCGCACAAGATCATGGGGCAGGATGGATACAATGGAGACAGATGGGGCAGGATGGGGAGATCATATGGGGGTAGAATGGATACTCATGAGGGCAGGATGAGAGAACATATGGCTGAAGCCAGGAATGAGACACATGGGGGTCAGGATGGGGGATATTATTACCATAGAGGCTAATTAAGGGATATTATTACTGCAGTGATGTATTTAATATTTTGAGTATACTGTTTTAAATCCGGGGCGGTCCTGTTACTGTGCACAGCGACACTATGTCGCCTTTTTTTCTTCATGTGGTGTAATGTAGAAGTTGGGGAAAAAATAAGTAATGTGTTCTGCAAGCGGAGCTCTAGATAACTGTGATATTTCCTGCAGAGACGAGCCCTGGCTGGAAGACGTGATGGCGATTTGTGCTGGATGAAAGATGAAAAGCGAAGATAAAGGACTTCACCTAGATACATCACTGGTGAGTTAGTGTGTTACCTATATACCAAACCACCTATACACTGACACTATACACTGTATCCTATATACAGAGGTCCTGTGTATAATGTCACCAGTGATCACTGTGTTACCTGCACATTATATACAGAGCTCCTGTGTATAATGTCATTGATCATTATATTTCCTGTACACAGACACTGCATACTAAGTACAGATCTCCTGTGTATAATGCCATTTATGGTGATAGTATTATGTTTTTTTATTAATGATCAGTATTGCAGTATTCAGTCACCATGTGGTGGTAATATGTGGTCTGGTCATGGTGCGGTGGTATTTGTTCCTTGTATGTGATATTATTGGTCATTTTAAAAATTGAAAAATAGATAAAAATATACCTAAATAGTATTGCATATTTTAACAAATATTTAATAGGTTACAGTAGCGTAGGGCCTGGCCAAAAGTGTGTACCCTGTTATGGCGGTGGCTTATATAAATCTTTTGGCCAAAGCAAAAGCTGCCGGCTATATGTGTGATCTGGTGATGGGAACTGTTAATGTGTGATAGGTGAGAAGTGGAGTTTTTCCAAGAGAGGGCGGTGGGACTGTGGACAGTTCAAGGGGTGGAGGCGGGGCTGGGTGCAGCCTGGGCGGAGTCTCAAGGGGGCCCCGAAAATATTGCCAGTATGGGGCCCCGAAATTCCTAGTGGCAGCCCTGGCTGTATATCAGTGAGATAGTGTAGCTAGATAGTGTCCAGTGTGGCTGTAAAATTTACCTTCTGGAATTTTTATTTTGGGGGGCATAACTAAGGTTCTTAGACAAAACTGGCAGGGTACATGTCCTACAAGTGTGTTGTGCACTGCTTCTAAAGTGCTCCATGCATGAGTATAGCTTTCTTAATAATAATATTTCAGTAGGTAAATATGAAAAAGCCTGCTGTACACCACATTTTAGCTAGTTAGATAGGTGGTTTTGTATATCAGTCAGATACTGTAGGTAGCTAATATCCAGTGTGGCTGTTAAATTTTCCTTCCAACACTTTTTTTCTTTCTTGGCCATACTGAGGTGCACAAACAAATCCAGCAGGGCACGTGTTGTGCACTGCTTCTATTGTGATCCATGCATGAGTATAGCATTCTAATTCACATGTAGCTAGTGAAAAAATATTAAATAGCCTGCTGTATCCACCTTGTCATTTAGTGCTGTGGTGAAATAAAACTGTCTGCAGACCTAAGGCACATAAAAAATGTATAATATTTTCTGTTGCTAAATGTGAAAGTCTGCTGTATCCCAAGTAGTCATTTTGTGGCGGTGATATGAACCTGTCTACAGACCCAAGGCATGTTAAAAAAATTATAATTTTTTAATTGCAAAAAATTAGACAACCCACTGTATCACACTTTGTCATTTGTTTGGGTTGGCATTAAGCTGCAGAGGCCTGATCCAGAGGCCACAAACAAATTCTTCTGTTATTAATGTCATACAGTAAAGGAAACTAATAGCAAAGCCACAAAAGAGGACTAAAATCTTCCAAAAATTAATTAAAAAAGCAGAAAAAAGGCAGCACCGCTTACTTGCCCAGGTCTTTGAACATATGCACTACAGGATGCAGCCAGCCCATAAAGCAAGATGTTGGCAGCATAGGTGCAAAATACTAAATAGACAGCCACTCACCACCTACCCATTCATGGAGGGGGTGATTGCCTAGTATACATTTTCACAATAAAGGTGTGTATAGAACACTGTTCACATAAAGGAAATGCATAGTGTCTGGTTCTCAGCATATTAGTCACGCCCTTACTATTCGATTAGGCGGGCTGGCTAGCACTCTCTCAATGCATCCCAGTGTGAACACCCATGAATACAAGACCAAACATGCTGGGCTTGGCTGCACCCTGAAAAATATAGTGCACAAAATACATAAAAATAGTGAGGTATTAGTCGATAGTTTGGCCAAACCTTGGCTGGTAAGCGGTGCTGCCTTTTTTCTGCTGTTTTTTTAATTTTTGGAGGATTTTAGTCCTCTTTTGTGGCTTTGCTATTAGTTTAGTGATAGGACTCGCAAGTGTGGGGAGCCTTGATGCGGGTTGATGGCCAAAATATCGACCAATACCTCACTTTTTTATGTATTTTGTGCACTGTTTTTCAGGGTGCAGCCAAGCCCTGCATGTTAGGTCTTGTATACAGGGGTGTTCACACTGGGATGCATTGAACTGTGGTGACCTCGGTGTTGCAGAGTTTAAAATCTAATTTATGGTTGTTAATACTGTGCTCCTACCACACTATCTGAGCAACATGACTGGGAAAAAACAAGGCCATGATGGAAGGGGAATTAGGCTTGGTGTTCAAAGTGTATGTGGGGTTGGTGGTAATGTTTGTGAAAACACTAGTGAAGCCTCATCACATCCTATGCAAAGACAACTGACAACTTATATTACTGGACAGGCTACACCACTACCTTTCTTTGTTAGCCATACCTCTGAACGCCTTGTCAATGATGCCTAGAAAGAGCATGAACTCGAGTGGATAGCAAGTGCAGCTTCAAGTGGCCTCTCCTCCAATTCCTCCACCTCAACAACACACCCAGTACAGTCCACAGATGTGGCACCCAAATTACCCTTGCTTCCCTTCATGTCCCAACTATCCAAAAGTTCAACTGACTGTATGGAACCACAGATGGCTGAGTCTGAAGAGCTGTTCACGCATTCTATGCCATGTTCATCAGAAGTGTACTGAAAAGCTTTGCAGAGTCAAGAGGAGGAAATCTGCACCAATGCCCAAATGTACTATGCTGTCAGGGCAAGAAGAGGGGGAGGGTGACTCCAATCCTGGGGAATGTGATAACACAGAGGATGATGATGAAGTGTTAGATCCCAGTTCACATGAACATAGAGGCACACAGCTGAGTAGATCATCTGAGGAGGAAGATGAGGAGGTTACATTGCATCATATGTCACAGACAGGTAGTGATGCAGCCACGATGAGCAATGCATCCTCAGCCACAACTTTGCATCTGACCAGCAGCATCCGTGGGTCTGCAGCTCACAGGGGTTTCAAGGGTTGCCTAGCCAGGGTATTTTTTGACACTGCAAAGGATGAGGCAAATCACATAATCTGCCAACTTTGCAAAAAAAAAACTGAGTAGAGGTAAAATCTGCAATAATATGACTGCTAAATGTGTGAACTTTCACATGCGCAATCAACATGCTTTATTGAAGGAATGTCACTGCGCAAAAATGTGGACCAGCGGATATCAACCATTCTAAGTCGCCCCGTCAATCGCATCTGCTGCATCTTCCTACTCCACTGTTACCGTGCCAACTATTGAGACGCATGGCCTTTGATCGCAGAACCTCAAGTTCTTTACCCGATGCAGTCACACTGACTGAGAGACCGCCTTCAGCTATAACGGAAGTGGACATGCCTGCTGTTTTTGACTGATCTCAGAGAACAATCTCACCACAATTTTCTCAAACCACAGTAGCATCTCCGCCTGCACCTCTCTCACAGTCCATCAGTTTGTCTGGTTCACCATACTCAGCCCTCACACAGAACTGCAGCCAGCCCACAGATCCGTAGTTGTGGTCATGGAAAAGATTGTTTCCTCCTACATATATCAAAGCTAAGACGTTGAACTCTGCCATCTCCAATTTGCTTGCCACCGAAATGCTGCCTTTGCACCTGGTGGATACTGATGGTTTCCGAAAGCTAATGGCCATCGCAGTCCCCCAGTACCAATTACCCACTCGTCATTACTTTTCTAAGAAAGCTGTGCCTGCGCTACATTAGAATGTAGCAGACAAAATTACCCATTCCTTGACAAAGTCTCTGTCTGCCAGGGTGCATTTCACCACAGACACTTGGACAAGTAAGGATGGCCAAGGGCGTTCCATCTCCCTGACTGGGCACTGGGTGACTCTTGTGGCTGTGGGGACAGGCACTGCTCCACAAGTCTTGGAATCCCCAAGGCTTGCAGGCCAAATCTCTACATTTAACACTTCCTCCACTGATTCTGCCTCCTCTATTTCCTCTAGGGCCTTCACCTGCACCCTCAACTTCTGCTTTCACGAAACATGCGTTCCAGCAGTACATAGTGAACCTCTACCACCTCCATACTGTGCAGACAGGGCTCTCCGCAAAAAGGAAGTCTTAAAATTGTTATGCCTTGGAGATCGCACTCATATGGCTGAAGAGTTGTGGACAGCTCTCCAAGCAGAATTTGATCAATGGCTGTCTCTGCTGAACCTTCATCCAGGGAAGGCCATGTCCAATAATGGTGCAAACCTGGTGGCAGCCCTACGGTGAGGCAAGCTTACACATGCGTCTTGCACGGTGCACGTTGTCAACCTGGTGGCACAGGGATTCCTCAGCCACTATCCTGGCGTGGGTGATCTGCTCCAGAAAGCACGTAAGCTGTGTACTCATTTCTGCCATTCGCACCTCTCTGCTCATCAACTTACATCGATACAGAGGCCTTTGGCCATGCCAGTTAACAGGTTGATATGGGATGTGCCGACACGGTGGAATTCCACTCTACATATGCTGCAGCTACTGTGGCAGCAGCAACGAGCCTTGGTGCAGTATATCATGTCGTATAGCCTGGCCCAATGCAGTATGGAGGTGGCGCATATCACGGTAACAGATTGGGAACAGATTAAGGACCTTTGCACTCTTGTGAACAGTTTTGAAATGGCTACTAAGATGGTTAGCGCTGATGACGCAGTCATCAGCATCACTATTCCGGTCATTTATATGATGGAGCAGACATGACATTTAATAGCCTGAGGGAGGAGATGGTGGTCCTAGAAGAAGAGGACAAAAAAAGAGGAGGCTGCGGAAGGGATAACATTGTCTTGAAGTTCAAGTCTGTCATTGCAGAGGTGGGTGCCGAGAGTGGGTTATTGCGATCGAGGGGGGGTGTTGATGATAACAAACAAAATGCTATCAAAGGTGCAAGATCCAAGGAACAAATGGAGGAGGAAGAGGTGATGGGCGAGCAACTGTCGGAAGAAGAGGATAATCCTCCCCCTCTGTTGTTCAGGTTTGGCGGGAGGGGACAGAGGAAATGAGCCTCATTGTTACCCAGCCACCAACACAGTATGGGCTTGGACATCATCGCAGAGCCCGACATATGAGTGCCTTCTTGCTGCACTATCTGCAACATGATCCCCGTATAGTAATGATTAGGAATAATGCTGATTACTGAGTTGCCACTTTAAAGATACATGTTATAAAACCAAATTTTTCCAGATGATTCCCACCCTAGAAAGGGACCCGCGAATGCTGGAGTATCGAAGCACGCTTTTATACGACCTTAAGAGAGCTTTTCCCCAAGACAGCAGTGAAGCACACAGTTCGCATTGCAGCCTGTCAACCTCCAGCCTGTCAATTCCTCAACACTAAAACATTAGCAGCAGCAGCAGTGGTGGAAGTGGAAGAAGCAATTTCTGTGAGTCCTTTGACAATTTCTTTAGACCAACTCGTGCTCCAGCACAACAGTGTCTAAGTCTTACACGTGGTGAACAAATGAATAGTATGGTGCAGGAGTATCTAGAAGTAAATGTCAATACCATCAGGGAGGGTTTGGATCCTTTCACATTTTGGTCTTACAAAATGGATGAGTGGCCTGAACTCGCCTCAAATGCCTTGGAGGTTTTAGCATGCCCGGCAGCCAGCGTTCTCTCAGAACATGTCTTCAGCACTGCTGGTGGTCTCCTGACAGATAAGGGTATACGGCCATTATTAACTTTCATTAAGATGAACAAGTCATGGATTTCCAAGGACTTTTGCACCCCAATCACAGACTACACAATCTAGGTGATATTGCATTCTTTAGTGTGATGCATTAATGTCACGTAAATGCATTCTGTGATATCTTTAGTGTTGGCTCTGCGATATTCTCGTGAAAGTTATTCCACTTCAGTTGTGTCAGGCCCTCATTTTTTAAAATGTGATCATTCCTGGTTGGGTGTCCATCTGCTGGATTGGGTGTAGTGAATGACCTGTCGGTCCCTATTCTACTATTTCTACTGTGGTGAAATTGATGCCACTTCTGTGGTATAAGGCCCACATTTCTTTAAATGTGAACACTCCTTGTTGGATGTACATTTTCTGTATTCGGTGTAGTGAAAGACCAGTCTGTCCCTATTAGACTGTTTCTACTGTGGTGAAATTGATGCCACTTTGGTGGTGTCTGCCATAATTTCTGGAAATGTAAACACTCAAGGTTGAGTTTTCATCTGCTGGATTGGGTATAGAGAAAGACCTGTATGCCCCTATTAGACAACCGTATATACTCGAGTATAAGCTGACCCGAGTATAAGCTGAGGCCCCCTAATTTTGCCACAAAAAACTGGGAAAACTTATTGACTCAAGTATAAGCCTAGGCTGGGAAATGCAGCAGCTACTTGTAAATTTCAAAAATAAAAATAGATACCAATAAAAGTAAAATTAATTGAGACATCAGTAGGTTAAATGTTTTTGAATATCCATATTGAATCAGGATCCCCATATAATGCTCCATACAGTTTATGATGGGCCCCATTAGATGCTCCATACAAAATAATATGCCCCATATAATGCTGCACAAAGGTTAATAATGGCCCCATAAGATGCTCCATAAAATAATACTGTATGCCCCATATGCTGCTCCATAAAGGTTGATGGCCCTATAAGATGCTCCATATAATGCTGCATAATGGTTATGGCCCTATAAGATACTGCATAAAGGTAATGGCCCCATAAGATGCCCCATAGATATATATGCCCCATATGCTGCTCCGTAAAGGTTGTTGGCCCCATATAGTCCCATAATTTGCCCCATATAATGCTGCATAAATGTTGTGGCCCTATAACATGCCCCATATAATGCTGCATAATGGTTATGGACCTAAAAGATGCCACATATAATGCTGCATAATGGTTCTGGCCCTATAAGATGCCCCATATAATGCTGCATAAAGGTTATGGCCATAAGATGCTCCATAAATATATATGCCCCATATGCTGCTGCGATTAAAAAAATGACATACTCACCTTTTGTCGCTGGGGGCCAGTTGCCGGTGTCCTGAGCAGGCGGGGACACTGGTGCACTATGGGGCCAGGTACCGATGTCGCCGCTGGCTCAGGGCCCCAACACCTGCGATATTCACCTGTCCCCGTTCCACTGCCGTGCGCCACTCTGTCTTCTGGGTCTCTGTAGTGACTGTTCAGGCAGCGGGTGCGCATTAACCACGTCATCGCGCCCTCTTACGTGAACATCACAGCTCCACATATTTATTACTTTAATGAGCGGTACCATGTGACCGCTGAACATAGGAAGAGCTTCAGCACCGGAGACCATCGTAGAAGCAGGGACTGCAGAGACCGCACCAGGAGGGGGCGAGTATGATCTGACAGCCGCGCTCACCCTCCCCCGCCATCCCCAGGACAATGACTCGAGTATAAGCCAAGAGGGGGCACTTTCAGCCTAACAAAATGGGATGAAAATCTCGGCTTATACTTGAGTATATATGGTATTTATACTGTGGTGAAATTGATGCCACTTCTGTGGTGTAAGGCCCTCATTTCTTTAAATGTGAACATTCCTTGTAGGATGTACATTTGCTGTATAGGTGTAGTGAAATACCTGTCGGTCCCTATTCTACTATTTCTACTGTGGTGAAATTCAGTTCTGTAGTTTAAGGCACTCATTTCTTTAAATGTGAACACTCCTTGTTGGGTCCATTTCTTGCAAAAAGGAGGAACGCAGCAGCACTCTGTAGAGACCAATATACATGCGAACACAGAATCTTTCATAATTGATGAGTAAACTGTAATAAAAAGTAAAAAAAAATTACTTACAAAAGTGAATGTTCTTAGCACATAAATTGGCCAAGTCATGTGAGGCCATCAACTGCGACAAGGTGACACTTCTGTGATGGGTCCTAACTTCTAATAAATGCCTGTCTTGTGCTATAAAAGTCTATAGTATGAATGGGCAAACATGCCTCACCTGGGTTACAAACTTGAACATTAAAATAAGCTGGTAGGAACCAAAGTTGATTATAAACACTCTTTGGCTGATGGGTGGGGAGCAGAGTCAGAAAGGAGGAGGTAACTACCACCAATGGATAACTACATAGAACAAAAAAGCCTGACCTGCATCTCCATATAGTATGAACAAGTGCCAACTTCAATGAATACACTTCTTGCAAAAAGGAGGGTATCAGCAGCACTCTGTAGAGACCAATGCACATGTGAACACAGAATCTATCATAATTGCTGAGTAAACTATAATAAAAAGTTAAAAAAAAATAAAAAAATACTTACAAAAGTGAAGCTTCTTAGCGCATTAATTGGCCAATTTATGCGAGCCCATCAATCTACTATTTCTACTGTGGTGAAATTGATGCCATTTCTGTGGTGTAAGGCCCTCATTTCTATAAATGTGAACACTCCTTGCTGAGTGTCCATCTGCTGGATTGGATATAGTGAAAGACCTGTCAGTCCCTATTAGACTTTAATTTGCATCCATGCCACCCCTGCGATGGAGAGGTGATTGGTGGCCATCAACTTTATCACCTGTCCCCACTCAGGCCTCATCATTTCAGGGAAATGGCTTCTGTAATACTTCTCGGGCATCGTGGTTACTTGGGAGCCGGTATCTACCAGGTAGCATATGGCCCGTCCATCTATTTCGGCCCAGACTAACGGACCCATTGAAACTAAATTCGTGGGACTTCTGGTTCTTCTTACTGGCTGTTCTGGCTCCAGACAGTGCTGGAGAGGCCACCCCAGTTGTGGGCACATCCGGGCCATGTGCCCCAGCTCTCCACAGAGGAAGCAGGTAGGAAGTTCCTCCTGTCTAGACACTTTTCCGCCCCGTCGCGGTTCTGTGCTCCCAGATGAGCTCAGCGAGGTCACCTTCTTTTAGTTTCTGTCAAGTCTTCCCTCATCTTTTGGATTTCTCTCTACAAATCTTCCACCCATCTTGGTGAGGCCACTTTATTCATGGTCACCTTCACCACCGGAACTGTAACCCCCTGATCTTGCTCATGTGCACGTGCCTCACTTCCAACTTCTGCAAAAGTCATGTGTGGGTTAACACGCAAGCGCTCCCACAGGGCCTGTTTCAGCAGCGCATCTCTCAACACGGTCACTAACTGATCATGCAGCACCACGTCTTTCCGGGATATGGCAGTGTGTATTTCCTCAAATATGTTCATGAACTGCATCACCTTCTCCCCCTCTTTTTGAATCTCCTACATCTGTCGGGTCCCCATGTGTTTCCTCCAGGATATATAACACCTTGTCAAGTGTATTCTGCTGTCTGGGGGGCTGTAGCATCACTGAATCCCTTGCCTCCCCTTCCAGGGCCATCGTGGCGACCTCCGCCTGTAGGGTGGGTATCATAGAGTGCATTCTCATCATCCCTTTAATACGTTCAGTCCCGCTCTACAACATGGTGTTACTCCCATTAAATTTAGGTAGGTTGTTTAACATTTCCCCCAGAGAAATGGTGGACCTAGGGCCCTCTCCATATGCTTGGTCTGCCCCATCCATGGCAGTAGACTGCATCCTGCCGACTACGCCAAGTGTGAGCAGGTAACAAGATGCAGTAAGGGGTCGGAGGCAGAGCAAGGGTTAATGGTGGTAAAATTTAACAGGTATACTCCTCGCAGGGAGAAAACAGGGAAAACAGTATAGAGGAACACAGGGTATGTAACTCAGGGGAAACAGGCATGAAGAATAGGGTAGGAAGTTCAAGAATAGCAAACTTATCAGTCTGACGACTTCATAATGCAGTTTGCTCAGAAAGTGAACTTTGGCGCCTAAGCTGTGGCCCGTAAGGGGTCTGGTATGGTCCTGGAAAAGATGGTGTCCTGATCCTGGTGGCAGTGGTGATTCCTCGTGGTCCAGTGTAGTCCTGGAAAAGATGGCAATTCCTCATGGTCAGGTTGGTGATCGGTGTGTCAGGAAACGACGAGCCGGGCAGAGCACAGTCTATCCCCCCTGTCAGCGTACAGGAATGACAAGTGACTCAATTCAGGTACAAAGGCAAACCCCTCACAGCAGGTGTCCCAATTCTCCCGTCGGTGCATTCGCTCACTTATATCCTGACTGGGTGGTCCTGCCACTCATGGTCAGTGGGGACCAGGTATGTCATTGTCAGCAGTCTCTGATAGCGACTTTTAGCCCCTGCTGGTTTAGACCTGCGCTGGCAGTTGGCTTTCCCGCAGGAGCCCTGACACTGCCCTCCTGCAAGCTGCAGGTTCCCACGGCGACTGACTGATTTCCTGCAAGCTGTGGCCCTTTTATCTTAGCCATGGCCCCTACATTTAGGTGTAGAGGTTGGTCTGGGGCCTTAAGCTTTCCCAGGTGAAACCTGGGTGACAGCCCCGACAGTTCTGGATCCGTCACGGAGTAGGTAGGCCTGGTCCGGGTCTTCTCCTTATATTGTTTTTCAATAGCACTGAGAAATAAGTGTATAGTGCCCCACACAGTCTGAAAATCTCCGAGGTTTCGGCTACAGGGGGTAGCTGAGACCCAAGAATACATGATTTGGGTCGGTTTTCACGGTTTCCAGTCTTGCGATTGCAGTTATTCACTGAATAACTGCTATCACAAAAAAGTCAGATTTTCCATTTATTTGTCTCTCCTCTGATATGATCTAACATACGAGAGGAGAGAGAAATGGGGTCCCCCAAACCCCCCAGCACATCCACCATCCCCGAATCCTCCATGTCATCTTCATGGAAGAAAATGGCGGGCCCATGCGCAATGTGCCCGTCAAGATCTGCCGGCACCTGGCAATAATAGGAGATTTTTCCTACTGGTTCATTTTGATCACTATTTTAGACCCTATCACAGAGATAAAAATAAAAAAATAATAAATTAAATCCCTTTGTCTCCTCCTTAGCTACGTAAAAATAATAAATTATTTTTTTTTCCATTCTTTGCAGTTGTGGTTAGTGTTCTGGTTTGGGTTGGGGTTATGGTTGGGGTTAGGGCTGTGTTGGGGTTAGGGGTGTGTTGGGCTTAGAGTTGTCTTAGGTTTGTGTTGGGGTTAGGTTTAGGGTTGTGGTTAGAGTTGGGTTTAGGGTAGTGGTTAGGGTGTGTTGGGGTTAAAGTTGTGGTTAAGGCTGTGTTAGGGTTGGAATTAGAATTGGGGGGGTTTCCACTTTCCAATGTTTAGGCACATCAGGGTGTCTCCAAATGCGACAAGGTGCCTGCCATTGATTTCCGCCAATTTTGTGTTTCTAAAAGTTGAACGGTGCTCCCTCCCTTCTGAGCCCTGCCATGTGCTCAAACAGTGGATTTCCCCCACATATGGGGTACTTTTGTACTCAGGAGACATTGCACAACAAATGCTATGGTCCATTTTCTTATGATACCCTTGTGAAAATAAAAAAAGTTTGGGTCTAAATTAATTTTTTTGTGAAAAAAAGTTAAACGTTAATTTATTCCTTCCACATTGCTTAAATTCTCATGAAGCACCGGAAGGGTTAATAAACTTCTTGAATGTGGTTTTGAGCACTTTGAGAGGTGAACTTTTTAAAATGGCATCACTTTTGGGTATTTTCACTTCAAATGTGAGGTGGTCCCTAAAAAAATGGTTTTGTAGATTTTGTTTGAAAAATGAGAAATCGCTGTTTAACTTTTAACCCTTATAAACCCTTATAACTTCATAATAAAAAAAATGTTTCCAACATTGTGCTGATGTAAAGTAGACATGTGGGAAATGTTATTTATTAAATATTTTGTGCGATTTTACTCTCTGATTTAAGGGCACAAAAATTAAAAGTTTGAAAATTGCAAAATTTTCAAAATTTTTGCCAAATTTACATTTTTTTCATAAATAAATGCTTGCCATATCGAAGAAATGTTACTACTAACATGAAGTACAATATTTTACGAAAAAACATACTCAGAATCAGTGGGATACATTGAAGCGTTCCAGAGCTATAACCTCATTAATTAATTAGTGGTCAGAATTGTAAAAATTGGCTTGGTCATTAAGATAAGATCAAAATTGGCTCGGACACTAAAGGCTTAATGTTAGGCCACGTTCACACATTCAGCATTTAATCAGTAAATTACATGAGAATTTTTAAGCTCAAACCAGCAGTGGAACAATCAGAGGAAGGGTATAATAGAAACACGTCAAGACTTCAGCATTGTTCACCCATTTCTGATTTTTGCTTGCACTATTGGAAATAGACGTATAAAGATAAAAGAAAGAGTTAATGTGTCCATGTGTAGTGGTTATTAATAATGAAACATCCCATTCCTTCTAGAATTTATACCCTGGCGGTCTCTAGTTTCCAAACAAATGATCCAGTATGTTTTCCTGGTAAGCAGGAGATGATTAAATAATAGTTGATCAACACAAGATGCTGATGCAAAGCAGGAAAAAATCAATTTGACCTGATATTGTTAACAGCTTCTAAGTGTTTAACGTGATATATCCTATTCATTATGATCATTGCTTTTAAATCAATTATTTTATAACTTAGAGCAAGTAAGTGTGAGATTCCTGTCTTGGTAAAACAAAGAGATAAATGGAACATCTGTCATCTTATAATAACTTTATTATGTGCACTTAAAATAATAAACATCTATCCCCTTCATGTAAGACACGAGTGTGAATGGATGTTCATTAGTGATGGGTGAGCACTAAAATGCTTGGGTGCTCGTTGTTCGGGTCGAGCAAATTGGAATTCTCGGCAGCTCAACCTGAGCAACGAGCCCAATGTAAGTCTATGGGAAACTCGAGCATTTTAGCCGCGGCCCCCCTCGGCGGTCTGCAGATGGACTAAAAATTGAGGAAATCATAGAATCGTAGAGTTGGAAAGGACCTCCTGGGCCATCTGGTCCAACCCCCTGCTCAAAGCAGGATTCGCTAAATCATCCCAGTCAGATGTCTGTCCAGCCTCTGTTTGAAGACTTCCATTGAAGGAGAACTCACCACTTCTCGTGGCAGCATGTTCCACTCATTGATCACTCTGTCAAAAAGTTTTTTCTAATATCTAATCTGTGTCTCCTCCCATTCAGTTTCATCCCATTGCTTCTAGTCTTTCCTTGTGCAAATGAGAATAAAGTTGATCCTTCTACAATGTGACAGCCCTTTAGATATTTGTAGACAGCTATTAAGTCTCCTCTCAGTCTTCTCTTTTGCAAACTAAACAATCCCAAATCCTGCAACCTTTCCTCATAAGACAGGGTTTGCAGACCGGTCACCATTCTGGTTGCTCTTTTCTGAACTTGCTCCAGTTTGTTGATGTCTTTTGTAAAATGTGGTGCCCAAAACTGGACACAATATTCCAGATGAGGCCTGACCAAAGAGGAGTAGAGGGAAATAATGACTTCACGTAATCTAGACTGTATGCTTCTGTTAGAATTGCATTTGCCTTTTTTGCTGCTGCATCACACTGTTGACTCATATTCAGTCTGTGATCTATTAGTATACCCAAGTCTTTTTCACATGTGCTGTTGCTTAGGCCTATTCCTCCCATTCTGCATATGCTTTTTTCATTTTTATTGCCCAGATGTAGTACTTTGCATTTTTCCCTGTTAAAAACCATTCTGTTAGTTGCTGCCCACTTCTCCAGTTTATTTATATCTTTTTGAATCATCTCTCTCTCTTCTCTAGTATTAGCTATCCCTCCTAGCTGTGTGTCATCAGCAAATTTAATCAGTTTACTCTCAATTCCTTCATCTAAATCGTTGATAAAGATGTTGAACAATACAGGGCCCAGGACAGAGCCCTGTGGTACCCCACTTGAGACATTCTTCCAACTGGATGTGCAGCCATTTACGACCACTCTTTGGGTCCGATCACTAAGCCAGTTATGAATCCACCTAACAGTTGCCTTGTCCATTCCATACTTAGTCATTTTTTCAATAAGGATTGTATGAGATACTTTGTCAAATGCTTTGCTGAAGGTCAAGATATACTATATCTACAGCATTTCCTTGATCCACCCAATCAGTGATTCCGTCATAGAAGGAAATTAAATTAGTCTGACATGACTTATTAGTTACAAACCAATGCTGACTCTGTTTAATCACTTCATTCTTATCCAGGTACTGACATACATGTTGTTTAATAATTTGTTCAAAGATCTTTCTTGGTATAGAAGTCAGACTCACTGGCCTACAGTTACCTGGGTCCACCTTCTTCCCCTTTTTGAAGATAGGAACAACATTTGCTCTTCTCCAGTCTTCTGGGACTTCTCCTGTTCTCCAAGAATTTTCAAAGATTATGGAGAGGGGTTCAAAAATTTCTTCTGCTATCTCCTTCAGTACTCTGGGGTGTAATTCATCTGGACCTGGAGACTTGAATTCATTTAGGTTATCTAAGTGTTTCCTTACTATCATTCTGTTTATAGATATCCTGGATTCTTCTATTCCCTTAATAGGACAGTGAAGAACAGTTGATGTTACATTTCCTTTCTGAGAGAAAACAGATGCAAAATAGGAATTTAAAAGTTCAGCCTTCACAACATCCTGTCTTACCATTTCATCATTTTCATCCTGTAAAAATCCTATAGCATCTTTGACTTTTCTTTTACTTTTGACATATCCCCAAAATCCTTTATTATTGCTTTTCACATCTCTTGCAAGCCTCAATTCATTGTGAGCTTTAATAATCTGATTTGTGCCCTGCAGGTTCTGCAGACAGCATTATATTCTTCTTTAGATATGCCTCCCTCTTTCCATTTTATAAACATTTTTTTCTTCCTTTTTAGCATGTGCTTAAGTTCTGTGTTCATCCATCCTGGCTTCCTTAAATGCTTCCTATTCTTCCCTCTTTTCGGAATTATTAACAATTGTGCTTTGAAAATTTCATTTTTCAAGATTTCCCATCCTTCCTGGACATTTTTGTCTTTAAGGATATCCAGCCATTAGATCCCTCCAATTCTCTTTCTGAATCCCTTAAAATCTGCCTTTCTGAAATCTAACCTTGACGTCTGAGTCTTCACAGGTCTTTTTCCTCTAGTTATCCAAAATTTTAAAATAGCATGGTCGCTACCTCCTAGGGTCCCAGCCACCTTTACCTCCTCAACCATTTCCTCCCTGTTTATAAGGATTAGATCCAAGGTAGCAGTTCCCCTTGTTTTCTCCCCTACCTTATGGAAGATAAAGTTGTCAGCAAGAGAGGATAAGAATTTCCTTGACCTGTTAGTTTTGCCTGAGAGTGATTCCCACAAATGTCTGGATAGTTGAAATCTTCCATGACAACTATGTCATATTTTTTGGAGAACTTGGCCATTTGATGCATAAAGAGTTCATCCATATCTTCAGCTTGCACAGGCGGCCTGTAGTAAATGCCTACAATGGTGTCCTTTCCATTGTTCTGTCCTTGTATTCTTACCCAAACAGTTTCCACAGAACTCCCAGTCTCTGAAGCTTCAATCTCTGTGCAGATATACGCGTTTCTAACATACAATGCGACACCTCCTCCTCATTTATCAAGTCTGTTTCTTGCAAATAAGTTGTATCCTTCTAGTCTTGTATTCCATTCATGTGTATTGTCCCACCAAGTTTCAGTGATTCCAATGACATCATATTTCTTTTCCTGTGTTAGTAGTTCCAATTCTCCTTGTTTGTTGCCCATGCTTTGTGCATTAGTATAGAAACATTTTAGTTTGTGATTGGTTTCTCTTTCTCCAATATTTTTATTAATTAGATTCTTTTGTCTTTGTTCTTCCTTTCCACTTCTAATAGCAAAGTTCTCAATAGCATTTGTCTGGTGTATGGCTTTTTCTGGTCTTTTGCTTCCCTTCGTATAGGTAATTCACTCCGTGATCCATAAATCCAAATCGTTGCTGACGGCACCATCGACGTAGCCAGTTGTTCACCTGCAGAATCTTATTCCGCCTCCTTGTTCCATGGCCATCCACTGGGAGGATGGAAGAGAAGAACAGTGCTCAAATGACATGGGAACAGCATAGGGAAGACCCCTGGAAGCATTTCTGACTCCCAGGTCACTGCTATGAGCAATGTTGTCAGAGTCTTATGCCACTTTCACAGCCTCACAATAAACCATACAAAAACTACACCAAAATGGATTTTCCTGGGAAATATGTTAAGGAACATCCTTTCCAGGGTAATGCCTTGTATATAATGCAAAATAAATAACCAAAATCAAAAATACTCTTCCAACACTTAGCCTATGTTCACACGTAGAGTTTTTGATGCGTTTTTCAACTTTAGCATTGCTTTCAACCAAGACAAATGCATTCACTGGGAAAGGTCCTTTCTACATTTTCCAACCTTATCTGGCCAAGTGGTGTGTGACACATCATCAGACACATCCTGTTTCATTTATGAAGGAGGTACTCTGAAAGTCACAAAGCCTATTTTTAAAGGGCCATCAGGCAGCATTTACTATTCTTAGAGATCCATCAGCCGGTTATGCTTTGGTGTTCGCATTATTAAACAGTGGGTCTGTGGGTCTCCTATACTGTTATTGCCTATGCAGTGAGTGGCAGGGCTAACAAGAATTAGGACTCACCCCAATGCCTCTCTGAATAGACGTACAGGAGGGCCACCTGAAAGCAATGTTCCCATTATTAGGAAGTTGGTACTCCCATACTGTTTGCCTATGCAATGTTATGCAGTTTCTTCCCTCTACCTACTACAGTTAGACAGGAGCTCTGGGGTTGACTCTTAAAGAATTTGTAAAAGAAGGAAAAAGATGAGGCACTCACCCAGATTTGCAGTGCAGTGTTTCTTTATTCAACCATTAAAGGTCACACAATAAAGGATGGGCAGATAACATGAGGCATGCGGGGAAAAAAACAGACGACAGCCGTTTCGCATACACAGACGCTTCAACAGGTCCAGGTGTGTAATTACGTGATGTCATTTCCTTAAATAGGTCTATGACTAACAACAGGTGAACATTTAAAAAACATGAATGGACATTTTCAATTAAAAACAAGTAACATAATTACATCTTTATGCTGACTGCAGGAGTGTATAAAAATCCTTACAAAAAATTATTTTCTTTACAGAAAAAAATTTTTCTTACAAAATTTTTTTTTCTCTTTACAAAAAAATAGACAAATCCAACCTATCATTCAGTCCTAAAGGGCCCTGTGCTTTAGATTTAATTATCCATCTGGCTTCATGTCTCATCAACAATTTATTATGATTACCACCTTGTGGTGGAAATTTTACAATTTCTAAACCAGCAAAGCGTAATAATTCAGGGTTGGAATTGTGTTTTTCTTGCATATGTTTTATTAAGCGCAAAGACCCTTTTCCTGTACTAATCGAATGATAATGTTCACGAAATCTTGTTGCAAGTGGTCAAATAGTTTTTCCTATGTAAAAAAATAAACAATCACAAAACAAAATATATACCACAAATTTACTTTTACAAGAAATAAAATCTTCTACTCTATGCTGAACGGGTCCGATTTTTAGAGGATTGAAAGTCATATGTAAGTGACAGTAATTACAGTTAAAGCATTTAAAGTTCCCTTTTGGTGAATTTTTTTGTAACCAGTTTTTATCAAGAGGTAACAAACGATTATAAACTATAAGATCAGCTATATTACTAGTGCGCTTATATGCAAATTGCGGAGCCATAGTACAGATTTCCTGCAAATCTTTATCAGAGCGTAAAACATGCCAATTTTTTCTGATGGCTGTATGTATAACCTTATCAATGGAACTATGTTTAAAACTAAAGAAAAATCTCTTTTGTGGATTTATTTCACTATGTATTTGCTTTTTGTGACGTTTAGTTACCCTCTTTAATAAATCGCTCTGAGATATAGCTTTAACCCGTTCAAGAGCTTCATTCAGAACACCAATGGGATAACCTCTCCTCAACAAACGTGTTTTTAATTCCTCAATTTGTTTATTACAGATATCATCGTTATTATTCAGCTTCCTTAATCTAACCATCTGACTAAATGGAGGCCCTTTTTTAGTGTGCATGGGATGTGTACTATTAAAATGTAAGAGTGAATTAGTCGCGGTTGGTTTTCTATGTACCCTGGTGATCATATTACCATCGACAATATCGATTTTTACATCCAAAAATTCTATATTTTTTTGTCCAAAGCAGGAGGTAAATCGCATGTTATCCACATTGATTTCGTTTAGATATTTCACGAAATTATCAAAATCATTCTGAGAACCATCCCATATGATGAAAATATCATCCACAAATCTCAGGAAGATGCGGATGTGTTTTAAAAAAGGATTGGAAATATTTGTAATATATTTTTCTTCAAATGCTGCTAGAAACAAATGAGCAAAAACACATGCTACGGGCGTCCCCATAGCGGTACCGGTTTTCTGAAGATACCATTGATTCAGAAATTTAAATGCATTATGAGATAATACAAAGTCCAATCCATCTAAAATAAACGCAATCCAATCAGAACTTTTATCAGAATTCATCAAAATTTTTTGAATAGCTTCAATAGCATTTTTTTGAGGAATCCGTGTATAAAGGTTCACTACATCAATTGTGGTTAAAGAAAAACTTGACTGCAAATCAAAGTTTTTAAAATGGAGATAAAATCCCCTGAATCTTTTACATAGGAAGGAATCTGAGAAAGTAGTGGTTTAAGGAGCCAATCTAAATATTGCGATAATGGCTCTGTCAATGAATTAATGCCCAATATTATGGGGCGACCCCGGGGTTGCGCAATAGACTTATGAATCTTTGGAATGCTGTACCAATGAGCAATCTCTGGGAAATCAGGCATCAGATTTTCAGCTCTCTTTTTTGATAAAACGCCATTTTCAACATTTTTTCTCAAAAAAGATCTCAATTTGTTTTTAAATCTTTCTGTCGGATTGCAATCCAAAGGGACATAGGTCGATCTATCCTCCAATTGGGACAAGGCTTCCTTTATGTAATAATCCCTATCTAAAATAATGATATTTTCTCCTTTATCCACTTTGCAGATTACTACATCATCCCACTTTTGTATATCACGTAAAGCCTTCAACTCCTTATCCAGCAAATTTTTTTTAGGTGTATCATAATAAACAGCTTACACATCTTTTATTACTAAATCCTGAAATAAATCGATGACATTACCTGGAGAAATTGGGGGCATGTAATTAGATTACCCCTCCTATAAAAGGTTCTACAGAGATTAAAGAATTGGTGTTGATCACTGACTCATTACTCACTGACGGATCGGCTATGCTCATCAGAGTAACAATATCATTAACATCTATTACGTCAGATGACTGAAACATGAAGCCTAAGGCCGGGGTCACACTGGCGAGGAATACGGCCGAGTGAGAGGCGCTAAAAGCACGCATTACACATGGACCAATGATTCTCTATGGGGTCCCTCACACCAGGCGTATATTTCTCATCTGTATCCTACGGTCCGTGCCAATCACAGCATGCTGCGATTGTCAGCGTACTACGGCCGTAGTACGCCAATGCAAGTCTATGGGTGCGCAAAAAATACGGATTACACACGGACCACACATGTGACTTGTGAGAAATACGCACCCGGTGTCTTTTAGCAAAGCCGGCAATTCAGTGCGCTATACAGTAAACTCACACTGACAGGTTTAATAAAGAAACGAAAGAATAGATATAGAAACATAGAATACATATATATATATATATATATATATATATATATATATATATATGCATTCTATATGTCTATATCTATTCTTTGGTTTCTGTTAGAAACCCTGTCATAGGGCTCCATTATATGTCCATTTTGCAAGCCTGCGAGAACATCTCACCATACGGATTACATACGGATGCTTACATGCGCAAAATACGCGACCACACCTTGCTTACGGATGACATATGGAGCACTGTTTAGGGGTCATTCATCCGTATTATGCATGTAAAATACTGACCGTATTTTGCGTCGGTTAGTGTGACCCCAGCCTAAGGTTACTATAGTAACAGGATTCTCCTTAATCTGATCACTATTGACTTTGTTCTCATTGACATTAACAAAAGATTTATGTAAATGTAACTTTCTAATTGATTTAAAAAACTCAATTTTAAAGTCCGTTAAATCGAATGGTTCAGGTAAGCAGAAATTCAGTCCCTTAGAGAGCACCGACAGGTGATCTTCTGTTAAAGTTCTCTTAGATAAATTCAGAACTTGTAGATCATCACACACATCTATTGCTTCCTCCACATTACTAGTTTGCGTTTTTTCTTGGAATTTCCGATTTCTGCTCCCTCTTCTTGTCTTTTTTCTAAAGGAGCTGCCGATCCTGCTGTTTCTTTTGGACAAACTATCATCTCCTCCATAGCGCTAGAATCAGAGTCCGTGATCCAGCCATCAGAATAAACTTTCTTCTTTCTTAATCTCAAAGATCGATTTTTATTAAAAAAAGCTCTTTTTTTATTTTTAGAATTCCATGAAAAAATGTGTCCAGTATCAAAATCCATTTTATCCTGCAGAAATTTTTCTTTTTTCTTTTGTTTAGTTTCCATTTGAATAACCACTAATTTCCTTTCTAATTTATTCAGAAAATTGGTGTTTTGACTTTCACTTAGGGCAGTTTCACACGTCCAGATAATTCCGGAACCAGAAAAACCAGTACCGGAGCTATCCGTGTCCATGTGTCCGTATGCATACGTATGCCATCCGTGTGACATCCGTGTGCTATCCGTATGTCTGTGTGTACCATCCGTGTGCTGTCCGTGTGCTGTCCGTGTGTCCGTGTCCGTGTTTTTGAAAAATTATTTTCAATGTTAACCCTTTGACTTTTAAAAACGCACACAGACAGCATCCGTGTGCGGTACGTGTTTACACGGACCCATTGACTTATATGGGTCCGTGTGATCCGTGCTGTTGCACAAAAACGGACATGTCAGCGTGTTTTGCACACGGACACACGGTCCGTGAAAACACGCTGACATCTGCATAGGCACATTCATTCGAATGTGTCTACGTGTGTCAGTGTCTCCAGTACGTGAGAAAACTGTCACTACACGTACCGGAGACATTGACATGTGAAACTGCACTTAACATGAAGATAATTCATTTTTTGCTTTCTCCAACTGTTCACATAAAACCGCATATTCTTTTTCATTTTGACTTGTGACTAATCTTAATAACTTTTGAGAACAATCCAAATGAATAAGTTCCCATTCTTTCAAAAATTCCATATCATTATTGAACTGTGAAATTTCCTTGAAAACTCGAAGTCCTCTTGGTGCTCGTTCACATTCAATGTAAGATTTAAGTGACTTAATAGTCCAAAACAACCGGATTTCCTTTTCAGCAAGGGAAGCGATTTTGGATTCCAGGGTCTTGGTGCTAATAATATGCAACTCTTCTTTATAATTGCAGTCAGCAAAAAATACCCCTGCATCCTCTCTGCCAGCTAACAACAGTTCTTGTTTAGTTGCACTGTGTTCAGCCTGATCCATAGTTGCTATAAATTCACAGGTGAAGACTCAAAAAGCATGGGCCTTGTGCTCAGTTCTCAAAACAAGTATGCAATTCAATTCAAAGAAAGCCCAGATGAACGGCACCAAGGCTCTAATCCACCAGCAACAAGTCGAGGATCAATCACAGGCACACAGTGTGTAAAACACTGCTGGGAATAACGGTGCTCAGCATCAGAAAAAACATGCTAACTTTGTAAAAGAAGGAAAAAGATGCGGCACTCACCCAGATTTGCAGTGCAGTGTTTCTTTATTCAACCATTAAAGGCTGAGCACCGTTATTCCCAGCAGTGTTTTACACACTGTGTGCCTGTGATTAATCCTTGACTTGTTGCTGGTGGATTAGAGCCTTCGTGCAGTTCATTTGGGTTTTCTTTTAATTGAATTGACTCTTAAAGAACTTGCACCCTCCACAAATTATACTATTTTCAAAGAGTCTACCACCTCCATGAAAAGTAAAAAGACTCCTTATACTCACCTCACCAATCACTATTTCGGCTCCTTCATTCCTTGTCGTCACCCTTCAAGTCCTTGCTGCATCTTCATATTCCCGTTGGTCCTACTGACATCACAGGGCCTTTCACAATAGTATCTCATAGGGATGAGGGGTTCCGTGACTGTGATTGTTATGACTTTTTTTGCTCAGAACTTTCCCAGGCCTATCAAACCTAGCAGTGCCGCTGTATTTCACCCTTGAGAGTGTAATAGCAAAGAACCAAAAACAGTCCAGCACCTCCTAACATAATGATGCAAGTGTGAACATGTGCAAGCTGCTTTGACAGTAGAAAATACATTGTATCCACTAAGATGTATTCAAAAATTGAACATATGACATGTAAACTGTAATACTTCTATACAGAATAATGTTAAAAAATTGAGATAATATTGGCCAATTTGTGTATGCCCACCAGCCATGACAAGGAATACATTTCTTTCGTTGGCCAAAAACCTACAGATGTCAAGGGCAGGTAGGCTTAAGGATTAGCTGAAAACACCCTTAGACTCATGGGAGAAGAAATACATGAAACTCCATGATTTGGTGGAGTGATAATGGGTGCATCATATTGTGTGTAGGAATGTACTATGGTGGTCATCGTACTGTATCAGGGGTTGCGAAGTTCATCAATGTGTGTGTGGTGGTTTGGGTTCCATAATATAGTGTGGAGTTCTTTCGGGTCCATCATATGTGTAGTCATCTGTGCGCATATGTATTGTATTTGTAAATTATTTATCATTTTCTGGGGCCCTATTACTTTTTTGGAGAGGTCTCAGGAGGCATAAATGGTTTATGTGGGGGGACTGTGGGGACGTTATAGCTATATATGCATGAATCTGAGACATTATTACTAGAGTTGAGCGACTTTTGTTTTTTTAGGGTCGAGTTTCGTTTCGTGAAACCCGACTTTTCCAAAAGTCGGGTCGAGCAAGATCGTCCGATTATAGGGAAAAGTCGGGGTCGTCCCGAAACACGAAACCCAATGTAAGTCAATGGGGAATAAAAGTCGGCAGTGAGAGGAGGACAGGAAACACACCTACAGTGCCCATTTGAATGCCAAAAGCATCAATTCTTCTTACTTAAGCTTGTCAACCTTAATTAACTTCATAATACAAGTTACGCACTGAAAAATGGGGGTTATTTGGCTACAGTTGTGGGGGGAGGGCTGGCTCCAGGTTTTCATGTGCCCTGGGCGAAAGAGCGCCCCTTTAACACCATACCACAACTCATCATGCTCCGATACGGCAGAGAAATAGCGGTATAGTACAATGAAAAATACTTCACTTTTTACATCTCATGACGAGGCCCATCTATTTCTCCATACAGAATCATTGGTCCCATATAATGTTTGAAACAGTATATGATGAGCTCCACATAATGCTACAGTATATGTTGGTCCCCATGGATGAAGCTCCACTGTCTTATGGGCCCAAATAATGCTCCAAACATAATGGGCCCCATTTCTAATGCTCTAGTGTATAATGGGCCCTGTAAATGCTGCTCCAGTGTCTGATGTCCACCTTTAGAATGTTCCAGTGTATGGTGGGCCCCATCTATCATTCTCCAGAGTATAGTGCTCCCCAAAAATTGCTGTCCCAACATTGAAAACAATCAAATAAGTCTCCTCGCTAGGGAATCCCTGTACTAGTCTGGACTCCTCGTCGTCCCCATCTTCCATCTCACTGCACAGTATTTCAACCTTGCAAGTGCTGTGATCCTGAGCAAGCAGGGGGGGCCCACTCGTTGGCGACAGCACTGGCACAGGGCCCCTGATAGTACGGTGGTGTGTCTGATGGCGGGTGGGCCGAACCTGCACTTTCATCTGCAGCTTCCTCTTTGTCACCGTGTAAGATGGAACTGTATATGGGAAGGGTAACCTGAGTTTCATCAGGTTCAGATTCAGGCCGTGTAGCGTGCGAGGGGAATGTAGTGGTCTGGGTCAATGTACCAGCAGATTCATCGAGCAGTGGCTGGGCATCAGTGCACTTGTGTCGCCCCCAGGAGTACGGTCGCCACAGTGGCATTACCTTCCTCCTAGGGAGTGTGATGTCATGCTTGGGAGCAACGAAGGATCTCTCTAGCAGGTTAACTGATTGGGCGGCGTTATTCCCACGAGTCATGACCCTCCAAACAGCATTCATGAAGGCAAAGTGTTTGTTTTACGTGGGCAGTATGGTTGCAAAGCTGAACCTTAAAGGAATGTCCAGAAGGGCACCACCAGGAGTGGAGCCTACGGTTAAATTCGACTTCACCTGGGAAACCTCAACCATGCCAGCTACAGAAAAGATGCACACATTGCAAGCTTAATTCTGTTAATGAACGAGACTCCGTCATGCCCCGCGGTCCGAGTCCGGCTTACTAGAGGGACACGTGAGGCTCTGGCACATGAGATTGGCCAATAACTGGTGTGTCATGCCCTTACAAGTCCGTGGCTGCATGTGCGCTACACTGAAAAGGCCAGCGTTTGTCGCTTACAGGTGCAGATAACCCGCTGAACAACGTTAGTGATGGGGATCTGTGATTACAATTATTACCCGCGAACGATGATTTCCCAGTAAGTGCAGGTCAACCGCAGTTCCGGAATTAGGCCTAACCGTCATTCCTGAAAAAATGAAAAACTTACGTGTGCAAACCACAGGTGCTGTAGCTTGCTTAACAGCTCACCAGCCGTTCTCACGCCCAGTATGGATTGCACGTGATTGCACAAAGGTGAGAAAGGGTACCGTATCCCTGGATAACATGTATGGATAGCGTACACATTCAAAATATATGTCTATAGATCAGGAGGCAGGCTCAGCCGGTGTTAGGCCCAGTATGGATTGCACGTGATTGCACAAAGGTCAGAAAGGGTACCGTATCCTCGGATAACATGTATGGATAGCGTACACATTCAAAATATATGTCTATACATCAGGAGGCAGGCTCAGACGGTGTTATGCCCAGTATGGATTGCACGTGATTGCACAAAGGTGAGAAAGAGTACCGTATCCCCGGATAACATGTATGGATAGCGTACACATTCAAAATATATGTCTATACATCAGGAGGCAGGCTCAGACGGTGTTAGGCCCACTATGGATTGCATGTGATTGCACAAAGGTGAGAAAGGGTACCGTATCCCCAGATAACATGTATGGATAGCGTACACATTCAAAATATATGTCTATACATCAGGAGGCAGGCTCAGACGGTGTCAGGCACAGTATGGATTTGACGGCCCAGACTACACAGCGGAGGAGCAGGGAGAGGTAAAGATTGCAAATGCTGGGGCCCTGCCCAAGCAAGGGGGGCCCACTCGTGGGCGTCGGTACTGGCACTGGGCCCCTCATAGTACGGCGGTGTGTCTGACGGCGGGTGTGCACCACCACCGTCAGAGACACTTGATTGCACTATGAGGAACCATGTGCCAGTGCCCGCGCCCAAGAGTCGGCCTACCCACCTGTCCAGGGCAACGGCACTCGCACGGTGTCGTGCGCTAGGTGGTGACCACGGCCTTGGGGGGGGGAGGCAGCACAGTTAGGGAGTTTTTGAAAGTGGCATATGTTGATGTTGGACATTCAGCTGATGCAAAAGGCGAAATAGGTCAAGTCCCAGGAAGAGGTGGACCAAAGCAAGCCATTTTTCTGTCACCCTATGTGTCATCAGGGGAAGGTGGGACAAAATCCTTGGAAACCCATGCATGGTTCATTTTAATGAAGGTTAGATCATCCACATTTTGGGTAGACAGACGGGTCCTTTTTTCTGTCAGGATTGATCCAGCTGCACTGAAGACTCTTTCCGATAGCACACTTGCAGCTGGGCAAGCGAGCTCCTGTAAGGCATATTGGGCCAATTCAGGCCAGGTGTCCAGTTTAGCGGCCCAATAGTCAAAGGGGAATGACCTGTGTGGGAGAACATCGATATGGGAGGAAAAGTAGTTTGTAACCATAGCTGACAACTGCTGTCTCCTGTCACTTTCCATCGATGCAGTATTACCAGTTGTGTGAGCGGTACTTGAAAAATCAGTCCGCAACATTGTCATGAAACCCCTGTCTCCAACGCCACTTCTGCTGTGTGCACCACGAACACCTCTGCCAAGCTGCCCCCGGCCCTACGGCTCGTGTGAGAACCATCACCGCTGCTGTGTGCTGGGAATGCCTCAAGCAACCGATTTACCAGAGTTGCTTGTTTATTAGCCAATATTAGGTCAAGGTTCTCGTGTGGCATGATGTTTTGTAATTTGCCTTTATAGCATGGATTCAGGATGCTGGCCAACCAGTAGTCGTCATCCTTCATCATTTTGGCAATGCGGGGGTCCCTTTTTAGGATCTGCAAGGCATAATCTGACATGTGGGCCAATGTTCCCGGTGTCAATGATGCACTGCGACTGCTGGTTGGAGGAGCACTTTCTGGAAAATCCACATCCCTCCAGTCACGCACAAACCCTGTACCAGACCTTGCCACGCCAAAATTTTCACTTGCCCCACGAGATGCATCCTGCTCCCCTAAGTAATCATCCCCATCATCCTCCTCCTCCTCCTCTTCTTCCTCCACCTCATCCAGGAGAGGTCCCTGAGCAGACAATGGCTGAATGTCAACAAGGATTCCCTCCTCCTCTTCCTCCTCGTCAACATTGGCTGCAGTCGCCTGCTCCTTAAGGTGCGTCAAAGTTTGCATGAGCAGACGCATAAGTGGGATGCTCATGCTTAGGATGGCGTCGTCTGCGCTTACCAGCCGTGTGCATTCCTCAAAACACTGAAGGACTTTACAGAGGTCTTTCAGCTTTGACCACTGCACACCTGTCAACTCCATGTCTGCTCTCAAAGTGCCTGGCCGTGTATCCTCCCACAAATGCATTATAGCCTGCCTCTGCTCGCACAGCCGCTCCACCATGTGCAGGATGGAGTTCCACCTTGTTGCAATGTCGATAATGAGGCGGTGGTTGGGAAAGTGGAGCAATCGCTGCAGCTTCTGCATACGAATGGAGTGTTCAGGCGACCGGCGGATGTGCGCGCACAGTCTTCGCACCTTCTGGAGCAGGGCTGTTAACTCCGGATAATTTTTGAGGAAGCACTGCACCACCAGGTTCAAGGTGTGAGCCAAGCAAGGTATGTGGCTGAGTTTTGAAAGGGCTATGGCTGCCACAAAATTACGGCCGTTATCACTAACTACCTTGCCTGCCTCAAGATGTACACTGCCCAGCCATGACTCAGTTTGTCGCTTCAAGTACTCGGCCAGCACCTCGGCGGTGTGTCTGTCGCCCAAACACATCATCTGCAACACAGCCTGCTGACGCTTTCCACTAGCTGCTCGATAGGGGGACACCTCGTGTGCAACAGTGGCAGCTGCAGATGGAGTGCTCGTACGACTGCGCTCTGTGGACGAGCTTTCGCATCTGGAGGAGGAGGAGGAGGGTCGAACGCCTACAGCCAACTGTATCCTATACCGTGGGCTAGGCAGCACTGTCCCACCACTGCTGTCCCCTGTGGACCCTGCATCCACCACATTAACCCAGTGCGCAGTGATGGACACGTAACGGCCCTGGCCATGCCGACTGGACCATGCATCAGTTGTGAGGTGCACCTTTCCGCTCACTGACTGCTTGAGTGCATGGACAATGCGGTCTTTCACATGATGGTGGAGGGCTGGGATGGCTTTGCGAGAGAAGAAGTGGCGACTGGGTAGGTCATAGCGTGGTACTGCATAGGCCATGAGTTTGCGGAAAGCTGCGCTTTCCACCCACCGAAAGGGCATCATCTCAAACGAGATTAGTTTGCCAATGTGGGCGTTCAAACCCAGTGTACGCGGATGAGAGACTGAGTACTTTCTTGACCTACTCATAGTGTCTGGGAGGGTGAGCTGGACTTGAGAGCTGCATATGGTGGAAGTAGCGGTGGACAGGGTGGACTGAGAGAGGGTTGATGATGGTGATGGAGTTGTTGTTCTTTCTGATGGCCTAGAATCAGTCTTTCGTTGATATAACAGTGGGATTCCCTGACTGCTGTGGCCTTGCAACGAAACCTCAACATTTGCTGCTGTGCTAACCGGTGGGCTTACAGTGGGGGAAACAATGTAGCGTTGCTGACTACCTTCGTTGTGATCAGTTGCACATGTGGCACTTGAAGTTTGGTGTTGTGTCCACGCTTGCAAGTGCATGGTGGTTAAATGTCTAAGCATGCAACTGGTATTCAAATTTTTCAGATTTTTCCCTCGGCTAAAGGTCTTTGTGCACTTCTTACAGATAACCTTGGCCTGATCATGAGGATTTTGTTCAAAAAAGTGCCACACTGCACTCTTCCTACTTTGGAAGACATTTTGCGGCCTAGCACGCTGTGATCTTTTGACCCTCTGGACAAGCTGTCCAGCAACTCTTTTGATTTTTGGAGCCTGTCTTTGGAGTGCTCCGGGCCTGCCAGATAACAGCTGTTGCGATGTCGATGTCTGCTGTGGATGCTCCTCATCTGAGCTATTGGAAGCAGCACCCTCTTCCCCCAATGGATGCCAATCTGGGCCAACAACTGGGTCATCCATCACCTCCTCTTCAATGTCATGTGCACCTACCTCTGTGTCACCGTGTATGGTGGTATAGTGTGCGGGAAGGGGCACCTGAGTCTCATCAGGGTCAGAATCTGGCTCTGTACACTGCGAGGACAATGTAGTGCTCTGAGTGAATGTACCAGCAGAATCATCTATCAGCGGCTGCGCATCAGTGCACTCCATGTCAGATTCATCTTGGCCTGGGTAATTCACCATTTCACTTGATAATCCAGGCATGGTATGTGAAAACAGCTCCATGTAGTAATCAGTAGTATGGCCTGCGTCATCCTTCAATCTTGGTTGGGGTGAAGGACACAAGGAAAGGTGTGGTTCATGAACATGAGCCTCCAATGACGACTCAGTGCTTTTACTTTTTACAACTTCAGAAGAGGAGGCGATAGAGCTGGAGGCTGAGTCAGCAATGTAAGACAAAACTTTTTCCTGATGCTCTGGCTTTAAAAGCGGTTTGCCAATTCCTAGAAAACTAAGCCTTCGAAGCCTTATGGAGCCAGACGATGACGCAGGCTCAACACCTCCTGCATTCGGTCCTATTTTGCTCTTGCCACTACCATCAGATCCACCACCAACTCCATCATTACCAGCTGCCAACCCCCGCCCAATTCCACGGCCTCTTCCACCAGCCTTCGTCATTTTTTGTAGAAATGTAGACAAAATCCAACAAACTATATAGTAATGTAAAACAAGTTATAAGGTGTCTATAGGATAGGGGAGATTTTGAATTTCTGCACACACTAGTGGACACTGGACACTTTTGGATTGTGTGAGGCCCACTTAATATCTGAGCGTTATGTCACACGCTCGATGGCACAGGTGTGAAAAAAGTGACTAGAGGATAAGGGAGATTTTGAATTTCTGCACACACTTGTGGACACTGGACACTTTTGGATTGTGTGAGGCCCACTTAATATCTGAGCGCTATGTCACACGCTCGATGGCACAGGTGTGAAAAAAGTGACTAGAGGATAAGGGAGATTTTGAATTTCTGCACACACTTGTGGACACTGGACACTTTTGGATTGTGTGAGGCCCACTTAATATCTGAGCGCTATGTCACACGCTCGATGGCACAGGTGTGAAAAAAGTGACTAGAGGATAAGGGAGATTTTGAATTTCTGCACACACTTGTGGACACTGGACACTTTTGGATTGTGTGAGGCCCACTTAATATCTGAGCGCTATGTCACATGCTCGATGGCACAGGTGTGAAAAAAGTGACTAGAGGATAAGGGAGATTTTGAATTTCTGCACACACTTGTGGACACTGGACACTTTTGGATTGTGTGAGGCCCACTTAATATCTGAGCGCTATGTCACACGCTCGATGGCACAGGTGTGAAAAAAGTGACTAGAGGATAAGGGAGATTTTGAATTTCTGCACACACTTGTGGACACTGGACACTTTTGGATTGTGTGAGGCCCACTTAATATCTGAGCGCTATGTCACAGGCTCGATGGCACAGGTGTGAAAAAAGTGACTAGAGGATAAGGGAGATTTTGAATTTCTGCACACACTTGTGGACACTGGACACTTTTGGATTGTGTGAGGCCCACTTAATATCTGAGCGCTATGTCACAGGCTCGATGGCACAGGTGTGAACAAAGTGACTAGAGGATAGGGGAGATTTTGAATTTCTGCACACACTAGTGGACAATGGACACTTTTGGATTGTGTGAGGCCCACTGAATATCACAGCGCTATGTCACAGGCTCGATGGCACAGGTGTGAAAAAAGTGACTAGAGGATAAGGGAGATTTTGAATTTCTGCACACACTTGTGGACACTGGACACTTTTGGATTGTGTGAGGCCCACTTAATATCTGAGCGCTATGTCACACGCTCGATGGCACAGGTGTGAATAAAGTGACTAGAGGATAAGGGAGATTTTGAATTTCTGCACACACTTGTGGACACTGGACACTTTTGGATTGTGTGAGGCCCACTTAATATCTGAGCGCTATGTCACAGGCTCGATGGCACAGGTGTGAAAAAAGTGACTAGAGGATAGGGGAGATTTTGAATTTCTGCACACACTTGTGGACACTGGACACTTTTGGATTGTGTGAGGCCCACTTAATATCTGAGCGCTATGTCACACGCTCGATGGCACAGGTGTGAAAAAAGTGACTAGAGGATAAGGGAGATTTTGAATTTCTGCACGCACTTGTGGACACTGGACACTTTTGGATTGTGTGAGGCCCACTTAATATCTGAGTGCTATGTCACACGCTCGATGGCACAGGTGTGAAAAAAGTGACTAGAGGATAAGGGAGATTTTGAATTTCTGCACACACTTGTGGACACTGGACACTTTTGGATTGTGTGAGGCCCACTTAATATCTGAGCGCTATGTCACAGGCTCGATGGCACAGATGTGAAAAAATGACTAGAGGATAAGGGAGATTTTGAATTTCTGCACACACTTGTGGACACTGGACACTTTTGGATTGTGTGAGGCCCACTTAATATCTGAGCGCTATGTCACAGGCTCGATGGCACAGGTGTGAACAAAGTGACTAGAGGATAAGGGAGATTTTGAATTTCTGCACACACTAGTGGACAATGGACACTTTTGGATTGTGTGAGGCCCACTGAATATCACAGCGCTATGTCACAGGCAGAAATTGGCTAGTGTATCACAAACTACAAGGTGTATGTAGAATTGGGCAGAATAGGAATCTTCCTAGAGTGTAGGTCTGTAAGAACGGAACAAGTCCTCCACTTATCCTTCCACAGTGACACACAGATAGCTTCACTGTGGCCGTGATAACAGCCGTCACACGGTACTGAGAGGAGCGTGCACGTACACGGCTGTCCGGTGTACGTTAAATTGTCAAGCTCCGTGTTTTTTAAGTATATGGACTGACACACGCTGTCTCTCTATAGTTTTGAATGCGATCAAACAGCAAATATATTTAACTGTTTGAAAGCTAGACAAAACTAGTAGGTGCAGGTCTGTAAGAACGGAACATGTCCTCGACTTATTCTCACAGAGTGACACACAGATAGCTTCACTATGGCCGTGATAACAGCCGTTACACGTACTGAGAGGAGCGTGCACGTACACGGGTTGTCCGGTGTACGTTAAATTGTCAAGCTCCGTGTTTTTTAAGTATACGGACTGACACGCTGTCTCTCTATAGTTTTGAATGCGATCAAACAGCAAATATATTTAACTGTTTGAAAGCTAGACAAAACTAGTAGGTGCAGGTCTGTAAGAACGGAACATGTCCTCGACTAATTCTCACAGAGTGACACACAGATAGCTTCACTTTGGCTGTGATAACAGCCGTTACACGGTACTGTTGAGGAGCGTACACCACTGTATGGTGTGAAAAAATGCACGCTCAGTACCTCAGCAGGACAAAAAAAAAATTGGGATTGCTTTTAATAAAGCAGTTTGCAGAGCAGTGGGTAAACAGCAATGCAGCTGTCAGGAAGCCTTAGAAGGCAGCCCAACAACCAATACCACTGATACACCACAATATAGCCTCCCCTTGCACTGCACACACAGTGACTGGTGTGTTGTACAGGCAAAATCGCTAGCAGCAGAAGCAGTTTTTTTTTCTTCTTCCCTGCCTAACGCTCTCCCTACAGAATCAGCAGCAACCTCTCCCTATGCTAAGATCGGCAGAAGTAAGATGGCGGTCGGCGTGCACGCCCTTTTATACTCCCTGTGATGCCCACCAAAGCAAGCCAATCACTTGCATGCCCTTCTGAAAGATGGTGGTGACCCGTGCCTATGTCATCACGTTGCCCACAGTGTCCGTGGATCCTAATTGGCTGAAAAAGAGCGCAAAACAAACTTTTGAAACGCGACTTTGGCGCGTAAGTCGCTGTTAAATATTAATAATCCGTTAATTTCTTATAAGACTCAGTTCTGTACATTGCTTTAGCTTACACGACATAGGCTATTTTTAAGCTTGGCTCATGGTAGAAAGACAGCTCCATATATGTAGAGACCACGTGCTTTAGGAGACGTATATAATTCATGGCTAACTGTAGAGGTCGCTCTTCTTCCCTCACCATCATGAGAGACAGACACGAAGATGTCTTCTGTGCTGGGCCATGACATGACATAACAGCTGGTATGTTACTTTAGTACGAAGAAGCCTAAGAGAGACAGACGCCATTTGCCATGTGAGATCCCGGAGAGAAAGAAGAATACATGTTGCTTTTGCCATGTGGGATTTCAGAGTATGAACTATGGACAATATCTCTTTCACTTATTTTTATTCACCTGTTTTTCTGTAATAACCTTTCTTTGATGGAAGAATCCAAATAAACCACTATATTTTTATCTGGTAATTAGTCCTGAGTATTTTACAGGATAAGCATTATTTTACATTGGAGAGCCAGCCAGATCTGAATTTTTGTACTTTTTTGCGGATTTCCCTCAACTTGCCCACACGGGGGATTGGACTTTGCTAACGTCAAATCATATGTGCAAGTTATCGGGAATTCCACTACTTACAAGAATCATACAGAACCTAGAAGTAAGAAGTACCAGATAGATTGAGAAGTACTACAAGTGCCAAAAGTACCAGACGTAAGCCAGACGTGTGAAGACAACAGGAACCCAGCGTTGTCCATCAAAGGAACAAGCTGAGACATTTCAAGGTAAGATAAAATGGATGTCATTAATTGTCTTGCTAAGCAGAGTAAATTGAAATTTAAGTCTGTAGACAATTCTAATTCAGAAGTTTTATGGTTAAGTTTATATGCCGAGTGTGAACTCGAGAATCAGAGGTTAGATTCTAAGTTTTTCAATAGAGAAAGAGAGAGATTAAAAAATATTCTACAGATGGTAGATATATTTCATAGATCTGTGTCAGAGAAATCCAAAAATGATTGTTGTGATGTTCTCGAGATTGGCTGTAAAGTTAGGAAGATTGACTGTAATCAAGTGTCTGTAGCAGCCATTGAAGGTGACCTTGCAGACGTGGAACAAGATGGAGAAGTAGGAGGAGACTTCAGAACTGACGTAGAGGACGTACAGGGGAAAGACGTACCACTAAAAATAGAAGACTCACAGGCCCAAATCCGAAGTAGCGTGAGGAAGAATTTGATAAAAATATGCCAAATAATTCCTGCATATGACAGCAAAATAGATGTTTGTAGAAACTCTGAGGTTTTTGAAAGTTGTGTTGATAAATTTGATTTATCTAACGAGGAGAAGAATCAGTTGTTCAAAATGTGGATCCCAGTAACCTTTTCCAGGAGGTTATCTTTAAAGTTATCTGGTGAAACACATGAGAACTTAAATGATAAAGACAGATTAAAAATTCTCATTTTTTGTTCATCAAATGAAAATCATCCAGATATTGATATTCTTCAAAAATTAAGGATTGGTCGGAAGGAATGTATTTTTACGTTCATGTCCATATATGAACGTTTGTACAAAATCCTGAATGAGAATGTCAAAACACCATCCCTCATAAGGAGTTTTGTAAGCAAATTTTGGTTTTTAAATCCTGCATCTCGTGTTATTGCGTCACAAAAAGATTCATTGTTTGAATGTGCGCAATCCCTTGATTTTGCCAGAAAACACGAGAATCGTGAAAGGAAAGTAAATTGTGCTAATTTTGTGAAGACAGGCAGAGTAAAATCTTATCAGAAGCCTGTATTAGCAAAGCCTTCTAAAATGAGTTTTCCCCAAAATCAAATCTACGAAGAAAGAAAAAGAAAATCACATGTTTGTTATAAGCCATATGGAATGATGCAAAAGAACACCGAAAAGACACAAATTGAATTAAGAAAAATGATGAGTTTTGATCTTCTTTCTGTAACCAAGATGGCCGAATTTGACAGACAGAAACAGGTGGTGAGTGACATCATGGCCTGTAAACTGAATACTCTGCTCCAAGAATCTATCAGCTTTAAAATGGCAAGAACCTTTCAGGATATTTTTTGCAGAGAAATAAGTATGGGTTTAGGAATTGGCTAGAAAAAGTAATTATATATATTGTGTAAAAGTGTTATACAATTAGTGAGTTATATGTAATTATTTTATAGAGTATAATCCTGTAGTTATGGTTTGTGGATATATACATAGTCATACAGTATATATAGAGTGTTTGTAGAAGTAGAAATAGTAGAACTGTATTTTTTAATGAAAATTAAAATCTACATCAGTAATAATATTTAGAATATGAATATGATATTAACCTTATTTTTTATGTTTCCTTAGAATTTTCATTTCAAAGCAGGACTTAATCGAGAAAAATTCTCTTCCAAGGATTTATGCCTTTATTTACGCAGGAAGTTGCAATAATTGCATGATTTTATATATCTAACCCTTAAAAGGAAATAACTAATTGCATTTAAAATATGTTCTGGGTGTGTGCTTTACTGCATGGTTTGAATGACAACCACAGCAGGGGAATTTGAACCTTGTTCTAATAATACAAGTATACCAGTATACTATGTCCCTGTTCCTTAGGAAAAGAATTTTTAAGGGGGTCTCAACTTTTGCAAAGCAATGGAATTTTTTTTCCAGGCCTAAATGTCAAGTATAGCTATACATATACATATATTTATGTTATGTGGGGAATATTCAAAGAAATATTAAGACTAAATTGAAATAGTTTACAATGCATTGATAATTAGGATAATTTGGGTTAAAATACGTGTATTCATCACACCTTCGTATGTGAGGTATTTGGTTTAAAGTTAATATGTGACACAGTCTGAGTGACAGTGACTGAGTGTATGAGCAGCTGCTGAGCGAGTAATGTGATATGTTTGTGAGGCCTCAGGATTCTGAATGAGGAAAAAAAAAAAAAAAACCCCAAAGCTTTTATCTTTAGGAGAAATATGCAGATCAGTTAAATTATTAGAATATTAGGATATATAATGAAATATTATCTATACAACATATATTTCTGTATTTCTATAGTAATTATTTCTTGATTTAGTTAATTGTGGATAAGTGCAAAGTGCAATCGCACATCAAAATGGTTTATGCAAATTAATTTTTCCAAAGGATAATTTTATGATATTCAAATTAATTTTAATGGTTACACATCTTCAGACAAATAATGGTATAAGCAAGTATAAATTTACATAATTTATACATTAATTATTTTTAATTTTGGTTTTGATAAATGAATTATTTCATAGAACAATATTTTTTGGTATTAAGGGGGAAAATATGTTTTTGATCCTGACTACATCATCACATTTGATTAATACTTCTTCTTCACACATTTTAATAGGAAAAAATATTAATAAGGTACAATGGTATAAGTATTGGGTATAATAACAAGTATTATAAGGAGTCATTTCTTTACACTAAGAGGAATTACATGCAAAGTTGCATAATTTGAATATTTTGGTAACACAAGTTTATGACAATTATGAAATAATCCAGATCATGGAAATATTAAGGGTATATGTTACTGAAGACATAACTACTCTGCATCAACATAAAGGCCTTATTCTTATTTTTATTTTTATTCTTATTTTTCATTATTTTTAATTCTTTCACCAATATTTAGTAAAGTAATATCTACTGAGAATATTGCTTCATTAAATATAGCAATTATATGGTTCTATTACTAAGGAAATGTTTCACTTCTGAGTTATATGCAACAATTCTTTTATTCATTCATTCGCTCACTCATATATTCTTATTTTGGTTCATGGCTATACATTCCTACATATTATTAGTATAATAAATATATTCCTTATTAATAAAGATGAAAACACTGGTTACATAAAACACAGTGACACCTATGGGTTGAAAAAGGTAATTACACCTATGACATAAAAATGTTCTATCACATGAAAAAAATGGATAATAATGTATTATCACTTATTATTGGTTTATTATTTCAAATATTGAAATCCATATACGGTACAAATTCTGATAATAATTATATGGATATTACTGATTGCTATGGTACGCTGTGATATTATAGGATAGGAAATTACCAGATTTGGTATAGGATAGGGAATGAAGACTTCAAGCAAGATACTGATATTATGTTAATAAAGACTTTTCACATTTCTAAACTTCATTGATTCTTATCAGTTGCAAGAAGAAGAATGCCACGATCCAGAAATCGCAGAAGGTAACAAAGCTATGATTACTGAGTAATGGACTGTGTTAATTACAAATGCAGTATCCACCACTGACAGCCACAAGTGCAGTATTCACCACTGTCAATCACAAGTGCAGTATCCACCACTGACAGTCACAATTAAAGTGTCTAACCTGACAACCAGAGGACGATGGTCCTATGATGCTGAGATGAACTGTGTTATCACGTTCTTATCAAGTTCCAGAGGTTTTCAATCACCTGAAAAGCTTCGATGAAAGCTGGTGAACAATAAAGGTAATTAACCCTGACATATGTCCTGTGCATTAGGACAAGGACTGGTTATGGTGCTATGTTTAGCAAGGAAGAGTCATTTTAACCCTTGCTTTGCTGACCAAAGACGTCACACCTGTTCAAAGACCAGTACCGATGGAGGATTCCAGAATATCCAAGGCGAGCCAATGTAAGCCCAGGCTTTTAAAAAAATGACACTACACAGATATTAAAGCTGCATAGACTTTGTTTTCGTATTAACATTTGAATTTATGGACTTTGATTTGATACACGACACGATTTCTACAACATCTATATGCTATAAGAAAACTGTATTTTTAAAAGAACCAAGAAGAAGACAGAAGACATCAAAATGAAGACCAGATGACATCAGATGATGACTGGACCTGAGATGCTTCAATTTAGACTTAGGGAAGTATAATTATACATATTTTATATGAATATTGTTCACGGCTTACCATAACATGAATTCACATCAATTATGCCATTGAGTACTTATAACGGTAATCTGATATTATTATTATTATTATTATTATTGATATTAAATTATTTTGTCAAAGAAGAAGAAAAGAAGAAAAAAGATCTCATTATATTTTGAGGGTTCCAATTAATGTCTGTCTCCCTCAAAAGGGGGAATTGTTAAATATTAATAATCCGTTAATTTCTTATAAGACTCAGTTCTGTACATTGCTTTAGCTTACACGACATAGGCTATTTTTAAGCTTGGCTCATGGTAGAAAGACAGCTCCATATATGTAGAGACCACGTGCTTTAGGAGACGTATATAATTCATGGCTAACTGTAGAGGTCGCTCTTCTTCCCTCACCATCATGAGAGACAGACACGAAGATGTCTTCTGTGCTGGGCCATGACATGACATAACAGCTGGTATGTTACTTTAGTACGAAGAAGCCTAAGAGAGACAGACGCCATTTGCCATGTGAGATCCCGGAGAGAAAGAAGAATACATGTTGCTTTTGCCATGTGGGATTTCAGAGTATGAACTATGGACAATATCTCTTTCGCTTATTTTTATTCACCTGTTTTTCTGTAATAACCTTTCTTTGATGGAAGAATCCAAATAAACCACTATATTTTTATCTGGTAATTAGTCCTGAGTATTTTACAGGATAAGCATTATTTTACAGTCGCCGACCTCGTGGCCGACCTCATCCTAGGGTCGGGTTACGTTTCATGAAACCCGACTTTGCCAAAAGTCGGCGACTTTTGAAATTTTTCGACCCGTTTCTCTCAACTCTAACTGTAGATATAGTATATCTTGACTTCAGCAAAGCATTTGACAAAGTATCTCATACAATCCTTATTGAAAAAATGACTAAGTATGGAATGGACAAGGCAACTGTTAGGTGGATTCATAACTGGCTTAGTGATTGGACCCAAAGAGTGGTCGTAAATGGCTGCACATCCAGTTGGAAGAATGTCTCAAGTGGGGTACCACAGGGCTCTGTCCTGGGCCCTGTATTGTTCAACATCTTTATCAATGATTTAGATGAAGGAATTGAGGGTAAACTGATTAAATTTGCTGATGACAGAAAGCTAGGAGAGATAGCTAATACTAGAGAGGAGAGAGAGAGGATTCAAAAAGATATAAATAAACTGGAGAAGTGGGCAGCAACTAACAGAATGGTTTTTAACAGGAAAAAATGCAAAGTACTACATCTGGGCAATAAAAATGAAAAAAGCATACACAGAATGGGAGGAATAGGGCTAAGCAACAGCACATGTGAAAAAGACTTGGGTATACTAATAGATCACAGACTGAATATGAGTCAACAGTATGATGCAGCAGCAAAAAAGGCAAATGCAATTCTAGGATGTATTAACAGAAGCATACAGTCTAGATCACGTGAAGTCATTATTTCCCTCTACTCCTCTTTGGTCAGACCTCATCTGGAATATTGTGTCGTTTTGGGCACATTTTAAAAAAGACATCAACAAACTGGAGCAAGTTCAGAAAAGAGCGACCAGATTGTTGACCGGTCTGCAAACCCTGTCTTATGAGGAAAGGTTGCAGGATTTGGGAATGTTTAGTTTGCAAAAGAGAAGGCTGAGAGGACACTTAATAGCTGTCTACAAATATCTAAAGGGCTGTCACATTGTAGAAGGATCAACTTTATTCTCATTTGCAGAAGGAAAGACTAGAACCAATGGGATGAAACTGAATGGGAGGAGACACAGATTGGATATTAGAAAAAACTTTTTGACAGTTAGAGTGATCAATGAGTGGAACAAGCTGCGACGAGAAGTGGTGAGTTCTCCTCTAATGGAAGTCTTCAAACAGAAGCTGGACAGACATCTGACTGGGATGATTTAGCGAATCCTGCTTTGAGCAGGGAGTTGGACCAGATGGCCCAGGAGGTCCCTTCCAACTCTACGATTCTATGATTCTATGAGGAGAGCATAATTTTACCTCTATATAAGTCACTAGTGCAACCACACTTAGAATACTGTGTACAGTTCTGGTCTCCGGTGTATAAGAAAGGCATAGCTGAACTGGAGCGGGTGCAGAGAAGAGCGACCAAGGTTATTAGGGAACTAGGGGGTCTGCAATACCAAGACAGGTTAATACACTTGGGGTTATTTAGTTTGGAAAATCGAAGGCTTTGGGGTGATCTTATTACAATGTATAAATATATGCGGGGACAATGCAAAGACCTTTCTAATGATCTTTTTACTCTTAGACCTGTGACGGGGACAAGGGGGCATCCTCTACGTCTGGAGGAAAGAAGGTTTAAGCATACTCACAGTCGCGGATTCTTTACTGTAAGAGCAGTGAGACTATGGAACTCTCTGCCATATGATGTTGTAATGAGTGATTCCCTACTAAAATTTAAGAAGGGATTGGATGCCTTTCTTGAAAAGTATAATATTACAGGGTATATACACTAGTTTCCTTAATATTGCGTTGATCCAGGGAGCTAGTCTGATTGCCGTATGTGGAGTCGGGAAGGAATTTTTTTCCCCAATGTGAAGCTTGCTGTTTGCCACATGGGGTTTTTTGCCTTCCTCTGGATCAGCATGTTAGGGCAAGTTAGGATAGGATATGGGTTGAACTAGATGGACTTAAAGTCTCCCTTCAACCTTAATAACTATGTTACTATGTTACTATGATTTACTGTGACCCTTACTAGAAACCTAACACCTGTGACTTATGACTGTTATGAGATTTAATAAGATGTTGAAATGATGAAAAAGAGGGATTACCGGTAATTATTATGGTGGAAATTGTGCTAATTGTATTTTTATGTTTTTTTTAGAAGGCAGGCGATCTCTGCTTAACTAGCTGTTTTCTGGTGAACCTACAGTATGGTGGTTGGTGGATGAAGTTCACACTAGAGGAAGGCGAATTTCCTAATATTCAGGTCAGATGTCGTTTGTCTAATTTGGCCTAAACTTTCATATTCTGGGGCAGTAGTTTTATGATAAAGAGCCTCAGCAATTTGCCTGTTTTAGGGCTGTTCAACTAAAGCACACGTGTGACATGGCTATGCAATTAGACATGAATTATTAGAAGTAGAACGGGGAGAGGACTAAGCAGATCCTAAATGGCTTTTTCCTACACATAAAATACACATACTGTAAGATGGAGGAAGACTAGCTGGACTCCATTTAAAACTATAAGATAACAACACACTGGCTCAAATCCACTAGACCAGGAAACGGGAGTGCAATATTCCCAGATGCAGCAGGTGATTAACAGGCTCTGTGCTTGTGCCTGTTTGGAAAAGCAGAAAAGCTGGTAGAAAATGGTATAACACCACGCAATACTGGGAAACTCAAAAGGGTGAATCAGATTACTCACTTGTAAATAAATGAAAAAGTGGACTGTCCTGAAGCTGTTTGCCTGTACTTGAATATATGTGATGCCTTGTATTTAGATGAAAAAGCTGTTAAAATAAAATAAAAATACAACCAGTGATAAATAAATGAACACTAATGTTTGCCTGAAAGTGAACCCCTTAAGGGTTAAAAACACTAACCTGAACATCAGACTATGTAGTCGGCATACCATGAAACTGCTGTAGTAGGAATATCAGAAAGAAAGGTGCCTCAAAATCTTGATATGATTTAAAATGCTGAGCCAAAAAATAAATAATTGATAAAGGAAAATACCATCAAATATTAGTTGACTGGTTAGAGTCTGTATGCTAACCTTGCTGGGTGCTATTTTTTATTCTCTAAATGTCCTCAGTTGAACCAGGAATAGCCTGAATGCTGTGCAGATGCACATGAAGGCAGACCACCTGCAACGTGGGTGATTATCAGTAATGGCCTGTGCCCGCTAATGTGGTGCAGGAATATGTGGCACTTACTTGCCTGACAGGTGATCAATGGTGCAGGCGTGAGGGTGATAGCCGCTGCTTTTAAACTGTGAAGCAGTGGGAGCCGCCGCTGCCTCGTGTGCTCCGGTCGTGAGCAACGCTAAGGAGATCGGCGTGTGGTGGGGGCGGGGTGTAGCGTGACGTCACAGTAGGGGAAGGATGGTGGCTCGCAAGTGGCACAAATCCGATGCGTTTCGAGAGAAGACTTCTCTCTTCATCAGGAATGTGTCTCCCAGTGTGTGAACCATCCTTATATAGCATTCTAAGCCTGTTTAGAATGATCACCTGACCCATAGGAGCCTGGCTTGAGCTCCTCCTATCTTATATAAAGAGACTAGTGTGTCTGCACAAACAAAGTTGATTGTGGCTACTTGTGGTTAACCCTTGGTCAAACAAAGAGGGCTTGAAGATAAATCATATTGGTTCCAAAACTTTTTTGTAAAATGGACATGAAACATGAAAAATACTAAAAAATGGGTAATAACCTTTATTCAGACACATATTAAAAACTATGACTGAAAAAATAAAAAATGTACTAAAAATGTATGTGCACCTATCAACGCCCAATCATAGCGAGCAGGGTGTCTTATTGAGAACTGAATTTGAATCCATGCACACAATTCATGGGCTAATCCCGTAACCAGATGCCTGCAGAATACTGGAAATATATTCAACCTTCAGATATTAAATTCAGTTTGAACCCTATTAGTTTGCTCGATAGGTTCAAAATGTCATAAAAAATGTCATAAAAATTGTATAATTATACACTGGAAAAAAACTCTTTGAGAGAGAAAACAAAACTTTTGGGAAAAATTTTTTGGGAAAAAAAAAAATTCTTATTATTATTATTTGCCATATTATGAGGTTAGCAGATCATATTTAAGGATTAAGAAGTGTGACCATAAAAAACATATCAAAAATATGTATTAAAACATCCATAAAAATACCCTGCGAGGGGAAAAAGGGAACCTAAATAATCGTAAATATTAAAATGGCCTAATGCCCTTAGAATAGGTGTGCGAAACATGAAAAGGTGAAGAAAGCAAATAAGGTGACAAGGATAAAAAAGGTAAAAAAGGTAAAAAAGCAGAAGAACTAGAACGCATATAGTTCTATTTCATGATTCAAGCCTATTGGAGCCAAACTATCCAGGGTGTATATCCATCTGGATTCTACTCGAGACATAGCTTTGAGATAGTCACCCCTTCTGAGGTTTGGCCGGACTATTTGTATATCCATAAAGGAGACTCCTCTACATGATCGCTTATGAATGTCAGCAAAATGACGAGATAGTGGGTGTCCTTTGTATCCTTTTCTAATATTATCAAGGTGCTCCTTGATTCTGACCTGTAGGGCTCTCTTAGTTCTTCCAACATAGATTTTACCACAAGGACATTTTAAAATGTATATGACACCCGATGTATGGCAAGAAATGCTATCTCTAATATAAAAAGTATTCATGTTAGATGAGTCCGTGAAGCAATGATGAAGTTTTTTAGAAGTTGTTTTTCTAATGCAGCACACATATTTTCCACAAGATTGGAAACCTTGTGGATTTGAGCTTACACGGGCTGTTTGATTAACATTTGTGCTAGAGCCAAACATCTTGGTCGTGGGTGCCAGTAGAAGGCCTAAATTTCGTGCTTTAGTATACACGAATCGAGGCTTATTTGGAAGCAAATCACCCACATATTTATCACCCTGTAAATGTGACCAATGTTTACAAATGATTTTGTTAAAAGCCTTATGGCCTGCATGAGACTGGGTGATGATGGGTAGATTATAAATTTGTTCGTGAATCGTAGCTGGATCATTAACTAAAGGGGGTTTATGGATCAATGAAAATCTTGGCATAGATTCTACCTGCTGCCTAGTTCTCGCAAGTAGTTCTATATCATACCCTTTAGCTTCAAATTGGTTAATTAGATATTGTGTTTCTTTATGATAATCAGTTGTATTTGTACAATTACATCTGATATGCATAAACTGGCTTTTTGGGATGTTGATCAGCAATATGGGTAATTGACAGCTAGTGGTATGAATAAAGCTGTTAGAGTCTACTTCCTTATGGTAGCTTTTTGTGGTTAGTTTACCTTGTTCAATGCAGATGGTTAGATCCAAAAAATTAATACTGGATTTACTAACCGTGGGTGTGAATTCTAATCCAAAATCATTTATATTCAATTTTGAAATGAATAGATTAAGGTCATCCAATGAACCATCCCAAATAAACAGAATATCATCAATGAAGCGTCGCCATAGCTTGATATTCTTGTGTAGGAAGCCGTTTATGTATATATGCTCGTGCTCCCACATACCTACATATAAATTTGAGAAGCTAGGCGCAAATCTAGTACTCATCGTGGTGCCATGGGTCTGTATGTAAAACTGACTTTCATATGTAAAATAGTTATGTTTCATGATAAAATCTATGCTTTCAAGAATAAATTTAATCTGTGCAGGTTTGTAGATTCTTAAGGCCTCTAGGAAAAATTGTGCAGCCGTTTGTCCTTTGAGAGGATCAATAACAGTATATAAAGATTTAATATCTAAAGTAGCTAGAAAGAAATTGTCGTTCCACTCTAACGGTTCCAAGACCTGCAGGGTATGAGTGGTGTCTTTTAGATAAGCCGGCAACAAGGCCATGCATTTCTGTAGATGGTTATCCACGTATTTAGATAAGTTAGCTGTGAGACAGTTAATGCCCGATATGATAGGCCTGCCACGTGGGTTTGTTACATTTTTATGGATTTTGGGGATATGATAAAACACTGCTATTGATGGTGTTTTGCTGTTAATAAATTGGTATTCTTTTATAGTTAAGATACCTATGGATTTCCCCTTAAGAGCTAAAGAATTGAGTTTATTGCAAAATGAGTCTTTTGGGTCTGCAGGGATTTGTTTATACGTGACCGGATCACACAGTAATCTCATAGATTCACTGTGGTACATGCTGTGATCCATGACTACAATACCCCCACCCTTATCGGCTGGTCGAATAATCAGATTGTTATTTGCCTGCAGGTTAATAATAGATTTTTTCTCACCAGCTGTTAGATTATATGTCATATACCGTGCGTTACGGTTATTTCTGGTGACTAGTTTTTTGATATCTGTTGATACCAAAGTTTCGAAAGTCTTGAATGAGTTTGAATATTCATTCAAAGGATTGAATGAAGAGGGTAATGAGAGACCAGAGTAAATGAAATCTGAACTCTTGGAATTAATGGTGTTTGAGAGATTGTCAACTCTTTTAAGAAAATATTTTTTAAGAGCCAAATTACGTAAATATTTTTAGCGCTAATATACAGATTGAATGGTTTAGAATTAACTGATGGAGCAAATTTGAGGCCTTTTTGAAGTAATGAAGTCTCATTCGGTGTTAGTTGGTGAGAACTTAGGTTGAAAATCTTTTGTACATGTTGTGGATTGTCAATAGCTGTATTTATTTTTATTTTCTTTTTGGAGAGTGCCCCACCTCTTTTACCTCTTTGTTTTTTGTTTGGGATGGGAAAAAAATCCTTGTTAATGGATATTTGTGTCCTAGGTTTCACTGGTCTATTAGTATTTGGTTTATTCTGAAATCTGGGTTGTATATGATTCATTTTTTGAACCTGCTTAGCATATGAATTAATTTGTCTGTTGGAATTTGGATACGTAGTACTATTTCTGCTAAAAATTTGTTTACGAAGCTGTGTACTGGTTGATGGAGTCGATTGTTCCCAATTATTATCTATGCTTGGCTCCTCAACCAGCGTTGAAAAATGGGAATATCTATTGTTAGTAGGAATAATTGGTTGTTCTATTGAGCCTAGTGGTGTTGATGGTGCATGTTCTGTAACTTGTGAGACTTCAAGAGGATTAGTAACTCCTGGAGAGCCATTAGGCTGGGGTCTCACATGGTTGCCCGTACGTGTTGAAACAGGGGTATACTGGGTAGTAGAGTTGAGCGACTTTCGGTTTTTTAGGGTCGAGTTTCGTTTCGTGAAACCCGACTTTTCCAAAAGTCGGGTCGAGCAAGATCGTCCGATTATAGGGAAAAGTCGGGGTCGTCCCGAAACACGAAACCCAATGTAAGTCAATGGGGAATAAAAGTCGGCAGTGAGAGGAGGACAGGAAACACACCAACAGTGCCCATTTGAATGCCAAAAGCATCAATTCTTCTTACTTAAGCTTGTCAACCTTAATTAACTTCATAATACAAGTTACGCACTGGAAAATGGGGGTTATTTGGCTACAGACTGTGGGGGGGGAGGGCTGGCTCCAGATTTTCATGTGTCCTGGGGGAAAGAGCGCCCCTTTAACACATACCACAACTCATCATGCTCCGATACGGCAGAGAAATAGCGGTATAGTACAATGAAAAATACCTCACTTTTTACATCTCATGACGAGGCCCATCTATTTCTCCATACAGAATCATTGGTCCCATATAATGTTTGAAACAGTATATGATGAGCTCCATATAATGCTACAGTATATGTTGGTCCCCATGGATGAAGCTCTACTGTCTTATGGGCCCAAATAATGCTCCAAACATAATGGGCCCCATTTCTAATGCTCTAGTGTATAATGGGCCCTGTAAATGCTGCTCCAGTGTCTGATGTCCACCTTTGGAATGTTCCAGTGTATGGTGGGCCCCATCTATCATTCTCAGACGGTGTTAGGCCCAGTATGGATTGCACGTGATTGCACAAAGGTTAGAAAGGGTACCGTATCCCCAGATAACATGTATGGATAGCGTGCACATTCAAAATATATGTCTCAGGAGGCAGGCTCAGACGGTGTTAGGCCCAGTATGGATTGCACGTGATTGCACAAAGGTTAGAAAGGGTACCGTATCCCCGGATAACATGTATGGATAGCGTACACATTCAAAATATATGTCTCAGGAGGCAGGCTCAGATGGTGTTAGGCCCAGTATGGATTGCACGTGATTGCACAAAGGTTAGAAAGGGTACCATATCCCCGGATAACATGTATAGATAGTGTACTCATTCAAAATATATGTCTCAGGAGGCAGGCTCAGACGGTGTTAGGCCCAGTATGGATTGCACGTGATTGCACAAAGGTTAGAAAGGGTACCGTTTCCCCAGATAACATGTATGGATAGCGTACACATTCAAAATATATGTCTCAGGAGGCAGGCTCAGACAGTGTTAGGCCCAGTATGGATTGCACGTGATTGCACAAAGGTTAGAAAGGGTACCGTTTCCCCAGATAACATGTATGGATAGCGTACACATTCAAAATATATGTCTCAGGAGGCAGGCTCAGACGGTGTTAGGCCCAGTATGGATTGCACGTGATTGCACAAAGGTTAGAAAGGGTATCGTTTCCCCAGATAACATGTATGGATAGCGTACACATTCAAAATATATGTCTCAGGAGGCAGGCTCAGACGGTGTTAGGCACAGTATGGATTTGACGGCCCAGATTACACAGCGGAGGAGCAGGGAGAGGTAAAGATTGCAAATGCTGGGGCCCTGCCCAAGCAAGGGGGGCCCACTCATGGGCGTCGGTACTGGCACTGGGCCCCTCATAGTACAGCGGTGTGTCTGACGGCGGGTGTGCACCACCACCGTCAGAGACACTTGATTGCACTATGAGGGACCCTGTGCCAGTGCCCGCTCCCAAGAGTCGGCCTACCCACCTGTCCAGGGCAACGGCACTCGCACGGTGTCGTGCGCTAGGTGGTGACCCCGGCCATGGGGGGGGAGGCAGCAGAGTTAGGGAGTTTTAGAAAGTGGCATATGTTGATGTTTGACATTCAGCTGATGCAAAAGGCGAAATAGGTGAAGTCCCAGGAAGAGGTGGACCAAAGCAAGCCATTTTTCTGTCACCCTATGTGTCATCAAGGGAAGGTGGGACAAAATCCTTGGAAACCCATGCGTGGTTCATTTTAATGAAGGTTAGATCATCCACATTTTGGGTTGACAGACGGGTCCTTTTTTCTGTCAGGATTGATCCAGCTGCACTGAAGACTCTTTCCGATAGCACACTTGCAGCTGGGCAAGCGAGCTCCTGTAAGGCATATTGGGCCAATTCAGGCCAGGTGTCCAGTTTAGTGGCCCAATAGTCAAAGGGGAATGACCTGTGTGGGAGAACATCGATATGGGAGGAAAAGTAGTTTGTAACCATAGTTGACAACTGCTGTCTCCTGTCACTTTCCATCGATGCAGTATTAGCAGTTGTGTGAGCGGTATTTGAAAAATCAGTCCACAACATTGTCATGAAACCCCTGTCTCCAACGCCACTTCTGCTGTGTGCACCACGAACACCTCTGCCAAGCTGCCCCCAGCCCGTACGGCTCGTGTGAGAACCATCACCGCTGCTGTGTGCTGGGAATGCCTCAAGCAACCGATTTACCAGAGTTGCTTGTTTATTAGCCAATATTAGGTCAAGGTTCTCCTGTGGCATGATGTTTTGTAATTTGCCTTTATAGCGTGGATCCAGGATGCTGGCCAACCAGTAGTCATCATCGTTCATCATTTTGGCAATGCGGGGGTCCCTTTTTAGGATCCGCAAGGCATAATCTGACATGTGGGCCAATGTTCCCGGTGTCAATGATGCACTGTGAGTGCTGGGTGGAGGAGCACTTTCTGGCAAATCCACATCCCTCCAGTCACGCACAAACCCTGTACCAGACCTTGCCACGCCAACATTTTCACTTGCCCCACGAGATGCATCCTCCTCCCCTAAGTAATCATCCGCATCATCATCCTCCTCCTCCTCTTCTTCCTCCACCTCGTCCAGGAGAGGTCCCTGAGCAGACAATGGCTGAATGTCATCAAGGGTTCCCTCCTCCTCTTCCTCCTCATCAACATTGGCTGCAGACGCCTGCTCCTTAAGGTGCGTCAAAGTTTGCATGAGCAGACGCATAAGTGGGATCCTCATGCTTAGGATGGCGTCGTCTGCGCTTACCAGCCGTGTGCATTCCTCAAAACACTGAAGGACTTTACAGAGGTCTTTCAGCTTCGACCACTGCACACCTGTCAACTCCATGTCTGCTCTCAAAGTGCCTGGCCGTGTATCCTCCCACAAATGCATTATGGCCTGCCTCTGCTCGCACAGCCGCTCCACCATGTGCAGGGTGGAGTTCCACCTTGTTGCAATGTCGATAATGAGGCGGTGGTTGGGAAGGTGGAGCAATCGCTGCAGCTTCTGCATACGAACGGAGTGTACAGGCGACCGGCGGATGTGCGCGCACAGTCTTCGCACCTTCTGGAGCAGGGCTGTTAACTCCGGATAATTTTTGAGGAAGCACTGCACCACCAGGTTCAAGGTGTGAGCCAAGCAAGGTATGTGGCTGAGTTTTGAAAGGGCTATGGCTGCCACAAAATTACGGCCGTTATCACTAACTACCTTGCCTGCCTCAAGATGTACACTGCCCAGCCATGACTCAGTTTGTCGCTTCAAGTACTCAGCCAGCACCTCGGTGGTGTGTCTGTCGCCCAAACACATCATCTGCAACACAGCCTGCTGACGCTTTCCACTAGCTGCTCGATAGGGGGACACATCGTGTGCAACAGTGGCAGCTGCAGATGGAGTGCTCGTACGACTGCGCTCTGTGGACGAGCTTTCGCTTCTGGAGGAGGAGGAGGAGGAGGAGGACGGTCGAACGCCTACAGCCAACTGTTTCCTATACCGTGGGCTAGGCAGCACTGTCCCACCACCGCTGTCCCCTGTGGACCCTGCATCCACCACATTAACCCAGTGAGCAGTGATGGACACGTAACGGCCCTGGCCATGCCGACTGGACCATGCATCAGTTGTGAGGTGCACCTTTCCGCTCACTGACTGCTTGAGTGCATGGACAATGCGGTCTTTCACATGATGGTGGAGGGCTGGGATGGCTTTGTGAGAGAAGAAGTGGCGAATGGGTAGGTCATAGCGTGGTACTGCATAGGCCATGAGTTCGCGGAAAGCTGCGCTTTCCACCAACCGAAAGGGCATCATCTCAAACGAGATTAGTTTGGCAATGTGGGCGTTCAAACCCAGTGTATGCGGATGAGAGACTAAGTACTTTCTTGACCTACTCATAGTGTCTGGGAGGGTGAGCTGGACTTGAGAGCTGCATATGGTGGAAGTAGCGGTGGACAGGGCGGACTGAGAGAGGGTTGATGATGGTGATGGAGTTGGTGTTCTTTCTGATGGCCTAGAATCAGTCTTTCGTTGATATAACAGTGGGATTCCCTGACTGCTGTGGCCTTGGTGGGCTTACAGTGGGGGAAACAATGTAGCGTTGCTGACTACCTTCGTTGTGATCAGTTGCACATGTGGCACTTGAGGTTTGGTGTTGTGTCCACGCTTGCAAGTGCATGCTGGTTAAATGTCTAAGCATGCAACTGGTATTCAAATTTTTCAGATTTTTCCCTCGGCTAAAGGTCTTTGCGCACTTCTTACAGATAACCTTGGCCTGATCTTGAGGATTTTGGTCAAAAAAGTGCCACACTGCACTCTTCCTACTTTGGCAAACATTTTGCGGCCTAGCACGCTGTGATCTTTTGACCCTCTGGACAAGCTGTCCAGCAACTCTTTTGATGTTTGGAACCTGTCTTTGGAGTGCTCCGGGCCTGCCAGATAAAAGCTATTGCGATGTCGATGTCTGCTGTGGATGCTCCTCATCTGAGCTATTGGAAGCAGCACCCTCTTCCCCCAATGGATGCCAATCTGGGTCAACAACTGGGTCATCCATCACCTCCTCTTCTATGTCATGTGCACCTTCCTCTGTGTCACCGTGTATGGTGGTATAGTGTGCGGGAAGGGGCACCTGAGTCTCATCAGGGTCAGAATCTGGCTCTGTACACTGCGAGGACAATGTAGTGCTCTGAGTGAATGTACCAGCAGAATCATCCATCAGCGGCTGTGCATCAGTGCACTCCATGTCAGATTCATCTTGGCCTGGGTAATTCACCATTTCACTTGATAATCCAGGCATGGTATGTGAAAACAGCTCCATGGAGTAATCAGTAGTATGGCCTACGTCATCCTTCAATCTTGGTTGGGGTGAAGGACACAAGGAAAGGTGTGGTTCATGAACATGAGCCTCCAATGACGACTCAGTGCTTTTACTTTTTACAACTGAAGAAGAGGAGGCGATAGAGCTGGAGGCTGAGTCAGCAATGTAAGACAAAACTTTTTCCTGATGCTCTGGCTTTAAAAGTGGTTTGCCAACTCCTAGAAAACTAAGCGTTCGAGGCCTTATGTAGCCAGACGATGACGCAGGCTCAACACCTCCTGCATTCGGTCCTATTTTGCTCTTGCCACTACCATCAGATCCACCACCAACACCATCTTTACCAGCTGCCAACCCCCCGCCCAATTCCACGGCCTCTTCCACCAGCCTTCCTCATTTTTGGTAGAAATGTAGACAAAATCCAACAAACTATATAGTAATGTAAAACAAGGTACAAGGTGTCTATAGGACAGGTGAGATTTTGAATTTCTGCAGACACTTGTGGACAGTTTTGGATTGTGTGAGGCCCACTGATATCTGAGCGCTATGTGACAGGCTCGATGGCACAGCTGTGACAAAAGTGACGAGAGGATAAGGGAGATTTTGAATTTCTGCAGACACTTGTGGACAGTTTTGGATTGTGTGAGGCCCACTGATATCTGAGCGCTATGTGACAGGCTCGATGGCACAGCTGTGACAAAAGTGACAAGAGGATAAGGGAGATTTTGAATTTGTGCAGACACTTGTGGACAGTTTTGTATTGTGTGAGGCCCACTGATATCTGAGCGCTATGTCACAGGCTCGATGGCACAGCTGTGACAAAAGTGACGAGAGGATAAGGGAGATTTTGAATTTCTGCAGACACTTGTGGACAGTTTTGGATTGTGTGAGGCCCACTGATATCTGAGCGCTATGTCACAGGCTCGATGGCACAGCTGTGACAAAAGTGACGAGAGGATAAGGGAGATTTTGAATTTCTGCAGACACTTGTGGACAGTTTTGGATTGTGTGAGGCCCACTGATATCTGAGCGCTATGTCACAGGCTCGATGGCACAGCTGTGACAAAAGTGACGAGAGGATAAGGGAGATTTTGAATTTCTGCAGACACTTGTGGACAGTTTTGGATTGTGTGAGGCCCACTGATATCTGAGCGCTATGTGACAGGCTCGATGGCACAGCTGTGACAAAAGTGACGAGAGGATAAGGGAGATTTTGAATTTCTGCAGACACTTGTGGACAGTTTTGGATTGTGTGAGGCCCACTGATATCTGAGCGCTATGTCACAGGCTCGATGGCACAGCTGTGACAAAAGTGACGAGAGGATAAGGGAGATTTTGAATTTCTGCAGACACTTGTGGACAGTTTTGGATTGTGTGAGGCCCACTGATATCTGAGCGCTATGTGACAGGCTCGATGGCACAGCTGTGACAAAAGTGACGAGAGGATAAGGGAGATTTTGAATTTCTGCAGACACTTGTGGACAGTTTTGGATTGTTTGAGGCCCACTGATATCTGAGCGCTATGTCACAGGCTCGATGGCACAGCTGTGACAAAAGTGACGAGAGGATAAGGGAGATTTTGAATTTCTGCAGACACTTGTGGACAGTTTTGGATTGTGTGAGGCCCACTGATATCTGAGCGCTATGTGACAGGCTCGATGGCACAGCTGTGACAAAAGTGATGAGAGGATAAGGGAGATTTTGAATTTCTGCAGATACTTGTGGACAGTTTTGGATTGTGTGAGGCCCATGATATCTGAGCGCTATGTCACAGGCTCGATGGCACAGCTGTGACAAAAGTGACGAGAGGATAAGGGAGATTTTGAATTTCTGCAGACACTTTTGGACAGTTTTGGATTGTGTGAGGCCCACTGATATCTGAGCGCTATGTGACAGGCTCGATGGCACAGCTGTGACAAAAGTGACGAGAGGATAAGGGAGATTTTGAATTTCTGCAGACACTTGTGGACAGTTTTGGATTGTGTGAGGCCCCCTGATATCTGAGCGCTATGTCACAGGCTCGATGGCACAGCTGTGACAAAAGTGACGAGAGGATAAGGGAGATTTTGAATTTCTGCAGACACTTGTGGACAGTTTTGTATTGTGTGAGGCCCACTGATATCTGAGCGCTATGTGACAGGCTCGATGGCACAGCTGTGACAAAAGTGACGAGAGGATAAGGGAGATTTTGAATTTCTGCAGACACTTGTGGACAGTTTTGGATTGTGTGAGGCCCACTGATATCTGAGCGCTATGTCACAGGCTCGATGGCACAGCTGTGACAAAAGTGACGAGAGGATAAGGGAGATTTTGAATTTCTGCAGACACTTGTGGACAGTTTTGGATTGTGTGAGGCCCACTGATATCTGAGCGCTATGTGACAGGCTCGATGGCACAGCTGTGACAAAAGTGACGAGAGGATAAGGGAGATTTTGAATTTCTGCAGACACTTGTGGACAGTTTTGGATTGTGTGAGGCCCACTGATATCTGAGCGCTATGTCACAGGCTCGATGGCACAACTGTGACAAAAGTGACGAGAGGATAAGGGAGATTTTGAATTTCTGCAGACACTTGTGGACAGTTTTGGATTGTGTGAGGCCCACTGATATCTGAGCGCTATGTGACAGGCTCGATGGCACAGCTGTGACAAAAGTGACGAGAGGATAAGGGAGATTTTGAATTTCTGCAGACACTTGTGGACAGTTTTGGATTGTGTGAGGCCCACTGATATCTGAGCGCTATGTCACAGGCTCGATGGCACAGCTGTGACAAAAGTGACGAGAGGATAAGGGAGATTTTGAATTTCTGCAGACACTTGTGGACAGTTTTGGATTGTGTGAGGCCCACTGATATCTGAGCGCTATGTGACAGGCTCGATGGCACAGCTGTGACAAAAGTGACGAGAGGATAAAGGAGATTTTGAATTTCTGCAGACACTTGTGGACAGTTTTGGATTGTGTGAGGCCCACTGATATCTGAGCGCTATGTCACAGGCTCGATGGCACAGCTGTGACAAAAGTGACGAGAGGATAAGGGAGATTTTGAATTTCTGCAGACACTTGTGGACAGTTTTGTATTGTGTGAGGCCCACTGATATCTGAGCGCTATGTGACAGGCTCGATGGCACAGCTGTGACAAAAGTGACGAGAGGATAAGGGAGATTTTGAATTTCTGCAGACACTTGTGGACAGTTTTGGATTGTGTGAGGCCCACTGATATCTGAGCGCTATGTCACAGGCTCGATGGCACAGCTGTGACAAAAGTGACGAGAGGATAAGGGAGATTTTGAATTTCTGCAGACACTTGTGGACAGTTTTGGATTGTGTGAGGCCCACTGATATCTGAGCGCTATGTGACAGGCTCGATGGCACAGCTGTGACAAAAGTGACAAGAGGATAAGGGAGATTTTGAATTTGTGCAGACACTTGTGGACAGTTTTGGATTGTGTGAGGCCCAGTGATATCTGAGCGCTATGTCACAGGCTCGATGGCACAGCTGTGACAAAAGTGACGAGAGGATAAGGGAGATTTTGAATTTCTGCAGACACTTGTGGACAGTTTTGGATTGTGTGAGGCCCACTGATATCTGAGCGCTATGTCACAGGCTCGATGGCACAGCTGTGACAAAAGTGACGAGAGGATAAGGGAGATTTTGAATTTCTGCAGACACTTGTGGACAGTTTTGGATTGTGTGAGGCCCACTGATATCTGAGCGCTATGTCACAGGCTCGATGGCACAGCTGTGACAAAAGTGACGAGAGGATAAGGGAGATTTTGAATTTCTGCAGACACTTGTGGACAGTTTTGTATTGTGTGAGGCCCACTGATATCTGAGCGCTATGTGACAGGCTCGATGGCACAGCTGTGATAAAAGTGACGAGAGGATAAGGGAGATTTTGAATTTCTGCAGACACTTGTGGACAGTTTTGGATTGTGTGAGGCCCACTGATATCTGAGCGCTATGTCACAGGCTCGATGGCACAGCTGTGACAAAAGTGACGAGAGGATAAGGGAGATTTTGAATTTTTGCAGACACTTGTGGACAGTTTTGGATTGTGTGAGGCCCACTGATATCTGAGCGCTATGTGACAGGCTCGATGGCACAGCTGTGACAAAAGTGACGAGAGGATAAGGGAGATTTTGAATTTCTGCAGACACTTGTGGACAGTTTTGGATTGTTTGAGGCCCACTGATATCTGAGCGCTATGTCACAGGCTCGATGGCACAGCTGTGACAAAAGTGACGAGAGGATAAGGGAGATTTTGAATTTCTGCAGACACTTGTGGACTGTTTTGGATTGTGTGAGGCCCACTGATATCTGAGCGCTATGTGACAGGCTCGATGGCACAGCTGTGACAAAAGTGACGAGAGGATAAGGGAGATTTTGAATTTCTGCAGACACTTGTGGACAGTTTTGGATTGTGTGAGGCCCACTGATATCTGAGCGCTATGTCACAGGCTCGATGGCACAGCTGTGACAAAAGTGACGAGAGGATAAGGGAGATTTTGAATTTCTGCAGACACTTGTGGACAGTTTTGGATTGTGTGAGGCCCACTGATATCTGAGCGCTATGTGACAGGCTCGATGGCACAGCTGTGACAAAAGTGACGAGAGGATAAGGGAGATTTTGAATTTCTGCAGACACTTGTGGACAGTTTTGTATTGTGTGAGGCCCACTGATATCTGAGCGCTATGTGACAGGCTCGATGGCACAGCTGTGACAAAAGTGACAAGAGGATAAGGGAGATTTTGAATTTCTGCAGACACTTGTGGACTGTTTTGGATTGTGTGAGGCCCACTGATATCTGAGCGCTATGTCACAGGCTCGATGGCACAGCTGTGACAAAAGTGACGAGAGGATAAGGGAGATTTTGAATTTCTGCAGACACTTGTGGACAGTTTTGGATTGTGTGAGGCCCACTGATATCTGAGCGCTATGTGACAGGCTCGATGGCACAGCTGTGACAAAAGTGACGAGAGGATAAGGGAGATTTTGAATTTCTGCAGACACTTGTGGACAGTTTTGGATTGTGTGAGGCCCACTGATATCTGAGCGCTATGTCACAGGCTCGATGGCACAGCTGTGACAAAAGTGACGAGAGGATAAGGGAGATTTTGAATTTCTGCAGACACTTGTGGACAGTTTTGGATTGTGTGAGGCCCACTGATATCTGAGCGCTATGTCACAGGCTCGATGGCACAGCTGTGACAAAAGGGACTAGAGGATAAGGGAGATTGGATTGCTTTTAAAAAAGCAGTTTGCGGAGCAGTGGGTAAACAGCAATGCCAGCCTGTCAGGAAGCCTTAAAAGGCAGCCCAACAACCAACACCACTAATACACCACAATATAGCCTCCCCTTGCACTGCACACACAGTGACTGGTGTGTTGTGCAGGCCAAATTGCTAGCAGCAGAAGCAGTTTTTTTTTCTTCTCAGGACAAAAAAAAAAATTGGGATTGCTTTTAAAAAAGCAGTTTGCGGAGCAGTGTTTAAACAGCAATGCAGGAATGTCAGGAAGCCTTAGAAGACAGCCCAACAACCATCACCACTGATACACCACTATATAGCCTCCCCTTGCACTGCACACACAGTGACTGGTGTGTTGTGCAGGCCAAATCGCTAGCAGCAGAAGCAGTTTTTTTGTCTTCTTCCCTGCCTAACGCTCTCCCTACAGAATCAGCAGCAACCTCTCCCTATACTGAGATCGGCAGAAGTAAGATGGCGGTCGGCGTGCACGCCCTTTTATACCCCCTGTGACGCCCACCAAAGCAAGCCAATCACTTGCATGCCCTTCTGAAAGATGGTGGTGACCCCTGCCTATGTCATCACGTTGCCCATAGTGTCCGTGGATCCTGATTGGCTGAAAAAGAGCGCAAAACAAACTTTTGAAACGCGACTTTGGCGCGTAAGTCGCCGACCTCGTGGCCGACCTTATCCTAGGGTCGGGTTTCGTTTCATGAAACCCGACTTTGCCAAAAGTCGGCGACTTTTGAAATTTTTCGACCCGTTTCGCTCAACTCTAATGGGTAGAATTGGAATAGGTAGAAAATACTAATGATGTATCAGAGATCACCGTTGGGGACCTATCATACTCATCCAGCGTGATAAAGTTATTAGTATTAGAACGGTTGAGTTTCCCCTGTACCCCTGAATTATCATTATGACGTGTATCTGAGATGGGGATATTGTCCCTTGCAAATTTGCGCATCTTTTTAGTGATGATTTCTTTTTCTTTTTCCTTTAGTCTATACAGAATGTTTGAGATTAAATTATCTAATCCATCTACATGGTTATAACCGCTGAGTTGATCAAATAATACACTGATAGAACAATTAGTTTGTCGTAGGTTAGCTTTACGTTTGTTAATGATGAAATGTAGCACCTGATTAGAAAAATTGGAAAAAAGGTTGTCCCATTCTGCCTGAATTTCTGGGCTGCCAAAATCACGCGCCAGGGTTTTATAGATTGACAGACCCTTGGGTACAGTTCCCACTTGTGTATATTTTTCTAAGGAGGCAATTTCCCACATGTCACGCATCTCATTCATTAACTGTTTCTCTAGGGATTTTAATAGGACCCTAGCTTGATTAAATTCATCCAAGGAATTACATGGTTCATTGAATTGGGTGTTCAAAAAAGACTTGCGATATTCCCTATCCTGTCTGAGGGCTTCAAAAGCCTTTGTTTTTGCTGGAGCAGCCAAAGTGTGAGGCACAGAAAAAAGAGGCAGAAATAGTACTGCGTATCCAAATTCCAACAGACAAATTAATTCATATGCTAAGCAGGTTCAAAAAATGAACCATATACAACCCAGATTTCAGAATAAACAAAATACTAATAGACCAGTGAAACCTAGGACACAAATATCCATTAACAAGGATTTTTTTCCGATCCCAAACAAAAAACAAAGAGGTAAAAGAGGTGGGGCACTCTCCAAAAAGAAAATAAAAATAAATACAGCTATTGACAATCCACAACATGTACAAAAGATTTTCAACCTAAGTTCTCACCAACTAACACCGAATGAGACTTCATTACTTCAAAAAGGCCTCAAATTTGCTCCATCAGTTAATTCTAAACCATTCAATCTGTATATTAGCTTTAAAAAATATTTACCTAATTTGGCTCCTAAAAAATATTTTCTTAAAAGAGCTGACAATCTCTCAAAAACCATTAATTCCAAGAGTTCAGATTTCATTTACTCTGGTCTCTCATTACCCTCTTCATTCAATCCTTTGAATGAATATTCAAACTCATTCAAGACTTTCGAAACTTTGGTATCAACAGATATCAAAAAACTAGTCACCAGAAATAACCGTAAAGCACGGTATATGACATATAATCTAACAGCTGGTGAGAAAAAGTCTATTATTAACCTGCAGGCAAATAGTAACCTGATTATTCGACCAGCCGATAAGGGTGGGGGTATTGTAGTCATGGATCACAGCATGTACCACAGTGAATCTATGAGATATCTGTGTGATCCGGTCACGTATAAACAAATCCCTGCAGACCCACCAGACTCATTTTGCAATAAACTCAATTCTTTAGCTCTTAAGGGGAAATCTATAGGTATCTTAACTAAAAATGAATACTAATTTATTAACAACAAAACACCATCAATAGCAGTGTTTTATCATATCCCCAAAATCCATAAAAATTTAACAAACCCACCTGGCAGGCCTATCATATCGGGCATTAACGGTCTCACAGGTAACTTATCTAAATACGTGGATAGCCATCTACAGAAATGCATGGCCTTGTTGCCGGCTTATCTAAAAGACACCACTCATACCCTGCAGGTCTTGGAACTGTTAGAGTGGAACGACAATTTAATTCTAGCTAATTTAGATATTAAATCTTTATATACTGTTATTGATCCTCTCAAAGGACAAACGGCTGCACAATTTTTCCTAGAGGCCTTAAGAATCTACAAACCTGCACAGATTAAATTTATTCTTGAAAGCATAGATTTTGTCATGAAACATAACTATTTTACATATGAAAATCAGTTTTACATACAGACCCATGGCACCGCGATGGGTACTAGATTTGCGCCTAGCTTCGCAAATTTATATGTAGGTATGTGGGAACACGAGAATATATACATCAACGGCTTCCTACACAAGAATATCAAGCTATGGCGACGCTTCATTGTTGATATTCTGTTTATTTGGGATGGTTCATTGGATGACCTTAATCTATTCATTTCGAGATTGAATATCAATGATTTTAGATTAGAATTCACACCCACGGTTAGTAAATCCAGTATTATTTTTTTTAATCTAACCATCGGCATTGAACAAGGTAAACTAACCACAAAAAGCTACCATAAGGAAGTAGACTCTAACAGTTATATTCATACCACTAGCTGTCATTTACCCATATGGCTGATCAACATCCCAAAAAGCCAGTTTATGCATATCAGATGTAATTGTACAAATGCAACTGATTATCATAACGAAACACAATATCTAGTTAACCAATTTGTAGCTAAAGGGTATGATATAGAACTACTTGAGAGAACTAGGCAGCAGGTAGAATTTATGTCAAGATTTTCATTGATCCATAAACCCCCTTTAGTTAACAATCCAGCTACGATTCACGAACAAATTTATAATCTACCCATCATCACTCAGTTTCATGCAGGCCATAAGGCTTTTAACAAAATAATTTGTAAATATTGGTCACATTTACAGGGTGATAAATATGTGGGTGATTTGCTTCCAAATAAGCCTCGATTCGTGTATACTAAAGCACGAAATTTAGGCCTACTACTGGCACCCACGACCAAGATGTGTGGCTCTAGCACAAATGTTAATCAAACAGCCCGTGTAAGCTCAAATCCACAAGGTTTCCAATCTTGTGGAAAATATGTGTGCTGCATTAGAACAACAACTTCTAAAAAACTTCATCATTGCTTCACGGACTCATCTAACATGAATACTTTTTATATTAGAGATAGCATTTCTTGCCATACATCGGGTGTCATATACATTTTAAAATGTCCTTGTGGTAAAATCTATGTTGGAAGAACTAAGAGACCCCTACAGGTCAGAATCAACGAGCACCTTGATAATATTAGAAAAGGATACAAAGGACACCCACTATCTCGTCATTTTGCTGACATTCATAAGCGATCATGTAGAGGAGTCTCCTTTATGGGCATACAAATAGTCCGGCCAAACCTCAGAAGGGGTGACTATCTCAAAGCTATGTCTCGAGTAGAATCCAGATGGATATACACCCTGGATAGTTTAGCCCCAACAGGCTTGAATCATGAAATAGAACTATATGCGTTCTAGTTCTTCCGCTTTTTTAGCTTTTTTACCTTTTTTCATCCTTGTCACCTTTTTTACTTTCTTCACCTTTTCATGTTTCGCACACCTATTCTAAGGGCATTAGGCCCTTTTAATTTTTTCGATTATTTAGGTTCCCTTTTTCCCTCGCAGGGTAACCACAAGTAGCCACAATCAACTTTGTTTGTGCAGACACACTAGTCTCTTTATATAAGATAGGAGGAGCTCAAGCCAGGCTCCTATGGGTCAGGTGATCATTCTATACAGGCTTAGAATGCTATATAAGGATGGTTCACACACTAGGAGACACATTCCTGATGAAGAGAGAAGTCTTCTCTCGAAACGCGTCGGATTTGTGCCACTTGCGAGCCACCATCCTTCCCCTACTGTGACGTCACGCTACACCCCGCCCCCACCACACGCCGATCTCCTTAGCGTTGCTCACGACCGGAGCACACGAGGCAGCGGCGGCTCCCACTGCTTCACAGTTTAAAAGCAGCGGCTATCACCCTCACGCCTGCACCATTGATCACCTGTCAGGCAAGTAAGTGCCACATATTCCTGCACCACATTAGCGGGCACAGGCCGTTACTGATAATCACCCACGTTGCAGGTGGTCTGCCTTCATGTGCATCTGCACAGCATTTAGGCTATTCCTGGTTCAACTGAGGACATTTAGAGAATAGAAAATAGCACCCAGCAAGGTTAGCATACAGCCTCTAACCAGTCAACTAATATTTGGTGGTATTTTCCTTTATCAATTATTTATTTTTTGGCTCAGCATTTTAAATCATATCAAGGTTTTGAGGCACCTTTCTTTCTGATATTCCTACTACAGCTGTTTCATGGTATACCGACTACATAGTCTGATGCACTATTGTGAACAAGTTCAGGTTAGTGTTTTTAACCCTTAAGGGGTTCACTTTCAGGCAAACATTAGTGTTCATTTATTTATCACTGGTTGTATTTTTATTTTATTTTAACAGCTTTTTCATCTAAATACAAGGCATCACATATATTCAAGTACAGGCAAACAGCTTCAGGACAGTCCACTTTTTCCATTTATCTACAAGTGAGTAATCTGATTCACCCTTTTGAGTTTCCCAGTATTGCACGGTGTTATACCATTTTCCATTTAAAACTATTGGTTGTAAGTTGTCATGTTGGAGGATTTACACTCAACATGAGAAAGTCTATGCATTAGATATGAACATTTAGAAATTTGATGTCATTTTTATTTTGAGGAAGCCATGTTTTTCTCATATATGACCTAAATATATGATGCTAATAATTATAATTATATAATAATAATAATCAATGTCTAAATACAGATTTTTGTGATTCTGTTATAGCTATGGCTGAATGCAAGAATACAACATCTAGGACTGGAGATTTCCATAATCCTAGTGATTGTGAAAGATTGTGAAACAGACATTGTGATTGACAGTGAGTGATCACACAAGGGGAATTAAGAACATGGTAAACATTTGTTTTCAAACTCCCCTTATTATGTGACTATGCATGTTGCAGGTACATTTGGCTTTCAGCAGATGTTCGGTTCTCCTGACCCTCAGGTGCTGTCATTATTTGCTGAGAAAGACTTCTTCAAATAAGCAGCATTGCTCATTCCTTTTGACAAAGAGATCATAAGATGTCAGATTATTACATGATGACATGATTATTTATCCGCGCTGCCGTTGCAGCTATTGCCCATGGGGCTATACAGTGCACACATAGGGGTATAGTGTTCACATATAACCATGTGGTCTTAGTGTCGGTCTAGAATAATCTCCACATAATTTCGATGGGTTCCTATTGAGACCAGGTATTGCCTTTGGCATTGTTGCTCTGATTTGGATTATAGAGATTAGCGAATTTGTCAGGTTTCTCAAATTCATCAGGGAAACTTGATTGGCATTGACGTTATTCATTGAATGTTCCTAATTAAGGTCTTGGGTCTTTTCAAACTCCAAAGAATGATAAATGTCTAGTGTAAAAACCAATGCAATCCTTAAGTTGCCACTGACAAATCCAGGTGCCACAGCTCGTCATCTATTCTTCTGCTCCTCATTTCATCTTTCCTCTTTCTGTCATCTTCAGCCTTCTTCAGTCTGCCATTGGGCTTCCAGGTCTGAGTACTCTTCTGATGTAAAGGTGACATCACATTGGAGGCGGGACAGGTGAGCAGTAAAATAAGTATCTTTCTTTTTTTTAATCACTCTCCCAGGCTTTTTCAACTCAGCACAATGGCGACCAGCATGGAACGAATTGTGCAAAAATGCAAATTTAGGAGAATCAGATTTTCTTTCTTGTTAAATTCAATTCACCGTGAACAAATCTGCTAATTTCCACAGTTACATTCAAAGATTTGAGCGTTTGGAGAAAATGTTCACTAAAAAATGCAATTTCTCTAATTATGATTTTGTTTTTCTCTACAGCTTTTACTACATGGTATAAACAAATAACTCGCAATCGACATTTTTGTAATTTATGCATACATATGCAAAAATTGCCCACACAATAAGTACAATAAGTTGAATATTTATACAAAGAGGAATGCAAGTCCATGCTATTCGATAAATATATGCATTTTATTGAAATGATTCATAAATAAAGTCTAAGCATACAAACATATAGAAAAAATGGACGGAATCAGAAGTGAAACAGTGACAATAGAACCAGAGGAAACAAAGCCAGGGGTGTTACGTATATTAAATAAGCCAAGGGTAAATGCCAGCGATGTAGTCAAGAAGGTGTATATAATAATCATCCTATTGAGACACAGGGTAAATGAGCACACATATATTATTAAGTACTCAGTGTGGCTTTATATGGACTGTGGATATGTATTAATCTATATATTAGAGCTGAAGCAGGTATAACAACACATCCATCTTGACTCCCGCACTGAAAGTAAAACCTAGTAATATGCATATTACCCCCATGACATATAGTCATTTAAGTTACTGGCTTGAGTAAAGTATGGAAATAAAATAAAGGCACGTATCAAGTGCAGAGGGCATTACCCATTGGTGTGGTTAGAGCAGCACCCCGGCTTACTATCCCCAATAGTAGGATAGTGGATAGTGAGCCAGGGTGCTGCTCCAACCACACCAATGGGTAATGGCTGCTGCATTTGATATATGCAAATGGATCACTTAGCTTAGTAGTTATGGTTTAGCTAGTAGTTCTCAATTTTCATTGTCCATAGTCGAGCTAAGTGATCCATTTGGATCTTGTCTATGATTTTTTCTTTGTCTATTTGTTTACGAAGTTAAGATGGGGCATGTCGGCTGTCTAGATGCTACTAGTATCTAATGGATGTGTGTCATGATCATGGTTTGTGGAACCACTGTGCCATGGACCGCAGAGAGCCTGGAGGGGTGTGACTAAGTGATCACCTGACAATTCACTAGAGCCTCTGATGGTGAGGTTAGACTTAGCTCCCGATGAACACAGTGCAGCAGGCAGGATTTGCATCAGAGTGCAGCAGGCAGGATTTGCATCAGAGTGCAGCAACCAGGATTTGCATAAGTGTGCAGCAGGTAGGATTTGCATCTGAGTGCAGCAGGCAGGATTTGCATAAGCGTGCAGCAGGCAGGATTTGTATCTGAGTGCAGCAGGCAGGATTTGCATCTGAGTGCAGCAGGCAGGATTTGCATTAAAGCGCACCAGGCAAGATTTACACTAGAGTATAGCAAACAGGACTTGTACTGGTATGCGACCTTACACAACTTAGACTGAAACAACAAAGTTACTCAGGCACCTCCCCAGTGGGGAGGAACAATATATACCTAATGTCACACAGCTATTGGCTGGGGAGGAAATAGCAAGTGCACGCGCTGACCCTTTAACATAAGAACATGACTAGAAGACCGGCTGGAAGCATGCAGAACATGGGGAAGGGAAGCACTGACCGCAGTATGAGTGAGTGGAGTGACATGTCAGAGCAGGACTCTGGCATGGTGCTTACTATGTGGCAGATCAGGTGCAATTTTCTACTGTTTTTTTTCTGGTATCTAAGCACATATGCACTTTAATTATATGTGGTATATACAAAAACTAAGTGCTAGCCATGTTTAGAGAATCCTATTTAGGACCTAGTGAACTAGCAGAGGCGTCTCCTGGTAACACAGACCTCTGGATCGTTTACCCACACCTAGTAAAGAATGCTATTTCTAGACACATTGTAGTCTCGAGTTTCCTGATAGCCACAGCTAAGCAAAATCATAGACATTTAGATTTATGCCGTGTGTATGTTGATGTAATACTTTAGCTCTATATTTAAGGGCATGCAGAGACTCTGAGGAACTGCTGCCGTTGAGCGGAGGTGCCACATCGAATTTTAGGGAGCCAATCTCCGCTGTCAGGTAGGACTATAGCCAAAAAGGTACCTATTAGGGAGGGTCAGTTGAGAATTTTTATATTGTATACTACATATCCTCTCTACTGTATAACACTGCATCACCCCGCTAAAGAGGGCATAGGAGATGTTTTTCTATTTTTAATGAATTTTTTGGAATAGATACTAATAGTAATTAATTAAAAGTTAATTTAAAAGTTATCGTCCATACTGTTTTTTTTCACTGATGCATTAAAAAAAGGCATAGATGCTCTTTACAAGAACATAATTTTACCTCTATACAAGTCACTAGTGCAGCCATATTTAGATACTGTGTACAGTTTTGGGATCCAGTACATAAGAAGCACCTAGCTGAACAAGAGCGAATGCAAAGAAGAGCAACCATGGCTGTTAAAGTAATGGGTTGACTACAGTGCCAGGATAATAAACTTGGGGTTATTCAGTTTGGACAAATTCTTAGGAGTGACCATAGTACAATTTCAAATATATGAAGGGACAGTACAGGAATCTTTCTAATGAACTTTTTTATATCTAGACCTGCAATAGTGTCAGGGGGGCATCCTCTACATCTAGAGTAGAGGTTTAATCATAATCACAGAAGAAGATTCTTTACTGAAAAAGCTATAGATTCTTTACTGTAAAGCAGTGAGGTTACAGAACTCTCTGCCACATGAGATTGTAATAGTTGATTCACTAAAATAGTTCAAGGAGGGCCTGGATGTCTTTCTTGATATAATATTAAAGGTTTTGGGCACTAGATTCTGTGATTGGGGTGCTGATCTGACTTCCGTATATGGAGTAGGGAAGAAATGTTTTCCCCCAATATGGGACAATTAGCATCTGCCTCACGGATTTTTGTTCTTCCTCTGTATCAACATGTTATGTTGTAGGTTGAACACAATGGATTTGTGCCTGCTTTTAACCTTAAAGCTATGAAATCAAATACTTTTAACAAATCTTTTGGAATAAATTTACAAATAGGTAAAAAAGTAAAAAAAAAAAAAACATTATAGAATGGCTTTTCTTATTGCTGGTACCCTCAAACGCATTTCTAAAAATGCCACGTGTACAAACTACACCCTGCGGAGCTACAAAGACCTCACAAAGCTGCAATAATGCAAAAATAAAGTATATTAGAAATTTTTCGATATCGAAAAGCAAATTCAAAAACTTTGGGTTCTCCTTAAGTCCCGTTCATAAATGGGTTAAATGTTTTGTTTTTTTTCTTTTTGATATTTACTTGCTTGGCCCGTGAGAAAATTTCACACATTGAAATTGCAGGCAATTTCAGCAAAAGCAAGATGGTCAAATATAAATGTATTTCATGAGCTGATGAACACAGATAGGCATCTATATATGTAGATTGGTAATACAATAAATTGGTTTGATAAGTTGAGGCCAAAAAATGTTTTCCAATTGAGGTGCCACCTGCAGGTCATTGTGTCTTTCTGCAGGTTTCTGAAAATGAATGTTTAAACTGTATTTAGTGATAAAATTGTGGATGTGTGGTTTGTTTGGCTGTTTTCTTGCTGAAGGGAGCAAGTTTACCTTTCAAATGGTGTATCGTGTGTGTGTGGGGCGAAGTAATCAGCGAAAAAGCAGTGCATGTATACAAATGTGTTGGTAGTGTGCTTTGGGGTACTGTGGTGCCACCTGCAGGTCATTTTTCCTTTACTGCAGGTTTATGAAAATAAATGTTACTGTGTTTTGTGATCAAATCGTGGATGTGTGGTTTGTTTGGCTTATTTTCTTGCTGAAGGGGCAAGTTTACCTTTCAAATGTTGCATCGTTTGTGTGTGGGTGCAGTTTGAACAGGGACACAAAGGACTCACCGAAAAACAGTGTTTAGAAATAATAGAATAGATATGATTGATTGATCCCATGACTCTCTCTATGATGATAAGAACTCATGACCTGATAATTAATTCTTAGTATCATGCTTTATAAATAGATTCCTGGTGACAGTACAGAAAGAGTCACACCGTCTATGATACAAGATTAGATGATGGAGTCCAGCACCTATAAGCGCTATCATGAAGATGGTTATGATTCCAGACAATGTCTGGAGCATTATTTCTCAGATAATTCTGATATGGTTTTTGCAGAGGATTCCTTGGTATTTCCAATTCAAAATCTTATAAAAACTTTTACAGAGGGTATGTATCTTAATTTTTCTGTCGTAATAAATTTAATTATACACAAAATAGGCAAATTAGATTTTTATTGGTTTGAGTAATCAAAAGGGTTAAACAGATTTCTGCAGTCATATCAACCTGAGGAAGCAAAGCAAAGCATTGGTTATTACATATGATTCAGGATATAGCGCCTTCGAGGTTATTAGTGACAGTGTTTTCCATTCTGTTTACTCCAGAAAGCTGGAAAACAAGTTGAAGATGATAAAATCATTATTTAAAATTTTAGTTGTTGGTACAATTATGGTTAGATCTTTTGTAAGGGTAAATTAATTTATGCAAATTTACAGATGCAGATTTTCATGAAAATTTTGGAAAAATCCACATTTAGATTTACAATAAAATTTGAAGTATTAAGAGTTCATTCAGATGTTCGATTATTGCATACAAGTGTTATCCATGGTTTCCACAGGTAGCACTTGTGGATAGTCTGTGGAAAAATTGCTTAGACCTGTTTGATTTTGATCCAAGGGTAATATCAAAATCAACAATGCAAATCTATGGTCTGTGAAAAAATCAGATCGCACTCCGATGATATCCGTGTGTGGCCCAATTTTCTCAGACTGTCAGAATGTAAATTGCGGACCAATTTATTCTTCACATATGAGAAATACTGATGACACTCGAATCACACACGGATCAAACTCTGATCAAAGTGTGATCCAAAAATAGGTCAGTTTTTCTTGTAGATGGAAATATGGACATGGACATCTGAATCAGGTCTTAGAGTTGGATTTTGCTGTGGATTTTTCTACACAGAATTTGGCTCAAATTTGCCCTATACATTAAATGAGATTTGTAAATTAGATTTCTTGAAAACTCACATTACACAGACATTCTTTTGATTTAAATGAGCACTTTGTGCTTAAAGGGGTTTTCCCGCGAAACAAAGTTATTTTTAAAGTATATTTTATTCAATAGATCTTGGAATGATAATAATTTCCACAATTGGATGTGTTTAAGTAAAATGTTCCTGATATAATCTTATAAATGTACCCAGGGCCGCCATCAGGGCATTACTGCCCTGACTGGTGAATGGGGCCCGATGAGCAGAGGGGGCCTGCATCAGGCCCTGTCTCATCTGCTCACCGGGCCCTAGCAGCAGGATACTGCCAATGCAGAAACTTAACCTGTGTCAGATACGCAGGTTCAGTTAAACTGTATTGCCATGCGGGCTCGCATTGCAATCGGATGCTGGCAACTGACGTCAGTGCGCAAATCGCCAGCGTATGACATCATTGTCATTCGCTGGTGAGTCTGTGCTTGAAATGCCTGGAGGAAATATTGCCGCAGGAATGTGGCAATGTAAGGACAAAGGTTTTTTTTACTTGTATTGAAAGCAGGATGGAGACACATGGACCATGTGTCTCCATCCTGCCCAGGGCAGAATGGAGACAAGGGACAGAATGGAGAAAAAGGGCAGAGTGGAGAAAAGGCACAAAATTGAGATACAGGCGCAGAATTGAGACACAGAGCAGAATGGAGACAAGGGGGAAAATGGAGATATGGGGCAGAATGGAGACACTGGGGCAGAATGGAGACACAGGGCAGGATGGAGACACAGGGCAGGATGGAGACACAGGGCAGAATGGAGACACAGGGCAGAATGGAGACACGGGGCAGCATGGAGACACGGGGCAGAATGGAGACACGGGGCAGAATGGAGACACGGGGCAGAATGGAGACTAGGGTCAGAATGGAGACATGAGGGCAGAATGGAGACAAGGGGGCAGAATGGAGACATGAGCAGAATGGAGACACGGGGTAGAATGGAGACACGGGAGCAGGATGTAAACACATGGTGCAGTATGGAGACATGGGGCAGTATGGAGACAAGGTGCAGAATGGAGACATAGTGCAGGATGGAGACACACTGCAGGATGGAGACACGGTGCACGATGGAGACACAGGGGACAGGATGGAGACACAGGGGGCAGGATGGAGACATGGGGCAGGATGGAGACATTTGGCAGGATGAAGACATGGGGCAGGATGGAGACATGGGGCAGGATGGAGGCAGATGGGGCTGGAATTTGGGACAAAATGGAGATACAGTCATGGCCAAAAGTATTGACACCCCTGCAATTCTGTCAGATAATATTCAGTTTCTTCCTGAAAATGATTGCAAACACAAATTCTTTGGTATTATTATCTTCATTTAATTTGTCTTAAAAGAAAAAACACAAAAGAGAATGAAGCAAAAAGCAAAACATTGATCATTTCACACAAAACTCCAAAAATGGGCCGGACAAAAATATTGGCACCCTCAGCCTAATACTTGGTTGCACAACCTTTAGCCAAAATAACTGCGACCAACCGCTTCCGGTAACCATCAATGAGTTTCTTACAATGCTCTGCTGGAATTTTAGACCATTCTTCTTTGGCAAACTGCTCCAGGTCCCTGATATTTGAAGGGTGCCTTCTCCAAACTGCCATTTTTAGATCTCTCCACAGGTGTTCTATGGGATTCAGGTCTCGACTCATTGCTGGCCACCTTAGATGTCTCCAGTGCTTTCTCTCAAACCATTTTCTAGTGCTTTTTGAAGTGTGTTTTGGGTCATTGTCCTGCTGGAAGACCCATGACCTCTGAGGGAGACCCAGCTTTCTCACACTGGGCCCTACATTATGCTGCAAAATTTGTTGGTAGTCTTCAGACTTCATAATGCCATGCACACGGTCAAGCAGTCCAGTGCCAGAGGCAGCAAAGCAACCCCAAAACATCAGGGAACCTCCGCCATGTTTGACTGTAGGGACCGTGTACATTTCTTTGAATGCCTCTTTTTTCTCCTGTAAACTCTATGTTGATGCTTTTGCCCTAAAAGCTCTACTTTTGTTTCATCTGACCAGAGAACATTCTTCCAAAATGTTTTAGGCTTTTTCAGGTAAGTTTTGGCAAACTCCAGCCTGGCTTTTTTATGTCTCGGGGTAAGAAGTGGAGTCTTCCTGGGTCTCCTACCATACAGTCCCTTTTCATTCAGACGCCGACGGATTGTACGGGTTGACACCGTTGTACCCTCGGACTGCAGGGCAGCTTGAACTTGTTTGGATGTTAGTGGAGGTTCTTTATCCAACATCCGCACAATCTTGCGTTGAAATCTCTTGTCAATTTTTCTTTTCCGGCCACATCTAGGGAAGTTAGCCACAGTGCCATGGGCTTTAAACTTCTTGATGACACTGTGCACGGTAGACACAGGAACATTCAGGTCTTTGGAGATGGACTTGTAGCCTTGAAATTGCTCATGCTTCCTCACAATTTGGTTTCTCAAGTCCTCAGACAGTTCTTTGGTCTTCTTTCTTTTCTCCATGCTCAATGTGGTACACACAAGGACACAGGACAGAGGTTGAGTCAACTTTAATCCATGTTAACTGGCTGCAAGTGTGATTTAGTTATTGCCAACACCTGTTAGGTGCCACAGGTAAGTTACAGGTGCTGTTAATTACACAAATTAGAGAAGCATCACATGATTTTTCAAACAGTGCCAATACTTTTGTCCACCCTCTTTGTTATGTTTGGTGTGGAATTATATCCAATTTGGCTTTAGGACAATTCTTTTTGTGTTTTTTCATTTAAGACAAGTTAAATGAAGATAATAATACCAAAGAATTTGTGTTTGCAATCATTTTCAGGAAGAAACTGAGTATTATCTGACAGAATTGCAGGGGTGTCAATACTTTTGGCCATGACTGTAGATGGTGCAGGATCATGGGGCAGGATGGAGACAGATGGGGCATGATAGGGAGATCATATGGGGAGGATAGGACTTCACATGGGGGCAGAATATAAAGCAATCTAAGAGAAACTCGTGAATGTTTTGTCTGTAAAAAGCCTGGCCACCTTAAAGCAGACCACAGAATTTGGAAAGCAAGAATGAGTCAGCTTAAAAAGCAGAAAAGTCATCATAGGGTTAAAACAGCTGTAAGATTCTGCACGTCTTGAAGCTGCATTTAATGCCAGTACAGGGGCATCTGCAAAGCATATATGGTGTATAAATTCTGGTGCAAGCAGCCATATTAAAAGCAAGGAATTCTTCACTGACCTTATGAAAGCAAGTCAGAAAAGGTCATCTTAGTTAATGGTCACTATATGATTTCAGAAGGAGTAGGAGACAGCTACCTCCACTGTCCAGTTTCCTCAGCACGAAGCAGAAAGCTCTCAATAAAGGATTTCTCCATGTTCCCAGCTTTGAAAGCAATCTTCTGTCAGTAAAGAAGCTCATGCAAAAGAGGAATGTAATTACTTTTAAAGATAACAGCTGCATCTCAAAGAAGGGTCACACTCTTGCAGAAGGAAAAATCCAAGAAGAACTTTATTAGCTAAAATGCAAAGAAAGAATGTACAGTGCTAGACAAGATCTGCATAAGAACTATATCCATGTATGGCACAGATGGCTTGGCCACAGAGACCCAGAAGCAGTAAAGAAGCTAGCTCAACTTGCAAATGGTATTGAAATTCACCAGTGTAGTCAAAAATTGAAGTGCACTAGCTGCCTTAAAGGGAAAATGTCCAGAAAATCTTTTCCTGAAATAAGCACCACTAGATCTGCTCAGCCACTGGATCTGATATACAGATGTATGCGGTCCAATGAGTGTTAAAACTCCTAGCAAGAAGAGATATGTTCTCACATTTATTGATGACTACTCCAGATATATAGTCGCCTGCCTGCTTCACAGTAAGGCTGGAGTTACACAGAAACTTGAAGAATATTTTGCTGTAGTGTTTAACAAATTTGGAAGAATGCTAAAAGCCCTGCATGCAGATAATGGAACCAAATATACAAGTGGTAAGGTGAAAACCATTTTGAAAAAGGATGGAATCATGTCCCAGGCTACCATTCCATACAACCCAGAACAAAATAAAATTGCAGAGAATCCTGCACCCAGAGACCAACACAATAACAATCAGCAGAGATGTAGTGATTGATGAAAACTCTGTATCGCTGAAATTCCATGAAGTTACACCACTTATTCTACCTAAGAAGCAAGAACAAGAATCTCAGTCACCAAACCCAGACACCGAAAAGGAAAACACTGAAGCGTGGATAAGCTCTGAAGTCACCAAGGAAGACACAGAAGAACCAAGTCAATCTCCAGTCAGGAAATCAGACTGGCCAAACAAAGGTATCCCGGCTAGACGCCTTTCTAATATGGTCAGAACACTTCCTGAACCAGAGCCACAGTCATGGCAAGAGATGCAAAAACTGCCTGTCCACGAGAAGCAGAAGTGGATAAATGCTGCTAATGAAGAGATGGAGTCCCTTCTCCAATTCCAGACATGGGAGCTTACATAGCCACCACAATGAAAAGGAAATTGCAAAGCTAGGTGAAATTCTCAATCATCACTTTGAGACTAAGGACCTTGGAAATGTGAGATATTATTTGGGAATCTAAATCCAGGGAAAGGAAGATGGGAGTTTTCTTCTCAACCAAAGATCTAAAATTTCCACAATCCTAAACCAGTTTGGAATGTCAGAAGCCAAAGGTGCGTCAACACAAATGGATCCGTCCTACTTAAAGTTGGAAGGAGAAGATCTGCTACCTAGCAATGAGAGATACAGACAAGCTGTGGAGGTACTTCTGTACATAGCAACCACAACTCGTCCAGATATCACAGCCACAGTCGGAATTCTCTGCCGACGTGTAAACAAGCCACGCCAAAGAGACTGGAATACAATTAAGATAATTCTTCAAAATCTTAAAGAAACTCAAATGCAAAATCTTAAGATATCTGCATCAGAAGATCTCACTCTCAGAAGTTATATGGATGCAGATTGGGCTGGAGATTCAAGTGATCGGAAATCAACAAGTGGTTACTTGTTCAAGTTAGGAGAAAATTCAATTTCTTGGTCCATCAGAAAACAAGTGTCAGTCACAATATCTTCTACAGAAGCAGAATATACAGTATGTCTGCTGCTTATGCAATTCAAGAAAGAGATTTGGTTGAAACAACTTTTGGAAGATTTCGGCAAGCAATTAGCTCAACTAACAGTTTTCTATGAGGATAACCAAGGATGCATTAAACTTGCCAGCAGTGAGAAGATTAGTGCAAGGACTAAGGACATTGATGTAAAAGATCATCACTTACGTGACTTAGTGGAACGTGGGGTACTCAATTTTGTTTATTGCGAATCTGACAAGATGATAGCTGATGGTATGACAAAACCATTATCAAGTTTGTGGACTTCAGAACCGCAATAGAACTAACAGGATAAGTATTTGTTGATTGGGGGTGCTGGAATATGCTTGGTGCAACAACTCCATTCCTGTCTGTGAGTGTTTAGTTGCTAGATTTGTATGCTGTTTATAAAGTTAGAACAAAAACAAAACTCCCAGAGGCTAAATCAGGGGGAGCATGTGACTGTATTTCCTGTTTTCCTGTGTCTGTGTATGAGAGAAGCATCTTGGTGTAGATGCTGTACAGATAGAGACACAAATGATTTATTCCTTATCTATTCAACTTATCATATATTGTTCCTATTTGTTCCTGAATAAAGAAGCTCTTTTGTCACAAGCTTGGAGAGTATCCAGAATAATCTGCTGCCACACTGGCCTTGCACTTCCTGTATTGCCAGATTATGGAGCTCCAAGCCTCTAGCCTAGTTCTCTCACCTGCTACTCTACAAGACCAAACTGCAGTTCCTTGTATCAACCACAGTCTTCCCTACTCAATACGTTACTTGCCTCTGCTCCCCTTAGTGGTTGCAATAATTAAGACTCCAATCCAGACTCAATCATAACACATTGATTGTTAAGAGACAAAGAGCTTGATTGATTAAGACTGGCATTGCATTTATACTTAGCTTAAATAGAAAATACTTAAAACTTCAACCCTACAGTAACGTCTAGCCTAACTTCTATCATCTTTCATTGGGTCTATGATATACAGGTGTAATGCCGTCTTCTCCTGTCACACCTACGTGAAAGAGTGGGTCCTGGCTGGGTGTTGGTGTTAGTGTTGTGTCGGCCGTACTCCCGTGTAGGCCGCCTTTAGCCGATGGTGCTGGCTAAGCCACGAGTTCCACTGATTAATAAAGGAGACTTCTGTTCAAATATGGGGACTGTACTAAACTTGATAAGAGTTATAATGGGTACGGAAAGTATTCAGACCCCTACATTTTTCACTATTTGTTTCATTGCAGCCATTTGGTAAATTCAAAAAAGTTCATTTGTTTCTCATTAATGTACACTTTGCGCCCCATCTTGACTGAAAAAAGCAGAAATGTAGAAATTTTTGCAAATTTATTAAAAAAGAAAAACTGAAATATCACATGGTCATAAATATTCAGACCCTTTGCTCAGTACTGAGTAGTAGCACCCTTTTGAGCTAGTACAGCCATGAGTCTTCTTGGGAATGATGCACCAAGTTTTTCACACCTGGATTTGGGTATTCTCTGCCATTCTTCCTTCACACCCCTTATATAGGCACAAAAATATTGCACAAACTATATAGGATTCTACAAGAACACACTAAAATTACAGTTTTGATTTTCAATTTGGGATGTTTTCAATGAGTATATCGAATATACCTCTCTCCATGATAATTTTCCAGAATTATTGAAACAGATGTGATTCCAGAAGCAAAAGGTTGGAACATTTACATGTCTCAATTGCCAAAATTGTAATGTTATCTTAGGAGGCGACTACGGTACGTATTCCATCTCATTTTGGGCACCAAAATACCGGTGCTTGTTTTTTTTACATGTTATAGATCTAATATGATTTATTTCTTGAAGTGGCCATAAGGTATGAGATATGTGGGCCAGACCTCAAGATCTAGCAAAATACATCTCATGGAATATCAACTGACCATTAGATTATTTGAAGGAAAAGTAAAAAAAAAAAAAGAAGCCTTTTTGCTTAAGTTAACATAAAGATGAATGTATATCTCTATTTTTATGTTTGATAAAAGGAAAACACTGCTGTATCACCTATATTTTCTTGATTGTGACTTATTCACATGTCTGTATTCATGTTGTTTCAATATTCAGTTTTTTTTCTGCAGGTCATATTAAAGGGGACATCTTGATTGACCTCAGTCCTGGATCCATTGTACATCATTTGTTTGCAGCCTGTGACTTTTTCAAGCACATCATAGTGTTGAAGTCTAGAGACAGATGCATCATGGAGCTGAAAAGATGGGTGGACAAACGTACAGGAGCCTTTGATTGGAGCCATGCCTCAAAACTTCATGTTGACATTCCAGAAAGCAGGTATTTTTTTAAAATTTGTGAGAATCCCATTGTTTGTTGGGACGAACAAAATATGTCTGCAGTCTTAGTGTAATATCGTGTATCGTCTGTTTACCTAATGACAATGATTGTCAATTGAAAATTGAATGTCAAACAGCAGAAAAGTCTACATTTGTCTGCAAAGACCAAACATCTAATGAAATGGCACCATATATTGCTCCATACAGAATAATGAGCCCCATCAGTGGTGTAACTACAAAGTTATGGGCCCTGTTGCGAACTTTCAAATGGGGCCCCCTCATGCCAAAATACATCCACATCTCTGCTCCATACACCTCGTCCACGAGCAGCTCCGCTCCATACACCTCGTCCACGAGCGGCTCCGCTCCATACACCTCGTCCACGAGTGGCTCCGCTCCATACACCTCATCCACGAGCGGCTCCGCTCCATACACCTCATCCACGAGCGGCTCCGCTCCATACATCTCGTCCACGTGCAGCTCCGCTCCATACACCTCGTCCACCCGCAGCTCCGCTCCATACACCTCGTCCACCCGCAGCTCCGCTCCGTACACACACAGCTCCTCTCCGTTCACCTCATACACACGCGGCTCTGCTCCGTACACCTCATACACATGCGGCTCCGCTTTGTACACACAAGGCTCTACTCACCTCGCGCACACACATGGCTGCACTCCATATAGTTCATACACATATGGCTCCGCTCACCTCGTACACACATGGCTGTGCTCCATACACTTCGAACACACGCGGCTCTGCTCCATATACTTCGTACACACGCAGCTCTGCTCTGTACACCCCCCGTGTACACAGCTCTGCTCCGTACACCTCGTTCACACATGACTCTGCTAAATCCACCCTGTAAACCCCTCCTGACCCCACACATACACTTACCCTCATCCAGCACCATGACAACCAGCAGAGCAGAGTCCTGCACACACTGAGGCCCCTGATCATGTGACCCCCTGACTCCTCCCCTCCTGTAACCTCATCACAGGTCCTGTGCGCACAGAGCAGCCATCACGTCAGGCCAATTGCAGCCCAGCAGCCAGTCAAAGCACGGAGCTGCACAGCCAATGAGCAGCTGCAGCTCTGCGATCAGGCCCCTAAGCACTCAGCTGCGACCGCGGTAGTCACGCCCCTGAGCCCCATATATTGCTCCATACAGAATAATGAACCCCATATAATGCTCCATACAGAATAATGAGCCCTGTCATGAATGGGTCACTGAGGAGGATAGCAGGAACAGGCTAAGCCACCAGAAAACCAGAGAGGTTGGTAATTAAGCAGATTTCAGACCCTTGATCCTATCCACACAACTAGCAGTAGCCGTGGAGCGTACCTACGATGCCGTAGACGCCTCAGCACAGCCGGAGAGCTAAATAAGCCTAAAGCAAGAAAGGTGAAATCCAAACTTCCCCGAAGCAGACCCCAAAGGAATAGATAAACATATATTGTCAGTGAGACAAGATGAAACACAAATGCAGGCAGAAAAATAGACTGAGCAAATGATGGGGCCCAAACTGACTAGATAGGATAGGAAAGGAAAGACACTGTCTGCAATCACGCAGAAAACCCTGAAATATCCAACACGTCTGATGTACAAAAAACACTGAAGTCACACGACTTTGCCCCCACTATATCAGCACTCCAGTATAAACTGGAAGCAAAGCAAAAGAGACCAATATAACGGGACTGAAAAAACTGACACAAGCAGTAACATATGGAGCGGTGGTCCAGCACAGCCCCCAGCAGGAGCAAGCTGAACCCGCACAACAAGCAGAGATAGACAAAACCAGATCAGATGCAAAGGATTAGCAAATGAACCACTTAGCTGAACAATGCAGGATCAGAGCAGGAGACATCAGACCTCAGAATGCACAGAAAAGAAATCACCAGCAGGGATTGAAGGAAGTCTGCTGACTTAAATACTCCAATCAGTAACCCCAGATCTCCAATCGTCATCATTATCATCAGATGGCAGACCTCTGTCAATCTGACCAGCTCCACTATCTCCAGTAACCACCAGAGGGAGCCCTGAAAGAGAATTCACAACAGAGCCCCATAGATTGCTTCATACAATATTATGGGTACCACATAGTACTCCACACAGAATAATGAGCCCATATATTGCTCCATATAGAATAACGGACCCCATATAATGCTTCATGCAGAATATTGAGCCCCATAGATTGCTCCATAGAGTATTTTGGACACCACATTGCACTCCATACAGAATAATGAACTCCATATATTGCTCCATTCACTAATATGGGCACCACATAGTGCTCTATACAGAATGAGACCCTTATTTTGCTCCATACAGTATTATGGACACCATATAGTGCTCCATACAGAATAATAAGCCCCATAAAGAATAACGGACCCCATATATTGCTCCATACAGAATAATCAGCCCCATATATTGCTCCATACAGAATAATCAGCCCCACATATTTCTCCATACTGTACTATGGGTACCACATAGTGCACCATACAGAATAATGAGCCCTATATATTGTTCCATACAGAATAATGAGCCTCATGTATTGTTCCATACAGTATATAATGGCCCCATATAATGTTCCATACAGTATAATAGGCTCCATATCTAATGGGCCCCATATATGATGCTCCAGTGTATGATGGCCCAATATTAGGCTCCATATCTAATGGGTCCTGTATGATGGTCCAAATATATTGCTCCAAATATTAAAAAAAATCAAATACCTCTCCTCACTGGCCGCTGCCCTGCTCCGAACCCCTCAGCATCGGTGTCTTCAGGCTCTCTGGACTGTGATTATTCAGGCAGATGGTGCGCACTAGTCACGTCATCACGCCCTCTGACTTGAAATGTCACAGTCAGGAGACACGGAGGACGCCGCAGAGGTGGAACACTTTTCATATAATACCCTGAGGATAGGGAATATAAAAGGGACAGCACCGCGCAGGATCAAATTGAGGTTGAAGGAACAGCCCTGGAGAATGTTCCAAACCAAGGTCCTAATCAGTTTACTGCACAGCTCCTGGTCAGCGGGGCGATCATCAGTCATCCGCAGGTACAAGATAAAAAAAATCCAGTCTGATGCCGGCGCTCCCGAAAAAAGTGAAATGTGAGAGATCGGTTTACTTGAATTTTTTTTTTTTTAAGATTTTTTTTCTGAAGTGTAGCAGTAAAAACAACAACGTGTTTCGGCATAAAAAAAGCCTTCATCGGGTAAAATATGAAGGCATTTTTAAGCCGAAACGCATTGTTGTTTTTACTGCTACACTTCAGAATAAAAATCTTTTTTCGGGAGCGCTGGCATCAGACTGGATTTTATTTTTTTTATTTAGCAGAGGTGGAGCAGGGAGAGGTAAGTATTGCAAATGCCAGGGTCCTGATCAAGCAGGTGTGGGGGGGAGCCCACTCGTGAGCACTGGCAATGGAACAGGCACCGGGCCCCCTTACCATCGATGTCCCCGACGGCGAGTGGATCCCCCTTCTGCTAAGGGCCCCATCACTTGCCCGAGTGCGCAGGGTGCTGATGCCGACCCTGACAATAAGGCACACATTTGGGTCAGAGGTATAAATTTTGAGTATCCAAACCACAGCTCTGATGTACAGTGGGAAAAATAAGTATTTGATACACTGACAAATTTACAAGTTTTCCCACCCACAAAGAATGGAGAGGTCTGTAATTTTTATCGTACGTACGCTTCACCTGTGGGAGACAGAATCTAAAAATAAAAAAACAGAAAACCACATTGTATGATTTTTACATACCGTAATTAAATTGTATTTTATTGCACGAAATAAGTATTTGAACACCTACCAACAAGAAAGAATTCTGGCTGTCAACAGACCTGTTAGTTTTTCTTGAAGAAGCCTCCTACTTCGCACTCATTACCTGTATTATTCGCACATGTTTGGCCTGGCTGCTCTGGGGAGATGTGCTTGGCATGAACTCCTGAAGAACCCAGGGAAATATAGGGAAGAAGTGGACCCTTTCTTCTCTACTTTGACCTTCAGAGCCTGGTCTTCCTAATAGGGGACTTCTAGTGGGCTTCTGGAAGCGGGACAGCTCGTGTGACCGCCTTTTAGCATAGCTCCTGCCCATACAGTCCGGTCTGTTGATCACTGCTACTATAAGCGGGGAACCCCACAGACTGCACGTGAGATCCTCCCCCGTGGAACTGTCATCTTTCAGGAGCTATAACTTCTTTTCTTTTCTGAGGCCCTGTGTGTGGCTCACACAATATTTCTGAGGAGGAGCCTACAGACTGTATTGGTGTGCCAGAGTGGATTTTTTTCAGATGACAGCTTTTGCCGGTCATAGCAGAGACATTAAGTTGAAGCTAAATACAATACCCACCGGATACAAAACCCTCCTCATACTTACCACCTGTGGATATATTTAACAAAAGCGTGCCACTGCTTGTCTGCTTAACCCCCCTCCCAAGACTATAATATTGTAATTGGACCACAGCTGTCTTCCTACTCCCCACCCCACTGCGACTTATAACATCCAAATTTGGTGGCCCTTCCTACTGTCTACTGATCGACTGCCTCCGAGCTGTGATTCACAAATACCTAGTAAAAACCCGACCGGAGAGATTCACTCAATCACAGGTGTTAGTCACCCAACAAGCATTTGTTACCTACAATGCACAAAGCCAAATCCACCCGGAAAGTATACAAACATCCGGCAAAAAATTCACGTCATCAACCTGCCTCTCTATCTCTTGTGTTACAGATGGATGATAATCTAACTCCACCACAGCTATCTCCATTGTCAAGCTGCTTTGAACCTTCTATACAAGATCCTACACAGGCAACTTTAGTGATTGAAGGAGTCTCTGAACTACTGATGCCGCTTTTCGATAAACGGTTCGACGTCCTCCATGCCTCCATCACTACCACTATGGCTCAAATCACCACTAAATCAAAAAATTACAGAGCTGGAAAACAGAGTTCAATCTAGTGAAGCGGAGCTTGCGCAACTACAATCTTCCCTTCGGCAAAGCCAGACCTCAGAGCAAGAAATACATGAATAACTAGAAGACCTGGAGGACAGAGACCGCCGAAGCAAGCTGCGTTTTATAGGGGTTCCAGAATCGATAGGCTGCAAATGTCTCATAGAATTCCACACCAAGGATCTCTCTGCTGCCATTCAGCTGGACCTGGAGAAAGACTCAATGATGATAGAAAGGGCGCACAGAATAGGCCCCCAAAGGTCAGCTCAGAATGGTGGAAATACCAGACCCTGCCTGGCACCCTGGAGGGGCATGACTAAGCAGCTACCTTGGTGTTCGCTTGAGCCTCCAGTGGTGAGGTCAGGCTTGCTTGGCAGGTAGCTGCCAGGTACCACTCCAGGGCAGTGTCTGGCTGTAGTAGCTGATCCCACTGGGAGATAGAACACTAATGATAGGTGCGGGCAAGTACAGATGGGCATGACTGGAACTCTGTTGGGCACGGCTGACACTTTGGCAGGCAATTGGGCATGGCTGGCACTTTGGCAGGCAGGTGGGCACGGCCTTCACTCTAGCAGACAGGTGGACATGGCTGGTACTCTGGCAGGCAGGTGGGCATGGCTGGCAGTCTGGCAGGCAAGTGGGCACAGCCTTCAGTTTAGCAGACAGGCGGGCACGGCTGGCTCTCTGGCAAGCAGGTAGGCATAGCTGGCACTCTGGCAGGCAGGCTCGACTGGCACTCTGGCAGGCAGGCTCACCTGGCACTCTGGCAGGTAGGCAGGCTCACATGGCACTCTGGCAGGCAGGCGGGCACAGCTGGAACTCTGGCTGGCACTCTGGCAGGCAGTCAAGGATCAGACTGGAGGAACTGGAGCCATTATGGGTAGGACAGGAACACAGGCAAGTACAAGTAGGATAAGGGTGCAGGTAGGAATCAGTTCAGACTGGAGGAACATGAACTGTTAGGAACCAGTTGTGACAAGAAGAACAAACACCTTCAGGATGCGGAACAAGAGGAGAGCAGAATTGCAAGGTGCAGAACGGAAGCAGAACAGAACCGCAAGGTGCAGAACGGAAGCAAAACTAAGCCACAGGTTGCGGAGCGGAGAGCAGAGCAAAGGTGCAGGTTGTGGAGCAGAGAGCAGAGAGTTGCTGCAGGGTATGGAGTGGAGAGCAGAGCCGCAGAGTACGGAGGCAGAAAGCAGAGCAAAGACGCAGCGTACAGAGTGGAGAGCAGAGCTGCAGGGTACAGAGCAGAGCCGCAGGGTTCGGGATGGGAGCAGAGAAGAAGGAGAAGACACAAGGCTACACACAGCTGAGTAGGGAAGGAAATAGATAAGGACATGAACAGGTACAAGAAACGGACTTAGTACAGACAAGGACGGACACGGGAATGAGTACAAGACAAAGGATACAGGCCGGGGTATGCAGCCCCCCGGGAGGCCGAACACAAGACACACAGAGCACAGAAACGGGTCTGGGTATGCAGCAGGCAGAACACAAGACAGGACCTGGCAACTCAGCAGAAAAGTACAGATTGACAGAGTTTGTTGCTCAGGTAAATCCCTATGGGTGGAGATGTGTTATGAATGAGTCACCGTAGGAGGCAAAAACAGAAATGCTAGCTAAGTCCAGAAAACCAGAGAAGTTGGCAGCTATTGGATTGCAGACCCCTGAACCTATCAACAACTAGCAGTAGCCGTGGGGGGTTCCTACGGTGCCCTAGACCCCTCGATCACAGCCGGAGAACTACATAGCCTAAAGACAGAAAGGGAAATCTAAACTTCCCCAGAGCAGACCCAAAGCAATAGGCAGCCCCCAACATATGACGGTGAAGCAAGAAGAAAAAACACTAACACAGATAGAAAGATAGACTGAGCAAATGATGGGGCCCAAGCTAACTAGATAGGACAGGATAGAAAAGCAGCTGTCTGCAATCTGCCAAAAACCCTATCAAAACAAGAGCCAACAGACTGGCACGGAAAAAGGCCCTGAAGACGCTAGGCTTCAAAAAGACTATGTCAGTACTCAGGTATTTTCTGAAGACAGAGCAAAAAGACACAAAGGAATTCAGCTCACCCCAGCAGGGAATGGCAGAATCCAGAAAAGCAAGGCAAAACAAAACCAAAACACAAATGCAAAAAGAAAAGCAGAAAACTTAGCTTTTGAGGAGCAGGAATCAGACTGGTCTGTTGTGAGTTCATTTTCCCCTTCACTACTGAGGCCCGAGGAACTCCCTCTTCTGGTAAAGAAAGGTAGTGAGCCTGATTATCAAACACCTGAGTCTGATGATGATGACTGGCTGAGTGGAGTTACTGACTGGATACAAGGCTGCCGACACCCTTCTGCCCTGCGGGTGATTTCTCTGTGGGATCCTTGGAGACCAGTCTGAATTCCTGCTCCTCTAAAGCTAAGTTTTCTGCTCGGCCTTTTGCATTTGTGCTTAGACTTTGTTTTGCTTTGTTTTTCTGGATTTCTGCCATTCCCTGCTGGGGTGTGCTGAATTCCTTTAGCTCTGTCTTCTGAAAATACCTGAGTGCTGATTTAGTTTTTGAAGCCTAGCTGCTTCAGGGTCTTTTTCATATCAGCTTGTTGGCTTATGTCTTTGATAGGGTTTTGGCAGATTGCAGACAGCAACCTTCCTTTCCTGTTCTGTTTAGCTAGCTTGGGCCTCATCGTTTGCTCAGCCTATCTTTCTATCTGTGTGAGTGTTTTTTCATCTTGCTTCACCGTCATTATATGTTGGGGGCTGCCTTTTACTTTGGGGTCTGCTCTGGGGCAGTTTAGATTTCCTTTTCTGTCTTTAGGCTATTTAGTGCTCCGGCTGTGATCGAGGGGTCTAGGGCACCGTAGGAACCCCCCACGGCTACTGCTAGTTGTGTTGATAGGTTCAGGGGTCTGCAATCTGATAGTTGCCAACTTCTCTGGTTTTCTGGACGTAGCTTCTATTTTTGTGTCTGCCTCCTACGGTGACTCAATCATAACACTGGTCTCCTAGAATCCCTCAGAGAAATCACCAGCGAGGCAGAAGGGCGTTGGCTGCCTTATATCCAGTCAGCAATTCCCGTCACCCAGTCATCCTCTACCAGCTCAGGTGTTTGGTAATCAGCCTCACTACCTTCCTTCACCAGAAGAGGGAGTTCATCAGACCTCAATGGTGAAGGGGAAAATGAACTCATAACAGAGATGCCTTAAGTAGCCAATACCTCTTGGCAATAGGCTGGGGACATCTTAGGAGAATTCACACAGTCTCTATAAGACACAAGAAGTTCCGGGGCCGCCACCCTAAGCATACAGCCAGGAAGTACGCAGCAAGCAAGGACATGAGGTCCACAGCAAGGAGCCAGCAGAGGACAGAACTCACAGCATGACCCAGAGTGGTGAGTAAGATGGGAGATGGGAAGCCATGCAGTGATGCCGGCAGGGATGTTACAGCATTTGTACCTATCTGCCGTTTACTGATTGAAGAAAATATTAGGTTTCAGCTGCTTTACCCAGCTAAACTGAAGGTCCAAGTTGGAGATAAAGTAACCATTTATGGAGATCCAAAGGAGACGAACAGAAGATTCCGTTGTGCCGTAGATGTCGCAGTGGGATGGCTCACAGAACTGATTATTCATGTTGCCTTTTATTTTAGGAGGACTGTTCTTCTAGTTATAAAATGTTCTTTGCAGTGATGGCAAGGCTCTCCCGGCATACTCCGGGCAAGCCTCTATTGCTGATTTGTAAAGTTAACTATACTGTTTTGCTTGTTGTTCCCTGTTGTCTCTGCCCTCTTGTGTCCCTCCCCCCTTAGATCATGTACCAACACATAAAGGTCCCACTTCAGATGATGCCTTGAATATCTGTCCATGCCCACCGCTTGCTGGGACCAAAGGGGATTGATGCACTTTACCACTGCACACTGCATTGACCTCGCCCTGGGACCCAGGATGAGTATGTCCCAAACACCAGACTCTGACATCATCTACACCTCACCGCGCTTGCAATTCCTGTCATGGAATGTGGTTGGCCTTGACACTCACCTTAAACAAAAAAAAGTTCTGATACACATAAAGTGATTCCGACCAGATGTGAACTTTCTTCAGGAGGCGCACTGGAGGGCTGGTAAACCCAATAAATTATTAGCACCCTGGATAGGGGATTGTTATACTGCTTCACATACAGTACTTCATCATCTCTTAGAGTGACTATTCTTATTAAAAAGGCCCTGCCATGCTCCATCCGGGACTCTATCGGTGACAGCCAGGGTAAATATTTGATTTTGAAAGCGGACATAGCCGGTAAACTATATTTCCTGATCAATCTCTATGCACCCAATCATGACCATCATCGTTTCTATACATCACTTCTTCAGACTCTTTTAGGACTTGGGTCTGATAGCGGGAGGAGACATTAACTTAGTGCAATGCTCCACTTTGGATCGTTCCCCGCCCTCCACACAGGCCTCGGTGGCCACTGCCTCACTCCTACTCTTTATGGACCAGCTTTCACTTTGTGACCCCTGGAGAGTGATGGATTCTGCAACTAGGGAATACACATGCCACTCCCTTACTCACCAATCTTCCTCATCTCCATGCAAATGTTTCCCTGACACCATGACTCCTGCATCCACCCAATATTGATCTCGGATCACGCTCCTATTTCATTACTGACTTTAACAGACCCAAGCCGCCAGACACGACAAATTGCACTGGAATGACTTTCTGAATGACAACGCCATCTACCTTGATGATAACCCTCTGCTCTGGGCCACTTCTAAAGCTGTCATGAGATGCCATATCATCAATTATCTGTCATGTAGGAGGAAATCGCACAGAAAAATGTTTGACCTCTTGCATGCCTTCCTTTTTCCGGCTCAGGCAGCACTTGTCCTATCTCCCTCCCCTGATGCACAACGAAGTTATTCTATGGCCAAACATATCAGACTCTTTGATACATTCTCAATCACACTGGCAAACTCAATTAACCCGAAATAAATTCTATCACTGGAGAAACAAAACGGGCAAATTACTAGCTACTTTGACTAAAAACAAACAATCCTACAAACAAGTTATTAAATTATAGAACCCTGCAACTGGCTTACAGATGACTGACCATAGAGAGATCACACAAATTTTCAGTGACTACTACGAGGACCTCTATAGAGCCTCCCCTACTAGTCTCCTTGCAATCAGCTCCTTTTTGAACCTTATTAACTTACTGTTATGGGCTTGCAGAACTCACCAAATAATATATAAGGTATTTAGGTGCGTTTGCTGCCCGGGGTCCACCTTGCGAGATGGTAACTGCTGTTGGTAATGGCAGACATTATATGGCAGTATAATAAATAGACACACGCGGGTTAATATCACCTGGTGTGTATGAGGTGGACTCTGTTGCCTCACAGAGCCGCACTACCGCTGAATATAAATGAATATAAATGCCGAAGCCTTTTAAGCTCACAGAGCTTGGCGAAGTGAGCTCTGGTGTAAAGTCACAGGACTCTGCCCCAAGAGACCAGGTCGGAGTCCCTCTAGACTCACCAGCACTCGGCGCCGCAGCTGCGGTGCCAGGGAGGACTAGGTATGGGAGTATCGCACTAAAGTGCATACAGTGCCGCACTGGCGGAAGCCACTAACCAGCCTAGACTTAGGACTGGAAAGCGCACTTTGGCACTACAGAAGTGCGCACGGCACCGCTCTGACAGACACTGCAGTAGATGCGGTACTTATGTGCCTTGTGCTGGATGGCACAATATGGCGCTAAGTGAGGTGCTGACCTGGAAGCACTGTGGCATATAGCCCAGCCACTGACAGGTGCTGACTCAGACTACAAGACCCTAACAACAGACACAACCAAGGGTAGGAGTTTCCAATGAGTCAGTCACCAGATACATGCATCCTTCATCATACACTCCATAAGCATTTGAGTCTATACTAGCGCATGGCCATGTGAGCCTTTTATAGCAGCGTCCTTCTGGGACTTTCCTGATGGTCCAATCTGAGCCTGAGCATGTGACCTCCGATCTCCAATGAGAGTTTGTCCCATGAGCATGCTCAGTAGACCGAAAGGAGGACTTAGTCCCTGGAGTAGCTCGCTGCTGACCAGTATGCGTTGCTATAGCCGGACCAGAGGTGGCAGCAGCAACCAAACCCACAGTGCTAGTCTGAACAGAGCGCCGGGATTGACGTGTTTGCTGAGCCGAAGGCAAGGCTTGGGATTCCTGCTGTGCAGCGACAGGAACTCAACACCTAACACTTGCCATCACTGACTGCTTAACATCAAGTGACTCTGGACTTAGAAATAAACAGAGGATGAAGTGATACAAGTTATATCAGGCGCTTCTAATGGTAAGGCCCCAGGCCCTGATGGTTTATTTGCGGAATACTACAAGATTCTTGTAATGATCAACATGTGACTGGACACAGCACCTCCAGCAGGGCGAATTTATGACACACGTGACCCTGGATACAGCGCCTCCAGCGGGGCGAATTTAAATAATACCGGAACGTGCAGCCGGATACACCGCCTCCAGCTGGCGAATTTAAAAAGTACACGTAAAACTGGATACCCCGCCTCCAGCTGGCGAATTTAAATAATAAGGGGAAACAGGAACAATTACAGTGGTGGGCCCTGTAATAGGAAATAGGGAAGTGGAGACCGCCTAAGCTCCCATGAGGAAGCGTCCCTGCACTCCTTACGTTCCCTAAACAGGCTCCGCACCTGTCGCCGCACGCGAACCTTATGCCCTGACTCGCCCTGAACCTAGTCCCTCACTAGGGCATTGGCCGGTGCGGAAACTAATCCCACCACTGCACTAGATCACACATAAAGAAAGTCACAAACAGGGGAAAAAGAAAACTTAGCTCTCTCTGTGCAAATGCTCCAGCACAGAGTCCAGCAACCGACTGCAGCCTTCCTCCTGAATAGCTGCCACCAAGTTCAGTAAGCGCTGCAAAGAACTCCCTTCGGTGACTCCTTCCACATCAGAACACAGATTGAGCTGAGCAATCTCTCCAGCTCCTTCCACCACCAAGGTTGGTTGCAAATGAACAACTATCACCAACAATGATTGAATACCCTGAGACTCATTTATAGAGCCCCACACCTGATTTATAATTACAATTAAACCTACCACTAAGGTGCGATACCACTCCCCACCACCGGGCGACTATGAATGAAAAACACCACGTGTGATAATTCCAATGGCCACCGGGGGCAATCACGTCACACATTGCACTTGACAAAGTAAAAAAAATTCACTTTGTCCAATTTAAAACTGTCAGACCATGACAATTCTCTCCCCCGACTTAGTTATCATCTTGACTAATCTCTTTAGTGAAGCTTTTCTTCAAGAAGCTACCATCGACCAATTTACTGACTCACAGACAATAGTTATCCCAAATCTAACAGTGACCCACTATTACCACAATCCTACTGCCCAATGTCACTCCTGTTGTGAGTTCATTTTCCCCTTCACCATTGAGGTCTGATGAACTCCCTCTTCTGGTGAAGGAAGGTAGTGAGGCTGATTACCAAGCACCTGAGCTGGATGATGATGACTGGGTGACGGGAATTGCTGACTGGATATAATGCAGCCGACGCCTTTCTGCCTTGCTGGTGATCTCTCTGAGGGATTCTAGGAGACCAGTCTGATTCCTGCTCCTCAAAAGCTAAGTTTTCTGCTCTGCTTTTTGCATTTGTGTTTTGGTTTTGTTTTGCCTTGTTTTTCTGGATTTCTGCCTTTCCCTGCTGGGGTGAGCTGAATTCCTTTTTGCTCTGTCTTCAGAAAATACCTGAGTACTGATATAGTCTTTTTGAAGCCTAGCGTCTTCAGGGCTTTTTCCCTATCAGCCTGTTGGCTCTTGTTTTTATAGGGTTTTGGCGGATTGCAGACAGCAGCTTTTCTATCCTGTCCTATTTAGTTAGCTTGGGTCCCATCATTTGCTCAACCTATCTTTCTATCTGTGTGAGTGTTTTTTCATCTTGCCTCACCGTCATTATATGTTGGGGGCTGCCTATTGCTTTGGGGTCTGCTCTGGGGCAGTTTAGATTTCCCTTTCTGTCTTTAGGCTATTTAGTTCTCCGGCTGTGATCGAGGGGTCTAGGGCACCGTAGGAACCCCCACGGCTACTGCTAGTTGTTGTTGATAGGTTCAGGGGTCTGCAATCCGATAGCTGCCAACTTCTCTGGTTTTCTGGACTTAGCTAGTATTTCTGTTTTTGCCTCCTACGGTGACTCATTCATAACAGAATCACCAGCCATACCGCAGATCCTAGGGTTCTCAATAGCAGGAAAGAATTGTAAAAAAAAGTGTGTATATTTTTTCCTCTATATCTCTGCGGCCATAGGGGAAATTTTTTTTTTCTCTCAATGGAGATAAGGCAATTGTCTGATCGTGTGGAGCAGCTCGCTGCGGAAGTGCGGGGAATTTCCGCCTACCTTGCTCATTCACATGCTGCTGAACCAAAGATCCCTACTCCTGATGTGTTTTTTGGGGATCGGTCTAAATTTTTGAATTTCAAAAATAATTGTAAATTATTTTTTGCCTTGAAGCCTAACTCGTCAGGGAGCTCCGCGCAGCAGGTTAAAATTGTCATCTCTTTGCTGCGTGGTGATCCCCAGGATTGGGCGTTTTCTTTGAAACCAGATGAACCTATTCTGACTAATGTGAACGCATTTTTTCAAGCCTTGGGGTTGTTGTATGATGAACCTATTACTACTGATCAGGCTGAAAAGACCCTGTTGGCATTGAGCCAGGGTCGAGATTCTGCAGAATTGTACTGTCAAAAATTCAGAAAGTGGGCGGTCCTAACTACCTGGAATGATAATGCCTTGGCAGCTCTCTTTCGGAACGGTTTGTCAGAAGCCGTAAAAGATACTATGGTGGAATTTCCTGTTCCCTCTGGTCTTGACGATTCTATGTCATTAGCCATTCAGGTTGATCGGCATTTACGTGAACGCAGGACTGCACAAGAGGTGTTGCCACCTGTTGAACAAGTGTCTGAACCTATGCAATGTGATAGAGTTTTGTCCAGGGAGCAACGTCAAGAGTTCAGAAGGCGTAATAAGCTGTGTTATGATGAGTCACCGAAGGAGGAAAAAACAAAATACCAGCTAAGTCCAGAAAAACCAGAGAGGTTGGCAGCTATCGGATTGCAGACCCCTGAACCTAGCATCATCTAGCTGCCCATGTGTTTGGTAATCAGCCTCACTACCTTCCTTCACCAGAGGAGGGAGTTCATCAGACCTCAATGGTGAAGGGAAAAAAGAACTCACAACAGTACCTCCCCCTTGAGGAGGGGTCACCAAACCCTCATCCATGCCACCAGGGCGATCTGGGTGAGCCCGATGAAAGGCACGCACCAATCTTTCGGCATGAATATCAGAGGCAGAGACCCAGGAATTATCCTCCTGACCATAACCCTTCCACTTAACCAAATACTGGAGTCTCCATCTAGCCAGACGGGAATCTAGTATCTTCTCTACCTCATATTCCATGTTACCTTCAACCAATATAGGGACAGGAGGTGCCACCCCAGGAACTACTGGTTCAACAAACCTCTTCAACAAGGACTTATGAAACACATTATGAATTTTAAATGTGACAGGAAGAGCCAACCGAAAAGAGACCGGATTAATAATCTCCAAAATCTTGTAAGGTCCAATAAATCTAGGCTTAAACTTAGGAGAAGCCACCTTCATAGCGATATTTTTTGATGACAACCAAACCATATCACCCACCTTAAACTGGGGACCAACGGTCCTATGCCGGTTGGAAAACCGCTGGGCCTTTTCCTGGGAGGGAGACAACTTATCCACTACTTGGTCCCAGATCTGGTGCATTCTCTCCACCACAGTGTCAACACCTGGGCAGGCAGAAGGCTCCACCTGCCCTGAAGAAAATCGAGGGTGAAAATCAAAGTTACAAAAAAAAGGTGACATCAAAGTGGCAGAACTAGCTCTATTATTTAAAGCAAATTCGGCCAAGGGCAAAAATGAAACCCAATCATCCTGATCGGCAGAAATAAAACATCTCAAATACGACTCCAAAGTCTGGTTTGTTCTCTCCGTCTGCCCATTGGTCTGAGGGTGAAACGCAGAGGAGAAGGACAACTGAATTCCCAGCTTGGAACAGAAAGTCCTCCAAAATCTAGACACAAACTGAACTCCTCTGTCAGATACAATGTTCTCAGGAATCCCGTGCAAGCGAACCACCTGTTGCAAAAACAAGGGCACCAACTCTGAGGAAAATGGCAACTTAGGGAGTGGTACAAGATGGACCATCTTAGAGAATCTATCACAAATCACCCAAATAACAGTCATTCTCTGAGAGACAGGCATATCAGAGATAAAATTCATTGAAATATGAGTCCATGGCCTCCTGGGCACCGGCAAAGAGATTAACAAGCCACTAGAGCGAGAACAAGGTTTAGACCGGGAGCAAGTCCCACAGGACTGCACAAAATTCCTGACATCATGAGACAAGGCGGGCCACCAAAAAGACCAACTCACCAGATCTCTAGTACCAAAAATACCTGGATGACCAGCCAATGCAGAGCAATGAACTTCAGACATCACTCTCTTCCTCCACTGGTCAGGAACATACAACTTTCCACTGGTACAACGCTCAGGTTTGTCCTCCTGAAACTCTTCCAGAGCATGTCTCAAATCAGGCGAGATGGCAGAAAGAACTACCCCTTCGCCTAAGATGGTAGCAGGCTTAGTCACAACAGGAGAATCAGCAAGGAAACTCCTAGAGAGGGCGTCTGCCTTGACATTCTTAGTGCCCGGAAGAAAAGAGACCACAAAATCAAAACGTGTGAAAAACAAGGCCCACCTAGCCTGTCTAGGATTCAAGCGCTTGGCCGACTCCAGGTAAATCAAATTCTTGTGGTCAGTAAGGACCACGACTTGGTGTTTGGCTCCCTCCAACCAATGTCTCCACTCCTCAAATGCCCATTTCATGGCCAACAGTTCCCGATTCCCCACATCATAGATACGTCCGGATGGGGAGAACTTTCGGGAAAAGAAAGCACAAGGATTCATTTTAGATGTCACAGGATCTTTTTGGGACAACACCGCTCCTGCACCAATTTCAGAAGCGTCCACCTCCACCTGAAACGGGAGTGAGACATCAGGTTGCCACAAAACCGGAGCAGAAGTGAATCTTCGCTTCAGCTCCTGAAAGTAAGAAACAGCCTCCGGAGACCAATTCAGCACATCAGCACCCTTCCTAGTCAAATCCGTCAATGGCTTGGCAATAGCAGAAAAATTAGCTATAAATTTCCAATAAAAATTAGCAAAACCCAAAAACTTCTGGAGGGCCTTCAAAGAAGTGGGCTGAACCCAATCATAAATGGCCTGTACCTTGGCCGGGTCCATTTCAATAGTTGACGGAGACAAAATAAATCCCAAAAATGAAATCCTCTGTACCCCAAAAAGGCATTTCGATCCCTTGACATACAGGGAATTCTCCCTCAAAATCTGGAACACAGTCCGAACATGTTCCACATGAGAGTCCCAATTCTTGGAGAAGATCAAAATATCATCCAGATAGATAATCAAAAATTTATCCACAAAGTCTCGGAATATATCGTTCATGAAGCACTGGAAGACAGAAGGGGCATTAGTGAGCCCAAAAGGCATCACCAGGTACTCAAAATGTCCCTCCGGAGTAATGAACGCCGTCTTCCATTCATCCCCATGCTTAATGCGAATAAGATTATACGCCCCCCTGAGGTCAAGCTTGGTAAACCAGCAAGCACCTTTAACTCTGGAGAATAGATCAGAAATCAGGTGTAACAGATACTGATATTTAACAGTAATTTTGCTGAGGGCACGATAGTCAATACAAGGCCTTAATGAACCATCCTTTTTAGCCACGAAAAAAAAAGCACCTAAGGGTGAAGAGGATGGTCTAATATGACCCTTCTCCAATGCCTCCTTAATATAGGATCGCATAGCCTCGTGCTCGGGTACAGACAAATTGAAAAGCCGACCCTTGGGGAATTTACACCCCGGGTTCAGCTCAATTGCACAGTCATAACTCCTATGAGGAGGCAAAGACGCAGAGTCATTATCACTAAATACATCATAAAAGTCCGCCAAATAGTCAGGAACATCATGCGACTGAGGAGAGGTGGAAAAAACCGGAGCCTCACTAAGGGCACACCGACAACCCCAACTCACCACAGACACAGATTTCCAATCCAAAACTGGATTATGAATTTGCAACCAGGGAAACCCCAGAACAATGGTATCATGCAAACTATGCAACACCAAAAATCTGCAATTTTCTTGATGGTCTGGGGCGACCCGCATTACCACCTGGGTCCAAAACTGAGGTTTATTTTTCGCCAAAGGAGTAGCATCAATCCCCCTCAAAGGGATAGGCGTCCACAGAGGTGTCATAGGAAATCCACAACGTTTAGCAAAATCCAAGTCCATCAGGTTCAGAGCTGCTCCTGAATCCGCAAAAGCTTTGGCGGAAAATGTGGACAGGGAGCAGATCAAAGTAATTGCCAGAAGAAACTTAGGTTGAACACCACCCATAGAAAACGTGTGTGCACAACGTTTCTCTCATTTAGGGCAGACAGAAATAATATGCGAGGCATCTCCACAAAAAAAACACTGCTTATTACGCCTTCTGAACTCCTGATGTTGCGCCCTAGACAAAACTCTATCACATTGCATAGGTTCAGACATTTGTTCAACAGGTGGTAATATCTCTCGTGTAGTTTTGCGTTCACGTAAACACCGATCCACCTGAATGGCTAATGACATAGAATCGTCAAGACCAGAGGGAACAGGAAATCCCACCATAGTATCTTTTACAGTTTCTGACAAACCCTTCCGAAAGAGGGCTGCCAAGGCACAATCATTCCAGGTAGTAAGGACCGCCCACTTTCTGAATTTTTGACAGTACAACTCTGCCGAATCCCGACCCTGGCTTAATGCCAACAGGGTCTTTTCAGCCTGATCAATAGCATTAGGTTCATCATACAACAGCCCCAAGGCTTGAAAAAATGCATTCACATTATTCAGAATAGGATCATCAGGTTTCAAAGAAAACGCCCAATCCTGGGGATCGCCGCGCAGCAAAGAGATGACAATTTTAACCTGCTGCGTGGAGTCCCCGACGAGTTAGGCTTCAAGGCAAAAAATAATTTACAATTATTCTTGAAATTCAAGAATTTAGACCGATCCCCCAAAAATACATCAGGAGTAGGAATCTTTGGTTCAGCAGCATGTGAATGAGCAAGATAGGCGGAAATTCCCCGCACTTCAGCAGCGAGCTGCTTCACACGATCAGACAATTGCTTCATCTCCATTGAGAGAAAAATTCCCCCTACGGCCTCAGAGATATAGAGGAAAAAATATGCACACAAAAAAAAAAAAAAAATTCTGACACTTTTTTTTTTTTTTTACAATTCTCTCCTGCTATTGAGTACCCTAGGATCTGCGGTAGGGCTGGTGATTCTGTTATGATGAGTCACCGAAGTAGGAAAAAACAAAATACCAGCTAAGTCCAGAAAAACCAGAGAGGTTGGCAGCTTTCGGATTGCAGTCCCCTGAACCTATCCACAACTAGCAGTAGCCGTGGGGGGTTCCTACGGTGCCCTAGACCCCTCGATCACAGCCGGAGAACTATATAGCCTAAAGACAGAAAGGGGAAAAACTAAACTGCCCCAGAGCAGACCCCAAAGCAATAGGCAGCCCCCAACATATAATGACGGTGAAGCAAGATGAAAACACTAACACAGATAGAAAGATAGGTTGAGCAAATGATGGGGCCCAAGCTAACTACATAGGACAGGATAGGAAAGCTGCTGTCTGCCATCCGCAAAAACCCTATCAAAATGAGCCAACCGACTGATAGGAAAAACAGGCCCTGAAGTCGCTAGGCTTCAAAAGACTATATCAGCACTCAGGTATATTCTGAAGACAGAGCAAAATATCAACAGATCAGAGACAAAAATGGAGTTCAGCTCACCCCCGGCCGGGGATGGCAGAACTCCCAAAAAAACAAGGAAAAACCAAAAACAAAACTGAAGAGTACAAAGAAGAGCAGAAGACTTAGCTTTGGATGCAGGAATCAGACTGGTCTCCAAGAATCCAGCAGGAAAATCACCAGCCAGGAAGAAGGGCGTCGGCAGCCTTATATCCAGTCCTCAATTCCAGCCACCCTGTCATCATCTAGCTGCCCATGTGTTTGGTAATCAGCCTCACTACCTTCCTTCACCAGAGGAGGGAGTTCATCAGACCTCAATGGTGAAGGGAAAAATGAACTCACAACAAAGCTGTGTTTTTTTTGTGGAGATGCCTCGCATATTATTTCTGTCTGTCCTAAACGAGAGAAACGTTTTGCACACACGTTTTCTGTGGGTGGTGTTCAACCTAAGTTTCTTCTGGCAATTACTCTGATCTGCTCCCTGTCCACATTTTCCACCAAGGCTTTTGTGGATTAGGGAGCAGCCCTGAACCTAATGGACTTGGATTTTGCTAAACGTTGTGGATTTCCGATGACACCTCTGCAGACGCCTATCCCTTTGAGGGGGATTGATGCTACTCCTTTGGCGAAAAATAATCCTCAGTTTTGGACCCAGGTGGTAATGCGGGTCGCCCCAGACCATCAAGAAAATTGCAGATTTTTGGTGTTGCATAATTTGCATGATACCATTGTTCTGGGGTTTCCCTGGTTGCAAATTCATAATCCAGTTTTGGATTGGAAATCTGTGTCTGTGGTGAGTTGGGGTTGTCTGTGTGCCCTTAGTGAGGCTTCGTTTTTTTCCACGTCTCCTCAGTCGCTGATGTTCCTGACTATTTGGCGGACTTTTATGATGTATTTAGTGAGAATGACTCTGCGTCTTTGCCTCCTCATAGGAGTTATGACTGTGCAATTGAACTGAGCCCGGGGTGTAAATTTCCCAAGGGTCGGCTCTTCAATTTATCTGTACCCGAGCACGAGGCTATTCGATCCTATATTAAGGAGGCGTTGGAGAAGGGTCATATTAGACCATCCTCTTCACCCTTAGGTGCTGGGGTTTTTTTCGTGGTCAAAAAGGATGGTTCATTAAGGCCTTGTATTGATTATCGTGCCCTCAACAAAATTACTATTAAATATCAGTATCCGTTACCCCTGATTTCGGATCTATTCTCCAGAGTTAAAGGTGCTTGCTGGTTTACCAAGCTTGACCTCAGGGGGCGTATAATCTTATCTGCATTAAGCATGGGGATGAATGGAAGACGGCGTTTAATACTCCAGAGGGACATTTTGAGTACCTGGTGATGCCTTTTGTGCTCACTAATGCCCCTTCTGTCTTCCAGTGCTTCATGATCGACATTTTCCGAGACTTTGTGGATAAATTTTTGATTATCTATCTGGATGATATTTTGATCTTCTCCAAGGATTGGGATTCTCATGTGGAACATGTTCGGACTGTGTTCCGGATCTTGAGGGAGAATTCCCTGTATGTCAAAGGATCGAAATGCCTTTTTGGGGTACATAGGATTTCATTTTTGGGATTTATTTTGTCTCCGTCAACTATTGAAATGGACCCGGCCAAGGTACAGGCCATTTATGATTGGGTTCAGCCCACTTCTTTGAAGGCCCTCCAGAAGTTTTTGGGTTTTGCTAATTTTTATCGGAAATTTATAGCAAAATTTTCTAGTATTGCCAAGCCATTGACTGATCTGACTAAGAAGGGTGCTGATGTGTTGAATTGGTCTCCGGAGGCTGTTTCTTCCTTTCAGGAGCTGAAGCGAAGATTCACTTCTGCCCCAGTTTTGCGGAAACCTGATGTCTCACTCCCGTTCCAGGTAGAGGTGGATGCTTCTGAGATTGGTGCAGGAGCTGTTTTGTCCCAAAAGGATCCTGTAACATCTAAAATGAATCCCTGTGCTTTCTTTTCCCGAAAGTTCTCTCCATCTGAACGTAACTATGATGTAGGGAATCGGGAACTGTTGGCCATGAAATGGGCATTTGAGGAGTGGAGACATTGGTTGGAGGGAGCTAAACATCAAGTCGTGGTCCTCACTGACCACAAGAATTTGATTTACCTGGAGTCGGCCAAACGCTTGAACCCTAGACAGGCTAGGTGGGCCTTGTTTTTTACACGTTTTGATTTTGTGGTCTCTTTTCTTCCTGGCACTAAGAATGTCAAGGGTGACGCGCTCTCTAGGAGCTTCTTTGCTGATTCTCCTGTGGTGACCAAGCCTGCTACCATCTTAGGCGAAGGGGTAGTTCTTTCTGCCATCTCGCCCGATTTGAGACGTGCTCTGGAAGAGTTCCAGGAGGACAAACCTGAGCGTTGTCCCAGTGGAAAGTAGTATGTTCCTGACCAGTGGAAGAAGAGAGTGATGTCTGAAGTTCAGTGCTCTGCATTGGCTGGTCATCCAGGTATTTTTGGTACTAGAGATCTGGTGAGTCGGTCTTTTTGGTGGCCCGCCTTGTCTCGTGATGTCAGGAATTTTGTGCAGTCCTGTGGGACTTGCTCCCAGTCTAAACCTTGTTCTCGCTCTAGTGGGTTGTTAATGCCTTTGCCAGTCCCCAGGAGGCCATGGACCCATATTTCAATGGATTTCATCTCTGATATGCCTGTCTCTCAGAGAATGACTGTTATTTGGGTGATTTGTGATAGATTCTCTAAGATGGTCCATCTTGTACCACTCCCTAAGTTGCCATCTTCCTCTGAGTTGGTGCCCCTGTTTTTGCAACAGGTGGTTCGCTTGCACGGGATTCCTGAGAACATTGTATCTGACAGAGGAGTTAAGTTTGTGTCTAGATTTTGGAGGATTTTCTGTTCCAAGCAGGGAATTCAGTTGTCCTTCTCCTCTGCTTTTCACCCTCAGACCAATGGGCAGACAGAGAGAACAAACCAGACCTTGGAGTCGTATTTGAGATGTTTTATTTCCGCTGATCAGGATGATTGGGTTTCATTTTTGCCCTTGGCCGAATTTGCTTTAAATAATAGAGCTAGTTCTGCCACTTTGATGTCACCTTTTTTTTGTAACTTTGGGTTTCATCCTTGATTTTCTTCAGGGCAGGTGGAGCCTTCTGCCTGCCCAGGTGTTGACACTGTGGTGGAGAGAATGCACCAGATCTGGGAACAAGTGGTGGATAAGTTATCTCTCTCCCAGGAAAAGGCCGAGCGGTTTTCCAACCGACATAGGACCATTGGTCCCCAGTTTAAGGTTGGTGATATGGTTTGGTTATCATCAAAAAATATCGCTATGAAGGTGGCTTCTCCTAAGTTTAAGCCTAGATTTATTGGACCTTACAAGATTTTGGAGATTATTAATCCGGTCTCTTTTCGTTTGGCTCTTCCTGTCACATTTAAAATCCATAATGTGTTTCATAAGTCCTTGTTGAAGAGGTTTGTTGAACCAGTAGTTCCTGGGGTGGCACCTCCGGACCCTGTATTGGTTGAAGGTAACATGGAATATGAGGTAGAGAAGATACTGGATTCCCGTCCGGCTAGACAGAGACTCCAGTATTTGGCTAAGTGGAAGGGTTATGGTCAGGAGGATAATTCCTGGGTCTCTGCCTCTGATATTCATGCCAAAAGATTGGTGCGTGTCTTTCATCGGGCTCACCCTGATCGCCCTGGTGGCGTGGATGAGGGTTCGGTGACCCCTCCTTAAGGGGGATGTACTGTTGTGAGTTCATTTTACCCTTCACCATTGAGGTCTGATGAACTCCCTCTTCTGGTGAAGGAAGGTAGTTAGGCTGATTACAAAGCACCTGAGCTGGATGATGATGACTGGGTGACGGGAATTGCTGACTGGATATAAGGCAGCCGACGCCTTTCTGCCTTGCTGGTAATCTCTCTGAGGGATTCTAGGAGACCAGTCTGATTCCTGCACCTCAAAAGCTAAGTTTTCTGCTCTGCTTTTTGCATTTGTGTTCTGGTTTTGTTTTGCCTTGTTTTTCTGGATTTCTGCCTTTCCCTGCTGGGGTGAGCTGAATTCCTTTTTGCTCTGTCTTCAGAAAATACCTGAGTACTGATATAGTCTTTTTGAAGCCTAGCGTCTTCAGGGCTTTTTTCCCTATCAGCCTGTTGGCTCTTGTTTTTATAGGGTTTTGGCGGATTGCAGACAGCAGCTTTTCTATCCTGTCCTATTTAGTTAGCTTGGGCCCCATCATTTGCTCAGCCTATCTTTCTATCTGTGTGAGTGTTTTTTCATCTTGCTTCACCGTCATTATATGTTGGGGGCTGCCTATTGCTTTGGGGTCTGCTCTGGGGCAGTTTAGATTTCCCTTTCTGTCTTTAGGCTATTTAGTTCTCCGGCTGTGATCGAGGGGTCTAGTTGTTGTTGATAGGTTCAGGGGTCTGCAATCCGATAGCTGCCAACTTCTCTGGTTTTCTGGACTTAGCTAGTATTTCTGTTTTTGCCTCCTACGGTGACTCATTCATAACACACTCCCCAATCATGACTACAAACTCATGGCGAAATCTTGGTGAACCATCTGCAGATGTTGCTCCCTGACCTTTTATGCGAGTCTCAGACAGGATTTACTCAGTGTCGTAGCAGTGTGGCAAACATATACATGGTGGTGGCGGCTCAAGACTCATCGGGACCACATGCAATGCTGATGAGTCTCAATGCTGAAAAGGCCTTTGACAAAGTAGCATGGCCCTTCTTATATGAGATCTTGGGCAGGGGGAATTTTGGTCCAAAATTTCTGCAATATGTCCAATATCTTCATACAAATGCATATACTCGGGTGTTGGTTAACGGATACGATGCACAAGCAAATGACCTTTTTCGAGGAGTTAAACAAGGTTGCCCTCTGTCACCCCTCTTATTTAACCTCTCTATAGACCCCCTGTTGCATCATCTTCTGCAGACCCCTACTTTTGGAGGGATTATGGCAGGTTCTAGAGAGTTGAAGGTCTCAGTGTTTGCGGATGACATTTTGCTGGTAGTGACCGACCCCAAAAGGGTCTTACATGCTCTCATACAGGAGTTGGGGGATGTGGGAGGCTTGTTGGGATATGATATTAATTGGAATAAAACAGAGGTGATGATGTTGTGTGGCCCTTTCAGACCTCTCTGGTCTTCAAGATTCCCATGTCAGTTTACAACTGGTTCATTAAAATACCTGGGAGTACAGGTGACAACACACCCAGCTAAATTATACAAAATCAAAATCAAGTTATACCTCAAAAACTTCTACTCTAGCCAATTGGAAAGATTTAAATTTGTCATACCTAGGCAGAGCCAACTTAATTAAAATGACAGAGTTCCCACATCTCTGCCATTTTCAAACTCTCCCAATTTATTTAGCTCCTAAAGAGAAGAAGCGTATCAACTATCTATATCGCTCATTTATATGGGAGAGTAAAAAAACTCCAGATAGCTTTCAAGTTTTCAAGCTACTGCAACAACTGAGAGGGAACGGGTGATAAACATTCCTGATATTAGGCATTATAACCTAGCATCCTTGTTTCGGGTGGTGGTGGACTGGCTGGGAGCGACGTCTTATTATATGCAACATGACTTGGAATGCTGTCTTGCCCCGGGGCTAATTCTTCCCTCCCTCCTACATCTTCCCTATATTGAATTGCCGGCTGAGGTGAAAGTCAAACCGCTTTAAATGTCTACATGGAGGACATGGCAGAAACTACATAGACATTTCCTGCTATTCCCTTGGATGTCTCTCCTCCTTCCACTTATTGGTAACCCCCACTTTCAAGATGGGCGCTCTCACCCTGTTTTCTACCAATGGCATTCTCGGGGCATAAGATCTATTAAATATTTAGTCCACCTTGAGGAACGACGGGTGCACTCAATGGAGGAATTGAAATGTAAATACCCGAATGCCATATTCTCTCCATTCCAATACCTGTAAGGTAAAAGTTATGTAACAAAAGTTTTAGCAAGTCTACCTGAACACGAATGGAGACCACTTCTGCTCAGATGGTTTACCAAACCCAATTCGAAATCTGGCCAAATAGCAATTAACTATAAATTCATTCATGTAGCCCTAGATTATGAACAATCCCAATTTTCGCTAATAAAATGGCAGATTGAAGACTCGAGCCTAACCTGCAACACCATTCTGAAAGCTTTAGACCAAGCCTATAAATTACTCCCTTCAGCTCGCTTCCTGGAGATGACTCTGAAAATCTGCCATAGATCCTACCTAACCCCATAAAAGGGTCATAGAATGAGGCTTTACACAATTTACAGGTGCTTTAAATGCCATTCCCCAGAAGCTAACCTGTTTCATTTTCTATGGACATGCCCAGTCATTAGGCCATTTTGGGTGAGAATAAGACAATTTACCACTATGCGCTTGACAAATTTTGTTCCTAATGAACCCTTATGAGCCATATTTGGATATTTAAAACCAGATACATACATTTGCTTTACAGGGGCCCGTAAATTATTGCACTTGGTGGCGGTGGCTGGTATTAAGGCCATATTGCAGACGTGGATTCATGACCAGGCCCCCCTTCAAAATCTTTTTTAAGAAATTGTCGTTTCTGCTTCAGATGGACTGGGTGGAGACCTCTGTGCATAAGGAGGGTAGGGTACAGACCTTTTTTGAAACTTGGGAAAGTTTCATTTCTATGCTCCCACAACACATCCGGAGTGAAAATAAGACTTGTTTCCGGCCGACAATCTGGTATCAGGAGTGGATACTGCTGGGAGAGAGACCTATATAGTAATGCCTTTGAACGATCCACTACGGAGAGACACTGCTAGGCGCTGGGGGTGTCTGTGGGTCCTGAATTCAGTATGGCACACATATACTGATTGTTTGATGGGTAAAAACCATACCTGATTCTGTTATGCTTCCCCCTCCCTTCCTTTCCCTATTTCCCTACCCCTGGTTTTGTGTTTGTTTTGTCTGATTGTCTTGTATACCAATTCAACCTCCAATATAGTGGTCTTGATATGTATATTTTAAACAATGTCTGCTTTGCTGCATGCATGTAAGACAAAGTTTCGAGTTTAAAAAAGACAAAGTTTACAAAAAAAAACCTGTCCTCTCACTCATCACACTCCAACTTCACCATGGCCAAGTTCAAACAGCTGTCTAAGGACACCAGGGACAAAATTGTAGACCTGCACAAGGCTGGGATGAGCCACAGGACAACAGACAAGCAGCTTGTTGAGAAGGTAACAACTGTTGGCATAATTATTAGAAAAAGGAAGAAACACAGAATGACAAAGATGATCACAAGATGATCTTTCTTGGTCTGGGGTTCCAAACAAAGTCTCGTCTCATGAGTTAAGAATGATTCTGATAAAGTTCAGCAATCAGCCCATAACTACAAAGGACGACCTGGTCAATGACCTGAAGAGAGCTGTGACCACAATTTCGAACATTAATGTTTGTAACACACTATGCTGTCATGGATTAAAATCCTGCAGGGCACGCAAGTTCCCCCCCTCACGCCAACACATGTCCAGGCCCATTTGAAGTTTGCCGTTTGATGATTCATGGGAAAAGATCATGTGGTCAGTTGAGAAAAAAAATTGAACTTTTTGATATCAGCTACACTCGCTTTGTTTGGGGGAACAAAAAGGTTAAGTACAACTTCAAAAACACAGACCCAAGTGAGAATCATGGTGGGGAAACATCATACTTTGGGTGTGCTTTTCTGCAAAAGGAACAGGATGACTGCACCATATTGAAGGGCGAATGGATGGGGTCATGTATCATGAGATTTTGTCCAACAACCTCCTTCCCTCAGTAAGAGCATTGAAGATGAATCATGGCTGGGTCTTCCAGCATCACAATGACCCAAAAAACACAGCCAGGGCAACTAAGGAGTGGCTCCATAAGAAGCATTTTAAGGTCCTGGAGTGGCCTAGGCAGTCTCTAGATCTGAACCCAATAAAAAATCTTTGGAGGGAGCTGAAACTCAATGTTGCAAGTGACAGCCCCAAAACCTGAAAGCTTTGAAGAAGATCTGTATGGAGGAGTGGGCCAAAATCCCGGCTGCAGTGTGTGCAAACCTGGTGAAGAACAACAGGAAACGTCTGACCTCTGTAATTGCAAACAAAGGTTTCTCTGCCAAATATTAAGTTCTGTTTTACTATTGTATCAAATACTTATTTCATGCAATAAAATTCAAATTAATTATGTAAAAAATATTCATGTATTTCTTTGGCTTTCGTATTAAATTCTGTTGAAGTGTACTTACGATAAAAAATTACAGACCTCTCTATTCTTTGCAGGTGAGAAAACTTGCAAAATCGACCGCTTATCAAATATTTATTTTCCCCACTGTACTGTATATCTGCAACATTTTCAACTGATTAGCCATATAGTGGGAAATCAGTGCTGTTGTACAAAGTGCAGAAGAAGAGTACACCATGATATCAATTTTTTTGCAGTGGCCCTCTGTACAGGAGAGCACGATTTGCTCCACTTTCCTATTTAGAAACAAAAGTTTAACAAGCCTACAATACTTTAATAGGCATCAATATGACAATATTTTTATGTCAATTAGACGAATTACGATTTAGGACCTATTGTTAACCTTACTATAAAGAAAAATGTATATTCAAACACACTGGAAAACATAAATTTGATTTTTAACTTAAAACTTAGTGCCTGAGACTTGATTGAATTCAAGTATTTCCCCCAATACAGGAAGCCGATGATCCAGGACTAACCACTGAGCTCTACTGCCGTCCTATTCAATCATGACTGTGCGACAATCACTTTCAACACTTTCTCATTTCTTTCAGAGAACATTTACAGGACAAAGAAGGAAAAGTGAGATCAGCCCTTCAACATGTTGTGAAATGTGAGAAAGAAAATATGATGGATCCGATTGAACTCCCGCTTGCAGATTGTATTATTATTGCTTGGCTGCTAGATTTTATCTGCAAAGATCAAGATGATTTTGTAAAATATCTCAGAAAGTTCTCAAAGTTGCTGAAACCTGAAGGACGCCTCATATTTATTGGAAGTTCAGACCTAACATACTACACAGTCGGGAAAGACAAGTTCCATGCTTTTAATTATAATGAGGAGTTTGCTAGGAAAGTTCTAGTTGGAGAAGATTTTGTTATTGATTGCTGTAAGATTAAGAAGAGAACACATGTGAGTGACCTATGTGACTATACATCCATAATATTCATTGCAGCTCACAAAGAGAAGTAGCTCTGAGTCCCCACAACACGTATTATATGTAAAGCAAAATCTTATTAATATTCTTAAAGATAACCTGTCATCAGGTCAAAAGTGACCAGATTTTGCAATTATTTCATTTCAACTGTACCCCGTAGCATGGTAATTATGATCTTTTAAAATCCACCATATGATTCCAGAGATGTGGACCTTTTCATTCAATGCCAATTTTTATGATCTGTAAGGGGGTGTGACGCCTCTGGCTAATACGTCCAAGAGTGGACCCTCTGGGTCGCGGATCCGGAGCCCCTGGGCCGAGCGCACCTGGTGAAGACCGACCCCTGTACAGGGATCGTTAGGGGCAGGACCGCAGGGGGCGGAACCGCGACAGCCGGAGCCAGCAGGGACGACTCGGAGGACAGGCAGACAGAGCAGGAATAGCGGGGTGGAAAGGCGGAAGGTAATGGCTAGGAGACTACAGGAAAGGTTCAGCGGGGACCACGGGGAGGAGACAGACAGACGGAAATGGACCAGGAAAAGGGCAGACAATGAGAACAGCAAGGATAGGCAGGGTACACTAGAAAAGGTATGGCCGATGGGTGCTGAAAGTCACAAACAATCACCAGGCGCCCTCAGAATAGAGCGGACGCCTGATATATGCGGAGACCGGAAGTGCGCCCTACAGACCCTCCCCTTAGCGACGCCCCCTACCAACAGAAGAGGCCGGGGGAACGCGCGTGCGCGGCCTAAGGCCGGCGCGGTTACCCGTAGCAGAGCGGTGAGCAGCGCGGAAGAGCGCGCGGACAGGGGGACGCAGGTGAGAGGAAGGTGCGGCGGGCACCGCCGCTGAAGGGGCATCGGCGGGCACGGCCGCCGATGTCACAGTACCCCCTCCCATATGTCCTCTCCTTCTGAGGTTGGTCAGAAATCTTTTCATGATAAGGGGGGCATCGACATTCTCTCGGGGCTCCCAGGACCTCTCCTCTGGGCCAAAACCCTTCCAGTCGATAAGAAAAAGAGTCTTACCCTTGACCCTTTTCATAGCCAGAATGTCCTTTACTTCAAAGACATTGTTAGAACAAATTGGCGAGGGAGGGGACATGGAGGTTGGTTGGAACCGATTCAAGACCACAGGTTTAAGGAGCGAGATATGGAAGGCGTTAGGGACCCGGAGTGATGCCGGCAACCTCAATTTGTAGGCTACCTTGTTAATGCGCCCAAGTACTTCAAAAGGCCCGATGTACCGAGGACTTAATTTGTAAGCAGGGACTTTCAGGCGGATATGTTTGGTAGAAAGCCAGACTTTGTCCCCGGGATGGTACGGGGGTAGATCCCTTCGTCTCTTGTCCGCGTGTTTCTTAATTCGGATGTTGGCTAGCTCGAGCGCCTCTCTGGTCTCCTTCCAAATTTGCGAAAACTCCTTGGCGAGAGTGTCTGCTGCAGGAACTCCAGACGATGCGGAAAAGGGCAATGGAACCCCAGGATTTAGCCCAGTTACCACAAAGAACGGTGTCTTGGACGTTGATTCGCTGGAATGATTATTATGAGCGAATTCCACCCAAGGTAGAAGAGAGACCCAATTATCCTGATGGGCGTTAGAAAAGTGGCGTAAGTAGGTGGTCAGAATTTGGTTAATCCGTTCCACTTGGCCGTTGGTTTGAGGATGATACGCTGAGGAGAAGTCGAGAGACGTGCCCAGGAGCCGACAGAGGGCCCTCCAGAATCGGGAAGTAAACTGGACCCCTCGATCGGTCACGATTCGCAGAGGAAGACCATGTAGCCTGAACACGTGGTGGATAAAGATCTCGGCCAACTTTGGAGCAGATGGCAGTCCGACCAAGGGAATAAAGTGGGCCATCTTGGAAAAGCGGTCTGCGACGACTAAGATGGTAGTACATCCAGCAGAGCGAGGCAGATCAGTCATGAAATCCATGGCAATTTGCTGCCAAGGGGCCTCTGGCACAGGCAACGGATGAAGGAGACCGGAGGGCAGAGTCCTTGGAACCTTGTTCTGAGCACAAGTCCTGCAGGAGGCTACAAAGTCCTTAGCATCCTGGTGGAGAGAGGGCCACCAGTAATACCGGGAAAGAAGCAAAAGAGTCTTCTTAATCCCAACGTGCCCAGCAACCTTGGAAGAATGTCCCCAGCGCAGTACTTCCAAACGTTTGTTTGAAGGGACGAAGGTCTTGCCAGGCGGAAGGGTAGAGAATCTCACGGGGGCCACGGAGATAACTTTAGCCGGCTCGATAATATATGATGGATCCTCCTCCTTCTCCGGTGGCTGCAAAGACCTGGAAAGCGCATCAGCTTTGATGTTCTTACTGCCGGGCCGGAAGTGGAGCTTAAACTCAAAACGGGAAAAATACAGAGCCCACCTGGCTTGTCTGGAGTTGAGTCTCTGGGCAGATTGCAGGTAGGCCAGGTTCTTGTGGTCCGTAAAGATAGTAAAGGGATGCACTGCCCCCTCGAGCAGATATCGCCATTCCTCCAGCGCCATCTTAATGGCCAATAATTCCCGGTCCCCAATGGAGTAGTTGCACTCCGCCGGAGAAAAGGATTTGGAGAAGAACCCGCAGGGGACTAGACGTCCAGATGGAGCCTGTTGGGAGAGAACCGCCCCAGCTCCAGTGGAGGAGGCATCAACTTCCAGGATGAAGGGCCTACTAGCCACTGGACGGTGTAAGATCGGAGCAGAGGCAAACGAGCGTTTCAGGGCAAGAAAGGCGTCCTCGGCTTCGGAAGACCAGACGTTAGACTTCGTCCCCTTACGGGTCAGGACCGTGATGGGCTTGGTGACTGTAGAGAAGTGGGGTACAAACTGTCGGTAATAGTTAGCGAAGCCGAGGAAACGCTGGATGGCCTTTATGCCAACTGGACGAGGCCACTGGAGTACCGCGGACAGCTTCTCCGGATCCATCTTAAGACCGGAATCCGTGATGATATACCCCAAGAAGGGTAACGCTGTTTGCTCGAAGAGGCACTTCTCGATCTTGGCGTAAAGACGATTTTCTCGAAGGCGCTGCAGGACCATGCGTACACTTCTCCGATGGGAGGAGAGGTCGGTCGAGAAAACGAGGATATCATCCAAATACACCACCACGCAGGAATAGAGTAGGTCCCGGAACACCTCATTTACGAATTCCTGAAACACCGCTGGAGCATTGCAGAGACCGAACGGCATGACCAAGTATTCATAATGGCCGTCCCGGGTATTGAAGGCCGTCTTCCACTCGTCCCCCGCTCGGATTCGGATTAAGTTGTAAGCTCCGCGCAGATCCAACTTCGTGAAGATTCTGGCCCCCCTCAGCCGGTCGAAGAGTTCAGGAATCAGCGGGAGCGGGTACCGGTTTTTAACAGTGATGTTGTTCAGGCCCCGGTAATCAATACAGGGTCGCAGGGACCCATCTTTCTTCCGGACGAAGAAGAAACCTGCGCCCGCAGGGGACGAGGACTTCCGGATGAACCCCTTGGCCAGATTCTCCTGTATATATTCCGACATAGCCGAGGTCTCTGCTGGGGACAAAGGATAAGTTCTCCCTCTGGGAGGAGTGGCTCCGGGAACCAGGTCGATAGGGCAGTCATAGGAGCGATGAGGGGGTAAGGAGTCCGCCTCCTTTTTGCTGAACACATCGGCAAACGTGTGATAGGGTGCGGGTAGGCCCGGAAGGTCGGCAGGCTTCGAGCATGGACGGGGACGAGTGAGAGCCCGTAGGCAGTGCTCCTGGCAGGAGTGCCCCCAACGGAGAACTTCCCCAGAGCGCCAGTCAATCACCGGCTCGTGCCGTCTGAGCCAGGGTAGCCCTAGAAGAACAGCATGGGCTAGTTGTGGCAGGACATAAAAGGCTATCTTTTCGAGGTGGAGAGCTCCGATTTGGAGGTCTACTTCGACGGTAACCATGGTGATGAGTCCGGGTAAAGGTTTACCATCAACGGAGGAAATAGCGCGAGGGTTCTTCAATACCAACACCGGAATCTGGAGTTTGTCAACCTCCTCCTGGCGGATGAAATTACCGGCAGCACCCGAGTCCACATACGCCTCCACAGATCCACGCTCCCGACCTGTAATTAGCAAAGCTGAAAGGGTAAGGGGAAGAGAGGAATTTTGATCACCTAGGGGGTCCTCTCTTACCTGACCTAGGTGGAGGCATTTCCCGACCTCTCTGGCTTCTCCGGACAAGAACGCACAAAATGGTTGGCACCTCCACAGTACAGGCAGAGACCCTTGGTCATCCTCTCCCTGCGGCATTGCTCGGACAGTCTGACACGATCAATCTGCATAGGCTCAGGAGCGGTACTAACAGGAGATACAGGGAAACGGGGGACAGGAGCCTGATACAGCCTAAAGGACCTTCTCTCTCCGACTGCCTCTCGAGCGCGCTCCTGAAAGCGTAGATCAATGCGAGTGGCCAGCGAAATAAGGTCCTCCAGAGTGGTGGGGGTGTCTCGCCCGGCAAGCTCATCCTTGATCTTACTGGAGAGGCCTCTCCAAAAGGCTCCCACAAGAGCCTCATTGTTCCACCCCAACTCTGAAGAGAGGGTCCAGAAGCGGATGGCGTATTGCCCCACTGTGAGGGAACCCTGGCGGAGGTTAAAAAGGGCCTCCGTGGAGGATGCTAAGCGACCCGGTTCATCGAATACCTTGCGAAAGGTTTCCAAGAAGGTCTGTATACTTAACACTACGGGGTCATCTCTCTCCCACAAGGGGTTCACCCAGGACAGGGCCTCACCCTCGAGATGGGACACAATGAACGCCACCTTGGCGCGGTCAGTGGGGTACTGAAGGGGGGCAAGCTCAAAATGTAGCCTGCATTGATTTAGAAAACCCCGGCATAACTTGGGGTCTCCGCTGTACCTGGGGGGTTTACCCAGACGGGGAGCCGGAGTAGAGACTACGTCCGGGGAGGAAGTTGCAGCGGCAGCAGAGGATTGCAGAGCAAGCAATCGATCATCCACGGATGCCATGTAACCTAAGATGTGGGATTGAGCGTCGCGCTGCTGCGCGAGCTCCTGCTGGAGGCTGACTAAGAGGGGAGCGTGCCCGGGGTCAGAGGTCTGCAGGGCGGACAACCGGGTGTCCATAGACTTCATAAAGGACATTATCCGGGTCTGATTTTCACGAAGAAAAAGCAATTCCTTTTGTGTGGCGGCTGCGGCACCGGCGGGATCCATGGCCTGGTGATACTGTGACGCCTCTGGCTAATACGTCCAAGAGTGGACCCTCTGGGTCGCGGATCCGGAGCCCCTGGGCCGAGCGCACCTGGTGAAGACCGACCCCTGTACAGGGATCGTTAGGGGCAGGACCGCAGGGGGCGGAACCGCGACAGCCGGAGCCAGCAGGGACGACTCGGAGGACAGGCAGACAGAGCAGGAATAGCGGGGTGGAAAGGCGGAAGGTAATGGCTAGGAGACTACAGGAAAGGTTCAGCGGGGACCACGGGGAGGAGACAGACAGACGGAAATGGACCAGGAAAAGGGCAGACAATGAGAACAGCAAGGATAGGCAGGGTACACTAGAAAAGGTATGGCCGATGGGTGCTGAAAGTCACAAACAATCACCAGGCGCCCTCAGAATAGAGCGGACGCCTGATATATGCGGAGACCGGAAGTGCGCCCTACAGACCCTCCCCTTAGCGACGCCCCCTACCAACAGAAGAGGCCGGGGGAACGCGCGTGCGCGGCCTAAGGCCGGCGCGGTTACCCGTAGCAGAGCGGTGAGCAGCGCGGAAGAGCGCGCGGACAGGGGGACGCAGGTGAGAGGAAGGTGCGGCGGGCACCGCCGCTGAAGGGGCATCGGCGGGCACGGCCGCCGATGTCACAGGGGGTTTGGCTCAAAGGTTTCTCAGGGGTTGTGTCATTAGGTTGCTCTACATTATTAACCAGTAAGCAATGCACCTTTGTTAAAGTCCAGAGAATCTAGTTCTAAATAAAAGTGCCCATATCTCTAGAACCTGGTGGTGGATGTTCAAGAGGAAAAGTCGAAATAAAATATGAACATAGATAGATTCTCCTTAATTAGCATTTATTGCAAGATACAAGTTTATAAAATCATATTTGCTCTGGCTTTATTATAGTTTTGTGCACTATATAACACTGATGATCCATTCACACTTGCATCTTCCATGCAGGCATTGCATGTTTAGTATTATAGGTGCTCACAATAAAGATATTGTAAGGCGAAAAAAGTCCTATGAATCTTTCTGTGTCTATTACTTCAACAGAATTTTTCCAACTTACTTGCTCTTAAGTTTTACAAAAATTGATTTATGAGCAATGATTGTATTGAATTTAATGTACCATGAGTTAAATACAAGCAGTAACCAAAATCAGATCAGATCAAATGGATATTTGGCAGATATCTGCTTTCAAATGGAGTCAATCAACTGTAACAGATGGTCAAAATTGGTGATCTTTTGTAAACCACTTTTAGTAGATCTAAAAATTTGTTTTAAACTGAATAACTTTAATATTTACCTGTTGCACACCTGTACTAAATCTGGACTCTGCTCCTTTAACCCCGCTCCTCAAAACTCTCTTGTGCTCCAAGTCAGGCTTTACAAGTGACTCGGCGTGCTCCAATGTGATCATTTACCTAGACCTATATAAGGTCCACCAAGACACTCACCTGTGTCTCGGTGTTTCAACTGCCTGCTGCTCCGATGCCCGTGGATCTTGTGCCCACGCAGACCTTGGGTTTTGATGATCTACATCATTGGTTGAGCCTAACGTAACCATTGGTAATAATGTTCACATATAACTGTCGCCCTATATGCATGGCTTAATCTTAGAAGTGAGTGGACACACTGAGCCTGTGGTCTGGCTTTTAAAACCTGGGGTTGGCTTTAGAAGCTGCTTTAATTTGTATCTTCAACATATACAACATTGCCAATGTGCTACTTCAAAAGCATCAACTTGGTAAGCTTTAGCAAGGTGATATTCAAATAGCTACAAAAACAGAAGCGGTAAAATTCAGGATTTTACATAGTGCTAACAATATCTGTGCATGATAACATGATAAGAATACTACAAGCAAACCTACCTATATGTGCAAAAGGGGGAACTATAGAATAAGACCTACCTAGTACAATATGTAAACTTGATCCTATGTAGCCAATCACGATGGTATAGTTATAGATAGCCATGGTGTATCACAAAATACAGCTACATGCAAATGGCTCTGCAGGCAGCTGATTATTGGTAGAGGTGCGATGCGTTCATGGTTCCTGTCTCCTGTCACTGATGAGTGCTGGAAATAGACCAATCTGGATTGGTAGTGTATCCATGCAAGGCTGATGGAACGGAATAAGATTCTCCTGGTAACTAAACTCTCACCAGGACAATGTTACAAAGTTACATGTAAACTGATTGTATGTATAGATAAATATTCTATAGTATACAAAGGTATATACCCATGCCAAAATATTTAGATTGAAGTACCAGCTAATACATATCCCATATAGAAAGCCACATACATAAAGTAACCATGAATATACAATAATATAAAGCTTAAACCACCAAACACCCAACACACGTTTCAGAAATGCTTTCTCAGGGGTTGCTAATGGGGAGGTGAGCAAGGTATCTAAGGAGCAGATGGCCAATGAGACAAGTACAACATAATAAAAATAGGTGAGACCAATATTGACATGGCAATGGAGAGGCAGAGCTGGCGCAATCTGCACGCCAACACATATGCAGTAAATACAATCAGCAAGATGTCAGCCTCATGAGTGGCCTGTAACATCAGGTCAGGTGTGCTAATGTGTACTGTATACACAGTCAAAAGGTCGATAGGGCGACGTAGTGATCAGGTGACCGTCACATCAGAAAATTACGATTCTGACCAAAGGTTTTGTTGCGCACCTATATTCATTGGAGATGACCACCACCAAACTTACCAAAGATAAATTACCCAGGTAAAAGAAGAAGTACATTACCTTCAAATAAAAACTAATATTTTATTGATAAAATGACAGTGTTAAAAATGTATAAAAAGTAAATAACAAAGAAAGGTGCTAGATAAAAAGAGGGACTTTATTCATAGCATGTCACAGGATCTAAACATACAATTTTGTATTCTGCCAATCATAGCCGGTTGATAAGTCAGCCTATTAGAGAACCTAGGGCTAAATCTCTGCTAGCCGTAAACACAAATGCAGTGCCATGGTTTGTTGGGATGGTCGGAAGTGGGAGTAGCAGAAAAAGAACATTTTGTAACTGTATTGCACAAATCTCTGTGGATACTATGGCATCTCTCTGTCCCGCTGCGCGTTTCACTCTGCTTCTTCGGGAGACGCGTTGGTAAACAGTTACATATTGTACAGCTGACACTACCACTGCCACAACTTTGTCTACTGCATCAGGCGAAGGCATGGGAGCCCCCGTTTGCTATACTCACTAAGCAGCAATATTAAAAAGACCAAGGAAGGGTCAAAATGTTAACGATTTATGACATATATCCATACACCCGTCGTGTCTTTGAACATGTATAATTTCTTACATGTGAAGTATTCCCGTGACACTTCAATTATCTCAGTAAAACTCTAGCACTCTGGACATCTTTTATTATGTCTTGCTTTAGACTCAATGTTTCCCTGCACTTGCTCCCCAATGATTGTCTACACTCATGCCTGTCAGGATATCCAGAACTGACATCCAGCCAGTGTCTGGACCCTGAGAAACCTGCGCTGCTGCAGGGGCTTACCGGGGTCCCTAGGGAGAGGAGCATGTCCCAGAGACTACTACCAGGGGGCGGGGCCTCCCACAGGTCTCCCAGGAGAAGCAGGAGCAGAGAGAGATTGCTTCAGGCCAGATAGGACCTGAAGCACCTGACTGCTGGGGGCGTAGTCTAAGCTCCGGAGAGCTAGGCGCTGAAGGAAAACTCCTAGAATGGTAACTATGGAACAAAGTTACCAAGGGGCATAGACAGGGATGTAAACCAGATCATACCGGGGTCAAAGCACGAGATAGCACGACGGTACCAAAGGATTAGACCGAACAGATAGTCAGGACATAGCAAGAGGTCAGTAAACCAGAACGGGCAATAGACGGTACAGAAATGGCAGGCAAACGCACAATGGGGACAGACCCGGCCAGAAGCCAAGATATCAAACACAGAAGCATGCACTCTGCACAAGGCACAAACGCACAGGGGTCACTTAAACTAAGCCAAGGGCAAAAGTATAGCTGACAGAGATAAAGACTGAGAATAAATACCCCCCAGATCCAGAAAGAGGCCACATACACTTAACCCTGCGAGTCCAGGGCAAGAACCCTGTCCAAACCATGACAGTACCCCCCTCTTAATGGGGGGGCCACTGGACCCCCAGGCTTGTCCGGGTATCTTGCATGGAAGGTTCGCACCAGACGATCGGCATGCACCAAACTGGCCGGAACCCATGACTGATCCTCCAGAGAGTACCCCTTCCAGTGTATCAGATACTGGAGTCTCCGGCGCACCCACTGGGAGCCAATGATGCGCCCTACTTCATACTCCAGCTGCCCCTCTACCAGCACTGGCGGAGCATTGGATCAGGAATCCTCTCTCAACGTCCCCACAGGCTTTAACAGGGACCTATGGAAGACATAAGAAATGTTAAAGGAGGCGGGCAGCTGCAGTCGGTAGGCTACTGGGTCAATGACCTCCTCAACTTTGCATGGGCCAATAAACTTGGGGCCCAGCTTCATAGAGGGCATCTTAAACTTGATATTGCGGGTGGACAGCCACACCTTCTTCCCTACTACAAATGCTGGACCTGGCCCCCTCCTCCTGTCAGCAAACTGCTTATACTTTTCCTGGGCCTTGAAAATATTCCTATGACCCTCCCTCCAAAGAATTCTAAGATGTTGTATCGCACCCTCAGCTCCACGACAACCTGAATCCATGCGGGGAAAAATCTCCAAAATGTGAGTTAAACTCATAGTTGATATGAAAGGGAGACTTCCCAGTAGACTGACTCACATGACCGTTGAACGCAAACTCTGCCATGGGCAATACCTCACACCAGTTATCCTGTCTGGAAGATGCCAAGCATCTCAGAATCTGCTCCAACGATTGGTTCGTGCGCTCAGTCTGTCCATTAGACTCCGGGTGATAGGCAGAGGAGAAGGATATCAAAATCCCCAACTTTTTACAAAAAGCCCTCCAGAACCTGGCCACAAACTGTACCCCTCTGTCTGACACCACATTCACAGGCACTCCATGCAACCGAACTACATGCTGAATAAATAAGCGGGCCAGGGTTTCAGCAGAGGGTAATGCGGGGAAAGGAACAAAGTGGGCTTGTTTTGAAAACCTAACCACCACCACCCATATCACCTGGAAGGAGGGAGATTTGTGATAAAATCCATGGAAAATGTGTCCATGGTCTATACGGAATTGGCAAAGGCACCAACTCCACAGCCGGCAAGACATGAGTTTTTGAACGAACGCACACCCCACATGCAGTCATAAACTTTTTAATGTCTGTTACCACAAATCCCTGGCAATTGCCCCCTGAGTTAAGGAGAGCCTTAAGATCAAATACTTAATTAACCTCAAGTGTATTATTTCACCTTACATGAGCTTTTTCAGATCAAAGTGTGACACTAAAGATGGCTGCCATTTCCTACTTGCCTCATACCATGTGCTCATGGAACTGAAATCACCTGTTTGGCCAAACACTATCTGCTCCATGGATCCACCCATGACAACGCCCACTGTGATGAACTCATGGACCAACCCAGCCTGATGACCTCATGGATTTGCATGGACTAGCTCACTGCCCAACCCACTAACCAATGAAATACATCCGAACACTCTCATTTTAGAGTTAACCGAGACATATAAACCTATGTTTGAATCAATAAAGCTCTCTTATCTCTCTTGCTCTCTTGTAGCTGTGCCATAGATTGATCAAAGAGAGGTTGAATCAGACTGTGTGGTGTGATTTCTTTAGTGTGCACTGATCAATATCCATTGGGCCAGGAGCAGGCAACTAGAGGACATTTCTTAATGTTCAACCTAACATGTGTAGCTGCAATCCCAGGATGAGCACTCAACATACTGTAGAATCGTGAAATTCCCGCATAAGTCCGAGAGGGAAATGTTCCGGTACAAACAATTTACCCGGGGGTTTACCACCAGGAGCCCATGCCTGTGCCTCCAAACTCCCTCTCTGTAACTCCCTCTCTGTAACTAGAACAACATGGGAAGGGAAGCAAAAGACCAGAAAAAGCCATACACCTGACAAATGCTATTGAGAACTCTGCTATTAGAAGTGGAAAGGAAGAACAAAGACGAAAGAATCTAATTAATAAAAATATTGGAGAAAGAGAAACCAATCACAAACTAAAATGTTTCTATACTAATGCACAAAGCATGGGCAACAAACAAGGAGAATTGGAACTACTAACACAGGAACAGAAATATGATGTAATTGGAATCACTGAAACTTGGTGGGACAATACACATGATTGGAATACAAGACTAGAAGGATACAACTTATTTGCAAGAAACAGACTTGATAAACGAGGAGGGGGTGTCGCATTGTATGTTCGAAACGCGTATATCTGCACAGAGATTGAAGCTTCAGAGACTGGGAGTTCTGTGGAAACTGTTTGGGTAAGAATACAAGGACAGAACAATGGAAAGGACACCATTGTAGGCATTTACTACAGGCCGCCTGTGCAAGCCGAATATATAGATGAACTCTTTATGCATCAAATGGCCAAGTTCTCCAAAAAATATGACATAGTTGTCATGGGAGATTTCAACTATCCAGACATTTGTTGGGAATCTCTCTCAGGCAAAACTAACAGGTCAAGGAAATTCTTATCCTCTCTTGCTGACAACTTTATCTTCCAAAAGGTAAGGGAGAAAACAAGGGGAACTGCTACCTTGGATCTAATCCTTATAAACAGGGAGGAAATGGTTGAGGAGGTAAAAGTGGCTGGGACCCTAGGAGGTAGCGACCATGCTATTTTAGAATTTTGGATTACTAGAGGTGGAAGACCTGTGAAGACTCAGACGTCAAGGTTAGATTTCAGAAAGGCAGATTTTAAGGGATTCAGAAAGAGAATTGGAGGGATCCAATGGCTGGATATCCTTAAAGACAAAAATGTCCAGGAAGGATGGGAAATCTTGAAAAATGAAATTCTCAAAGCACAGTTGTTAACAATTCCGAAAAGAGGGAAGAATAGGAAGCATTTAAGGAAACCAGGATGGATGAACACAGAACTTAAGCACATGCTAAAAAGGAAGAAAAAAATGTTTATAAAATGGAAAGAGGGAGGCATATCTAAAGAAGAATATAATGCTGTCTGCAGAACCTGCAGGGCACAAATCAGATTAGCTAAAGCTGAAAATGAACTGAGGCTTGCAAGAGATGTCAAAAGCAATAATAAAGGATTTTGGGGATATGTCAAAAGTAAAAGAAAAGTCAAAGATGCTATAGGATTTTTACAGGATGAAAATGATGAAATGGTAAGACAGGATGTTGAGAAGGCTGAACTTTTAAATTCCTATTTTGCATCTGTTTTCTCTCAGAAAGGAAATGTAACATCAACTGTTATTCACTGTCCTATTAAGGGAATAGAAGAATCCAGGATATCTATAAACAGAAAGATAGTGAGGAAACACTTAGCTAACCTAAATGAATTCAAGTCTCCAGGTCCAGATGAATTACACCCCAGAGTACTGAAGGAGATAGCAGAAGAAATTTTTGAACCCCTCTCCATAATCTTTGAAAATTCTTGGAGAACAGGAGAAGTGCCAGAAGACTGGAGAAGAGCAAATGTTGTTCCTATCTTCAAAAAGGGGAAGAAGGTGGACCCAGGCAACTATAGGCCAGTGAGTCTGACTTCTATACCAGGAAAGATCTTTGAACAAATTATTAAACAACATGTATGTCAATACCTGGATAAGAATGAAGTGATTAAACAGAGTCAGCATGGGTTTCAAACTAATAAGTCATGTCAGACTAACTTAATTTCCTTCTATGACGGTATCACTGATTGGGTGGATCAAGGAAATGCTGTAGATATAGTATATCTTGACTTCAGCAAAGCATTTGACAAAGTCTCTCATACAATCCTTATTGAAAAAATGACTAAGTATGGAATGGACAAGGCAACTGTTAGGTGGATTCATAACTGGCTTAGTGATCGGACCCAAAGAGTGGTCGTAAATGGCTGCACATCCAGTTGGAAGAATGTCTCAAGTGGGGTACCACAGGGCTCTGTCCTGGGCCCTGTATTGTTCAACATCTTTATCAACGATTTAGATGAAGGAATTGAGGGTAAACTGATTAAATTTGCTGATGACACAAAGCTAGGAGGGATAGCTAATACTAGAGAAGAGAGAGAGAGGATTCAAAAAGATTTAAATAAACTGGAGAAGTGGGCAGCAACTAACAGAATGGTTTTTAACAGGGAGAAATGCAAAGTACTACATCTGGGCAATAAAAATGAAAAAAGCATATATAGAATGGGAGGAATAGGGCTAAGTGACAGCACATGTGAAAAAGACTTGGGTATACTAATAGATCACAGACTGAATATGAGTCAACAGTGTGATGCAGCAGCAAAAAAGGCAAATGCAATTCTAGGATGTATTAACAGAAGCATACAGTCTAGATCACGTGAAGTCATTATTTCCCTCTACTCCTCTTTGGTCAGACCTCATCTGGAATATTGTGTCCAGTTTTGGGCACCACATTTTAAAAAAGACATCAACAAACTGGAGCAAGTTCAGAAAAGAGCGACCAGAATGGTGACCGGTCTGCAAACCCTGTCTTATGAGGAAAGGTTGCAGGATTTGGGAATGTTTAGTTTGCAAAAGAGAAGACTGAGAGGAGACTTAATAGCTGTCTACAAATATCTAAAGGGCTGTCACATTGTAGAAGGATCAACTTTATTCTCATTTGCACAAGGAAAGACTAGAAGCAATGGGATGAAACTGAATGGGAAGAGACACAGATTAGATATTAGAAAAAACTTTTTGACAGTTAGAGTGATCAATGAGTGGAACAGGCTGCCACGAGAAGTGGTGAGTTCTCCTTCAATGGAAGTCTTCAAACAGAGGCTGGACAGACATCTGACTGGGATGATTTAGCGAATCCTGCTTTGAGCAGGGGGTTGGACCAGATGGCCCAGGAGGTCCCTTCCAACTCTACGATTCTATGATTCAGATGAGATTTCGGCCACCACTACTCCTGGCTGAAGAATGGAGGAGGGAGATTCTGGAGGGGACACAGAATCAATGCTTTGGGATAAGGCATCAGCCTTGATGTTTTTAGATCCCGGGCGGAATGTGATGGTAAACTCAAATTGAGAAAAAAAAAGCGCCCACTGAGCCTGTCTGGGGGTCAATCTCTTGGCAGACTCGAGTTAGGCCAAATTTTTATGATCAGTGATGACTGTAATGGGATGAACGGCCCCCTCCAGGAAATGCATCCATTCTTCAAAAGCCAACTTTACCGCCAACCGCCAACAACTCCCTATTGCCGACATTGTAATTTCTCTCAGCAGAGGAAAATGTTTTAGAGAAGAAGGCGCAAGGCTTCAGATTAGTAAGGGTAGAAGGGCCCTGAGACAAAATTACCCCCACCTCTACTTCCGAGGCGCCGACCTCCACGACAAAAGGTCTTGATGGGTCAGGTTGTACCAATACAGGGGCTGAAGAAAAGCATTTTTTTAACATCATGAAAGAATTTTTTGCAGCTACAGACCAATTTTTTCATCAGCTCCCTTGAGATTGAGGTCCGTTAGAGGCCATACCGCCTGCGAGAAGCCCTTAATAAACTTCCTATAGAAGTTAGCAAAGCCCAAAAATCGCTGCAACCCTTTTAAGTCATGAGGCTGCACCCAATCCGTAACAGACTGGACCTTCTTAGGATCCATGGGGAACCCCTCCCCTGACACAATCAAACCAAGAAAGGATAATTCTTGCATGAAGAATGAGCATTTTTCCAACTTGGCATACAAATAATTCTCCCTCAGTCTCATGAGAACATCCACAAATGGTGCAAGTGAGATTGACTGTCCGCTGAGTACACCAAAATGTCACCCAAATAGATAACCACAAAACGCCCAATTAAATCAGAGAAAATTACATTAATAAAACTGTCAGGAACACCGCACTGCACTTGCTCACTGAGCCAGTGAGCGTGTCCTGAGTACAAAAACAGTGCTCAAAGATACCTGTGGAGCAGGGCAGCAGCGGTGACGCTGCGTGCTTCAGAGTATCAGGACCTGAAGCACGTGACTGCTGGGGGCATGGCCTAAACTCCACAGAGCTAGGAGCTGCAGGGAAATTCCTAGAAAGGTAACTATGGGACAAGTTACCAAGGGGCATAGAAAGGGACATAAACCAGATCAAGCCGGGGTCAAAGCACAAGATAGCAGGACAGTACCAAAGGGTTAACCTGAGCGGATAGTCAGGACGTAGCAATAGATCAGAAAACCAGAACGGGCAATAGACGGTACAAAAGGGGCAAACGGTAACGGAGTAACAATAGCCAAGCCAGGAGGTCAGAACCAGAAAAGACAATAGTACCAAAACGTGAGACAGAGAACAGAATGAGGGGACAGGCCGGGTCATACACGGGAAACAAACAAGCAATGCAGTTTACAAGCACACCAGGGGGGTCAGACACACAGCCAGAATAACAGTATAGCTGACAGGGAATCCTAGTCAGGAGTGAGTATAAATACCCCTCCCAGATCCAAAGGGAGGCCAGCAAAATTAACCCTGAGAAACCAGGACATTAACCATGTCCTAACCATGGCAGTACCCCTCTTTTAATGGGGGGCCACTGGACCCCCAGGTTTCTCAGGGTATCTGGCATGAAAAGCCTGCACCAGTCGATCAGCGTGCACCGAAGTGGCCGGAACCTGTTATGATTGAGTCACCGTAGGAGGCAGACACAAAAATAGAAGCTACGTCCAGAAAACCAGAGAAGTTGGCAACTATCAGATTGCAGACCCCTGAACCTATCAACACAACTAGCAGTAGCCGTGGGGGGTTCCTACGATGCCCTAGACCCCTCGATCACAGCCGGAGCGCTAAATAGCCTAAAGACAGAAAAGGAAATCTAAACTGCCCCAGAGCAGACCCCAAAGTAAAAGGCAGCCCCCAACATATAATGACGGTGAAGCAAGATGAAAAAACACTCACACAGATAGAAAGATAGGCTGAGCAAACGATGGGGCCCAAGCTAGCTAAACAGAACAGGAAAGGAAGGTTGCTGTCTGAAATCTGCCAAAACCCTATCAAAGACATAAGCCAACAAGCTGATATGAAAAAGACCCTGAAGCAGCTAGGCTTCAAAAACTAAATCAGCACTCAGGTATTTTCAGAAGACAGAGCTAAAGGAATTCAGCACACCCCAGCAGGGAATGGCAGAAATCTAGAAAAACAAAGCAAAACAAAGTCTAAGCACAAATGCAAAAGGCCGAGCAGAAAACTTAGCTTTAGAGGAGCAGGAATTCAGACTGGTCTCCAAGGATCCCACAGAGAAATCACCCGCAGGGCAGAAGGGCGTCGGCAGCCTTATATCCAGTCAGTAACTCCACTCAGCCAGTCATCATCATCAGACTCAGGTGTTTGATAATCAGGCTCACTACCTTTCTTTACCAGAAGAGGGAGTTCCTCGGGCCTCAGTAGTGAAGGGGAAAATGAACTCACAACAGGAACCCATGACCGATCCTCAACGGAATATCCCTTCCAATGAATAAGGTACTGAAGTCTCCGATGCACCCATCGTGAATCAATGATGCACCCTACCTCATACTCCAGTTGACCCTCTACCAATACTGGTGGAGCCACGGATGAGGGATCTTCTCTAACTGTCCCAAAGGCTTTAATAGGGACCTGTGGAAGACGTTAGATATTTTGAAGGAGGTGGGCAACTGTAATCTGTATGCCACCGGGTTGATCAGCTCTACCATCTTGTATGGGCCAATAAATTTGGGGCCCAACTTCATAGAGGGTATCTTAAGTTTGATGTTACGGGTGGACAACCAGACTTTTTCCCGCACAGTTAACGCAGAATCCAACCCCTCCTCCTGTCTGCAAAATGTTTGTACCTCTTCTGGGCTTTGGACATGTTCCCCTGCACCTCCCTCCAGAGGATTTTTAACTGTTGTACCATCCCCTCGGCACCAGGGCAATCCGAATCCATACGGGAAAATTCCCCAAACTGCGGAACAAACCCATAATTGACCTGAAAGGGAGACTTTCCGGTAGACGGATTAATACGACAGTTAAATGCAAATTCTGCCATGGGTAATACCTCACACCAGTCTTCCTGGCTGGAGGAGGCCAGGCACCTCAGAATCTGCTCCAATGACTGGTTGGTGCATTCAGTCTGTCCGTTGGATTCCGTGTGACAGGCAGAGGAGAATGACAACGTGACCCCCAACTTCATACAAAACAGTCTCCAAAACCTGGCAACAAATTGCACACCCCTGTCTGACACCACATTCACAGGCACTCCATGCAACCGAACAATGTGCTGTTAACGATTTATGACACATATCCATACACCCGTCGTGTCTTTGAACATGTATAATTTCTTACATGTGAAGTATTCCCGTGACACTTCAATTATCTCAGTAAAACTCTAGCACTCTGGACATCTTTTATTATGTCTTGCTTTAGACTCAATGTTTCCCTGCACTTGCTCCCCAATGATTGTCTACACTCATGCCTGTCAGGATATCCAGAACTGACATCCAGCCAGTGTCTGGACCCTGAGAAACCTGCGCTGCTGCAGGGGCTTACCGGGGTCCCTAGGGAGAGGAGCATGTCCCAGAGACTACTACCAGGGGGCGGGGCCTCCCACAGGTCTCCCAGGAGAAGCAGGAGCAGAGAGAGATTGCTTCAGGCCAGATAGGACCTGAAGCACCTGACTGCTGGGGGCGTAGTCTAAGCTCCGGAGAGCTAGGCGCTGAAGGAAAACTCCTAGAATGGTAACTATGGAACAAAGTTACCAAGGGGCATAGACAGGGATGTAAACCAGATCATACCGGGGTCAAAGCATGAGATAGCACGACGGTACCAAAGAATTAGACCGAACAGATAGTCAGGACATAGCAAGAGGTCAGTAAACCAGAACGGGCAATAGACGGTACAGAAATGGCAGGCAAACGCACAATGGGGACAGACCCGGCCAGAAGCCAAGATATCAAACACAGAAGCATGCACACTGCACAAGGCACAAACGCACAGGGGTCACTTAAACTAAGCCAAGGGCAAAAGTATAGCTGACAGAGATAAAGACTGAGAATAAATACCCCCCAGATCCAGAAAGAGGCCACATACACTTAACCCTGCGAGTCCAGGGCAAGAACCCTGTCCAAACCATGACAGTACCCCCCTCTTAATGGGGGGGCCACTGGACCCCCAGGCTTGTCCGGGTATCTTGCATGGAAGGTTCGCACCAGACGATCGGCATGCACCAAACTGGCCGGAACCCATGACTGATCCTCCAGAGAGTACCCCTTCCAGTGTATCAGATACTGGAGTCTCCGGCGCACCCACTGGGAGTCAATGATGCGCCCTACTTCATACTCCAGCTGCCCCTCTACCAGCACTGGCGGAGCATTGGATCAGGAATCCTCTCTCAACGTCCCCACAGGCTTTAACAGGGACCTATGGAAGACATAAGAAATGTTAAAGGAGGCGGGCAGCTGCAGTCGGTAGGCTACTGGGTCAATGACCTCCTCAACTTTGCATGGGCCAATAAACTTGGGGCCCAGCTTCATAGAGGGCATCTTAAACTTGATATTGCGGGTGGACAGCCACACCTTCTTCCCTACTACAAATGCTGGACCTGGCCCCCTCCTCCTGTCAGCAAACTGCTTATACTTTTCCTGGGCCTTGAAAATATTCCTATGACCCTCCCTCCAAAGAATTCTAAGATGTTGTATCGCACCCTCAGCTCCACGACAACCTGAATCCATGCGGGGAAAAATCTCCAAAATGTGAGTTAAACTCATAGTTGATATGAAAGGGAGACTTCCCAGTAGACTGACTCACATGACCGTTGAACGCAAACTCTGCCATGGGCAATACCTCACACCAGTTATCCTGTCTGGAAGATGCCAAGCATCTCAGAATCTGCTCCAACGATTGGTTCGTGCGCTCAGTCTGTCCATTAGACTCCGGGTGATAGGCAGAGGAGAAGGATATCAAAATCCCCAACTTTTTACAAAAAGCCCTCCAGAACCTGGCCACAAACTGTACCCCTCTGTCTGACACCACATTCACAGGCACTCCATGCAACCGAACTACATGCTGAATAAATAAGCGGGCCAGGGTTTCAGCAGAGGGTAATGCGGGGAAAGGAACAAAGTGGGCTTGTTTTGAAAACCTAACCACCACCACCCATATCACCTGGAAGGAGGGAGATTTGTGATAAAATCCATGGAAAATGTGTCCATGGTCTATACGGAATTGGCAAAGGCACCAACTCCACAGCCGGCAAGACATGAGTTTTTGAACGAACGCACACCCCACATGCAGTCATAAACTTTTTAATGTCTGTTACCACAAATCCCTGGCAATTGCCCCCTGAGTTAAGGAGAGCCTTAAGATCAAATACTTAATTAACCTCAAGTGTATTATTTCACCTTACATGAGCTTTTTCAGATCAAAGTGTGACACTAAAGATGGCTGCCATTTCCTACTTGCCTCATACCATGTGCTCATGGAACTGAAATCACCTGTTTGGCCAAACACTATCTGCTCCATGGATCCACCCATGACAACGCCCACTGTGATGAACTCATGGACCAACCCAGCCTGATGACCTCATGGATTTGCATGGACTAGCTCACTGCCCAACCCACTAACCAATGAAATACATCCGAACACTCTCATTTTAGAGTTAACCGAGACATATAAACCTATGTTTGAATCAATAAAGCTCTCTTATCTCTCTTGCTCTCTTGTAGCTGTGCCATAGATTGATCAAAGAGAGGTTGAATCAGACTGTGTGGTGTGATTTCTTTAGTGTGCACTGATCAATATCCATTGGGCCAGGAGCAGGCAACTAGAGGACATTTCTTAATGTTCAACCTAACATGTGTAGCTGCAATCCCAGGATGAGCACTCAACATACTGTAGAATCGTGAAATTCCCGCATAAGTCCGAGAGGGAAATGTTCCGGTACAAACAATTTACCCGGGGGTTTACCACCAGGAGCCCATGCCTGTGCCTCCAAACTCCCTCTCTGTAACTCCCTCTCTGTAACTAGAACAACATGGGAAGGGAAGCAAAAGACCAGAAAAAGCCATACACCTGACAAATGCTATTGAGAACTCTGCTATTAGAAGTGGAAAGGAAGAACAAAGACGAAAGAATCTAATTA